>NC_138369.1:32497568-32655838 GCF_054177405.1 Leptonychotes weddellii
GGTTCCCAGACGCCAGGAGTATGTGCCCCAGCAGGACAATGGAGCAGAGAATGAGACCTTTGAGAATCTGAGAGCAACTGATCAGAAACAGCGAGCAGGCGATGACAAAAGCAAAATGCCTGTGTGTGCATGGTGATGAGTGGAGGAATAAATAAAAGGAAAAAAACAACAACAGGAAAAGGCAGAAGTCCAGCTTTTGTTTCTTATGCCACTAAGGGCTATCCTGAGTTTACGAGAGTCTACCACTGGCAGCATTAACACCGGGATCTCGTTAAGAAAACAGAATGCTTTCCAAAGAGTGGCTGTGAGCAACTGTGTCAATACAGACACAGTGACCACTAATCCAAAAATTATTAACACCATTAGGCAGGCATTCTTACTATGTCAACGCAAGCGTGTTTGCACTGGTGACTCACGAGGTCTATGTGGAACGTGTTCATATGCTAGAGGCACCAACGGTACCCAAGAAAACGAAAGAACATAAATAAAAGTTCAATACTAATTCTTCTTAGTCCTTCCTCCAGAATACTCTATGGAAGCCAGCACAATGATACTCCAGAACCAGAAGAATCACGTAAGTGAAGTGTGAGGACCAGACACACAAGCAGGAGATGAGGGGACGAGTGACGTAAGGATACAAATCGGCTGAGAACCATTAGGCTCTTGCATTATGTTTCCTTAGAATGATCCCGTACGTTACGGAATTATTGTTACTTCTCTACAGGACACGACGCTTCATTAATGTTCACCGGATTAAACTCTTCCTCTACCTTTAGTTGTGCAGGTTTTAAGTAAACACTGAACTTGTGATAAGCATTGTTCTGGGTTCCTAGATCAGAGTCTCTAAGTTGGGATTCCTAAGAAGACCCATGGGTGAGTGGTAAGATAATATTATAGTTTCTGTACGCATGTGTTAAGATAATAGGACTTCGGTAAGAACATACACATGTGTATGTATATATCTTTCTCACCCTTAGCCTCTAATTTTTATAATATAGGTAATATATCAGACACATATATACTTGGTTAAAATCACACTTAGTAGGGATACATATTCAAAATCTATAATAATGATAGAGTGAATAAGCAAATACAATCGGAGGTCACTGGCTGTTCTCTTCCTCACTGAAAGAGTTGTACCCAATTCTCCACTGGGAGAGAAAGAGAACTGAACAGATGGCTGGGACATAAAATGCTGTAATATCTGATCTGGGCCTTACAGTATCAGTAGGAGCTCAACGGCTACAAGGAAGAGAATGAGAGCAAGCAGATGGCCGAAGCACAAAAAGCATCTTCAGGCATTAAAAAAAAAAAAAAAAAATAGAAAAACAAACAAGAGTGCTTACAAATAACTTAAAGGCTGATATTAAGAAATAAAAAAAAAATTCTGTTCCATAATATAGTTTATATTGGGTCATAGTCTTAAGAATTTTTCTCTTTCTCCACATCGCTTCTCTGTCACTTTGAATGGTAGCAGGGGAAGAAGGCCACAGCATAAGGATGGCACAGAACAGTGGCTCTCAAAGTATGGCCCCCGGGAACTTAGCGGAGATGTAGGTGCTTCGGCCCTACCCCAAGTTACTGAATCAGAAGTACTAGGACTGGGGTCTGGCAGTTCGCAGGTCAGCCAGTCCTCCAAATGATTCTGATGCAAGCTCACGGTTGAGGAGTACTCTTATGCGAAACCCAGCTCTTCTCCCGTGTTTGGAGCATCTGTACGTATCAACAAGACTAACCAGGTGCTCCTACAGCATCTGTGGCCAAGGGTAGCAAATTTAGAACTACTCCCAATGGGTTCTTAATCTTCACTATTCCCTTAGTTCACCTTCTTCTGCACATTTCAGCTAGTCTCTGCAATGAAATTTTGCACCTGTCATACCAGGCTGGTTATGTTGGTTGATCGGGAGGCAGTAATCAACACGACACAGGGAGCAATCAACAAGAGACAGGGACCCTTCCTTCATGGAGCTCACTGTATTCAAAAATTTCACGGGCTGCACTTTGGGGGGTGGAAATACATACACTGTGATATTCCACCAGTGCTCATTTTAAACAAATCTGACACTGTGTCACATTTTGTATATATTCATATCACTGCATTTATTACACTGTGTTGCAAACGTCTCCTTCCCTGTATGTCTCTCTGATTAGACTGTGAGCTCCTTAAGGGGCAGAACTAGGTTGTGGTCCTCTATTAAGCCCCTGAACCTATGTAGTTAGTATATAATAAATACCCGACAAATGCTGTTTGAATGAATAAATGACTTTAACAATAATTAACAGCGCTTGTTAATATTTACTGAGCACCTCCTATGTGCCAGAGCCTGGTATCACGCCCATTTCACAGACGGACAAGTGAGCACACCAATATTAAGTCACTTCAGTGGGCAGCCTGTACTGGAATGCAGGCAGTCCGGCTTCAGAGTCCACACCTATCACCACTAAACACAGCCGCCCCCACACTCAATGAGGTACGGGTCATGGTCCAGCAAAACATGTTCTTTCTGCCCCTGACTCAAGGCCTCTGCTTCTGCTGTATCCTAAGCCTAGAGGGCTGTTCTGTCACTTCTTTCCATCTGTTCAAAGGTCACTTCCTCACAGAGGCTTTGCCAGACTCACTCTTCTCCCTTCCCTGCTTTATTGTTTTGTTCAGAACTTCTTTCTTTTTATTATGTAATTATTTGTTTGTTCTACTTCTACTGTAATGTCAGCTCCATGAGGACAGACTTTGTCAAGCTCACAGCTGCATGCCCTGGAGCCTAGGACACTTGGCACCGGGCTTGGGGTTTGGTAAGTTCTGCTGAACGAATGCATGCACGTTAGTACCGTCCACCGCTCACGAACACATTTTTGTTGAATCCTGGACAACTTCCCATTTATCCTTGTTAAGTTTCTTTTTATTTTTGCCTGTACAATCTTCTAATTTATTCAAACACCACTGGATTATCCCAGCTCTTGGTGTCATTTTTTTTTTCTAATTAAAGTAAACTGCCATTTATTTCTTACACTGATCTTTAACAAAACGAGACTTCTTGTTCTTGTCGTAAATATGACTCATATGGAAAAATGGAGGTTGAATACTGGGGCTCATATGTACAAAAATGTTTCCATCCATAGTTCAGATATAAGAGGTAGAGACCTAGCCATAGATGTCTGTCCAATTCTAAGGTCTATAGTAATACTTTCAGTGGAGTATTAGCCTTTCAGATGTATAACCTAAAATTCCACCAGATGACTCAAAGGCCCCTCTTGAAAGCAAATACCACATCATTTACACAAACACTTTAGGTTTTTCTTTCCTTCTGTCATAATATACCTTCAAACTCAACATTCACAGCCAAGATGTAAAATATACACAAAGAAGAGATCCTTCAAAGATAGATTTCAAAGTATTAAAAACAGGAAGGGAAGACGGGAAGAAGGGAAGGAAGGAAGGAAGGAAGGAAGGAAGGAAGGAAGGAAGGAAGGAAGTCAACCTGCCATTAGTCTGACTTCCTTGAAGACTATAAAAGGAATGAAATTTGAACGTCATAAAAGTACGTCTGTTTGTTTAGGGAAGTCTTACAGGTAGTATAAATATCATCAGCTACAGTTGCTATGGGGTCTGTTTGTTTACCAAACAAGAATACAAATAGTTATACAAAAGTGGAACAACATTTAGGTATATAAATGGAGAATGCTTTGCCTTCTGGTAAATTTCCCAAAGTGCCTTTTAAAGCGTTCCTATTTTCACCTTACTTGCTGGGAAATCTCTGTTTCCTTGGTTCTCCCTTTTCAGTTCTAACGCCTCCAGGGAATGTTTTACTCCCAGATTTCTGAGTCTGATAATCATTTTCTTTTCCTTTTCCCCTTTTTCATCTTAAGACGTAAAACCAAAACCACTAGCCCGACCATCCAAACTGTACAATGAAAACCGTCTTCACAATGTAAAATGCATTAAAAAAAAAAAAAAAAAAAAGACAACAGAAGCCACAGAGTTTATAGAAGCATTCCAGTACAGGCACGCATTCTTGAAGGTGAGTTAATCCATGAACCACCACCCAGAAAAGTTTGTGTGTGTGTGTGCGTGTGTGTGTGTCTCTTAACCGACTTTCTATAAACCAGGTATGTTTCACGGACCTGAATTAGACCTGCGGAGCTAACCATCTGTTTTGGAAAATGAAGGGGGTGGGGGGTGGGGAGAGGAGACGAGAGGGAAGGAAACTGGCAAATATATATATATATATATATATATATTCTTCTGGAATATCTTAGTCAAGGGTGTGTGTGGTGAGGAGGCATGTTGTCACTCAGATCTACTGTAAGACAAACAGTACCACGGAAGCTGCTGGGAGTGGAAGCCTTCCCTTCACACTACATTGACCACAGTACCCACCAGGCACAGCCCCGACGCCTTTCTGTGAATGGTGCAGATTGCCATATGGACGGAGACACTGAACAAGCTGTACAACACTGGGCGACACGTGCCCGGGGGATTGTCCCATATTACTGCCACCTGGGCTGTGGTAATTGTGCTCTGTCTGTGCAGAGGCACCGAAGAGCCCATCAGGATGTGATTTTTGAGTACAAACAAAAAGGAAAATTACAGTTAAGAGAATTCTCTGGCTAGCCTATCTGCTGCTCAATTCCCGAAATAGTTTCCCAAAGGAACGGTTATCTTCTTTATTCACACAGGCAGAAATGACAAGCTGGAACACATATTAACAATTTCCCTTTGTGAGCGTCCGCTATTGTTTTAATGAGGAGAATATACTTTATAATATACTTAGGCCCTGGCTGATTACAAAGGGGGGGTAGCACACAGCCGCTCAGGACAGCCGTACACGTGTAACACGCTCATTTGCATCACCCAGGCGAGCCAGGCGCTGGGGCGCCACCAGCTCAACAGATCTTGAAAAAGAACGTGACTTTCCTTTAAGCCTCCTGCGTAGGTTCCCCATTCCTGTGGCCCCGTCACTGGCTGAAAACGGTGAGATTCCTACTTGTCATTGAGAGGAGAGGAGAACAGAAGAACCCTAGGACTTTTCCAAGCCATGAGGCCTGGCTTCCCTTTCCACTTTTGGATGGATCCAGAGCCCACCAGGAAGTCCTTCTGTTCACGAATCCAAGTTGTAGAGTGTGCGTTTCAGCAACACTTTCACAGGGTGAGGGGTGAAACCCAGTATGAGGGACGATGCTGTCAGAGCTCCCCCCAGATTGGTCCTCACGGTTCTGCTGCCGTACATCTTCCTTCACACCCTTGGCGTAAGATCAATGTTAAGAAAGCTAATGTGTATTTGGGAGGAAGGGCCACAGGCCCTACCACACAAGGGTAAACACATGTAAAATGGCTGGGTGCCAACAGAGGGATCTGGTGAAAAAAAACAACAACAAACCCTATTAGCGGGAGCCACTCCTCAGAAAAGAATGTCTATCCTACATGATGAGAGAAGGTGGGGGCTCAGATATTATTTTGCGGGGGAAACCGGGCACATTAGACATGAAATAGCCCATGATCGAGATTCATATTGTATGATATCCCAAGAAAAAAAATAAAACCAACCCAATTTAGGAGAAACTTCTAAAAAGAATGTATCTCCCTAGACCAATGATACCATTTTATTGGAAAGCATGTGTCGTTTAAAAACAATAAAGAGAAAAAGATTTATAGAGTCTAATGATGGTGTGTTATGGTAAAAGGCACTTTATTGAGATAAGATACAACAGCCGTTAGAGAATAATGGCTGAGTTTTTTTTTTCTTTTAATCACCATATAGAGGGAACAGTCAAGAAAATCCATAAACCTATCTCTCATGGCATGCCAATATTTTAAAGATTTTTCTCCCTCCCCCCACCCTGCGTATGAATGACAGGACATGATACTCCACCGTGCCATGCCACCCTGAGAAAACCTTTCTTCCCCGCTTCCAAGACCCAGAAGCAACTGGTGTTTAGCCATGAGACAAACGGACTGCGCCTCTTCCAGGCATGATGGTCACAAAATACCCAGCAGCACGTCTGTGCTACAAAATGTCGACTAGACCCTGGTGTTTCTTTCTGATCGAGGCAGAAATGTTCCTGCCCTCCATAGGCTACTGTCCATACTTATAGACAAGGGACAGCTGTCGCTGCCAAGAGGCTGCTTTGGGGCTCATAAGCACCTGTATTTCAGGCCTCGGCAACTGGCTACATCTAAGTCCCTTTCGGGTCGCTTACAATACCTGACTGGCCATGCCCAGCCTGTTCTTTACATTCTCCACTGCTAGGCACCTGATGCACCTCCCTGCAAAAAGATGAGGCAAGGTAGGAGAACAGCCAGCTGTGAACCTCTGGAGCCTCTCTCCAATTATGGCTCAACAGACAGGTCAGGCCCCAGGTTCCCACCCTTGAAGGTTATGGCCTCATCCTGATCTCTAAGCTTTACCCCCTGGAGACTATCATCCAGGAGTCTGGGGTAAAGCCAAGGTGGTTCTGATGAAGAGCACACTTGGGAACCACCAGACTCGAACAGTCATTACAAGGACTTGAGGGTCCGAGATACTCTGGTTCTAGTCCCTGCCTGGTCCCTAACTAGCTATGTGGCTTGTGCAAATTATAAAATTGTTCTGGGCCCTCAAACACCATCTGTACAAAGAAGACATTGTACCCCATAGGGCTACAGTTAGGATTAAGTGGGAAAATCAGTATCAAGGCTTATGTCGAATCCTTCACACCATGTGTTCTGCACAAAGTAATAGTTCAATAAATATTAGCTGCATTATCATCACCATCCTACGTCAGGTACTGATTCCTTCCAGCCATACTACCTCTACTCTGTAGGCTCACACAAGAAGGGCAAGCCATGAGCTTTGTGGACTAAGTAAAATGTCTGGGATGACAATCAAATTTTAGGGGGAAAACTCTGCCCTTTCCAAGACTGCCAAAACCCAGGTGAACTGAACAGGCCACTAGCATTGCTCCTCAAACCTGAGAAAGCCCTGGGGACCCTGATTCAGCAGGTCTGGGGTAGGACCAAAGACCCTGAATTTCTAACAAGCTCCTCCCAGGTAATGCCAAAGTCACTGTCCTGAAGCCATTGAGTAGCAAGAATATAGGGCATATGTGACAAATACAAATTCCTGCACCCCATCTTAGGCCAGTATAATCCAATTCTTCGTGAGAGAGGGCTAGGAAGCTGCATATTTTAACAAATACCTGTGAGAATATCATCAGGAAATCTGAGAAACACTGCTCTTATAGCTAAGATCAGGAGTTGGCAAATTATTTTCTGTAAATGGCCAGACAGTAAATATTTTAGTCATTGTGGGCCATATGGTTTCTGGTGCAAGTGCTTAAGCCAGCCATTGTAGCATGAAAGCAGCTATTCAACAGACAATGCATAAATGATCATTGCTGTGTTCCAATAAAACTTTATTTACAAAATGAGCAGTGGGCCAGATCTAGCTGGTAGGCTGTAATTTGCTGACTTGTGTTAAAGATCAATTGCCTTAGCACATACTAGCAGAAGTAGCAGTAACAATTCTGAAGACAATTTGGGACAATTTGGCTGCAGGTTCTCCAGAACACTCTAATGGGAAATAAAGATTGGGGATGGCTCATTTGTTCAAGCACTTCAAATAAAGAGAGATACAGAAGAAAGCATCTGAGTTTCAAAGACAAAACAAAAACAGCTGAAATGAGGAAGAGCTGTTCAGAGTAATGTGACCTAGAGCTTACTGCGTACATTTCTGGCTCAACAGGCCTGAAATATGAATATGAAAACATGTAACAGTTAAAGGCACGTACCACTGGAATGGTTCTGAAAGCAAACTTCTAGAATTTTAGCAAGTCAACCAAGAGCACCAATATTTACTCATCAACACAGAATTTAGTACAAGGGAAAAAAAAAAAAAGAAAGAAAGAAAGAAAGAAAGAAAATGAAACGCCAGGCTTGTCTACGTTTCAGAGTTCCTTGCCTTCGGAAAGTAGTGGGGCGGGAAACACAAATGTTATTGTTATGTAGTCAAATACATGGCAATATGTCAAGAGGCCACAAATCAAAAACAGAGACTGTGAATCAAGTGAGAATGTCTGAAAGTACGCTAGCCAAGCAAAAACCTTCAGGAGTCATTCGCAGGCAGCTGCTCACTGGGGGGGGGACACGACACGGGACACGACGACGCAGGCAATCGGAATACCCGGGGCTGTGTCAGCAAAGTCGCAGAAGGCAGGAAGAAACACTGGAAGTGGACAGAGCGCAGGTTAGACCTCGCAGGGCAGGGGCCTGATGTGGGCCACCCTGATTCTCGGAACAGGAGGGCAGCCTCTAGGGGACAGCAGGCTGAGCAACGGACACCGACCAATGGACCCTGACCAACGGACCGCCATGATCCTTCCAGAGTTCGAAGAAGCCTCTTCCACCAGACGCTTAAGGAAGTCTTGAAATGCACATTTAGAAGGGCTTTGAATCTGAGACATGCTCAAGTTCGCAAACATCTACTCATGGTGGCTGAACTGAAAGCAAAAAGCTGGGAAGGGTCAGAGAAGAGGAGTCTCTTTCATATGGACTACGGAGGACAGGCAAAGTAGGATAAAGACCAGAGGAGGTGTTCAATGTGGAAGCGTGAGATCTAGGAGGCTAGAAGGGAGAGAGGGAGGCTTGTCTGGCATTTGCCTGTGTGTAAAGCCGGCTTGGGGTTCATTTTTGTTCTTTATGTGCTGTTTCAGACTATAAGTGATGTACCTTCTGCAAATCCTACCCGCCCCCCTTCCTTCTTGGAAGGCCCAATACCACTATCCACCTTAAAAGAGGGAAGTCTGCTATTTTCCTTTAAAATGTGCTGATGTGCACACAGTAGGTGAAATAAATGCATGTTTTGTTGGATTTAAATTAAACTTTATTTTAGGAACACTGCTTTCAATTTATCTTAATTAAATAATCACCTCTAGGCCGAATGAAAACTCTAAGTGCTGTCTTACAAAGTTAAGAGACAAGTTTGCATTTGGATCTTGGACACGCACTAACCAGTTCTGTGACCATAGGTCAGTTCTTTAGTCTCTATGACTCAATTTCCTTGTCTGTAAAATGGGTATAATAACCCGTACTGCTTCCCGGCGGTCACGAGGATAAAATGAGACATCACTCCAAAAACAAGAGTGTAGCCAGTGCTTGGCACAGAGAAAGAACTGAGGACGTGTGAGCTCCCTTCCCTTTCCCTAGTGCACCATAATATAATCGGATATTTAGAATTTTAATTCAGGCAATTACTTAAGTAGTAATTGCTATTTGTATTTACATAGCTGCTTTGATCCAAGAAGCTCAAAAGGCTTTACTAAATTAAGCATTTTAATAAATGTTTCATTTGCATTCCGTTGATTTTGTTTACCCACACCAAAACTTGGAATTTCCTAAAGCAAGAGAGTCAGACAAGTGAAAGGGAACAAGAGGATAGCTTCGTGTTCACAGGTAACCCAGGTCTCAGTTTTATCACGGCTCCCTGGGTCCTGGGGAATAAAATGGCAGTGGGAGACGAGAACATGCCTGCTTCCCCTTTAGCTTCTGCCCGCTGAACTTCACCTTTGCCACGCTTCTCTCAGGCACTGGCAACCGAGGTATGTTCATTGCACCAATGAATTTATATATAATCAGCACAATAAACATTATTAAATTGCCGGACGAAAATCAAAGCACGACACCCGGCGCCAGTACTGAATTCTAATGATGCTGAATGGCCGTGACTGCACAGGGACAGGATCTTAACAAGCCTTGATTTGAGCGTTGGCATCCGCCTCACAAATCACATGGGCCGTTCCTCTCGTAATAGTGCTGAATACTGATAAATGTCTCTACCCTGCGCAACAGGGAAGTGGGTTTCTATTGGCAATCTTTACCGAAGTGTGTTCTTTCCCTTCTCTACACTCAAGGGTTTACCCTGAATGATTTAATTATAATTTTCCTTGTGTAAGACAAATTAAAGAGGAGAGTAGGAGTGTCGTGCCAAGCACATTATTTATCTCCTTAACAGATTGCAGCTCACCAAACCCCAGAGCTGCTGCTACAGCGCAGCTCACAGGAGCCTGCAAAGCGCATGGGGGCAAGAGTGGGGGAGCGGGCAGTTTCCAAACGCACAGAAACATGCAGCCTAGGTGAGACTGGGAGACCTCTCGCTACTTTAAAAACACAAAAACTCTTAGGATACTGCCTTTTGCCAACACAGCTTCACACGGAGCATTCCTGAATCCTTTGAGGAAGAATTCGTAAGCTGTTCACCTAAGATTGAGTTTGAAGGGCTAGATTATTATTCAGTGTGGCAGAGGCTCTGGCTTGTTCAGATACTGCTCTGGGAGAACGGAGCGAGGGAAGGAACAGGACACGGAAATCAACGGTGAGTCTGCAGTTATGTATTTCACAAATGCACTGGTGAGTAAGGGACGAAACTTCTCCAAGGGACCCCTGTGACAAACGTCAAGTCAGTGAGAACATTTTTATAGTGATCGCTTTTTTACCGTTTTTCCACTACTTACACAGGGTATCACATTGATGATTTCAAAATAAATCCTAAGGTAAAACCAGATAGAACCTCATTATAAGTATCTGTATGTACACAAAGCTTGCTACCCAGTAAGTGAATTTTTAATGATCAGTTCTCTAAGTTTCTCACTTTTGAATTATCTTTAACCTAAGGTGCTCATTTGTCTTGTTCACTACATTCAGCTAAAACAGGCTAACCAGAATTTTCTTTTAATTCAGCCACAACTAGGAACCTACCCGGTACTATAAACTGAGAGATCCAAGATATTAAGGAGTGGCATATAATTTCATAGCTGCTGCTTCTTTGCATATGTAACTGGAAAATTCAGCCTGTTTTTACAGCCAGATTACAGCTCAGTAGAACCCAAATTCTTCTCTGATCCATATTCTAATTTCGGCACGTAGTATAATGATTAAGCCTCACTGGTGTGCGGATCATAAAAACAATTCAAACAAACTTATTCTCCTGGAATGAGACTGTTAGATCCCTTTACTTTCAAATACACCTTAAGACATGAAAAGGGCTATTCTTCTCCCACCTGCCTCATTGCTAATCTGTCACCTGACTGCAGATACAGACCCTTTTATGATGAAACCGAGCACAGCGCATCTAAACAAGAAGAGTTTTCTGTGTCATAGGAAATCTGTGCAGGCTCCACAATGGCCGGCAAGATGGCAACAAATACCTGAAGTGCATCGGTCGGCATTTTTCAGTGGATGGCCTGTTCTGCCTATGGATCAAGAGGTAATTCAATCACTCCACGGTAAATGGACAGCATCAACCTTAGACACCAAAAGCAAGGAGAGCAAAGGACAACAACCTAGAACCTTTTCTTTAAAGCTCTCTAAGGTTCAGTATTATTTTTTAATTACAGAGACACTGTCAGAGGTGATAAAGCAGAGCAAAGACTGGCTTCCAGACATACAAAGCTATCCTCACTGGGAACAACAGAAGCTACATTTGGCCCAATGGCTCCACACAGATTCTTACTGTCCACCATTCTATCCTTCGAATTCTTCTGAACAGGAAATTTAAAACATCTTTTACTTCGCCAATGTCTGCCACAGAAGTTCCAAAATCATCTTAAAAGGATAGCTGCAAGTTTTGGTTAAAACATCTATTATCCTCACCTCTCAGAACCTCTCACGTTCTTACGCTTGCCCGGGACACACGCCCACACAGGCAGAGATATTCAGAGAGCATTTTCTGTGGTTATGGATCTTGAAACGGATAAAATGTTGCTGGTAGAAAGATACACATCTAATTAAACCCGTGGGCTTCTTAATCCTCAATAGTTCAAGAAAGGTATGAAATTATACTTGTAATTGCTCAAGTGAAAAATATCATTAAAAAAACTTTCACTGAGTCATTTTATTAAAAAACAAAATATAGAATTTGTTTTTCCTGCTGGAAGTGACATTTACTATCACACATTACTTTGAAAGTTTCTTTTCTTCTGTGTGGGGAAGCTGTGCATATGAAATAGATGGGAAACCGTTTAAAAATAGTACATTGAAAATAAAAGTTTTTAATTTTAGGAGCATTATATATATATACACTCCACTTCTGAAAAGCATTCAACAGTAGTATTAATGCTTCTGGGGTGTGAGGATCCAATAACATGAATTAACAGCTTCATTTTCTTAGAACTGTCTGCTAACATGATGTATTCTGGATATCTCAAACAGACTCGGCTTCGGCTAACATTCAAGCAAAGCTGAGGGCAATTACAGTACATAAAGTCTTAACTTCCAAAGAGGAATACAGCGACCGAGACAGCACTGCATTCCTCCTCGGGAGTTAAGACTTTATTTTTTAAATTTGTGTGTATAGACGTGGATCGTGTACGCACATACAAAGACCCCTTCCCACCTCCCACCCTTCCAAACTTCACTGAGCACTGACCAGGAAAAAGGCCATGTTCTTTGGAGGCACAACGATGCAAAAGATAGTCTCCCTGCCTTCAAGGAGGGCAGTACGTAGTGGCTAAGCTCTCTACCTTTTCTTGAAGTGTGATTCAGAATTGCCAATACCAGACTCTACTACTCCTCAGAAGGTGTTTAGAGCCCAGGCGTTTGGCTTGCATGGAGTGAGCACTGGGCATGAAGAGTAAGCCTGGACCCCTTGAAATCCAACCTATCCAGTGAGAAACTAACTCTGCCTGGGTTCTTAGGCGTAGGTTAGATCTGCATAAGTGCTAATTCCATGTTGAAAAGGTGAAAATAATTAGAAGCTTCACACCCAAACCATATTGAACACATTCTTAAGTAATTATATGCACATTCAAGTTACATGGATCCAATTAGGGATCTCTGAGATATGGCGGAGCAAGGCCACCCACCCCTTCCACATTCAAGACCGTTCCAGACGCATCTCAGTGGCTCATTCCTACCTTTCCCTTTTGGGAGTGTGGACTGAGAGCTGTCCATTGGTAGAGGCATGTGGGTTCATTATTAAGGAGGTCTTGGAAGGTGCAGAGGAGGAGACACATGTCGTGGTCAGATCCAAACTGCTGTGATTGCTGCCTGTGGTTTCTTCTGCAGAATGAGCACTTGTCACTTCTTTCCAGAGCTGCTGCAGTTCTGTTGGAATCATGCCTGAAACAAACAAATTGGATAATTAAATCAATTAACAGCTAATTCCGTCCTCTTCAAACAGTAATTAAATCAAAGAGTCAGTAAACAAAGCCTAGTGTTAGGGGTTTTTTTTTTTGGTGTGTGCGTTTTTTTCCCCTCCCAACTAAGGCAAATACGGTAGTAACAACCGTGTCCTCCCACCGAACAGCCAGCCGAGTTGTAGTGCCCTCATCACACATAAAAGACCTCCGTGGAAAGGATTCAAAACACAGTTACTCTGCAAAGACAGTATGCCTCCATCCAAACTGTTGTTTCTAGATTTTTGAAAAGGAGTAGATAGATGTTATTGTATTTTTAGACACAAAGAAGGGCTCGAAATAAATTTGTTCAACTATACTATTATGACAACACAAACCACAAAATGAATAATTTTTGTGCTTAAGTTGTAAATGATGACAAATAGCTTTGTTATTAAATATAGTTTTTATTAATCACTTTTAGACATAAATTATGAATTCGTATCGTCTTCCTGAAATGCTTTTCAACTTTTAACATTCAAATTGATTATACTATGATTATTTCATTAACACACCTATCTTCCTCATTAATTTTGGTTTCTAGTACCACATGCTTAATTGATGGATGTGTCTACTGAAAAACTGTGTAACTTTTTTTTTTTAACAAGTAACACTATTATTACTGTCATTTCTTAGATCAATGCTAATGAACCATTGCAGAATAAAATGCAAACGTAAAATAAACTTGCGAGTGATAAAGTTCTCTTGTTTCTTAAGGGGGTCAAAATGGACATGGGTCTTAAGGAGGAAGGGTCAAACCTGTATTTTCCCCCAGAGGAGATACAATCAGTATGTCAATCTCACTACTACGGCCTCATAACCTTAATTTTGGAGGCATGCCTCTACAGCCCAAGCTTCCCAGAACCCACCTCAGTGCATCTGCTGGCGCACGCATGCACAGAAGAAAAAGATTCTAAATAGCAGCTAACAACAACAAACAACAACAGTTCCTTCAAAAGGACAGCTAAAAGAAATCGTCAGCCCTGTGTGTGTGTGCAGCATAAGGCAATTCCACATGAGAACTGGATGTCTGGACTGCAGTTCATTGTTTCAGTCAACTGTAACACAGCTATCCTAGAAAGCCTGCCATTTTCTGACTACATAGCAGCACCCGAACAGGCGTGTTTCTTACCAAACCTAAGCTATTGAATTAAAAAAGAAGGCTGTGTGCATTATATTCATTTGAAACACATAATAAAAAATGCCAAGGTCTAAATTTAATTTATTTTTGTCATTTAGAATACAATGGATAGATAATCATCTCAACGTGATCAGCCAAACATCTTTACTTTGCTAAACTGTTAAAGATTTTAATTATGCTAGCATTGGAGAGCACTGGTCTAATGAGGCGATGGACTCCAGAGAATCCGAGTGGTTAAGAACTGTGAAATGAGTCTGATAGGATTTTTTTATATTCACCGTGGATCGTTTGCATATCAAAGAGGAGTAAATTATTGCACAGCAGACCAATAACCTTCCCCGCCTTTCTGAGAGGAGCGTTAACAAAAACAGTTGGGTCTCTCCTAACGGTTCTCAACGAAAATGTTCAAATGCTCAAGTATTTGCAATTAATATATATTATAAAAGGAGGCTTCAAATGATACATTAAGTGGTCAGATATTCTTAGGACGCATCCTCGACAGCCAAGTCGGTTTTCTTCTCCCTTCATAAAAATCAAATGCCAATTATATTTTGATGGATTTTGTCCCAAATGAGCATTTAGTTATTAGGCATATTCAATTATTACTTGTCCCCTGAAATTAAGCCTCAGAGGCAAATTAAACAAAGGGAAAGGTCACTCCACAATCCCGTGTCCGGTTCTGCTGCATCTGGGCTATTATTTTCCAACACCTTCCGAAGTGACATGTGGGATGTGTGTGCAGCTAACCGGCCTGCCCTGATGTCCGCACACCAACAACTACCTGTGAACGTGGCTGACCCTCCAACCACTGTTTACTCAAATGAAACAATAGTGAATAGGCTTGTCTGTTGATGATAGCATATTGATATAAAGCCACACAAGTCAACACCTATTTTTATTTTCTAGGGAGTAAATACACATGAAAAGAACAAGCCTCCCACTTTTCAACTCAAACTAATTGATTTCTGGGTCAGCTGCATGGGAAGTGAAAAAAATGGAAGAACACGGTTTCTAACAACTGTGTTAACACTTTCCCTCCAAGAAAAGCGGAACTTTGGAGCTGTTTTAGAAATGAGCTATTTATCCAGCAAATAAAGACAAAGGCAAATGTCTGGTTACACTTGTTACACCTAGAGTACATTAATGTTACTCTGCTCTCCTTTTCTTCCAGGGGGCTGGCCAATCAGTTTCATCCCTCACAAGAGGAAATGGTAAATAAAACAGTAACTCGCTGACAACAGGCGCACTTTTGGGTCAAATTTCACTGTGATAATTACGTTTGAGAACATTCTCATCAGACTTACAGAGAGCAGTCAAATCATTCTCCTCCATCAATGATACACCTTGTTAGCAATGTTAAACTATTACTTCACTGCATACTATCTACTGGAGGATGCTATTATTTGACAGCCATGGTCTCGTGATAGAATTAAGACAGATAAAAGGCAGGCTAGTCACTCATCAGACTAAATGGATAGCAAATTTCCAAAAAGCATCACGTATTTCCTCCAATATGGTAGACAGGAATAACAGTACCAGGTTATGTTTAATCTAATTCATTAACAGGTATATATATATATATATATCTCGAGCATGTAATCTCTAGTTCATATTTTCAAAATTAAGAGGTCAGGATGATATTGAACGTCAGGGGGTCAGCATCCTCAAGAGACCAGGGAGAAAAGCGTATGTGCTAATTACATAAAACAGAGAAGACCCTGCAGTACTCTTTTAACAACAACAAAAATGTCCCTCCATTTCATACCATAAAGCCTTCAGGAAAGGAAAAAAAAAAGGCCTTCGAAATATTACTTTCTATCTTTTCATACTTTCACATTTCTACACGTTTGAGGTGACTTAGCCAAGGCCATGAGCAGGTACGTCAAAGAATCGCGACGACGGTGTCACGAAATGGCCATTACCGTTAACACCTAGCCCCTGTGCCTTGCTACGTTCCTTTTTCCAGGACAACCGACCCCTTCATTATAAAAGAAAATGCAGACACTGGCTTAAAAAATGTATGTCGTGGGGACAGTTGACAGATTACTGCTCATGGAACTCAATTTTACAACCCCAGGTATCACTGGCTCAAAGACAAACAGAGTTGATCAACCTTTTTTTGTCCTTGTACATCCATACCCAGGTGACCATGTTCAAGCAAGCAGAAAGTTGATTTAAACCTCATAATGACATCAGTTTTAAGCCATCATGTCTCTGATAGAAAAAAATTGTGTTGTAGTCCAACATGACTGAGTTCTCGAGCCACTTTGGGCAAGGGGATAGGAGAGACAGAACCAACCTCCGGATCCCACAGAAGATGGCAATGACGGGAGCTCACTTTGCCGCCACAACCTGACTCCCGAAATACCGTATTTACATTTAGGTATCTTGGGCACACATCAGGGCACCCCTCAGATGTTAAATATGCTCCTTCCTAATGTTGCAGGGGCTAATAGTTATAGCAGATTGCTAGGCATATCAATCAATGCCATGACCAGTGAATTACCTACTGGTGTCTCTGATATGTTACTGCAGAGATTACACTTCATGCATCACCACATTCATTTCTTTCACATTACACATGAGCTTGTCTTGTCACTGCCCAATTGCCCTCTTTTGGACAGCTTAACTGATGTACTATAACAATGAACCTTAGTGAGCAAACTTAATAGTATAGGAGCAGTGGGAAAAGATGAGAGGTTGAAGCCTGAGTCCAATGGGTGTGTCGGAACAGCCTGCGAGGTTTCTAACAATAAACCCGAAGGTGTAATTAATGCACGTTATAACATTTTGCAAGCACAAAAATGCATTAGCCGATGTGTCCTTTCTTCTCCCCTCGTACTGCTCTGTTACCAAATCTTCTATTTTGACAGCCATGGAGATGCTGATTATGTATCCGGTAGGCAAACAGTAATGGCAAAAAGGGGAGGAGGGCCAGGAGGGACATTAGAGGAGAAAGCCCAGCTTCAACACTGAAAACATAAACCAAAACAGAAAACCCCGGAAGAGATCTAAGCTGGGTGTGGCTGACTCAAGAGAAGATTCAAATGTAGACATGCCTCACTGGCTCCACTCGACACTGAAAGTTGCTGAACAAATGAGCATGTCTTAATCACCATGAAGAAGGTACCACATTTCAACCCGCTTCAGAAGGCAACTGAATCCAAGACACCAAAGGCATTAGCTACCAGCCTTTAAGGCCCATACACATACATCCGAGCCTACTGCAACTGTCAAGCCCAAGGGGACTGAAATGTGCTGTGCATGTACAGGACAGGGGAATTGTATTTCAAAACACAGCATGACACTCCCTTCCTTCCATACTTTCCGCATTCTGGCTCTGAATAATCCATGTGCATTCACATTACACATGTCAAAGGGTTGCTTAAACCATGAGGATATCCTAAAACGGTTAGAAATCCTCTTTTGTTTCTGATGTCCAACACCCACTGTAATAACACATCAGTGGCTTTTCAAAAGAAATCTTTAAATCCATGAACTCTTGCTGCTTCTCGAGGAACTCTAGTTTTTGAAGAGCAAGAGGTAGAAGTGCTACCTGTTCTCATGAGTATAGAAGGTGCTCAAAAAAACCAACTGACGAATGCAAACAAGGAATGGAAAAAAAAAAGAAAACCCAACAAAAGAGATTACTCTTAGCATAGAGAATAAACCCGAATTTATCCCGAGAACTGAAAAAGTGCCATTTCAAAAGCATCACTCAGCTTTACAACAGAATGAGTTACAACGATAGAAAATATACCTTACACCGGCTCAACAAAAGCCTTCAAGAAAATTCATCTGGGATTCCAAACGGACAATGCTCGATCGGATTGAAATGGTCCGTAAGTCAAAGTCGCACTGCTTTCCCCTAGCCCAAGAATGTGCCAGGGTGGGATTCCTCTGCTACTGCGCAGCATCAGACCACCCCGTAGGTCTTCACTTTGGCATCCATGAACAAGCCCTTCGGCTTCTACGAAGCTCCCTCCTCAGGACCTCATCCAGCCTTGCCTCTGAAGTTGGTATGTGCTTGTTCTGGATGGACCATGTCCTTACTGACGGGCTGGGGTATACCACCAGACAGCCCGCCGCCTCGGCCCCGCCGTCTGGGCGGGGCGGCACCTGCCGCGTCACGGACGCTTACCTTGAGCGAGCGGCTGGAGGGGAAGGGCAGGCTGCCCTGGCTGAATGGTAAGAAGGCCTTGGCGCTGTAAAGACAGGAGGTGCTGCTGTTGCAGCTGCTGCATCTGGAGGAGTTGCTGCTGAAAGGCCAGCTGCTGGGTGGCCACCTGCGGCTGCTGCAAGAAATCAGGGAGAGAGAAAATGAGCCGGCCACTTCCCGAGCAAGGTTCGGAGGACGGACGTTTCAAAACACGCCGCCGCCGTCAGACACCGACGATGGCGGCTGGGGTCTAGTGGAGGGCTTGGTTGTCAGGGCTGGTGTGACAGGGACAGGACACAGAGCATCTGAAGAGCAGGGGGGGGGTGGGTGTGGAGGGGGGCTGCGTGTACCCCCCCCTCTGCTGCCGGTGGCACAGAAAAATAACTCGCCCATCAAGTCAGCTTTTCCTCCAGTTTGAAAGGCCTGAGTGTTTCTGGTCGAGATGTGACCGTCCAGACTTTGAAATGTTTAATGATTCACGCCACAGAGAAGGCAGGCACCATTCCGGTCTGGAGGGATTTGAACCCTGAACCTCGGAGAGTACGGAAGAGCCAGCCGCCTTCCTCTTGCCTGCACCAGGAGCTTTTAAACTACTCTGTTTATCACTCCCGACATAAATAAATGAGACAAAATCAGACCTTTGAAGAAGAAAAACTTCATCTAATATTGTTAATTAGCCATGACAAACGATGAAATAACACTGTAAATCTTTCATAGAAACAGCCACTAGATTTTAATTACATACATTCATAATTTAGCAAACAACATCGTACTCGACTGTTGAGTGTTTAATGTGAAGGACACTTTAAGCTTCAGATGCCTTAACTTGGCTTTAGTTTCAGAAACCCCCAGGTCGGGCTCCCCTGTCCTGCTTCCCCACCCGCTTTGTTCTTGAAAAGAAGGGGCTTTACGGTATGATAAATATCTTTTTGTTGATTGGACAATGACAGGAGGAAAACTTTTGTTGTGTAAAACATCAATACATCATTCCTGTGTTTAGCAGGCCTCGCTCCAGCCAAAAAAAATTAATGTAGATTTCCTCAGTAATTATCTGAGTGATAGAAAGATAATACAGTGCAGTAGTACAATAAATAGAAGGAAATTATCTAATATCCTTAATCTGCTAGGAATCAAATCGAGGTGGAGGTCTTAGCCACATTATGGCTAACAATTACGAAAGGAGAATTAACCCTTCCCAAACTGTAGCCAAAAAAAAAAAAAAAAGATTCTTTAAGAAAAAAAAAAAAAGATCCGTTTTCCTAATTCTGAGTATCATTCAAAACATCAGGAAGACTTCTGCAACTAAAAGGGACCGTACAACCCTTTCAGAGCTTCTAATAACTATACTTTACAAACAACTGCATTCACTTAACCTAACACATGACCTTGATCTGATACATCCATAAAATGGTATGTGTATCAAGACCTTCTGATGCCAAGTTCAAAGGAAGAGAAAAATGGTGGTTTCCTTTCGGTCTCCGTGCAGTTTATTTTACAGTAAAAACCATCATTCTCCTATTAGCAACCAATTTCAGACTTACTACCATGCCACTGAGAAAGTTAATTGAGTTTCACTCCAAAAAACAAATTCTATACCACTAACAACAAAAATTTAAATAAATTTAAATGGAAAGCCAGTGTTTTCATTTTACGAACAGCATGCATAAAATGATCCAATTGTTTTCACCCCTTCCCATGTTATCACATTAATGTAAAACCCAGTGATAGTTATATTCATGTCAAAATGATTTTTTTACTTCTTCAACAGATATTAATTCATGACACTTAAAAAAAAGAAGAAGAAGAAGAAGGAAGGAAGAGAAAAAAACAACCTGGATACAATAAAAGATCGGGGAACCAGCTCTTCTTGAAGTAGAAAAGAATGGAGAGGGGGTGCTGGAGTTTGGGGAGGGTGTTTCCTGTCTTACTGTAAATGAAATGTTTAAAAATTTTGTATTTATATAAAATGACTGATGGCTTTTCTGTTGTCTCTGCGGCCATCCCTAGGAAAAGCTCATGAAAGCTGTCCACGTTTGAAAAGCCAGGATATAAAAGTATACAAGGCCCATTGTCCAAAGAAAGAATTTAAAAGCAACACTGGTTGCCAAACTGTGCTCCCCACCCAGTTACCAAACACAGGATACGAGCCCGTTTGTTTACTTCTCACAATTGAATGCATACAAAAAAGGTCTCCGCGCAGTCCCCTGGACAGGTCAGTAGTCAGTGTTAAAATGCTAAAATGCCCTGATAAACCTTCCATTTCAGATCCCCTCCCTAGAGCTGCAGTCAAAGGTCTGTTTTCCTTTCTTCGGCTCCTCCCTGCTGCCTAACATAAACTGTCATAACTACCCGGACAAACGGCCCTCTTAAAACAATCAACTGAGCCTACCTCACCCGCACAGGATGGGACCTTTTTCTGTAGCTCGACCGAAAATTAATTCTGCCTTCAATTTTCCACACCCGTTCTGTCAAATATTAACGGGCAGTCACTTCACTAGCTGTATGGGGCTACAGAAGATCTATCTCCTACAGAAGGTCTTAGGGCCAACTCAATGGGGAGCCTAACTTTCTCAAGGAAACATCTCGAGGCAACTTTAGAAAAAAGTTGAGTGAAGGTACATTGTTCTGGCTGAGGATCAAGTGTCTTACTGCAGAGGTAATTAGAACAGGGAAAAGGGTGGTGGCGGCGGGGGTGGGGGGGCTGACGATTCAAAATTATGAGCCACTAATGACTGGGGATTCAGTAAATTAATATACTTGTTCCATCTGTCAACATCCAAGTTCAAACCTTGTTAAAATCAGAACCACCAGTCCACATCGTGAAATTGCTACCATGTGACTCTATTTCACTGTAGCACGAAAGGACCACCACCTGCATGATAATTTCAGGAGCCTACCCCCTTACCTCAGGAAAATAAGGATCTCTTAATCACTGTTACACAAGCTCTCAGCCAAATCCACCGGCACGGTGAACATACAGCGGGATCCAAGGGGACCTGCCCGCCGGTCTGCCTACCCCTCAGGATGGGAAGGCAAACCTACCTCTTCTATCCCCTTTGCCTTGGAAGTGGATGACAGAACGTGACCACAGCAAACCTCGAGTCCTAGAGATAGATGCTGAAAGGCTGCCATAAATAATGTCCCGCCTTCTCCTGGTTCAGATACAAAGTACTCCCTTCCCAAACTCAGGCACCACCATCATCAAGATGCCCCCTTTCTGACAGCAGCAGTTTGGGAGAGTTAACTTTTATCCTTCCTTCTGCTGTGTAACTCTCCCCTTCACATTTCTTTATCTGCCCTCTGAGCTCATCTGAACTTTCATGTTCTCTCAGCGTGCAGACGTGCATTCCAAACTCTGTCTAACAGACCAAATAAGAGGTTAATAAGAAGTGGCAACAGAAAGAAAAAACACAATCCCTGGTAACTGATAAGAATGACAGTGGCAGCCCTTTTTTGTTTGTCTTCAAATATAGAGTTAAAGATCTTTAAAAAACTAAATTTTGATGCCTTTGAAAAGAAAGAAGCACAAAATAACAACAGGGGGTTATTGCCTGTGAGCCACAGGGGAGAAACTCCATAATTCTTATTCTCCCTTTTGAAGGCTGTTAGAAATCTGATTCAACAAAGCAACAGCAGAAGGGGAAACCTCTTGAGGCTGTAACCATTTCCTGTGATCATGCATAATGTGCTTCAAAAGTGGGTTTTTACCAATTCTGTTGATCAATTGCACCTCCTTCATATCCCTTCTTTTTTCTGCTGTGTTTACATCTGATGTGACTCAATGACAAGCACTGTCTGAGACTGTGAAACAGGCCTGTCATGTTGATTTATGGGCGCATCAAACCACAACTTGTCCAAACTGAAGCTCGCAGTTCATTAATTAGAGAGTTGTGACTTTGAAGTCAGCTTTCAGACTGTGGTTTTTAACATTTGGCTTAATTTATATGCTCTTGAATGTGGATCTCTAAGGAAAAAACTGAAATTCCCTTCTTGTCTTTGAACTTCTTTTGACCGCACAATAATCATTTCTTTGTCCAGAGTGATGCCTGCAATCCCAGAGTCATTAACGCGCATTGAACTGCCACTGATGAGTAAGCCCTACTGAATTAGAAAAACAGCCAGCAAAACAAAGCTGAGAGCCTTCTGCACAGTGATATCTCACAATTACATGCCTTCCCTCCCTGTGCCATTTCCATTTTAATTACTGTTAGTCCTTTAGATTTACATTTTAGACACTTTTTAATCTGTTCCCTTTTTTATTATAGCAGCCCCCAGTAGCGCGCCACTGTACTTAAGGGTTGTGTCAGCATTTTCATGAAAGCACCTCCTCCCCGTCACCCCCAAACTGCCCCGACTCTGCAGGGGTTGCCATCCAGGCTGCTGAACAGGACTCCAGGGCAAACAGCTGGCAGGGCATGGATAAAGCACCCAGTTTCTGCTGAGGAAGGAGCCGGCCGGGGCCGTTCCCAGCATGGAACGTGAGCGCGGCCCGCCATCCACGCTCACGTGAGGGACAGGGCTGTGGAGAGTCGTCGAGCGAGGCTCCTTCCAAACCAACGCAAGTGGCCGCCTGCTTGGGGCCAGCGAGGAGGCCGTGCAAGGGGGCTGGGAGCTGTTTTCCAAACTACAAACTGTGGCATTCCGAGGAGAACACTCACATGAAAAGTGTTCCAGTCCACGGTAAAAAGGTGAGGAGCTAAGTGACATCGGGGAACTCTGAAATCAGGAGGAAGATGGCATGATAATGCCCACACGCACACGGACGCTCCCCCAACGGCCTGGTCTTCGCTGACATGGAACCGTACGGGACGTGAGACGCGGACACCTCCCCTGGGAAGGCCTTCCCACGTCCGGAGCTAACACGGTCACCGAACTGGGTGGTGGGGCCTGGCGCCACAACTGTGTGCTCTTACAAAGTGCTGGGCCCACGGAAGCCATCGTGCCACACTGGTTTTTGTCAGGGACACACAAATCATCCAAGCTCAGAGGAGTCTTCCCTGCAAGTGGCACCATCTCACGCCTGCCTTGAGCAATTACCAAACGTGTCTAACTTGCGAGAAAAAGTGAACACAGAGATAGGAGAGACCATTTCTTGGTCGAACTTTTCTGTTTGTCCAACCTCACAAGAGCGGATCCTTCCAAAGGGAAGGGCCATCCCCACGCCCCCAAGCTGTCTGAGCTGGAGAAAATCTCAAGCCCGGGTCCAAGTACACTTGTGCTAGCAGCAGGTGCACCTCGGCCCACCGTTCAGCCCGCCCGCGGGAGGAGCCCTGACGGTCTGGCCCACCATCCCGCTTCCTGGTGCTCCCCAAGGGGACACCTGCAGCGCTGCTCCCAAAGAGGTGGCAGCCACGAAACGGAACCCAGAAAAATCTCAGAGAACAACAGGACGATCACTCTTGGTCTGAGAGCTGCGAACCGATAGCTCAGTTGTGCAATCATTTAAGAGATGAATGACAGTTTAATAGCCATTAGACAGTCCTCTGGGATCTGTGGTTTGAAAGTAAAATATGTATTGTTGGTACCTCTTTAGGCTGTTTTCCAGCATGTTGTTGTTGTAAAAGTTGAAGCTGCAACTGTTCCTGTTGTTTTTTATAAAACTCTTGAAGCTGCTGCTACAAAGGAAAGAGAGGACAGTAAGTAACAGAGGGTACCGCCAGCCCACTGTCCCGATGTGGTGCCACACACAACTGCGATTTGAAAAATAGCATCCTTTTATCTGGAATGGCCTGACCTTTAGTTTGAAACTCGACAATAAATTTCAGCGCGCCCTGACTATTCTTGGCATTATTGTTTGAAAACTAATCTCCAAAATGACCTGATGAAAAACATACCATTTTCTACACAAACTAATTAAAATAAGGCAAGGGATGACCTTTGATTGGACAACAAAGCCCCAGTGCCCTTGCTGAGAGAGTCTAGTGAATCTCTACCCTGGAAAGCATGCCTACTCTCGGAAGGATGGGGCTGGGCAGGGTGGTGGGGTGTTCAGCGTCTGCATCAACAGAATGGGCAGCTCGCTCAGCCTCTGGTCCCCACCGCCTCACCCTGGCAACTTCTGTCACTCTAGTTCTGAATCGCATCTCTTTGGTTTGGGGGTCCGGGAAGTCTGAATGTGAGGTCCCTGTGGCACATGGCAGCCAGAAGTTCATTTCTGCATCAGCATACATGAAAGAAGGAAAGTGAACTCTGCACCTTAAAAGTAACCAACTCCGGGATGTCTCTTGATGTTTAAAAGAAAAATTCTGTGAGCCTCTGAGTTGAAATGGGGACTTCAAGAGCTGTCACATTTAAACCTGCTCCTAACGTGCTCCCCATTTTGCTTTGATTCACACCATTTCGAGGCCTCTGGGCTTACCAAATAAAAGAGTGTAAAGCCACATAAGCCTAAAAGATCTTATATCTACCAAGTCCAATTACAGCCCTAATCTCAGTCCATCGGGTACTCTCCAGGCCCGAACCCTAGTCGCTTTGGCAGGGGTCCCTCTGCTTCCTGGGATGCAAAGGACATCGATTATTTCAGGGGCCCGCTCGGTGTCCTGCCCCAGCCACCCTGCTCTGCTTTTTCTACAATGGGCAAAGGAGCGGATCAGGCGCAGGGAATGGCGAATGGAGTCACCGGCCCTGGGAGGAGGAGGATGGACGGTTACCTGTTGGAGCATGAGGGCCTGCTGTTGCTGGAGGAGGACCTGGAGCTGCTGAGGGCTCAGCACTTGTTGCTGGAGGATCTGCTGCATTTGCTGGGGAGTGATAACTTGAGGTGTCATCATAGCCACTGACACGGGAACCTAGAACGTTAATGAAGGATAAATAGGAAGCCAGGAAATCGCATGCACGCAGCACTCAGCCTTCTGGGGTCATCGGCAGACGGTCACGAGCCTGCTCCAAGAACTGACCAGTTCCCCACGCACAGTGTCTTTATCCAGAGCGGATGCAGCAACAAATCCTATTTCATCTCTTACGGAGTTTATGTGAAATAAAAGAAAAACAAAAGAAGACCTCGCAGCAATGACAGGTGCCCAGACAGCCTTGCAGGCACACAAGGAGTAAAGACTTAACAAATGCTATCTGGAGATAGGTGGGGATGATCTCGATTTCTTACGAAGCACGAGTTTTCGGTGGCCATCAGCGCTAGGAAGTTTAAGGCAAACTTGAATTGTGTTTTAGGGAACAAGGCAAATGGGAACCAGTACCTTCTCGGCAGGAGCTACTCTGATCCACTTCCTCTGTGGACAGTGATTTTTTAAGGACAATCAATGAATGCTTGGTCTTGTGGGTGACTGAACCCTGGGCGCACCTTGCGAACTTCAATGCAGACCTTTCCCAAGATGCCTTTTACCCTTCCTTATTCACCCAGCACACAGATGTCTCCATTCTTTCATATTACGTGTGATACCATTAAAAGCTGCTTTCCATGACATTTCAGTGACAAACAGCTACAGTGATGAACTTGATAGCATTTCATATTTGCAACTGTTAACACGTTTCTGCACGGGCATCTTTGCAAGGAACCTGCACTACTGTATCTGAAAGGATGATGTCTTGTTCAGATAAAACACTGACATTAAAATGACAGGCTGTCTTGGCCAAGGTTACACAAATTGTATTCAAGCGGATACCTAATGACAATGCTATGAATTCTGCAAGCTTTCTAGAATGTAATTTAGCTATTCAAAATAATCACTGCACTTGTGTTTAATTTGCAGACTACATGAGAACCATTTTGTCAGTCCCCGTAATACAAGAAGACTATTTCATGAAAAATCGCCCCCACCAAATAAAAAGATAAGGAAAGGAAAAAAAAAAACAATGAAAGAAAAGACAAAACCTGTATGTCTTCTAACAGTAATATTTAAGCATCTTACTTTTCTTTGGTTTCTAATCAAACATGTGACAGCAAGAAGCTAGAAGCAGTAAAGGATATACTTTGTTAAAAAGGATCTCCTGTCATCTCATGTATTACAATAAAAGGTAATAACATGTTTTGCACTTTGCCTGTGTGCCACTTAAAAAAAAAAAATCTGGCAGACAATAGCTGATCAGAAGATAAAAGAATTAAAAAATCTTTCAGGGGAGCAGTAAGCAAAAGGGAGAAATGCAGTATTAATTTTATGTAATATAATGTCTTAATATGCAGTTTATCTTGACTTTTTCACATGATTTGTCCTGTCATTTGCATAGCGAGCTCTCATTCCTAATTTCACAGTCATTATGCACTGATGTCCCGATTTCTCAGCATCACTAATTTTGATGAACTAAAAATGGTTCCTGAAGGTCAGATTCATGTACAGTGAACATCCTCCACTGTTGTTGTGGGCATGTCTTGTGTGGGGGGATGTTTATGTGCAAGTTTCGCATTGTTTGGAAAACACCGGCTAGAACATTTGAGAAATTTCATTAACCTAACTCTGGAAGGTCATCAATGAATTCTTCCTATTGCAGTGGCCTTTTAAGTGTAGATGTAGATACACTGTAATTTAAAACAGATGGGCATGTCTGAATATTTTTATATGCAAAAAGGGACAGATGTATATGAATGGATGAATTATCCTTTTAAAAAGCTACTTTGCAGCATGAAATATCATCAATGATTAGAACAGTGAACTTGCATTCAATCTAGGGCAAACACAAGAAGGCATTATCAAAACATCTAACCATCTATAAATTAATTCCAATTAGTCTACTTTGTCTTCACACACAAGAAACTTTTTGAATTTTTCAAAATGTATTGGGTGCTAATCACTATCTTTTGAGCTGCTAAAGCCAACATATCACAATAGAAGTTTACTTTTCCTTGAGAGTTGCATCATCATACAGGGAGGTTTGATTAAGCAAACAAAAGAACCATGTTTAAGGTTTCTTTTTTCCTCTGCGTTTCTTGGATGACGTACAATATAAATATTCTTGAGCCAAATTTCTGATGGTGATGAACAGGAAAATAGACAGGAATAGGGTGGTGTAAGATCTAAACTGGTGATGAACATGAAATTAACAGTGTTGTAACAGAAGTCTTCATAGAAATAATCTCTTGGTCACAATTTTTTAAAAGAACCGTGGAAAGTCTATGTTCACAAGGGGAACAAGAGAACTTTTGAGGGTGATGGAAATGCCGTCTATCTTGACTGGGATGGTAGTCCCACAAGTGAACACAACTGCCCAAATTCTTCCACCTGTACCCTTAAACTGAGTGCATCTTCTTGTATGTAAATTATACTTGAATAAAATCCATTTTAAAAGTTAAAAAAAGGACTGGCATATACAGATAATTTTGAAAACCTTGGATATGGCCAATAGTTAAATGTGCTTCTCCCAGGGTTATTTATTCAATGTTTGCAGTCATGTTACTGAACAGCCAAATGAACTTAGTCTCCTCTTCTTTTTCCCTTTGGACATTTTCATGGAGGTGCTGATGAGTAATAAAATGCTCAAGCAGCAGGCACAACCAAAGGAGGGAAAGAGGCAAGAAGCCTGAGTAAGCCTCCTGCCTGGTATAGGGTCTCTGAATAACCAGAAGTGGGGTATTATATGCTGATGGCCTCAACTTTGCTTTTACTATCTGAAACCACATTTTCACACCAGTTCGCTTGTAAGACTCCAAAGTGGGCCTGACCTTAATTTATAAATGTGATAAAACTGAGATTTCCCCAGTTTCTGCTCCAACGTGTCTTGAAAATAAGTTATGGAAGGTTTTAACAAACATATCCAAATGGACGAGAAACCACTATGGGTAGAAAAGGGAGAAAAAAACCCACAAAAAACAGCACAGTTTAAGGTTTTAAATAGTTAAGAAACAGAGCTACACATATCCACTCTCTTAACTCCCAACGTCCAACTTTTTCATGTAGCTAGTCCCTACTAATACTAGGAATCAAAGGGCATGCAGTACCAGCGAGAGGCTATTATAGTCCACACTTTATTGCCCATTACTACTGAGGTCATTAGCGGCAAGAGTGATTGTACCGGTCTTAACCTATTGATCACTGTAACTACTATCATTTAATCCTGTGTTGAATGTCTGGAAAGCGGCTAAAGGCACACAAGAGAGAGTGCTTTAGCATTGAGAAATATGGTCAAAGCTTAGAAATTACACTGTGATTCATAAAATCTAGCCAGTGGTTTAAATCAATAGTATTTAAAACAGTCATGTGAGTTTTTAACTACGGTGCTCTACTATTTATGGGCCCCTCTTCGAGAGTATTCGGTCAAAACTAAACTTTATTTTTTCCAGATTCTATGCCATCTACCTTACCCTCCTTGAGATAAAAAACAATAAATTCTGATTTTTTTTTTTTTTTTTTTGTGCTACAGGGCTCATGCCTTAACTGGGAGTTTCACCTAATTCTTGATTTCTTTCTCAAATGACAATTTAAAGATAGTGCAAAAAAAAAAAAAATTATATCCCTGATGCTGTAACTACCTTAACTGTTTGAGAATATAGAAATGAGTATGTTTTTTGAGTTAACAATGAATCATAGAAGGCAATTTATGAAGAACTAGAATGATTCTGTCTAGCTGCCTTCAGGGATCAGAAATTCAAATTAAACTTCTGGCAGACATTTAAAGAATGCTAGCATACAAAACTGAATTTAAAAAAACACACACAGTTAACACTCTTTCGTTGAGTTTCAAGAGGAAATCGTGAATTAAAAACACACACAGAGACACTGCATGATACACTGTTGACTGATACCACTTGGGTGTGGCTGGTCCCAGGTGCACATGAACCTGCGGGAATGGCAGAAATTCAGCTGTGCTTGGCCCTCGGAACGCTGCTAGTATGGACCTGCTACTATCTTAATACCAGTAACTGGGAAAACGTCGTTAGCATTACCAAGTGCTGGTAGGAACCCATGCACTTCTGTGTCAATCCTGCCTGCCACAGTTATCTTTTACTTTAAATTGACTTTCTATTATCCGAAAGCCAGAAGACTATTGAAATAAGATGCCTTATTAGCTCCCTTTATTCCCAAAGGGGAGAGGTAGGTGATGGGGTGGGGAAAAATATCTAAAAAGCAAACAAACAAATAAAAACGCCCATAGAAACAATACTCATTGCTAATCCAGGAGACAATTGGAGGAATTGGGTGGGAGGAGAGATGACACAAATAACATGCTATCGTTTTTTTTCTTTCTCTTTACACTCACTCCCGTTAACTACAAGTAAATACTGCCCAGTGTAAACACACATACGTTTTGTCATCAGCATCTTCTCCTAGTTGCTAAGTCTACAAATAAGGAAAATGAGAAGACAGAAACATTTAAGTACTATTTTACTTCCATTAATCTGGATTGATAATTTAGAAACTATTTTTTAATCTCTATTATTCACCACGTGTATGTCCCAGGAAACCTGGGTCCCTTCCAGACTTCAGGCTGTGTGTGGATGATAACTGGACCAGGTTAGGCAGTGTTACCTGCTTCATCAAATAACAAGAGCAAAACAAATTAAATTAGAAGGCCCCAGAATAGCAAGACAAAACCAAAGAAAATAGCTCCATTAAAAAAAAGTAAAACAACAAAAACAAAACAAAAAACCTATGCCGAATTTCCTATGACCTATAGAACCTAGCCTGTGTAAAAGAAAATAAGTACTACTTCCTAAATACCATTACCCCCTGTGAAAGACAAGTTTTCATAATTAATAAGTGAACGGATACAGCTGATACACTGGCAAACAGAAAAGTTAGGAAGCTTCTATCTATTCCCCAAGGTATCTAGAAAGAAAGAAAGAAAAGAAAGAAAGAAAAGGGAAACAAACAAATAAACCACATACACACAGATACCATGCAAGGTAGCTGTATCATGGAGGAAAGAAAATACATTTCTGACATAATATTTCAGTCTTCAGAAAATTAAAAAAAAAAGCCTGCTATTCATGTGGAAAGTATAATTCTGTTTCATTATGGAATTCTGCTTTTTTGTATAACTCTTTTAGACTTAGCTATTTTGCCACAATACTGTACAAAGCATTAAGGCAGGTAATGGTTATTATATTAATGCAAAATCATCTAAGTAGTCAGTCATTAGCATAACTGTTCTTTCAGTAACAATACAACCACCTATTAAAATTTTAGGGAAAAAAAAGACCTCTTTAAAATGCAATTAGCATTTCATTTTTTATCATTTTGTTTATTACATTCTATCAAGAAAGGCTATCTTTCTTTCAGGAAGAATTGTATGGCCAAGACTTGCCTGCCAATCAGGAGTTATTTCAGGTTATCATCCCTAATAAGCAATCTCTGGCAAAGCTCTCCGAGCTCTTCTTTTGTCTTTAAATTTTTAAAAAGTGGCAGAAATTCACATTTGTTTACAGCAGAGGCATTAGTGGAACCTCAACTGCTCTCCTGTAACATTTCCCATGCATACAAGGTTACTCCACTAAGTGCCAGCATAATTGTTTTAGCTCTAATAAGTATCAGCTTCGTTTGCATAAAAATGTAAAGTTTACATAAATTAAATCGCTTCTCCCATTAGCAACTGTTAAATACACGAAACAATGGAAGCTACACATGAAAATAATCGTCCAATAAGCACTCATCTTTTCAACTTGGCAACTATTATTATTATTATTTAAATCAAGAGAAAATGCCTCTTCTTTCTTTCCTCAATCTTTCTCCTGTAGGAGGGATGGCAAACAATGTGGTGTATGTGGATCAAACCTGCTATGACATTTTATATTAACAACAACAACAAAAATCATTTTTAAGTGCTACAAACAGGAGGAGGGGAGAACTATTCCAAGAAGGAACCCCAGGGAAGACTCTATCCACAGTTCTTTAGCTCTTGAGAAGAAAAGGCAGAGGCCTTGGCTTAATAAGTCCTCTTAAAATGAAGCATTATTCAAAAACAGTGAGAAGAGACAGCAACCATATCAGTGCTATTTAAGACACATACACGATGAGAATAAAGGAAAACGACTTGTAGACACAGTTGTGGATCCAGGGATACTGTTCAGTGAAGAAAAGTAAAATGTTTACCTTTTGTCCACGAAAGGATTTTCTAAGACCAAAAATTAAATTTGCCAACATGTATTTTTTTTTTTTTCACATTATGAGATGGAGGGGGGAGGGAGGGCTGTTACTGGATTTAAACATGCAGGTAGGCCAAAATTAGCTCATTCCAAAGTTTTGTAAGGTCTGACTTGCTGTGCAATCACCCCTTTTGAGAATTACAACTTAAGTTTCTCAAATTGTGCAGCTTCTCATGCCTGTCTCCAACACCTGCACCTTATACATCACAGTTAAGCTAAGGGGTGCAAATTAGATTCTAATGAGAAAACATCAGTTGCTTCTTTGACAATCTCCCCATTCACGGATTTATTTCTAATGAAGTCAAAGCCCAACCAAAAGCTCCCTATATGTTAAAGGTCAAAAGATGTTCAAAAATGCCTAGTAAAATCAAGGTGAATGGGAAACCCGTGAGGACCTGCCTCACGAAGTGGTAGGACAATCAGAGCAATTGTACAAAAACACCATCTTCAGGAGAAAGTGAAAGAAATTAAGCTGCCACAACTGTAACAGGTTAGATAAAAAAAAATCAAAATTTAATGTATTCTCCCCTGTGTCATCTTGTTTTGTCAAGACATCAAATAGAATTGGGAAGTACAAAATAACAAGCCCTTGAGAAATCACAGCAGCCGACCTTTTTGATGTTGTTGATTTACCTTGTTCTCGGTTATTTGAACAATGATGTTTCAGATTTAAGGGCAAGATAAAGCTTAAAAATTAAAACACGATACCAAGGTATTCTTAAAAAGTGCACCATAACATTTAGGCTGCATCTTCATTGATTAGCTGCTTTTAACCAGATTTGAAAATGAGGTCCAATGCACGTGTTCAATATTCATTTTTCTCGTTCCAAATTAATTTCTCTTCAAACAAACTGCCAGGTTGGAAGAGGGACTCAGAGAAGATCATTCCTACAATCCTAAAGTGGAGGGCCAGTTTAGCTCTTTCCAGATAATTCAAGTCCCTACAGTGCGCAGAGGATCGTCAAACTAACAGGTATCTGAATTTTCTTTCTTTCTTTTTTTAATGAAAGAAAATAAAGCTGAATGTAGAATGCCATGTACGAGGAGAAAAAAAAAGTATTTGCACACTGCGAAATGACTAAAACCAATTCCAGAAATATCATGCTGCTTCCAAGAAAAGAAACCTTTCACCAAACAAAAACACATTTAGCTTAGAGAGTTAGGACTACCCCCAAATCTAGCCATGCAGGTATACATAAAGCTGCACTCCTTCTTTGCCCCAAAAGATTTACAGCTCATCAGCAACATAATTGCCAGCCTTATATGAAATATTATGTACAAAGGCACATAAAATCAATATATCACAAGATAGCTTTCTCAAATTTTTATATGTGGTCAGCTTCCAAAAATTGCAGTAGTCAAAAACATCTGATTAAAAGACTCTAAAAGTAAATAACACAGTATTTACATGCACTAGTAGCATTTGTAAAACCTGGACTAGTTAAATAGCTACTTAATGATTATTACTCCTTGCCAATGAATTCATAGTTTAACATGTAATACACACAGACGCAATTTATGTATTTATTTATTCCAACCTTCTCTGGTCAACTGTTGCTGACTTATCCCTTGCTTATAAATCATAGAACTACCAGAAGTGGATTCTAAACTGGCTATGATATTTGACCAGTTACTAAGAGCCTAGTGTTAAGTTTCTCTTCAGTGATGTTCATCTACAACTAAACCACATAATAAAATAAATCCCTCCACCCTTCTTTTCTGCCAATTCAAATTTTACTCAAATTTTAACTCAAGCTGAGAAGCTGGTCACAATATTCTCTCCTGATTATCTCAGAAACATAGTAACTCAAACACACTTCTGCCACATTAGCCAAGATAAATCTGGAATTTCATTGCTTTTAATTAATCTGGATTTTAATTTCACTGTATCTTGCAATTGTGTGGAGGCCGGCTGAAAAGTTGCAGAACTGGTCAGTGTCATGAAAGAGTTTATCTTTCAAGTGACAGCTTCTGACAGCGTGCAAATACAAGGCAGCAACGGTGAGGGTTTTGTTTTTAAGGTACATTTAACTGCAAACAACAACAAAAAAATCCAAACCAACCATTCCTATCATAAGCTTTCTGATGATTTATGGTTTACCAACTGAGCAAGGTTACGCAACACTGCATGCCTTTAGATGCATTATTTCAGCTAGTTGAGATTTAATTAAGATCACAGACTCTAAAATCCCCGTCAAATGAAAATACAGAGAAGACAATACACTATACATCCTCATGCAGAATGTTTCCATTCCATCCTCTGGAAAAATATGAGTTAATCCGCGTTTCTATGGCTGCAGACAAAAGTTCACTAATTTTGTTTTCTTTTGACACTTAGGTTGTTTTCTATTATATGTCATGAGATCATTCCCTTCCAGGGAGGGAAGAAGAAAATCGAGAGTGAAACATGCAGCAGAAAATGCACTTGACATTATTATCCGACATTATCATAGCTTCCCTATGATGTCATCACATTTTCATATAATCAGCCCATGATTAGAAAAGTTTCATTTAATGAAATGAATTTATTTAAAAACACAACACAAATAGGAAGCCAACCTTTCTTGAATTACTCAGATTAAATAAGTGACATGTCACGCTTCTCGTTTCCTTAACTGACCAACTTTTTATCAGCTGAACTGCACATATGAGTAGGAAAGAAAGTTCTTAGGGTAAACAGGAGACTATAAAGCCCCTTGCTTTCATTCTATGAGTAGTCCTTGGGGCGGGGGGGGGGGGGGCGGTGAGCAGGACAAAAAACCCCCACAAACCTCTAGGAGATTTCTTCTTATGGATTGATACTGACCCAGTTTCTTAAAGAAAAAAATTATGATCATATGGCCCTTTATCTCCTTTTTTATTTGCATCATCTTAATATTTAGTTGCTTATCTCATGCCTTAGAAATGACAGGTGCTTGCAGTCTTGCTCTTGACAGGCCACTACAGAAATAACTGTCTTGCCTGAAAGGGCTAATGCAGTACTAATGAACGATAAATCAACTTTGATTATCAAGTGTCAGCCCAATCCGTTTTCAGTTCAACTCTATCACATCCTAGAGTAAGTCAGCCACTGTCTCTGGGTAGGCAGTCTGTATTTTGGTTTCATTTTTACACACTTTTCACTGAAATGTGTCAGGCAGCTACAAAGAATCACATAAAATAGAAGTAGACATTTTTTCAAATTATGCGAAGGGTATTCAGAATGTGCTTCTGTCTTCATTTGGTTTACTTAGTGGTAAGTCTTTACATTCAAGAAAGCTTTGCATTCTTTCAAACAGCAATAACAGCAACACATCAAATCCTAAACTAGAATCTCAATGTGATCATGTTTGAGGTCTTTGACAATGACATGCTAGGTTGAACACTTTACCATATAACCACCTCTGATTGCACATACACATTCCTCTTAGAAAATCTATTACATACCAACGAACAAAAAAGCAATACGGGGCCACTTATAAAATAAAAAACTTCACTTGATTTACACACACACACACACACACACACACACACAAATTGGCTTAACACTGACTTCCTAATGATAAAATAAATGTAACTTATTTTTTTCTTAAGCAGATTAGTCATTGATAGTATGATTCACATTTCCTGTTATCAGGCTTAATTTCCCCCCCAAATGTGTCACTTTCAGAATGTTGGAATCTATGGAAATTAGGTGATTTGCATTTTTAAACTGGCTTGATTAGAACATTTGGTCTGTGTGGACAAGAATATAAAATTATATTTTCCTTATAACTGGTAGGCCTTGAAGGAGTTAATCCCAAAGAGGAAGAGTCTATATGTACTTTGCTCTAAAACTTTACCACCCACTTCCTAAAGGTCCCCTCCTTCCCATCACGACTCTTGGCGGGGCGGGGGGAGAGTCTCCTTTCCACTGACCGTCTTTCAGGCAGTTTTGACAGTTGAGTTAGTTACATTCAGAGCCGGGGAAGATTGGAGTACCCCGTGGCAATTCTTCAGTCGGCCGCACGTCCTAACCCAAACCCTGCTCCCTACTTAATTAACCAGCAAAGTAATGCAACAGACGCTGGAGACTCCCCAACCTGCCCGAGTGTCCCTTAGTTCGCCTGCCTGTTTTGGTGTGGGGGCTTTATTCCTCCCCCTCCCCCCCCTTTGCTGTGTGTGAACTCCTTGAATTTGAACAGCTAAGCTGAAAATAGCCTAGACAGATATAGAAACAAACTATCAGAAGCAAAGAAACATCCACACGGGTTACTCGGAGATGGAAGGCTTCTTGTATATTTCACACGCTCTGAAAGTGACATAAATCACACCCCAGATACGTCCCCGAATGGAGTGATGGCGAGGGCTTTACCAAAGTGGCTGCGTGAAGGCCAGACCAGCAGAAAATGAATCGCAAACGAAAAAGAGAGCGAGAGCGCGAGAGCAACACACAAGCAGGACTTCCTCCAACTCTCAAGTACACCCCACCCATGAACATTTAAAAAAAGAGAGAGAGAGAGGGCGAAAGAGAAAGGGGGGAAAACCTCTCTCCAGGACCCAAAGGCCTGTAGCTCCTTCATCCCACCTCTTCACTCCCTCCCCCGCCTCCATTTCCAGAGCGCAACTCCCACCCAAGTTGGTAAACAGCGATTGTTGTTATTTTTTAAAAAGACTCAACTTGGAAACCCTCTGGCGCTCCAGCCTTCCCCAGTGAGGCCCCAGGAAGCTGGCACCGCGGAGCCCGGGGAGGGAGAGCAGAACGGCAAAGATCAATCATAGGGACCAACCTGACACTCTCCATGTAGCCGCCAGGCGCGCGGAGCCGGCTCGGGGCGCCCGCGCGGGCCGGGCGTGGGGTCCGGCGGCCTCGGCGTGCAGGCGGACTGCACGCGCGCAGGGGCGCTCCGGCTCGCGGGCTGACAAGACGCGCCGCGCCGCGCCCACCCGCCCCGCCCTGCTCCACCAATCACAACCCGCCTCTAAACACCCCGCGCCGCGCCGCGCCGCGCCCCACACAATGGGCTCCGCGGCCCGCTCCCCGCGCCCGCGCGCCCCGGCCCCCTCCGCGCGGCAGGTGAAATCACGCTCTGGCGAAATCCTGCTTTTGTCTCTAGAGCAACTCCTCTTAATTGCTGTTAACCCTTTGACCTGCCTCTGGCTGACGTCTGGGAAGCCGGGCACGGCGCGCATCTCTCCCGCCGGCCGGGGCTGCGGGTTTGGGGCTTTTGCTTGGGTTGCGTGTTTGTTTCGTCTTGGAAACTGACAAAGAGTTGTCCTAACCTTTCAGAGAAACCCGAGAGGCAGAGGAGGGAAACCCTCGCGCCCGGCGCACACCGGACTGCTCCGAGCAACTGTTTAGAATCGGTAGGCGATGCGGGGCTCCAAAGCAGCGCAGAGAAGCGCTTTCCTCGAATACGGCCTCTGCAGAGAACTTTCGCTTCACGACGAGGGTTTAACCAAGCCTTGGCCTCCCCCCACACCCCCACAACGCTCCCCACCTCCTTTCTTTCCAAGAGTCGGGCTCGCCAAAGTGTGCTTGTGCGCGCAGAGGAAGACTAACCCGACACGGGGGTTGAAATAAATAACAACCAAACGTGCCTCGTCGCTGAACCGAACTACTTCCCCTCTAGAACGACAGCTGCTCAAGAAGGCATCTGCCCCAAGTTCGCTAAGAAATAGTTCTTTAAATTCCTTTCTTATTTATACAACAACAGCACCAACAAAAGCTGTTCTCAATAAGCACTTGAAGATGACCTCTATCAGAAATAGTCGCTGCTCTTTAATGCTATTTAAAGCTGAGTATGGTGTTTAAAAAAAAAAGTCACCAATATGCTAAACTTTGTTGGCTCAACTGGCACGATTTGAATGCCAGGTTAATCCAGTCATTTTCGGCAGCTATTTATCATCTTTAAATTTAGAGGAAAACTTCTTGGCCTATCCTTAAAAAACAAATGACAAAACTCTAACGTTTTTATTATTTTTCTCAAAATATTCCAGGGAAAGTAGTGACCTCAGTGATTACCCATTTTCCCTCAATTAAACAAACAAACAAACAAACAAAAAATCCACAAATCCTAACCCAGCAATACCAGGAGTTTTACTTGAACGTGTTTTTCTACTTGAGTTTAATGCAGGTTGCTACAAACCAGAAAGCATATTGATAATATTTCCAATCAAGCAAATGCCTGAATCTCAATAAGGTCAGCGGGGGAGCAGACAATTCCCCCATTAATCTGGCTGCAAAAGAGACAAAAGCTTCAGTTGACTGTCAACTTATGATCAAATGTTAAATGGGTGCATGGCAGGTCGCTCTCCACCCTAAAGTGTTTTTGTGTCAGACAACAAATTTATTAATGGCATTTTTCAGGTCACAAAAATGTGACCCCACCCTCTCATGAATATTCAATGGAGGACCAAGGGCGTTCTTTTTTGGGGAGAGGGGCCTTAAATCTGCCAAAATGTACCATCAATCAGTAGAGTTCTGACTCTTAAAGAGACAAGGCACTCTTCCGGGAGGGGCTGCCCAGGGCCCCAAAGACAGGAAATAAAAATATAGGAAGTTCTCTCCAAGCAATGCACAGTGAGAAAGTGGAAATGGTCATTTCAGAATACATGTGATTGTTTCCACAGGTATTCTAATTAATTTGAGATTTGATGTCTGTGAACAAAATGGGGTGCAACTTTGAATAGGCAATTCATGTTTTTCAAAGATAAGTTCTTCGTGAGGCATCCATAAAACTCACGCATGCTTTTACAAGCTGGACTAACTCCTTTGCAAGTCAGTGTTTATCAGCTAAGTCTCCAGGAGCATCAGAACAAATAAACAAACAAGCAAACAACAAACATTATAGACGCTTATGAGCCAGCCTTTGGAGACAGCCTTACACAAAATAATTAGAGAGTGACGCAAGGCGCTGGTTACACAAGCACTAAATTGCACAGCGGTGGCTTTAAGCACCATGGGACCACAGAGAAGGGGGAGATCAGTGTGAGCAGACAGGTCTGGGAAGGCCCCTTGGGGAGGTGGTGTTTAAAGGACTGATGGTTTGGATTGGGGGGGGTGACAGTATGGAGAGGGAAGTAATTTAGCAAGCTAACTCAGAGGCCACCTGGAGCCCTTCCCGCCCTCTCTCCAAACATGACATGGTGACTCACACACTACTTCTAGGCAAGGAAATGTAGCATCAGTGATAAACCTGAATAAGCTGTGTATATGCCCAGGCCATTTTGATTAATTCTGGACTCTCTCTCAGGATCCCTTTCCATGTGGTCCTATCAACCTGTGCTGTTTCTGGGATTCGGTGAGAACTAAAACCTTTCACTGCTGGAGTACAATTTAAAATGTTAAAACCTGTGGTTAAAACTTAGAAGACTCAGTTAATGTCACTGATTCATCACCACGAGTGCCAGGTCGTTTTGGAGAGGCTAGGTCAGAAAGCAACTCCTCTCATCCCAAAACAGTAGCATCTGGATTGTGGGAGCTTTAGAAAGGGTTACTTAGCCACAGGGTCTCATTTAATTGTCCTAACTTGAACAGAAATTGCAATTCCCACTTTACAGAGGAGAAAACTGAGATTCAAAAAGCCAAATGTGATTTTCTTCGCCCTCCAAGAATCAAACATACCTAAGCACCACGGGTCACAAGTGGAAGCAGATACTGAATAGTTTCAGAAAAAGAACGGCCATGATAACCTAAAATGAATACCGGGGTGGGGGTGGGGGGGAGGCTAATGTTTAAGGAAGAGGAAGGAAACGCTAAATACCGTACTTAAAAATATTTTTGATGCCCACATCCTAACACCCACAACAGATACAGCCCTTGTTCAAACACCACGTATTAAGAAACCTGTCAGTTGCTAAATGAGTCCATTGTGCAGCTGGCTGTGTACTTAAGAATAGATTACTATGATCCCACACCAAACTCTAACCACCAAATAACACACCTGGGACTAAAATCATGTATTACACTTGGTTCTGCTGAGCCTTAGCCTTGAACGCAGAAGAAAGTGAAAGGTTTTACTGCCCATTCAGAGCTGTGAATGGAGAGAAGATGTGTTAAATGAAGAGTCAGAAGGAGCATGTTGTCAGGACATTATTCCTACATGCTGATGAATGGCGTGGCAGGGAAGGAGACACCGGCCATGCTGCCTGGCCCCTGGGTCCCCAGCTCCAAATGAGTACTGCCTTGCCAGAAGCTGCTTGGAAATAACCAGGGAATGGACCCGTGAATGGACACTGGCCCACATATGTCCAGCAACATTGAGAATGGGAGACCTGTTCAGATAAAGTCAGTTACGGGACCATGTTCTCATAGGTAACTACTGCAATTTCTGTTGCTAGAAAGTTCATCTGCCAGAGTGAGTGAAATAAAAATTGATGAACAGTTTGATGGGTTGAAAAATCAACTGCGTGACAAGAGGCCAAGACTATAATTCAACTGCCCATCGTTTTCCAAACAATGCTTACATTAACACTTGCTCTCCCTTTTCCAATTAATTTAGGGGGGTATCCAAAACACGCATTTGGAAATGAAGACACTTAAAGAAATGTGACCGAGTGACTGTTGCTAGAGAGAAAATGGTGAATCGGCAGGAATACAAAATTTCATCCCTCACCGTAGTAACAGGCTTGATGACCCGCCCAGGGAAGTGAGTTTCTCCAGAGGGAGCCCTGCTTTAGTCTTTCTGAGGTCTCCAAAGACCGCCAACCAGCTGCCAATTACAGGTACTAAATTGTAACACCAATGCCCGAATTCTGAGATTTGGGCACTTGTCTCCAAGGAACCACAGTTCCTTCTTAAGTGCTTTTACTTAAAAATATAAATTAATACATCATCCATCTACAGGGAGCTAAGGCAGTCAGCTCTGTGTCGATACTGTTTATGTCCCTCTTATGTCTATGCTGACCATACAGTTAATTATGGTTTTCTTTTAAAGATTTTATTTATTTTATTTGAGAGAGAGAGAGTGCAAGCGAGCATGAGCAGGGGGAGGGAGGCGAAGAGAGAAGCAGGCTCCCCGCTGAGCAGGGAGCCAGACACGGGGCTTGATCCCAGGACCCCGAGATCATGACCTGGGCCGAAGGCAGATGCTTAACCAACTGAGCCACCCAGGAGCCCCTAATTATGTTGTTTTTGGTCTATGCCTGCGTGGCCAAGGGAAGGGATTATGAATTCCTACTGTTCCATAGGAGCTTAAATTTCTCTTTCCAACACCCTCCACGTTGCCATGAGCATCTTCATGTAATGCAACATTTTATAACGCCAGTGCTCCTGGGTTAATTTATATATACACAGTGACATGTCAACATTCAGGTGACTTATGAATATGATGGGGAAATAAGGTATGGAAAACATTTACTGCCCCCCCACCCCTCTTCACTCTAAATGTAAAGACACTCAGAAAACAAAATCATATGTAATCACCAGTAAACAAAATCTTATGCAGAAAGAAAAATGGCCACATCCTGACCTAAGTCTGCATCTGATGGACTGTAACAAATTATTCTCGCTCATTTATGATAAAACTATAATCCCTTGTTTTAATATAATGTAAAATGTATTAGTGGACGGCTTCTGCCATAAGGTGAGAACAGATTACACTGAAGTGTGCAAAGTTCTCAAAAAGGTACATGTTTGGGGGCAGGAGATCATTTCCCCAAGAGCTTTGTCCTTCAGGTATCAGGAAGAATGAATCATTACCACCATCAAGGGTGAGTCCGTATTTCCTCTCCAAAGAGTAACAGGCCTTTCTGGCACACCCCTATGCAAACCCTCGGTTTTACGTGTAACAAGAATTGGGTCAGCGAAGGGGAAAGAATAGATGGCTTCTGGGGGATGAAACGACATTTGAATTTTTTTTAACGTTTAATTATGTAGAAATCGCTGAATATCTGCTAAAGGCAACTGGCCACCTTTATTTAGTAAAGTCAGCTTTTCCAGAGACCTGGGGTGTGCAGCAGGCCTGGAAAGAGGCAGAGAGAGCTTGTTGCATCTTGCCCTCTGAACAATGCTCACAGGTCTCCCTCCCATTGCAACGCCACCCTCCTGTGACCCTGGGTTGACACACCCTCATATCAAAACCTTCTTTACGCCTGCCCTCTGCTGGTAAGCCTGCCAGGATTAGGAAATTTTGACTACCTCAATTTATTCAAAAGACAACTTGAAAAAGCTGGAGAGAGAAAGGACATGTAATGAACTGTTAACTGGAATATATAAATTAAGACACTTAAAAAACGGAGCGGGGAGGGGCAGCACTGGTGAAATACGGCACTTTTCATGTAAAAATGCACATTCGTCTATTCTATTGCCGGCCGGATCACAGCCCAGAAGTGCCAAACTCTACATCTTAGCTTGCCTAAGAGAACAACCTGTATTACTTTCGGGCATCTTGCATTCTTTTTTGCTCACTCTCCAGGGAGAGCATGTCGGCGCATTTTCAATAAAACACCTTCTTAGCAGTAAAGGGCCACTGTTCCCAATTCAGTGGTCCCTAAGGTTTCATGATACAGTATATTTAGCTGACTCGCAGCTCAAGTTTTCCTCTGGCATTCATAAGACCCAATATAAAGGAGAGGGGGGGAAAGCCAAAGAAGAGCTTTCGCCTATCCTTTGTTTAAATAAGCAAACAGTTAACTTTGAGATTGATTAGCTGGCATGACTTTACACAAAACAACGGGACGCGCTCCCATGCCCTCTCCCCACTCCGGGGGAACCCTCTGCACGTGCGGGCCAGACGAGCCTGCAGGAGGGCTCCGGGCATTAGGGGGTAAATTTCCACAGCAGCGTGCAGGGGTTTAACAGTACCGCTCCTGTCAGTGTCAATGGAAAGCACGAGGCCTTACAAATCCCTGCATACCATTTCAAAAATATATCTCCAAGACGGGAAAATGAAGCTTAGCAGTTGCAACCTCAAAAGCATTCAGGAAGTAGCACTCTTGACAGCGCTTTAGATGCCGAGTAAATGCTCTTATAAAGAACACCCAATCCAGCCGACGATAAATCTTATGCCGGGGAAGCCCGCACGGGGCTGTGGAATCCCCTCCAAAGATAATTGCCTTCCACACTGTGTGGCATAGAAACTGCAACATGGAAAACATTTTCTGGAGCTCTCTGTGGTTTTTTCCTCCTTTACCAGGCACGGATTTTACACACACCCACCCCTATCTTTCGGAGAGACCCTCTAAAAATCCAAAGGTTTGTCTTCTTTTCTAGAAAAAAGTTATGAAGCTGCTTTGTGGGGGCCAAGGGTGCCCCGGGGAGGCTGGGAAGAGGGGATATGTGTAAACACTCTGGAGCAGAATCTGAAGCATGCATCAAGGTACGCGACTGTCCGTCTCTACTACCCACTCACTGGAGGCTCATGCAGTTTCCAAACGGTTCCAAGGATTGGGACTCACCCAACCAGCCCATAAGGAGGCAGGCAGATTTTTTTCTAGTCCTAAATGCCCTCAAGCAGTCTGTCTAACCCTGAGATGATGCAGGAGCACTGGGATCTGACATAGGGTTCTATTAATGACTTTGTCATGAATTAATAGTGCAATTGTGGGCAAGTCACTTCGCCTGTCTGAGCCTACACACTTCACCTACACAAAGAGAAAAACCTATGAGCTACTCTCCATGGTTTCTGGAACAATAACAGTAACAACTGTCATTATTGATTTCTTGTTCCGTACCAGGTACACCGTACCAGGACTTTTAAATTAAGACAAAGATCAGGCTGGATATTTAAGAATAAAGCTCTGTCCTGGGTAGTAGGGCAGGCAGTGTGGGGAAGGTACTTTCAGCTACTGGGAACGGTATGTGCAAGCATTCGTGAGGGAGGGGACATGAGCCATCACACCAGGGAAATGTGAAGTCCTTACAAGGGCCGGGGCACTTATAATTCATGCTATATCTCCTTTCCTTTGAGACCAGAGTTTTCCTTCTTTCCCAATGTTACCTGTTCTTCCTATCTCAAAAATTTATTCAATTCTTCCCCTCCCATTCTTCGTGTTTTGGGCATGGTCTCTGTTCTGCATCTCTATCATGTCCAATATTTAACATGATCTCTCTTAGCCGTGACCTCAGCTCGTCCAAACACACACACACACCCCTCAAGTTTGCAGAGTCTGAGGTTCTTTATTCCTATCCTGGCATGCTCTCACCGTGTGATTCTGAAGTTTCTGACCCCAAGATTTTGACTGAGTGCATCTGTGAGACGCCTCTGCAGTTTTCCAGAGGGTGAGTCTGTCATACAACCGGGGCATCGAATCACTAGCATGATGTTAAGAAGCATGGACTCAAGGATTAGATATTTTGGTCAGGAAGGCATTTAAGTAACATTGTGTCAGATACGGGTATCTTATTACGCAATTAGTTAGAACAAAACATGAAGAGAGTTCACATCCAAACAGGGACAAACATAGAAAGCATTAAGGGCTTACGCTAATCCCTGAGAAGAGGAAACGGGACTCCAACAAAACCAGCACCGTCAAGACCTCCACTGGTCTTTCACTCATCACTCCCTCTTCGCAGCAAGGCCCCATCCAATCACTGGACCATGAGGCCTAGTCTTAGTGTGCTTTTTCTGGAGGCAGCCTTGCTGCCTATTCACTTGCTCTTTTTCAACTAAGAGAGGGGCAGGAAGGACAACTGAAGTCTTGTCTACTTCCGTGAAACTGAATGTTAGAGAAGAAAGGAGCCAAGTCTACACAAAAACCATTCCTCCATCAGGCAAATTGTCCTCCTCGACAGAAACCCACAGACACACACACACACACACACGCAAGAGAGCAGGCTACTCCACTTGGCTTAGCAATGTCACCACTATGGGAACTCACTCTGGGGTAGTACCACTGTTCTGATGAACTGCAAACAGCATTTACAGTCAGTGCCAGTAATTTCTGCATTCCATCAAAGGGTGAATGAGCTCATCAAATATCAAAAAAAAGTACCCTATACATAAGGGCCCCTTAACAAATATTTGATTTATAAACAAATGAATAAACAAATGAGTTAATGGTTTCTTTTTTCTCTCCTTCTTTTGCATTTCATTTGTTTCATACATTGTACTAGCTCTAAACTATAAGCTCCAAGAGATAAATAGTGCTAAGGAAAAAGTAACTAGGTACATGTTAAATAATAGCATCTGTTAAAAAGAACAAAACAAGACAACAGGCCCAAAATGGAATTGCTTATGCTAAGCTCCATAGCACCATACTGAGACTTAACTACAGTTTCAGCTCTCTCAGAAACGGGTATCTTAAACCAGTCTAATAGGAATCACCTGGTCGGCACTAGTTAAGTAATCTGCCTGACAGACCCCTGCCATCCCCCAAAGGAAGGAAACTTGGCAATAAGCACCTCACTTTCTGCGTTGTCTGAGTTCCTTGTTCCTGTTCCCTTCTGCCTATAAAAGTCTTTCATTTTGGGTAGTTCCTCAGAGCTCCTTTCTATCTGCTAGATTGGATGTTACTCAATTCGAATTGATTTTTGCTCAAATAAACTCTTACAATTTTTAACATGCCTCAGTTTATCTTGTAACAGTTCTGCTATCAGAGGAGGGATCTGAAGGAGACCTCCTCCCACTCCCATGATCCCTGGGAGCAACGAGCAACTAGACATAGGTACCTGTTGAGCTCCCTGGGCTTGCTACGTTCTCACTGCCCTGGAGGTGGTGGGTATGTTCATCCTGGATCCTAGCTCTGCAGTTTTTACGTTATGAATTTCAGACTTTCTTTGAACATTTCTTTTTCTAGACTAGGTCCAGAAACTAGCCAGAATCAGACTGGGTCTGACGTAGAAACTGGGTGGGTTCTGGGGCTGGACTGGGTCCAATTTGGAAGCCAGACTGGGTCTGGGGACAGACTGGGTATGACTTTAGCTGGACTTAGGTCCAATGTGAGACCTCAGGTGAATAAAATTTTGTTCTAAGGCTAAACAAGCGAATTAACCTTACCAGAGATAATCCGAATTACAAAGGCCACAGTGGAGAACTTTGAACCATATCCATTTATGAAGGTGTCCTAGAGAAAAAGGCATCTTAGCCAAGTACTCAGTATAAGAAGTAAAGGAAAAATCACTTCTCATACTCTACAGTTTCTGGTGACAAGGACTAGACCTACTAAAACACCCTATTCCCTCCAGAGCCTGCAGATGGGATTCTGGGAAAACACGCAGAAGCCGACAAAGGGTGAGAATTTTTACCGGGGTCAGCTTTCCCATACCTCTGGGATGCCTGGTTGAGAGAGGAAAGTAAAATTTCACATTGTCCCTTCCTTTGAAAATTCATATTGGCAGGCAAAAAACATATGTAAGAATTAGATCTTTGAACTGTGACTTATGAATTTGCTTTGAAGTACCCACGGGTTATGATCCTTTCCTAGGGACAGCTACTGCCTTCTTGTTTGTCTTGCTTTGTGTCCTGAGAACTTGGCTTGGCAGGCTTCAGGTTAGAGGATCCCCAAAATTTGGCTGCAGAAATGTGGGCTGCAGTCCATTTGCAGATGGGATCCCACCGACTGTTGCTGGCTCTCAGGGGGATAGTCTAAATCTTTCTTTTGGTTGTCTTCAGGAGTGGTTCTGGATCTTGAGAGGATAGTAACTTCTGGACTCTCTCTGGGAGACCTTTTGTGTCCAAGGGAGTGTTTGGTACAGCCAGGAATACAGTTTGTCCCACCTGAAACCTCACAAGGTATTTGAGGGTTTTTGTTTTGTTTAAGTAACTTCATGGTTAGAATTTGGCCAAACTGGAAGCTGATATTCAGAGGCTGAATTAGGCCTTCTCCCCTAAGCTAAAATGTAAGCGATAGGGTCTCTGTGTCTGTCTGTTTACGTATGTCTATGTACATATGTTATAAACGTGTGGTATTTTTTCTATCTCAGATCATAATGCCAAATTAATTTGTAAAGAGCTCTATTTAATCAGCTTAAAGGCAAAGAAGTGTTTATATAAGCCAAGTATACTCTCAGAAGTATGGAAACTAAACCAAATGTTTTTCAAGTTCATGTGATCTAGGATGATCTTCAGGGCAGAGCCGGGGGGAGAGCTAGTGTAACTTCATTGGTTTAATTAAAACAGGCAAGTCTTTAGAGTTGCCAGCATTAAATATAATACTTTTATTCTACCTAGGTTCACTAAAACTCAAATAAGCTCATGTTATCTCAGAGAATTTGTCAGTGAGAAAGAGAACTTAAGATGATGGTTAGCTGTTTAATGTCTCATGAAATTTTCATGATTAATCTAAACATAATTGTTAAGAACAAGTGAATTAAATATACACGTAAGTAAGATAAAACTTGAAAAGGAACTTTTCAACAATAATTATGCTTTATGGTATGTTTACTTAAAAATAGTTTCCAAAATCTTCTTGGTAACTTGAAACTTTAAAGTTATACTGAGTTGAGTTAAACAATGGATACTCATTGACTACTTAGATCATTTCCAAATAAGATAAAATACTGAACATTAATTACTGAACACAGGTTTATGTGCTTTTGTTTTCTTTTACAGAGAAATAAAGATAGTTGGGTCTATTTGTAAACACGCTTGCTGCCACACTGGAAAATTTACTATTAGGAAGAATATACTTCTTGAAATTATGAAATATTAATACATTTGCCAACCCACACCTCTCAGTTTTCACTGGCAATTAAGAATTCTACATGTTAAGAATTCTAGGGGTGCCTGGGTGGCTCATTCAGTTAAGCATCTGACTCTTGATTTCGGCTCAGTTCCTGATCTCATGGGTCATGGGATTGAGCCCTGCGTCAGGCTCCATGCTCAGTGGGAGTCTGCTTGGATATTCTGTCCTTCTGCCCCTTCCCCTGTTCGTGTGCTCTCTCTCTCAAATAAATAAATAAATCTTTGAGAAAGAAAAAGAATTCTAATTAATATAATTAAAACAACTAGAAATAATAAAGGTTTAAAAACACACTATAATACCAAAAGTACACTTATGCAAAAACCAAAATTTAATTGTCGAAATTTCATCTGCTAAAAATACAAAGTTTTCTTGGACTGTTGATCTGCTTTTGACAGGAGACTAAGAAAGGTTTTTGTTTACTTTTTAAGTTATCTACCTGGAAAGTAAAGATTTTGTGTCTTACAAAACGATTTAGTATGCTTCATATTGTCTTTATCAGGTCTTTGATTACTTAAGAAAACTCAGTCTTCTCAAGAGAGCTAAGTTTTGCTCCCAAGTATGTGACCTTCTGTATTTATGTTAACCCCTTCCACTGCTACTTTTTTTTTAAAAAAAGATTTTATTTATTTGAGAGAGAACAAGCACACATGGGTGGGGGAGGGGCAGAGGAAGAGGGAGAACAGACTTCCCACTGAGCAAGGAGACCAACATGGGGCTCGATCCCAGGACCCTGAGATCATGACCTGAGCCGAAGGCAGACACTTAACCGAATGAGCCACCCAGGTGCCCCTCTACCGTTACTTTTGTTAAATAGATAATTTAGTATTATTTCATAATGATCTGTGATCCTATTTAGTCAAACCTTTTGATGTTCTGACAGAATCCCCAGAATCAAATTCTAAATGAAGTCTTCTGGCCTCAAACTAACTTTGGTATTTTACAGCAGGTCCCTGGAACATCTCAAAAGATTTGTTCTCTTTCCATATAAAAAGAGAGAGATTAAACTAGGTTTATTTAGTATATCAAATTACATGGGAAACATTATCAAATAAGAAGTGATATTAAACCTTCTTAGCTTATATTTGTATGGATGCATGTTATTAATGTTAAGTGTTCTAGAAATTGTGAGAAATTCCTAGAAATCTGATATGTCCTGTATAATGTTATCAGTAGTAATTGCAGTTATCTTAAAATGTTGTGTGTCACAGAAATAACCAAATTTCTTTGTCAATTCTATTGTAATGAACTCTCATCAGATCTTTAACCAGGGGAATTTTTAAGTCTTTTTCATTTCCAGACAGTTACTGTTTTACTCTAATGCTTTTGCAAAAGTGCTTTATCTTCTGAAAGATTCACAGAAAAGACTGTGAAAAGTACTCTAGAATATAGGTTTCTGATAACTTCAAGATCATAAAACTGAACTGGGTAAAAATTTCCAGAACTAATGAAAACCTGGATTCAAACAGAGCAAGAATTAATAATATGGGATTGAATGAAAGTGATAAGGATAATCTTATATATATGTATTTTTTTCTTACAACTTTTTCTTTAAGCGTTGCTAGTTCCTGAAGGCTTCCCCCTACCCACCCCCAATTTAAGGAAATCTTTTTCTCTTTTCTCTTAAGCCATCTGTGACTTACAGTGATTTTGTCAAATATACCTTTGTAAACAGAATTTAAACATTTACTTTTCCTCCCTACTTGGCCCCTCCAGAATTTGGAAATTTATTGAGTATTCTTATTTTTATGGCAATATAGTTATCTCATAAGTTCATTAAGAATATGTGCTCCTTGGACACAACTAGAAACACTGGTTATATTACCGAGGTTTTGACTGCAATGTCAGATTTGAGAAAGTGCATAGAATCAAATATCACCAGACAGCTTTAAGGAACTAAGGATGACTTTATAAAGCCAATAAAGCCCCTTGCATACAGGGTTCCTGGCAACCTAAACAGGTTCAGAAGGAAGATCACCTAATAGCAGGCCTAAGAACCTCAGGATAACTTGAGGATGTCAGGAAGAGAGGAATTTACCCACATCTATAGGTATTCCAGGAAAAGTTTGATCGTGAGTCCTTGGCTTGGCTTCTTATCCTGGAGAGGCTTATAAAGTCATCTAAGATTCCTTATGAAAAATTCCAGTAAAGCAGATTTCAAAAGAGCCTACATGGTCAATACTATCCTTGCTGTACTGTATAAATGATCAGGCCCAGTTTAATGAGACTAGACTTATTTTATAAACAAATGAGTTTTACTGTGATTAGCTTTAGTAGAAATGAGGGTGATTGTAGAGAAAAAAATTATGTTTCGGTAGAAAATCACAACACAACCTTGTGTATATGAGATTCTAGCCTTGTTCACTGTCTTTGAATTTTTGTTTTATACCTACAAACTGGATTGGATACTGAATTCTTCTAGTGTCCTCAAATATCTGGCTCCAATTCTACAACCTAATATTTCCAATTTTCTCCCACCTTCCTGATTCGGAATCATGAACAACAAAGACTGCCCTTAAATCTCCTTGGAAGGGACTCTACCAGGTCTGTCTCACCACCTGGATAGCAGTAGGGACTTGAAACTTGGGTCTTCATCTCCCAATTAAAAGAGTTCCTCCAGACTCTTGGAATGGCATACCAGCTGGTGGTCTAAATTTACTGACTCAGGAGGTTCCTTCTCAGAAGCAGATGGCATCTTGAGATGGGACAGTCCTTTCATGGTCAGAGATCAAGATCTTCACCTCCAGTATGAAAGCTTTATTCCTTTTGCCTTTTTGCTACTTTTTTTTTTTTTTAAATTCCTGTTACTGCTTGGGAAAACAATGCTCCTTACCTCTGGCAACCATCCCTGAATCTACCGATAACGGAATACCTGCCCAAGAAAAATTCCTAGACTTTCAGGCCCACGTTGTTCTTGATAATAGGATAGCCTTTGATTATCTTTCAGCTGAGCAAGGAGATATTCATGTTGCTGTGGCCAACGCTGCACTTGAATTAACGCTTGTGGGGAAGTTGAGACTCAGCTACATGAGATCACTGAACAAGCTAGTTGGCTTAACAAAGTGACTCCTTCAATAGGGTCTTTATTTTACTTACTTGATTCTGACTGGTTTAGGGTTTGGGAGGCCGTGGGCTCCAAAGTACATTGTAGACACTGGGAATTTTCCTGCTTATAATCATCACAGCAGTCTCCCTGTTATACTGTATTCTCTCAAAAGCTTTCTGTGCATGTTCACAGCCGCTGACTACCCAGCAAATGATCTCCCTAAGACCAGAGCATTAGACAAGGAGAGAAGAGAATGGCTAACTTAAAGGATGTGAACCTAATGTCACACCCTGTGAATACTACAGAGAGTCCACCAAAAGGCATCCAGACCTGTGAATACCACACAGAGATTCCAGGTTGGGGTAGGGGAGGGGGAGAGGAAAAGACAAAGAAAAAGAAAGAAAAGAGAAAAAGAAACATGCAAAAACAAAAAAGCTGTAAGAACTCTGGAGCTGGGGATATCACCAATGCCTTAAATTTTGATCACATCTCTTAGACTGAGAATCTAATCAAAGAGGGGAACTGTTAAAAAAAAAAAAAAAAAGCAGGCCTCAAATGGACTCAGTTTTGCTAAAGCTACATGTCACCAAACTGAGAGAGACTTATTTACAGTTTCGGCTCTCCCAGAAATGGAGTCTTAAACCAGTCAATCCAGGAGTCACCTGATCAGCACTAGTTAGGTCATCTAATAGATTCCTGCCGTCCCCTAAAGGAAGGTACCCTGCCATAACCAATCCACTTTTTCCATGTTCCCACTCCCATCTGCCTGTAAAAGTCTTTCCTTTTGTACCAGTCCTTGGAGCTCCTTTCTACTTGCTACATATCTGGAGGTGCTGCCCAATTCAAGTGGATTTTTGTCAAATAAACTCTTAAAATTGTAACATGCCTCAGTTTTTCCTTTAACACACCTCTACGTAACATGCACGTTCAACAAAAGGAAGCACTTCTATATTGCCAACGTAGGGGCTAAAATCTTATTGATGACAATTTTATGACTGAGTGACCTCACGTGCCAAAAAATGCACTCCATCTATAGCAATCAATGATCAATCAGATTCTTCGAAAGTTTTGAAAAAAATAAACTAAATACAAATTATGACTGGACACCTGGGTGGCTCATTCGGTTAAATGTCTGCCTTTGGCTCAGATCATGATCCCAGAGTCCGGGGATCAAGTCCCACATCAGGCTCCCTGCTCGGTGGGCAGTATGCTTCTCCCTCTGCCCTTCACCCTGCTTGTGCTCTCTTTTTCTCTCAAATAAATAAAATCTTAAAAAAATAAAAAAAAATAAATACAAAGTATGATTCAAGGATCACACAAATCACTTTAGATTTTATAGCTGTGAGTAAACTCAAGTCACTAAGGACAACACAACGGTACCTACTATACTAAAGGTAGATAAATAGATAGATATCCAGATTTTTAAAATGTCATCTCTCTTCCATTTGTCTTGCTAATTTGGTCACAGGAAAAGAATCCTGAAAGGAGATAAGACTGGAGATAAGCCTTTCCCTAGGTGCTGTCGACTTCAGAACAGCCTGAAGCTGGATTTTCATTGCTCAAGGTGTCCCCACTCCATTGTGCTCTGCTTCTGACACCTCTTGCCTGACACGATGAAGAAAGAGAAAGATCAGGGAAAACCTACAGAAAGGCCATAGCCCACACTTCATAGGAGCCACTGACTAATCATAAACAGTGGCAACTTTAATCCCCCTTCTCAGAAGCAGAAGACCTGTTGCTGATAGGACCTCCGCTTCTCTTTTGTCACCTGGGTCCTGGGAATTGCAGACTTGGGAGTCAAGTTCATCCCAACAGCTAATGCTACTTAGCCCTGCCCCATAGTCACTCTGCCCCTTCCTGCCACAGCCTCACGGCCTTAGTCTCACACCTTCCCTTGAAAGCTAACTAGGTTCTGATTTTGTTTCAAACACATGGCCCGCCTTTGATGTGTGATAGACAAGGCCCTCCACTCTGGCCTGCCACAACCCCCTTCAAGCGTAGCATCCAGAAATGAGCATGGCAGGTCAGGTGCCATCTGTCTAGTCCAGAGGAAGACAGAGACTCAATTCCTCATTATTGTATTAATGCAACTTCAAGTTGTTGGTGTCCCCAGCCCCTACCAGGTCACAATTGGCTCCTACTGACTTTACAATCATCCCCTAAATAACTGTCACATGAACTACTGCTAAATTGGAGCTCTTACTCCACACTTACACAGTGGTCTGTGCTTTGCACTCATTCCCATTAAAGATCTTTTCTCATTTTGATCTAGAATTTCAACCTGCTGAGACCTTTTTTTTTTTTTAAATTGCAATTCTTCAAAATATTAACTCTTCCTCATCCTTCCTGGTCACACACAATTTCTGTCATCCCTAAATTCCTCGAATCACATAATCTGAGGTGTTATGATCAGATCGCTAAATTTGTGCATTCTCACGTTTCACGACATCTAAAATAGAGGGTTCCAGTTACTATATGACAACTACCAACAGGGGTTATATACTAGGGATTAATCACATTTATCACCTGTTCCAAAGTGGAAGAACTCAGAAAGGTCAGGTGCTTCCTGCCACCCTCACTTGGCACCTAATACGCTGCCTGGATCTCAGTTGGTATTTCGTAAATAAATGTTTTTGATGCATCAGTGAATGAACTTACTTAATCTTTACCCCAACCCAGTGAAGAGATCCTACTATTAGTCTACGCTTTATAGGCGAGGAAACTGATGTTTAGAACGTTAAATAGAATTAACGTATTAGGTACCGCGTTACATGGAACCAGCACTTTAAAATGATGCCTACAAAAACTATACAACATGAAATACACGCTAATCGCTCATTTCAAAGCAGGACTCCACGCCTAGTCATGTGCCTCTTCTTCGTCTGACTAGTGGGGGCCACACCTCCCCAAGCATGTCTCCCACCAGCTTTCTTTCTTTTTCTCCTTTCCACAGAAACAGACAAGGCTAAAGAAATTTCCAAATTAAAACCTGGCAATGGTTTCTATATTCTTGTTTCCTAAACCTATAAATCAAAACTGTCTAAACAGGTCATAAATGTTCCTTGGCGATATAATGGGAAAAGTTCTGATTTATGGTGCCGGTAGAATAATTTTAAATAATTACATAAGAGTTTTGAAAAATGCAATTAACACCTTTGGAAGTTTTTTGAAATGAAAATGAATCTCTGGAGATGACTGTTCCCATACATAAAGATAGCCAGTTAAAAAATAAAAATAAAGCTACAAGATACAACTGTGTCTGAATGATCCTACGGAGACGGGGCACAGGAGGTTTGATTTACAAATGGGAATTCAGGAGCATGACCACATCAGTACATGTCTTAACTCTGCCGCCTTATCACACGGTAACAACACAATTAGCACATGTCATTACCAAACATCAAAATTAAATCACCAAATAAACATCTTGTTTCTATTCAGCCCCAGCTGATGCCTCTCTTCCTCTGTACTGGTTTGACACATCCTACCACACTGTCCTTTGGAACACTTCAAATCCTCCTACCTGCTCTTGCAAATCTGGCCAATGTTCTTTCCTTCCTCTTTCTCTTCATTTGTGATTCATCTCCTCCTTCAAAATCCAACCTTCCCCAGATGAAGTCACTCCAAACATCCTTCTTTAACTCTAACTTCCCTGGTACCAAAGAAAGTCTTATGATCTCTGAATTTCCCTTTTCGGGCTGACCAAACAGTCATAGTTATTATTTTACATGATGAACCATTTTCTCAAGCTCACTTGGGATAACCACCTGGCTCTCTGTCCCTCACTCACTCTTCTTCACTTTGGCCCATCTTCCAATACCTTCCCTGAAGCATTTTCAACTCAGGAAATAGCACAACCAGGCCACCTCAGACAAAACGAACTTTTAAATGAGGTATGCACTGTTTAATGCTACCCATTCTTCATTTTCTTCTTGATTTATCTTTTTTTTTTTTTAAGATTATTTATTTATTTATTTGAGAGAGAGAGAGCACATGAGAGGGGGGAGGGTCAGAGGGAGAAGCAGGCTCCCTGCCGAGCAGGGAGCCCGATGCGGGACTTGATCCAGGGACTCCAGGATCATGACCCGAGCCGAAGGCAGTCGCTTAACCAACTGAGCCACCCAGGCGCCCCTTCTTGATTTATCTTGAATGAGAACGTCAACAATACCGGAGCAAAAATGGGCTTTTCTCAGGGTTCTTTCAGGTCCAGTGGGAATTTGAAAAGTGTTACAACACTCTACAATTCCTATGTAGAAATGGTCCAAGGTAGCTCCCAGTTCTTGAAATCCACTGTACTGACAGTGACTACATAAGGAGAATTCTCAGCCACCATCCTGGCCATGAGAACGGAGAAAAAAACTTAGAATCACAGAAACTTTTCTCTGGAATAGACTGAGAGATCATTTTAATCCCGCCCCCTCATTTTCCAGATGAGAAAACTCATACCCAAGAAGGAAAAATGACTAGCCAAAGGTCAGACATCTAAGCAGTTACTGGCAGAACCAACACTAGAACCCAAAACTTCTGACTCCTAACTAAGCGTTCTTTCCATTGCTTCACACCACCTGGCAGGGCAGAGACATAAGGAACCACAAAAACTAAGATAGTCAACCATCAGCACTTAACAATTTTTTTTTCTTTTGGGTAGAGGGATATGTAAGGAGACAATAGTCTTTCTGTATTTGTTGGAATGAGCAGTGCTTTTTATTTTAACTGCAAATTACAAATGAAAACTACACTTAATCATTACTCATCAAGGGCACAGGACATCAAGATTTAACTCATCTTCTTGCTGCCGCTTGTCTAAAATCCATGTAACTCTATTTGGCCATTAATCTAGAGATGAGCTGTCCAATAGGGTACACACTAGTCATACATAGCTATTTCTGTTTGAATTAATTATAATAAAATAAAATTTAAAATTCAGTTTCCCTATCATACTAGCCACTTGAACTGCCCAAAGCCAATGTGGCCAATAACTACCATATGCAGGCATAGAAGAGTTCCACCACAATAGAAAATTCCATTGGACAGTGCTGAATGTCTAGAACATACTGGTCTATGAAATGGGTACAATATGAAAATCACTACAAAGATGAATTAGAAATGTGAAGCATGGACTTTTTCCAGCAACAAGGGACTTGCAGAAATATTTTAGGCCAACTGTCTCTGGTTTCTGATGAGGACACTAAGTCCCAGGAAATTTATTATATTGTTCTCCCAAACTTTACAAGGAGAAAGACAGAGTTTGGATTGAATGTCAAGTTGTCCGACCCTTGGGTCAGTGATTTTTCCACTAAACCTGCTGACTGGCTGAACACTAACAACATGGCATGCCTTACCCTCTTTGAGATGACGTGGGGTAACATGTCTATGAAGCATCCATTTCTCTATTTTCTAAAAGGAAAACTGAGGTACAACAATTTGCCCCTTGTTTATTCTGGATCTATGTGACTTTAATGGAGCCAACTCTATCCAGGGGAATCTGGAGGTGGGCACATGGCTCAGTCCCAGCCAATCAGCCTATTCCCAACCCCTTGTCCACAGTGACTGGACCAAGTATAGATGACTCAAGTCATTCATTCAGCTCAGAGGCTTTTGTTAGAATTACTGAGCAAGCGATATTCCTTTTTCCTGCAGGGGTTGCTTAGCTGTACATATGTGAATCTGGGGCTCTCAGAAGCCATCCTGCCTCAGCAAAGGGGGAATCTGACAAAGAATAAAACCAACAGAAAAAGAAAGCAGAACAGAAAGCAAATGGAGCCAGACCAAGTCCTGGTGACGTTATATGAGTGCCCGGTCCCAGCTGTGTGTGAGGCCAGGCTGACCATGGAACTTTCAAGCCCGTAGACACTCCCATGACCCATCATTAGCCGGTCTGAGTTGGGTTTTGACATTTGCGTGTGGAAAGGTTCTGACTAATACAGGTACCGCTTTCCAGAAGAAGATTAGGAAGTAGTTATATTAATACTTCCAATCAACCTTGAAAAGCACAGCAAGAGAGAAACACCATATTACAAAGCACACAATGGCAGCTGCAAGTGTTGGGTTCATGTGTGCCACTCTGGAAGGGATTCCCCAAGTCAACCCTAATTATGCTCAAACTGTCCCAGCCACGCATCAATCACTAGGTTTCAATTCAACACATGTGCATCTTTCTTTCAATCACCCATATTTACAAGTTTCTTATCAGGGTAGGCCTGAAACATCACTTTACAATTAAGTGTCTTCTAGACACAAACCCTGGGAATTTCTTCAAGACATTTTCACCATCTTAAAAGAAAAAAATACAAGGAAATAGCCCCATGGTCTCATGATGAAAGTAAAATGAAGACTTTTTGGTCTAATGGGATTTCACTCAAAATTCTCTTACCGTCTTTCCTTTCTTTCACCCAAACCCTGTACTGATTCCTCACTCACGGGTCTGTTTCTTCCTTCTTTCTAAATTTGACATTAAAGTCTCCCTATCTTTGTAGGTCCCATTTGCCAAACCAGGACAATCATTCATTCATGGAGTGTGGCAATAAACAATTTACAAAATATGTTAGAAACCATTGTACTGTAACCCATATATTCTAGGGAGATACATTCTGTCTTCATGGTGGCCCATTTCAAAATGCCTGCTGTGTATCCATGATGTTTGAAATCACTCACTGAGACCAGGCCATTTTAAAAGGATAGGTTTTTAATGGGTTAACCTCCCATTAAATACTGTTAATTTTTTACAAGGCCTTGCTTTCTCCTTTATAAAATTTTTTTTTTTTAATTTATAATTGTTGTTTAAATACATGGATTTGGGCATAAAATAAGTTGTTTTCCGATAGTGGCTTGTTTATTTAATTCAATGATCTTCTCAAAATCCACTCATTTCTAGGCTGTTGTATTTTCTGTCCAGTTCATCAATGACTTGGGGCGAGTCTTTTTTTTTTCCTCCCATTGAGCTTTTTCACTTCAACTGATTAATATTCAGCCTTCCAAAATTTCATTTATTGTCTTGTTACTATGAAATTCTAGCCAAAGATTGGTGAGGTCCTATGGCTTAAGATTTTTACTAATAATGAATATGAGTATTAACCTGGTATTTTAAAGTCATCAGAAACAATTCCATGGTTCTGATAATATCACTAGCATCTTTTGTTAGTTATGTGTCCCGCGTTGGGTGTCCCGGCTGGATGCTTTATGTTGCAGCCTTCGTCTGGTCCTTACCTTAAACTTGTGAGAGGGTATCATTTATAGCTATTTCATAGACACAAGAACAAAAGTGAAAAGGTTAAATATCTCCCCCAAGGTCACAGTGGCAGGTTAGGATTCAGACATAATTCCCTGTGCCTCTAAAGTCTAGGCTAATACTTTTGATGGTGCTAGCCAACAGTTCTAAAATTTGAACTAAAAATATCAGATTGAAATCCTTCGTGATTGCCTTCTTAAACCTCAAAGTAGTGCCTCAGGATGGCAACTGGCCTCTGGGAACTCTGGCTTTGGGCAAGAGGCAGAAAGGAGGTTCTCCCCTCTTGATTGTGCCCTAGTGGTTCTAGCTTCCCCATCGAGGACTGGTAGTTAATTCCATATTACATTTGTGAGCCTTGCCTAAGAGAGAATCTTCTAATTCACCCTATGTGACAGCGTAACATACCAATGTCATTATTATGCAATTTATTAAGAAGAAAGCCTGTGTGTGTGGGGAAGGCACATTCAAAAAATGTCATGCTAATTTTATCCTTGGGAGAATTTGGAATAGTTGTTGCCTCTTCTGATCTTCAGTTTCTCTGGCTGGGAGAGAGATAGGGCTGCAATCCCAGTTTAAACAAGCCATCTTCAATTTCCCCAAGTCAGTCACTGAGAGGCAGGGACTGAAATCCTGAGTTCTGTCTTGCCAGACACTCACCAAGAAGGCCCCTCTTCCAGAGCAGGAGCAACATCTAACATGACCCTGGGGCTGCAAACTTCTGCCCCAGAGCAAAGTAGAAAACCAATTTATGTAGAATTAAAAGCTATTTGCTTGATCCATCACTTGCTCCCACTCTGGTCTACTTTCAACTGTGACACATTCAGCTGGAATTACAGGCTGCCTCTCAGTCCGGCACTGGGGCATAGAACCTATCTACGCACAACCACGGAGCATAAACATTACAGAAAAATAATGACTTCGGAAGTGGGCACCCTATCCAAACACAAGCTACATGTGTGTTCACAGATGGAAACTAACGGCTGTTTACCCTGAAGGCCCCATAAGAAAAATGCAGTCACCTTTACAGTAAAATGCAACTTACTATTCAACATGCAACAAACTGACAGAAAAGAGAGAGCTGGGAATGAACTCCAACAGAGAGCTCTTATAGCATCTCAGATTTCTTCGGGAGGGTCCAGGCCATTCAAGAACTGTGCAGCCCCCAACCCACCCTGGCCGAACTCTACGATGGATCAGATCATAAGACCAGTAGGAAAGGGCAGCAGGCTCAGTACTTTGTCCGGTGGGTCGGGGAAGAGAGTTTGTGTGACATCACTTTGTGTCTCACTCTGGAAGCCTGCTTTGTAAAGGCAGAAATCTAATGTTGGTTAAGTGAACAAAAGAAACAGGTCCAGGTTTTGTATGGCAAAAGGTTACGTAACACAGTAAAGTTAATGTAAACAGGCTCCAGCCGCACCAGAGCGATTCAGTCCATTTCCCGGATGCAACAAATAAGGGCACGCATTCCTTGTCAGTGTGTTACAAAATGACAACAAAAGCCATCCCAAGTTTCCTGTTGAGAGATGCCAGCAGGTATTGACAAAAGCTTAACAGTATCTCTCTGAGACTGCTGTGGTTTAGCACACTGTCAAAACAGGATACTATTTAAATTAAAAATTTACTGATTCAAGTTCAGAAAAACCCTGCTTTGCTGTTTTTATAACCAAATTCGTGGGTGGGGAAACTTTGACCTTTATTTTTTCTTTTTTTTATGGCACCTTATATGGGTCTGAGAAGGTACTATATTTAGCAAGCTAGTTTTGAGAACTAAGGTGTCTAAGCAAGATGACTATCACTTTCTATGAATTACTGTACATGTGAAATCATGGGCTTGTTACATTATGCAAAAGCAACTCAAGTGAAACAAACAAAAATACCTGTTTGCATACATAAATTTTGTAAAAATCTCTGTGGGGAGAAAAAGGGGAAATACACAAAGACTCACCACAGCATAACGTGCTTCCCAAGTGAATCTTGTTCAGCATGCAAGAGTATTTCTTTAAAGAAGAAGGCTAAGCCAGGACTACAAGACTATGGTCAAGAGAGCAAAGCTGTCAACTAGAGACTGTGCCCTGGTGGACGGATGGAGCCTCCATGAATCGTGGAAAATGGAGCCAATAGTGTGTTTCTGTCTCGGGGCATTTCCACTTGCTGTTCCCTCCATCTGAAATATTCTTCTTCCAGACACTTGCAAGACTCAATGCCTCACTCAGTCGAGGTCTCTACTTATTGGTCCCTTTCTCAAAGAGGTCTTCTCTAGCCGACCAACTGAACATGGGGATCTCATGACCACTCTCTACATATTAACCAGCTTTGCTTCCTTATTAGTTTTCATCATCGCTTGACACCTGCTGATTACTTTCTCTTTTGCTTACTGGTTTAACGTCCCATTAGAATATAATCTCTGTGAGTTCAGGGGCTCTGTCTGCCTTGTTTACCTGAGGCTCCTGGTAGAGTAGTCTAGGCCAGTGCAGCCCCCCAGTCATTTGTTGGATGTTGAACAAGGAATCTCATGAACATCTAGTCAAGTCTCTGAAAAGGCTTGTTCTTCTTTCCACCTGATGACCTAACTACTTAACTGGCCATGGAACAAAAAAAAATCATCCCAATAATGCCAATGACCTCCGAGACACCGGAGAGGCAGGTGGATAGAAATAATGAACTACTTATTTTGCCCTAAAATCATTTTCAGATTATCTTCTCAGGTCTCACAGCTTTGAGAGTATGTGGCCTCTCAATGTTCACGGGGGAAAGACTGGAGGAAATTTGTAGAACGTGAGAAAGAAGTCTAATTCCACAAATATCATGATGCAATTTGTCTCTTCTTTTGTCGATCTTTCTTTCTTGTCACTAGAAAATCTTTTAACGGGGTGAACGATAATTTCACCAATGGCTTTGGACCAACAACATACCAGTGCTCAGGCCACATGCTGGCCTTTAACCTTTCTTCTGTCCAACACAGCTGAGGGATGTGTCACATTACTACCTGTCACACTGGCTCACTCAAGCAATAGCTCTAAATAGGGCTACGGGGAAGGTTAGTATTGGTGGTACCCAGCCTCCAAGACAGGCCCAAAGATTCCCACCACCTGGTATTTACGCTTTATGTAGTCTCCTCCAACACTGTGTCAGGACTGGTCTGTGTGACGAATAAACATGGCATAAGTAATGATATGTGATGTCCAAAGCTAGATCCCAGAAGACTTGGATCCCTCTGGGGAAGCCAGCTGCCATGTTACGACACACTCAAGCAACCCTATGGATAGGTCTTCATCATGGGGAACTGAGGCCTCCTGCCAAAAGCCACATGAGTGAACCATCTTGGAAATGGATCCTCCAGCCTCACATTTTAACTACAATCTCTTGAGAGACTAGGAGCCAGACTACCTTGCTAAGTCACTCGCATAGTTCGAGCCCACAGAAAACATGTGAAATAATAAATGTTAACATTGTTGTTTTAGGTCACTAAGCTCTGGGCTGAGAGTATCCAGACCTCACAAGGGAAAATGTGTATCGTCTTTGCCATATGGAATCCTCACTGCACAGAGTCCTCGTTAAGAAAGCAGAGTTCCCATTTTCACATGGGCAGCCAGTTACAGCAAGATATCCAGTCTATCATCAGAATGCACAGATACAAAGAACCCAGAATTCCCAAATCCCTGGGCTGTAGTTGGCCTGTTATAGAGCAGTGAAAACCTCCCAGACTCTATGTTGAATCTGTTAGTGAAGCTTTTGGCCACTGAGAAGAGAGATCATCAGTAGACAGGTTGATAACTGAAAGAAGTTATAACCAGCAAGCTATTGGAAGACCATGGCAAGGTCGAAGGGGGCAGCATTTTTCAACTCTACACAACTAGTGCTATACAGGAATGTTGCTGGAGCTCCTGATTTTTTTTGGGGGGGGGGGGAGGAGCTGGAAAATGGTATTTTGATGGAAAAATTCCAGACTGTTTCACCTTTGCAAATAACTCCTCAAAATGCTAAACATCGTGTGTGCAAATGGAATAGCGTCTAGCCTGGGGACCATTAGTTTGCAGTCTCTAATGGAGAATCAATTTGTGCTTCCCTTGTTCTTCTCCCAATATAACATAAATCTCAAAATTCCTATTTTCAATACCTTCCATTTCCCTAAATGTCTTTCCCTTTTTTTGTTGGACAATTCCATGTTTTTTAACAAAACATCACTGCCCTGTTTGTACCAACGCTGTCATGCTGGCTGTTAGAAAACATTTGTCCCTTTTTTCATAAATGCAGTAAATAATGTGATAATACAGAAGTGAAAGAACAAGTCTTCTGCAGGTGTGAAGAGAACCACCCTGGGGGGAAAAGGCACAGGGCAATGAAGAGTAACAAATTACTTAGTCCCCAAGAGGGGCATTTCAACTCTGACCAGAAGCCTTCATCAAAAGAAGACTTTAAAATCCATTCTTCCCTTCCCAACACATCAAGGCCCAAGAAAAGTAGTCATTACAAGGAAATTCAAGTATTCCCTGGTCCTAGTGATCCATATATGACTACAAAGTCAAAGAGAAAATAATTGTACAACTTCCTCCTTAGTTTGGAGAGGGGAACTAGGAGGGGGTCAGAGTAATTCTCACACACCCTGTCTGGTCTTCTCAGCAGCCACAGCTAACTCTGCCATCACAAGAGAGGGAGAGCCCCGTACAGAGGACCTGCAGATGCGAACATCAACACATCAGCTGTAGAGTCTTCAATTCATCTGGTGTGTATGAAAGATCATGAGATGACAATTGAGCCATGACCTCCATTCTAAATGCAATTTGCCCTGAAATGCAGATAGGAGATGAAAACTGCCATTCTCTGCCCATCTAGTGCCATTGAAAAGTCTCAATATTACAGAAAATTCCAATTCTTTTTGGGCAGGTCAGCCTAGGATCTCACAAGTGATAAGCTACAACCAACATCATAATGAGGATGATTAGAAGAGCAGCTGCAAGAATAAGCAACATTCTAAGTGTGATGTGTCAGATTATATATTTGACATAGATATATAATTAATACATCGAACTATATCTAACAATCTTCCAATATAATCAGATGGGTAGATATTTCTACCTTATAGAGAAAGTTTAGAAGCAAGCTAACTTGGACAAGGTCATACAACTGATAAATAATAGTTTTTACATTTGGGTCTATCTCCTTCCAAAGTCTTGACAGCTAAGCTTTGTTGTCTACCTCATCAATACCTGAAGCTAGAGATGAAGGGCAACCCCAAGCCTTTCCCTAACCAGTAAACATATTCAACCAATGAACTTAATGCTCTTATTATTACTGTTATTAATCTAAATGGAAATACAATTTTTTTTTCATTGTTGACCAATAACAAAGACCAATAAAGCTCACACCTGGGAGGCAGGTATGAGAAGCACATGTACGAACAGGATTTGGATGCCCGAAACAAGGTTCAAGAATTTGGCTTTTACAGAAACCAACAGGAAACCAGGGTGTGCCAGTCCTTACCCCTGAGAGAAACGGAAAGAACAAGGACCCTTGTGGGACCCTAAGAGCAGTATCAATGGAAACTCAAGGTCACATTCCTCCCCCTCAGATTGAGGAAAGGAGGAGGCTGGTCTGTGGGACCAAAGCCAACCTTCGATAGAAGGAAACTTTCAGAGGAAATGATTTAAGCTTTTTTGGTGAGAAGGGTATTTTTCAAATGCCTTTTTGAAGTTCTTATTTCCATCTTAAGTCGACACAAATAAAAATAATCATCAGTTTTCAAAGGGTCTTGTGGTTCACTGTGGGGGAGGGAGTTTGGCTTGGTTTCCTCCAGTGAAGCTTCCAGGTCTTTGGATTTTTTTTTTTTTCCTATATGGAGGAAAAACTTGAGCCCCGAGGGAGAAAATGGAAGCAATAGATGTTCCCAGTGATTACTGCAGTACTGTCCTGACCTGACAGCCATACAGTGAAAGAAGGATGGAGAAAATCTAATATGTGGCAAGGACTCAGAGAGATAAACTTTAGGGATCTATGAAGAAGCCACATTAAAAGAGACAACTTTTTGATCTTTCATTGGGAGAATAGATTTACCAAAATGTTTCAAAAGCCAAAGAAAATTCTCAAATAGCATTGTCCAGCAGAATTTTCTAAAATGACAGAAATGTTCTCTGCTTGCATTGTCCAAAATGGTAGCCACTAGTCTCATGTGGCTATTTAAATTTAAAGTAAATACAATTTTAAAATTCAGTTCTTCATGGGCATTGGTCACAATCTCAAGTGCTCTGCTCCCTTATGTTCCCAAAGTTCCCTATATTTACATCTATTAGTGCATTTATTATATTGTATTAATTCCCTCTGTGCAGTTTCAACCCTAACATAGGGACTAAGGGATAGTCAGTTCGTACTCCAGGGCTAAGCAGGGTCCAGTTCACGATAAGTATATAAGAAATGTTAATATGGATGAATAAATAGATGGGTAAATGAATGACTCGATCCTCTATGTTCACATTTACCCCCTGAGGCCTTGCTGTCAGATAGAATCGCTGTATCGTTTCCACCAAATTTTAATACCAAATGAGTTCTAGATCTTGATGAAGATAACAATTATATTAATAAAGATCAAAATGAGACTTAGATCTTGTTGGTGGTGATGATTATAATAAAAATCAATAATCTTCTCATCAAAATGCTATGCTGTTGGCTCCCAATAACTTCGTTCTCTAGCCCTTTCCCTTGAAGCCTTGCCTTGCTTTTTTCCAACATCAGGTTAAAAAAAAAAAAAAAAGTTTTCTTGTCTTCATCTATCTCTCTGTGTAAAACAAGTAAGTGGCTAGATATCCAAGCTCTTCCTCCCAAAGATATCCCAAAGATCAAACCCAAACTTCTAACTGTAGAATCAAATCAAATGTTTTCTGTAAAAGGCCAGGTAGTAAGTATTTCAGGCTTTTGTAGGATATATAACTAATCAAATCTACTGGAAACAGCCACAGTTAGCAAAATCAAGGTGTCGTTCTACTTCGAAAACACTTTATCTGTGAACATGGAAATCTGAATTTGGGTAATTTTCATGTTTCATGAAATATTATTCTTCTTTGGATTTTTTCAACCATTTAAAAAAGTAAATGGCTTGTAGGTCTTGCAAAAACATCTGCAGGATTTGGCCCACAGGCCTATGTTTGTCAACCTCTGTTCTAAGGACCGCTCAGAGCTCATATGTTTCATATTCCAGTTAAAGGTCCCGGAGTCACAGATATCGTGACACTGACGGAAATCAACCCGTCATTGTAGACAACGAGATAGTCAAGGGCCTTACAGTCTAACAGCTCCTGAGGCCAACTGGGAGCCAAACCAGGGAAGTGTTGGTTTCAAAGGGGGTGGTGGTACATGGTGGACATGAGGGCAATCCTTGCCCACCCAGCCTGGTAGCAGTTCCAGTCTTGTCACCATCAGCTGAGCAGAAAGATGCAGGCTCAGCTGGTTATCAAGATTCTTTCATGAACCAGTTTTGTCCAGACTTCTATTAGTCAAAATCCTGATCTCCATAAGAGTTTCTGCAAGCCTGTTAATTATGCCTTTGATCTGAGTTACATTATCTTCAATTAAGCATTAATATATTGTGCATGAACTGACACCGTGTCATGCAAAATGGTAAGGCTTCTGGAATACATTTCCAAAGCCAGTATTCTAAATAGAGCTGTGTAGGCAGTGAAATATTTATTTTCAAATTCATCTGTGTACATTTTCAAAATTACTGCTCTCTAAATTTTCTTTGAAATGTCTGACCTGCTGTTCGTAAGTCAAAAAATATAATCTCTCTTTTGTGGAACTCCAATTGGTAAATTGTTGTTTTTTTTTTTTTAGAAGTTAGATTGGCTACTTGCTGTTAGATGGTGGGTATTCAGGCCTCAAACAGCTAGTGTTACCTTTAAAAAAATTGCCCCAAATGCCCTGTGGACCTCATTGACCAGGCTGCTGTCAGACCATTTTGCCTTCATCACTGAACAGTCCCCAAATTTCCAAACAGTGGCAGACTGAAGAGGCATCTATTTGTAAAAAGTGAAGTCAAACATGAATATGGTAATATATACAGGTAAAGAGGTCCAAGGAGCCCAGTTTGTCTTTTTGGTTCTATGTTGTTAGGTTTTTCTTTCTGTATTTTGCAAAAGGAGCAGAGCGGGTATTTGTTTATAAAACAGTGAAAGAAGAAAGGTCCTGGATAAACACAGACTCTACATTTTAAATAACATTCAAGTTCCTGAATGAGGTATGCCCTAAACTCCTAGAAAACAGGTGTGATGCTGACATGTAGGCCAATTTCAACACTTACCTGAAAGGTATCCAAATGACTTTGGTAGGAAATCAAGTTAGTGATCTTGTGAGACTTACAGTATTTCCCAATTTGGGCTGGCCTGGAAATGTCATAAAAATGGGCACGTATCGTAAAAATGTAGTCTACGGGTCCATTCCAAAGCAGAAATACACAACTGTATAGAGAAGAGGAGATGAGCTGTGCATTTTAAATCCCCAGAAAGACCTTCAACATAATACCAACTAGATTATCCTTTGTCTTCATTCCCTGGATCTCTCAAGTGGACTCCAAGGTCAGGAGGGTGGCCTACCTAATTGTTACATAGGCCGTTCAGCCTCTAGTCAGTCCACTGCTATATCCTGGGCAAATTACCCAAGGGCAAAAGCCAAGACTCCTGACCAAGGGTTTGCTAACATCTTCTGATTGATTGCAAATTACTCACACTGGTGAGATGGAGTCAGAGTTCATTTCTACTACCCTAGGAGGAGACTGAGGAACAAATGAGGGGAAGACAGAATGAAAGAGACACTGAGATTCTGAGTCTGCAAGGAACTTAGCTGTCCCCGTGACAAGTAGCCTTCAATCGTGGGAGTGCATAAAAAGTACTTAGGAAGGCTTTTAAACATAGCCATGCTTGGGCCCTATCCCAAGATTCTTATTTGGTAGAGTTCAGGAATCTACCTAGGATATGAAAAAGCTTTGAGCCCTAGATCTTGATGATGATAAAAATTATATTAATTCTGATGCGCCTCCAGGATTGAGAACCACTGACTAATCTTTTGTAGATAAGAAACTGAGACTTAATAGAGGTAAGTCACTTTGTCAAAATCAGACATGCTTGGATTCAGAAGGCAAACAATGGAGAAAATCCGCACTGCCACATGACTGAGCATGGCAGGAGGGCTCTGTGGGGGAGGAGTGCCATTACATCGTAGATTCAAGGGGAGCCATTCACATTGTAGACATCTCAGATCCATGTAATGATTGAGAAAGGATCTCCAGATCAAAAGATGTTCTTCTGACAGACAAAGTCAGATATATCATGAAAATACCCTGACGGATGGCAGTAAGGTGTCTTGAAAGCATGCTTTCCTTAATTTCACACAAGTATGTGGTCTGGACTAACGAAGGCCCTGCCAGCTAAGTCCGTTTCCCTGAATTTCAAAAAAATTACTAGTTTCACCCTCACACCCACTGATAGCACTGTGTAGACAGATGTCAGCCTAAGAAGACAGAGAAGAAGAAAAGTTGAGTGTTGGGGGGCACCACTGTGCAAGTTAGGAAAAGATGCCCCTTCCTCCACGCAGATGCAGGTCCCGTCCCACGTCAGGGTGCAGAGCTTGGTAAATGACTGCTATATGGCAATCCTCACTAGCCCTGTCATTCAGGTAACTTCATTCAATGAACAAGCTGCAAGATCCTATCTGGTCATCTAAAATAGAGGTCCGTAAATTACAGTCCAAATCTGGTCGACTGCCTGTGTCTGCATAGCCCTTGAGCTAAGAATTGTTTTTGTATTTCTAAAGAGTTGGAAAAAAAAATCAAAAGAAGAATGTTTCGTGGAATGTGAAATTACACAAAATTCAAATTTCAGTGTCCACACATACATTTTTATAGGAATATAGCATGCCCATTATTTATGTATTGTCTATGGTTGCTTTTGCAGAGTAAATATTGCCGAAGAAACAGTATGGCCCACAGAACCCAAAATATTCACTATTTGGGCCTTACAGGAGAAGTGTGCTGACCCCTGGTCTAAAGGAAGAAAGAGTTAACTATTAAGCCAAATTCCCTTTGTAGATTTAATGAAAAGTTCCAAGCAAATATGGCAGGTGAAATAGTTTCTTTATATGTACAAACTTGAAACTGAGACGACAGAGGAAGGTCAACTTCATTACCTAGCCACCTTGACAGTACCTTTAAATGTCATCAATCAGTATGTGCCTTGCATGACTTGCAAGGGCTCATTATAAATTAGAGCACATGGGCCCCTGACACGATCCAGGGATTGTAACAGGACTCTGGTGACGTAACATGATAAAGGAGATTTCTCTGTACAGCTCTATATGGCACAGAGCTGGAGAATTTCCAAGAAATTTAATTTCCAGAGTGCCACCTTTGACTATTCAAGATAATTTTACCCAAGCACCAGGCATCCTTGAAGAAAACTTTATCTTTTCTGGAAATGCTTGTCACTGCGTGTCGTCCTCGAAAATATAAATTTGCAGCTATTTTTTCCAATGAGACAGACTAAATCCAGGATGTAGATTTTCCAATTAGACTCTTTCTAAACATCTGTTGGTAGGCTGCATTTAACGTTAGTTGTTTGAGCAAAGCGCAATTTGATTAGACTGTCTGAAACCAAGCCAAAGTCTGCAAAATAATAGCTCAATTAAATTGTGTTTTGCTTTCATTTGTCTTAGATTTTCCTGAGTGTGATAGTGTTGCAAATAATCAAGTAAACCAATTCCTTTCAAAATGAGAGATTTCGGGAGATTTTCTATCCCCCTCCAAGTTCTTGTAATAATCTATTCCATCTTCGCTATGCTTCACTGAACTTAATCTTGACACCAAATACATTTCTGTACTTTGCCTTTGGTCTCCTTTAATTGTCTATACTTATGAATTAAAGTTCTATGCCATTAATATTATACCTTAAACAGATTAGCGAGTGTACAAAGGCAAGCACAGAACATCAGGGCGGCCAAACAGCACTGTAGGAGTCTTGTGATTTTCATTCCATACTTGGCAGGATTCATGTCACCGACCCAGTGGAAGATTTGGGCAGGAAGGACACTGGATTCTTGCAATGCTTTCCAGTCTTGAAGGGTTCCGTAGGATCTGTGAACCTGGAACTGGCCTGCAGCCTCATCCCCTCAAGCAGGATCAATTTTTTGTCCTTCTTGGCTTAGGCATTTCACTATCTCATTCATTCGTTCATCACACATGCATTCACTAATTCACGAAGGAAAGAGAGACCTACAGATTGCCGACCCTGTGCCAGGCAGCTGCAGAATGGCACAGCTTCTACATTTCAGATTAGGAATTAATTCCTCGGCTGTTAAGATGACCTAGCATTCATTCGTATACAATTGTGGAAAGACAAGGACAAAAGAAAGACCTGGAGAGGAGTTTCAGAAGAACATGACCCTCATTTATGCCAAAATTGACACACTGAGGAAAACCATGCTCCACGTGGATAATGCTGATGACAGCAGTAGCAGGGATAACGGCAGCAGCTAACATTTATTAGGCGCCTGTTGTATGCCAGGCACTGTTTTAGGCTACTTCGGTGCAGGAACTCAGTTAATCTTCTTAACAACTTCATAGGATAGACATGCTGGTTATCCCTATATTAGAGATTAGGGGCTTGACATCTTCCCATCAAGGCTGGTTAACTGCAAGTTGACTACGGGCAAGAGGACAGTCCCTGTTACAACATATGCTTGGATAGGGACTGGTATCAAGGCAATTAAAATCTAATGTCGAGTTTAGTAGGTATTCATTTTCCCTTTAAAAAAGAGTTTACATACTTATGAGAAGAGCTCACTTTTCTGAGAATCTACTATGTGCCAGGCACTGCGCAAGCACTTCTCATGCACTAATTACTCCATCCTCACAATCGCCTTCAGGTAGGTGAGGTAATCACCTCTACTCTCTAGATGAGAAAACGGAAACAGAGAGGTTAAGCTACTTCTCCAAGGTCACATAGCAGTTTAAGTGTGGTGCTGGGACTTAAGCCAGGCAGCCTCACATCAGAAATCATGCTATTAATCACGATGTGCCCCCTCGCATAGTGTTCTGAAACACAAATCTCTGAAACTCTCCACCACCTTGCTGACCAGTGTGGTGAGCCACTGTACAAGATCCTGTGCCTTAAAAGGCACATCACACCTCAGTTTTGACTGTGACTAGGTATAGTTTCAGGATAAGAATACGATTTGCTCAGTCTTAGGTAAGTATATAGGGGAGACCACAAAGTACATGGTTACCACTGAATCTATCAAGCTTCCCAGGGGGGAAAAAAAAAAAATCCCAAGTACCTCTCTACTCTGGTATGCGATCAAGAGACTATATCAGTTAAGTCTACATCAAGCTTGGCGAGTAGAAGATACCCATATCACCACTCCCAACTGCGGTGCCCATGGCAGACATGGCTAATCAATCATGGCAATCGATTGCAGAGGCCATCCTAATCCTAGAACCCTGCAAACAGCACTCCAGGCAAGACCACTTGGCACCTAGATCAAATGAAACCTCTTCATCTATGTGGCTCAGACTCCCAATTCTGTTTCTAGAATATATAACAATTCCTTTATGCTACCAAATAAAGAACAACCCAGACATAATTTCACCAATATCTTATTAAAAGGGGCTTCATTAGGTCTGATTAGGCAGCTCTTCTGCATGCAAACAAAGGAATGTCTTGGCTGTGGATCCAATGTCCAGAGAAGATGAGAAGAAACCCACTAGGCTGCAGCCGTAGATAGCAATGAAAAAGAAGCATGGGACAACGTAGCAGAGAATTTAGATCTGGGAGAGCATAGCATATCACATGGCTTTTAGTTTCCTTTTGAAGAAAACAGAGATACAATTCTCTTGGAATGAAACTCAACACACAATTTAATCACCAGAGTCTTCTGTCTAACTGGTAGGTGATAGAATAAGCAATATTTACAAACCTGGATTCTGGGGACTCTGAAATGTTATCACATGGACTGTGCTTGTACTCCCCTCCTGACAGAAGGAATCATGGTTCTGAATCTCCCTCTTCCCCTCTCCCCAGTAAGAAGACTACAACCTTCTCAGGACATCTGATTTAATCCAAAGCTAGAATACTAAGAAACGAGACAGAAAGCAGCAGGATTTACACTTGGTATGGTAGATAAGAGAGGGCCGCTGGAAGTTTGTGAATAGGATTTTGAATAGCATTTAGAGAAAGCTGAAAGCAATAAGGAGGATAGGAGATATGCATGAACAACAAGAGATGCTCTGAGGGGCCAGAGGAGGATAGGCTAGCATTCTTTGCCAAGATGTAGGCATGTGCCAACCGAAGGTCTGAACTCTGGAACAAGGTAGCAGCAGGGGAAACACGGAGAAAGGAATGGACAGAAGACACCCAGTGGAAGGAAAAATGGCAGATCTGATGATGTATAATGTGGTGAGGATGAAGGAGATTAATAAGTCAATGATGACTCTGACTAATAGAGCCTGGTGACAAAAGTGATCAGTTGAATTAGAGATAATTGCAATTGCTGTCATGCTGAGCAGAGAGCCACAGACAGGCAATTAGGAAGGGGTACAAACAGGCGTGGCCTCATGGGTGTAGAGGTAACAGGATGGGCAAAGCCAATGGATACACACCATTGGAGAAGAGCAAAGGAAGGGAACTTTGGGAAAGGAATGAACTTGCCTTCTGGACAAGAACTGGGAAACCGAACATCCTGGGGCCTGGGGGGTGGGGTACGGTGGGGTGGGGTGGGGTGGGGTGGGCCCAGACTTGAAGAACTTTGAAAGAAAGCCATTTCCAGAAAGCTGAGTTAACCAGAGGATGACTTAGCTACGAGGAAGTCAGACAGGTTGAGGGGAGGATGGAGACCTGGCTGCTGAATTTAGTGACAATAAACTTCAAGAAAATGAGGAGGAAAAAAGCCAGAGACGGGGGAGGTTAGGAAGGAAAATGGCTGGTTAAAAAAAAAAAAAGTTGAAGCAGCAGGCAGAATATTCAGGTTGTAAAAGCTTGGTAAGCAAAAGGAGCTAGGGAGAGTAACGGGGAAGGATTGAGTCATCCGAAGTTTTTGAACGACCCATTTAAAATCCACATTCTACCATTCGACACCGATAAAAGCTGGGCTCTGTCTGCTTGAATGTTTACCAAATTTCCTCAATAGGATGTAACATAAAAGGACAAGGGCTGATAGTCTTTGCCCAATTGTGCGCTGGCAGCTTTAAATTCGACTACTTAAGTAGTTAAAAATCTGTTCTTTTGATGAAGGGGGAGAAGTTATGAATAGAAGGGAGCAGGCCTAGACCCTTTAGAAATGACTAGTGCTCAGTCTCCATAATTCACTGGGCAGTAATTTCAAACTCAAACAATCGCAACAGCAGGGGCGGCTGAAGTCCACCCCAAGTTCAAAATGGGATATGTTCTCTTTAAAATTTTGAGAGCGACTAAATATGACAACCATCTGATGTATGAAAATTATTCACAACCAAAAACAGACAGTCTGGAAATAGCCGGGATGACTTCATTTAGACAGAATTACCCGAATCTGTTTCTAATATACACAGTACACATAATAAATTTTTACAATATGACAAGGAAAACAAACTTAATAAAAGTTCCCGATCTTTTGTTACACAAGCATGCTATATCCATGCTATGTTTATAATAGTTTGCTCATGATATCACAGCTCAGTAACAAAGGCCCAAGCAATACAAAAACTGTTACTAGGCATGACATCAACTCACAACTACCGTAATTACATCGGTACACAAATTTCCCAAACTGTACATTTTCCAAACTGCTTCTCAATTTCAACGGCTGCCTTTAAACAATTACTTGCAGAGTTGTCTGCAGACTTTGAGTAATACCCGCCTTTCTTCTCTTTCCCAAGCGTCATTTCCCTTTAGAAAGTGCATATTTCAATTACAAGCACTATTTTTCAAATATGCCCATAAACATATGTCCAAATTAGGAGACAGTGTGGTCTAGTGGTTAGTGACAAGCCATAGGCATCAGCAACTCTGATTCTGTTCCTTTCGCTGTCCCCTGCTTGCTAGGCCCAGGCAGTAGCTCACGGAGAATCGGTAGAATGGAACGGAGAAGAGCACAGAGTCTCGAGCCAGACTATCTGGGCTGCAAGCCCAGCCTGGCCACTCAATGGCTGTTTGGCCCCGGGCAAGTTAACTTCTCTGTGCCCTCCATTCCTCATCTGTAAAATGGGAATAGTAATGGAGTCGAACCCCCATAGTTGTCCGGCTGCTGGAAAGTTCAGCCTATGTGCTTGCTATTTAATATTATTACTACTGCATTTGTGGGACTCCGTTTCCTGCTTGAAAACTCGGCTCAAGTTGTCCTAACCCACGGTGAATTGGGTAATTTTTCTAATGTGAGGATGAGGATTTCACCTTGGTCATGTTACCTGGAGAGACTGAGGTGCAATGAATAAAGTCTGAATGAATTCATTAACTCCATAGGTTCTGTACTACCCAACAGCCACAGAAGTGAAAATGTTATTTTGTAGAAATGGGTGTTCATCGTATTTCTCTAACGGTTTGCTTTCACGTTCCTGCCGCTCATGTTGATAAATACCTCTAAACCAATTGAAATAATCAGCATAGGGGGAAAAGATACTGCCTTGTGATCTCGGAAGCCTAGTTCTCCAAGGACCGAACTTTTTGAGCCCATCCGATATGCACGACCTCTGTCTCACTGCCTTGCACGGTCAGTTGGCTCTCCCGACCGGGCAGGGCGCCAGGGGAGCACGACTACCCCCATTGTCACTGCTGGTCCGTGGTGCTTACACCAAATGCTGTTATTCTAGGCTTCAGGAAATTTTCTAACCACTGGACAGGGTCCAATGCTGTGTGCTAATGAGTTTCAGATTGGAAGACTTCACTGTGCATGTGTCAGAAAAGTGCCACGGTTTATGGAGGGGTGGGGGCAGGGAAGAAAAGACACAGAAAAGGGAAGAAAAAAACAGTAGTTAAAAAATGCTGGCTACTCAAATTGACAGGGAACGTGACCTCTGCACTTCATCAGAAATTCCTGCAGACTTACAAAATAAAGGAGTTTGCTTTTATCACACACTGTGAGACTCATATGGAAAAATGGAAAACACTACATCACTTGACCTCGGCGTGCCCCCTTTCAACCACAGACGAATATTGTGTACAAAAATTCTAAATCAACTTAAGATGTTCAAAAAAAAAAAAAGCTTTAATTTTCTGCATTAGACTTGATGATGACTATTTTGGTTCCTGAGATTTTGCTCTGAAGATTCACAAAGAAAAAGGACTCATAATTCCAGGAAGAGCATTTTATCACTTGGGGAATAATAATGTGGTGGCGTCTCTCAGGTAGGCACATCATGGTCTCTACTTCCCTACAGTCCCGAAAAAATAATGAGCAAGTCCCACTTACCCAGGTTTGAAAGTCACCCAAGACTGAATCATGATTATTTGCTTACATTAACAGAACATTAAAACCAATTTTAAACAACTTAAGAAAACTCCAGCCATCTTTCCTTGGTGATTCACATCTCTGGGAAGCTTTTTCTCTCCCTTTAAGGAAACCAAGAGCCTTGATAACAAGTCTTCTCATTATGCTATCACAGTCTATCAAAGAAGAATACCTTCTTGGGAGAGTCTAACTCACAGGACTTCTTTTGAGTAATGAGATTACATTTCAAAAAAAAAAAAACCAAAACAACTTTTTTCTTTTTTTGGCCACTTAGTACCGGCGACTTTAAAAATCCAACCCTTTCACATCCTCGAACTGTCACCAACATTTTTTCAGACGATGTCAATAAAATTGATTGCTTGCAGTTCTGAATTCTGCTCTGCACATGGAAACAATATAATTTGTTTTAAAGTATTTTCGATGGGGGCGGAAGGAGAAACAGAACCTCAGCAAGCCTATCCACAACACTGGGGTGGGGTAGGGAACAAACCAGAAGCATAGTAAATGGTCTGAATATTACGGTCTGCTGGAAACTTTGACAAAAATTCCCGATGTATAAACCCTAAGCCTTGCTGTTGTGCTGACTGATAGGTCTTCCTGTCAGATATGAATGATGTTTCTGGAACATTAATACGTTCATTAAATTCTAACTCCCTGTACTTAAAAATATTCTGTACTTGGCTCAGAGGCATCTTGACAGCTTTGTTGTAATCATATATGTGAGGCCCCCAGACTACACAGTTGTTGAGATGCCTCATACCTACAAGCAATCTGTTGCTTTTACAAGTTTAATCTAGGTATTAAGGAGCTGACTGTGGAACCATGTCGGTTCGACATCTTCAACTCAGTTGTATATCATAGAAAACCACTCTGGGTGGTGACGGACTCCCATGATGCCCCACAACCAGGCACACCTCTAACTCCCTAATCTGTAATACTACAAAATACGGCTTGGGTTTTTTTTCCCCCCTTCTTTTTTTTCCGAAGCGCAAGTGGACGACCAGCAAGGGTCCGACAGTGTTATTCCTAATTACCTTTTTTTTTCACTCTTGATCCTGTGGCTCTCATAATTAGTTACCTGGGGCTGCAATCCAATTTGAAGTGATGACAAGAAAGTGATCCATGAAAAAGTAATAAGTTAAATCCAATTTCAGCCTTCCTCTAATTAAATGCACATGGAGCTAATGACTCCAACCCTAGCATTTCAGTGATAATGGTAATTAGTGAGGTGGGAGTCGCTCTCTTTTTCAACACTGGAGGTGTAAACCACAAGGTAAAATGGTAGGAGCACTCTTAATTACATGTGTCATTTTGTCAGCAATTTACACATTTTTGACCAGTCAAGTATGTTTTTTTCCCCTGTCCCTCCCCACCTCCTAGCCCCAACAATGATTATAACATACCATTCCAGGTTCCAACACATGGAAGCTCATAAGAGCACTTCAGACTTGAGCATGACAAGTATCTTTTCTTTGCTGTTGCTCACCTCTGAGACGCACACAGAGACAAGGTGACAATTAGGATAATGACACAGATCTTAGTCCCCTTAACTGAAATCCGGGTATTTCCAGTGGAATTGGTTTTTGGTGGTTTGGTTTTATTTTTGCTTATGCTATGGAAAAATAATTTGCTTCTTGGTGGCAAACGGGGCGCTCTGTAGCTACTGGGGAAATGTACATGGAAGGAGAAGCTGCAGTGAACTTCCTGATGGCAATACTGGTCGTCCATGGTCCTAAAACACCTGGCTTCCCACCCTGGTGCTATACCTGCCTGTGCGCTCTGCAGCAAGTCAGGTAACCTCTGTGAGTTACTTTTCCTTATCCATAGCACAGTTTAAGGACAGTTCCTATATTACAGGGCAGCTATGGGGTTGGTCCACATTCAGCACTAACTAAACATTAATTATCTTTGCCTATAGTGACCTATGCATATGGTGACATGCTTACATTTAAAATATTAGCATCACACTGGAATTTTAATGCTTAGGTGCATGTTGGTAACGTGACCATATAATTAAATGTCCAAACTGGGATGCTTTAAAAGAGAAATGTCAATAAATACACTCCAGCACCAGCCATAGACCAGGGATATCCTGGAAGGACTGGGACACCGGCTCATCCTATATACTGCTGAAGCTGAAATAGCAAAAATAAGCTAATTCATTACATTACAGCTCAGATCAGAAATCTGGAGGCAAGGACAAAACATACTATTTTAGAAAAAAAAAAAAATTCTGAAAGCAAGAGTATTTGACCTAGGTCACAGGATGGATTTCTTGAGGTTCAGGAAACCCTTATAACCGGATACAAAATTCTGTGTGTGGATGCGTTTTTTTCTGAGGGGCTGGGGTCACTGTTTCTATCATACTTTTAACGGTGTGTGTAATCTGTAAGACTTAATAGCCATTTTTAAAGCGTCATTTCTATTTTATTGTTTCTTATCAAGATTTATTTTTTAGGGTTTTGGGACTCTCCAAAGTCATGTGGTAACAATGACATCTTCAACAGTTACCAAAATTTCGACACTTCTTATCAATTTAAGGTCAGGGATGCCAATTCTAGACAATGCTAACTCCAGACATTTAAGAAAAGAAAAAAAAATCTGCCTCCCTCTCCTGAATTATCCGCTTTACTAATTCCGTGCATAGGGATATTGTTTAAGGGTCAGTATTTCAAAACCATTCCATTTCACTATCTACAACATAAAATTGTAGTTTCCTTTAAAAGTTTCCTCTTACCAATTTATTCCTTAGTGAATAACGTGGAAATGATATGGGTACTAAGATTATATGTGGCATTAATGCAAAGCAAAAATGCTGCCTAAAGCACGTTTTATATAACTGCAAATAAAAATGCTAAAAAAAACACCTGCTGGATCTTGTACTTTAACCTCCTCCACTTCAAGCAGGAGTCCTTATTATAATCCCGAGCTTCCAACTGGACAACACGGCTGCACTTCCAGTGGATTTCACTACCCTTCCTTCCAGTGAAATGGCCTCCTGGATGAGGGGCTCCCACATGATGTAACCTTGGAAGGGGGAGGATAGGCAGGAGGGGAAAATCTCCGATGACTGGTTTCAAGTTCAAATTCTTTATAGACGGCCTGAAACTGTGGTCAGCTTTCCGCTGTAAGCAACACACAAGGTTTACTTTCTTTCCTAACTTTCATGCTGCCAGAATACACATGTACTTTTACTTTCTTAGGAGAAAATGTGTCATTTGATTTCCTTCCAGTTTATGTACTCGTGCCAACAACTAAAATGCTTAAAGAACCAAAATGAATTACTACCCAGAAACGGTGGTCAAAGTTCCAAAATTCGATCAATAAAATTGCTCATCTACTCACAAATTAATCTTCAGCCAGTAAAGTTACACATTTTCGAGGTTATGAGCACACCTGCACCGTTAAGCATTTATTTCACTTGTTTAAGCAATCTTCAGAAGCATATAAATATTTATAAAAGCAAGCCTACTATTTTTACCCACATATAATTTTCTTTTTCTGCAGCAAAACCTTGTTAATTCTTTTACAACTCATAAGCCTCCTGAAGGCAGGGTCTGTACCCTTGGCAGTTTCATGTGGATAAACATCAGCAGGACGCCCTGTGCGTTGAGGCTGATCCAGAAATGCTCAGCAAGTTGCATTTAATAAATTCAGATCCTCCTGATCCTGAATTTACAATGGAGCCAATTTTCAGTTTTCATTTGTATCATTCATAAAAAATTTGCAAGACAACTCCGGAGACTAAATAAGGGGCGATTTAGGTTACTAAGTAGAATGTTTTTTAAGAACTTCAAAAGCAATATCTATACCCGATTAATGCCTGCATTATGTAAACCACACGTCGCCCAAGAATGGGGCCAGCTCAGATTGAGTTCTGCATGTGTATCTGGAGAGAGCGTTCCTCTCTCTTATTTACTCTCATCTTCCTGAAATTAGTCCAAATTGCTGATGTTTGACTACATTTTGTGATCTCTATCGAGTAACCACTTAGAGCCTCCTCTAACTTTCCATTCTCTTTTGTTTGTTATCATCAGCCTGTGAAACTGGAGAACGCTGCCAAACATAAAGCAGGGAAGTGTGAGATATGCCTAAAATATAAGTCACAGTATATTTGAGGATTTGGGTTTCTTTCTTTTTTTTTTTTTTTTCCTCAAGCAATCAGCAGATCAAATTCTTCTTCCCTGTCAAGCCTTCCTCTATGCGGAATATCTGAAATTTGCTAAAATAGGTCTCTCAGTGTGGTTATGAAGGGTATGAAGAACAGAAATGAACACTGTTAAGGTTTGTGATAGGAGTTCCCTTTCATTTCAGAGCCACACTGGCTGAGATGCCCCAGCGAGGACATGGAATGGGCGAGATCTCTTGAAATGTGAAGGTTATTCCTTCCGCGAATCACTGAGTCTCCATACATATTTTGAGAAGGAGGTAGTATATACCATGTGACCTAGGCTAGTAATTTCTCCTCTCTGTTTGTGGAAGGCCAGCCAACCTAATAAAGCCTGGTGAATCTGCATGACCCTACCAGGCAGCTGACAAGACGCAGTCTATGATGCACATGACGCACACACACATACAGCCAGTCAACCAACTCTTTATTTCCCCCCCGCCCCAATCAGCTCTTAAAGCTGGTCTAAATTCTATGCTTGTCAACTCTCCCACGGAGGGGTAGGAAGGGACTCAAAACATCTTATTTAGCAAAACCAGCATTCAAGATGGCCCCCTCGCCCCGCACTTTTTATACAGACTGAAGTGCTCAGCAGAATGTGTTAGGTTGGTTTTGACACTGTCTTTGCCAAGAAAAATGAAGCTCTCTGTATCATACTCTTCTGGTGGCTAAAAACCTTATAACGGGCAAGAAAAAGAGCCCTCCAAAGGAAATCCCCTGAAACTTTACTTCATATATTTAGCCCTAAAGCAACTTCGTTCATCTTGGAAAAGAAGTTACCTAAAAATGCCATATGTCTTTAAAAAGCAAGTATGAGGGAATATAAGTCTAGTATAAAAAAATTACATATGATATTCAATACTGAAGAGCAGTGCATCAGACAGATTGTGTATGTGTGTACTTTTTAAAATTATCCCTAACCAAAGCTCTACTACGTGTAAGATTCCCACCTCCCCCCAATAATATATTGTCATTTTTCCAATGCACTTGAGGTCTGATAAATTCAAGAGGACTCACAGTATTTTTAAGGCTGTTAGAGCTCCAAGAGGGAGGCAAAAAGAATGGACAGTCATTTGAATCACTGAGTGACAGGCTGGGCTAGTTCCCTGTATACATTAATAAATTAGAATTTTAATTGTGTCTCTGTCTGCAGGAGATGCCCCAGCACTTTAATATGTACCAACAATTGGCTATGTTCTGGAATCTGCAATGTGGCCTCTGCAGCTGACCTCTGAAACACAATTCCCAGTCTGACTACGGAAACTGTTCAGTTTGATCCTTTCAACTTATTTGAATCCTGACAAATAAGCTCACAGCTGAAAGGTCAACCCAGTCATATTTCATCCTCCAGAACTGTTCTTAAGACATCTGCACAACAAAGCACTTCTTATTAGCACCTGACATGGGACCTCAATGGCACTATATCTCATTAAAAATGTCCCCAGCACTTACACACATGACAAGGCCTATGGATTGGTGATGACGATTTACCAAATAACTAACTGGTTTTGGAAGTGTTAGTCAACAATGCACATGGTCATCCAACTGTTCCCATCCAGTGTTACTTTACTGCCAAACTTGCCCTAGACAGTGACGGCTTCCCAAGTAGATGTAGAAGAACTAGGACTTGTTCCCCAAACATCAGTTAGATCTTTGCAGGATAATTTGGGAACTGATGTTGGTTCACTCTGATCTGAGAAAAGTAAACACAAGCTGGAATTTGGGTTGACCTCATGGTCAAAGTCACTGGAGCCAAGTTATACCCAACAGCTACCATTTACAAGTTTTGTCCCCAAATGTCCAGTGTGAGAAACTCATCTTTACTTCCTGTTTTGAGGATGCCCACTCTGAGCTATGGAAGCAGTTGAATCACGTAGTACCTGCAAGTGTCCTGTCTCAGATGTGAGCACGAACACCCTCCATCAAGTTTCTTTGAATTTTCTGTTACAATTTTCTACTCCAAGTCAAAAATCCAAATTAGATTTTTATGAACTCCTTTTTCTACTCTGTTAGCCCCTGCCCCCAATAGGGCTGAAATCAGAAGTTGCTAAAACAGTCTTTTTTGAAACCTTTACAAAAAAAGTGCCTGCCATTTTTCATTAATGATCCAGAAATATTCTGAAAACATCCACTAAAGAACAAAATAGGTATTATATTGATGACTAGGTATAGTAAAAGTACTGTATCTTCCTCAGTCCTCCTAACAGTTCTTGATACAATTGACACTTTGGGACGAATGGTTCTGTGCTGTGGGGGATCTTCCTGTGCAGTGTAGGACCAATTAAGTAGTATCCCTGACCTCTCTATTTAGTTGTCAGGAGCACCATGCCCCCCCTGGGATAACCAAAAATTTTCTCTAGACATTGCCCTTTGTCCCTTGGTGGGGTGGGGGGAGGGTAAAATCACCCCCAGTTGAAAACCACTGCACTAAAGTTATGGGTGTGGGTATCGCATTTCCAGCCCCATCATGAGAGAATGAGGTGACCTATCTTGAGTACCAGGAATTTTTTCTCCTTGGTGCTACACGATGCTTATTAAGCAACCCACACCTGCAACTACTCATCCTATTACATCAACTCATTAGGAGATCTTCTTCCCAACAAACACACTCTTGGTTGAATAGACATTTTTTCCGAAATGTCATCCTCTGCTGGTAAACCAAAAAATGCACCTTCTGCAGAAGATTTTCATACGTGATTTGCAACTCCCAACACAATCCACTTCTCAATGGCTTATAGGGTATAATGTCAGTTTTTTCAAAAAAGAATAATCACCTGAAGGGCTGGTTGTTTGTCATTCCTCTTGGGAGATTTTAATCCACTAACTTGCTGCTGTTGTTGCTGCTGAAGGAGAAGCTGTCTGGCCACTTGAAGTGCCTGGAAGGAAAAATGGAAGAAACACGTTTGTGTGAGTACCCATGTTCGGGGATTCCTTCACATAAAGGATTCCAGGAAGTACAATTTAGGATGGGATCCTGACTTTCACATTTCCAGGCAAATGAAACAGCCAACAAAACTTCCCACCAGTCTAAGTTGGGAAACTTTCCACATTTGGTTTACGTTTTCTTAGATGGAGTCAGTGTCATAGCCAGCTCCTTAGGCATCACAATCCACCCAAGCAGATGCTTTATTCCTGCCATCAATGTGACAGAAGTTGGACCACGAATGACTGGGACCCTGAGGAAGGAAGGCAGAGCAGCAAGGAAGGACCTGGACAAAAGACACAAATTTAGGAGACAACAATGGGGCTCTTTTTGGAGGGACCTTCATCCTCCAATATTTCTTGGGGGAACTTGAGAGCTCAAGTCAAAAGTTAAGACTTTGACCTCTTCTGAGTCCAAATAAAGAGGAGAAGCTAAATGGTGAAACACGCTATGGATAAAGGTATGTGAGAAGGAAGATCAAATAAGGTAAGATATACCGAGGATGAACTGAAGAGACTGTGTAAGAAAAAAAAAAAAAGTAGCAAATGTGACCTCTAGCTCAATTCAAAAGGTACAATCTGTACCTGTGAACAAAACTAATCATGCCTAATACAAAACAACTCTTTTAAGCTCGTAACATAGGTGGTTTTATTTAAAGGCAGAAACTAAAGCAGTAATATGAACCGGGGATAAAGCAAAAGGTAAATAGAAGAGTCCTCCCAAGTGCAAAATACAGACTGACCAATCTTTTTTTAAAAGCTCAAGTAAAAAAAGAAAAAAAAAGTGTCATCAAGAAACCCTCATGAGAACATCTACTGTCAAAAATAATAGCCACACCTTTCCAAAGAGGGCAGCAGGATCAGCAAGAGAAGACTGAAGTTTGCAGACAATGTGCTAGAAAATCACACGAGAAGTTAGGCTATTCGAGTTAATTTGGCTGAGAACCAAGAATGTTCATGTGCAAGACATGTCAAGAATGTTCATTAAATGATGTGCTTAGAGTTTAGAAACAGAATGGGATTTCTTGGGGATTACATCAGTAATAATTTCTACATAGTAACTAATTATTTGTGCCTAAAAGAAGATGCACCGGTAGGTGTGGTCACCACAGCAAAAGGATCTGATACTAGAAGTCTTTGAAAGTGTGCATAATGGACTTAGGATGGTAGTGTGTTTCTCAAAGAGAAGTAAAGACTTCATTCGTATAAGAAAATAATGTACATAGTTTCAAAAAATGTTACAGTGACACCATGGAATGAGGGAAAGGTAGGATGTCCTGAAGGGCCCTGTGCACTGAACTCAGGGGGAAGGGAAAAGAGAGTGGTCAAGAAGATGGATCGTTCATGAACAGACACCTAGAAATGCCGAATCAGCAAGAGTAGTACTTCTAAAAGAACAACTTCACTAAACTGAGCTCATAACTGTACTACTGTAACAAAGAGTATTTTTTAGACATTTGATAAGGTTGAACGGTGCCTTTGTGTCTAAAAGGCACAAAGGGAGGCAATGAAACAGATGCACAGATAAATGGGTGACAAAGGAAAGATCTTGGGAAAGATGGAACCTTCCCGTCCCACCTCCCTAGGACACCCATCCCCTTGTCCCAGGGAGGCCTTCTGCCTACTGAACTCACCACCAACAACCCTTCAGATGTAATGTACAGGCTATTTCGTCTGTGAAGGGAGAGACATGTTCGAGAAAGCCTGCCTGGAAGAGCCTCCAGAAGAGAGGCTGTCTGAGAGGGGCATCTGGAAGCCAAGACGCCTGGGAGAGTTGCCCGAGACTCCAGCCTGCTGTCTCTGAGGAGGATTCACCATCACTGGACTCCGGGTTTCCTTGTCTCCTTGGAGACGCTCAGTACATGCGTAGGTGTAAAAGTGGGCAGAGTGAGGATTTCATTTATATCATATAAGAAAAATAGTCCCCTTTGCAAGGTGCCTGCAGGAGCAAAAGCCTCTCCTCCTACTATATATGTTCTCTTAACTATTTCACATGAGGTAGTCTTACAGCTTTTTAATGTAGAAAAGGGAACTGCTACATAGTCTAAGTGCTTGCTTCAGAGTTTCCCGAGTAATGAACGGATCAGCAAAGAAGGGTCTGGCTGTTACCTGGAAAGGCAGGCAGAGGAACTGTAGAGGACAAGGAAAAGAGTGCAGAGGAAGACACGGTAGGGAAGAGGAGAAAGGTTAGGGACATTCGAGACTAAGACAGAGCAAGCAAAGCAAAGCAAAATGACGCAAACTCCGTAGTCACAAATCTTTGTTAAAATTATTTACCATATTTCACCAAGTATTTGGAGAACAGGTATTCAGTTTTTAAATAACCAAGTCTCAGAGAATCTGTACAGTGAACTCCTCATTTTGGCAAAAGGGATGGTATTTAGTGTTTTTTTAAAGATTTTTTTTTTTTTATTTTTTTTATTTATTTGTTTGAGAGAGAATGAGAAAGAGCAAGCACATGAGAGGGGGGAGGGTCAGAGGGAGAAGCAGACTCCCCGCCGAGCGGGGAGCCCGATGCGGGACTCGATCCCGGGACTCCAGGATCATGACCTGAGCCGAAGGCAGTCGCTTAACCAACTGAGCCACCCAGGCGCCCCTTTAGTGTCTTTTTAAAACACACACACACACACACACAACTATTCTTATGTTCTCATAAGTGTACTTGAGCAAAAGAAAGTATAGGACTCAAACCTAAGTTTTCAATGAATGTTTACTGAGCTGGCTCTATACATTTCAAAATTGGCTAGTGAAATCCTTGCAATTATTTTACTGGTTTTAAGGGGGGAAAAAAGTCATTTAGGTGTACAACATCTTTTTTTAGACCCAACGTGGAGCACATGAACTTAAATAATCATGTAATGAACTCCAGCTACCTTACAGCATTTCATACCGAGCCCTGCTAAAGAAGATACTCAAAGACAGCAGCACAGGGAGAAAAGGCTTAGGAACTTGTAGGAACACAAGTGATATTTCAGTCAAACTACCAAAGAGAGAATACAAGATGGACATATGTGCAAACTGGCTTCCAAATTTTCTTCTCAAAATGAAAGCAAATATGCAAAATAATGTCAAATATCTGGGATGGAGAGGCAATACTAGTAGAAATTATTCACCTCGATCTGAATTGTTATGGATTGTGCCACAATAATTCCCTGGCCTTATCCTGATTATGGGAACAAAGTTGGAGCAAAGTATTAAACCTATCCTCCCCAACCCCTAAATCAACTGAGGTCTCAACAAGCATATTAAAAGATAATTTATTAGAACTTATAAAGTGCTGTGAAATCAACCACCAAAGGGCATTTGCTTTTCCGATTTCCAGTGTATGTAAATCACTGAATCTAGATTTTAAATTGTCATAAAAAAGAAGAGAAATAAATCCTTAGTGTACAAGACTACACATTTGAGCATTATCATTATAATATGAGCTGGATTACATAACTTATAATATGAATCTCTGGTATTACTGCTTGTAGAAAGTCAAAAATGTTTACTGTCCTGTTCATTGTTGGTCGGTGGAAAATTTGGAATGACTGATGGGATCCCCTTTGGAAACTGCACCAGAGAACACTAGTTACCCATACATGATTACTTGATAGCCAGCCTCAGAGATATGTTCCAATACAACTGAAGAGTGAGGATGGACTTTTCTTATTTTTACAACCATGTCTCAATCCCATATGGAGAGAAGTTACATTATCCTGTTTGAAGATAAATGAGATCCTTTGGATACAGAATAAAAAGATGCATAGATATGTGTTTGTGTGTGTATGAGGGAGAAGAAAAGAGGGTTAGTGAGGGGAGGGGAGAGAAAGAGAAAGAATATGAATAAATGAAAGAATTTCTCTTTTAAGAAGCAAGGATCAACTCTGACTCAAGTTCCAGACCAACTGCTAAGTAAATAACTTAAAAGGCCCCATCCCATCTCTGAAGACCTTTTACTATTGATGGTGGTTCCTGGGCTGGGTTGAGTCAACACTTCCTTTATAAAAGATGTGACAATTGCTTGGCACTGACAACTTGGTGCTGTATTGAGTGCTAGGCTCAGGTTTCAAGAAAGACATAGTTTGAAGATGTCATAGAAAGGGGGTGACCGATAAAACCAGGCACTTAAAGCCCAGAGGCACACACTCACATCTGTTTTCCTCCAATGGATAAAATAAATGGATCTGTGAGCTAACAGAGGAAAGGGTTGGAAGGCATGCATGGACTGTCTTCATCTGTGGACAGAGCCTCCCTCTCTGCCTTGGCTACCATCTATGCCCCCATCGGTACAAGGGGTCAAAGTTGCCTTATGATCAACACTCCATGGGCCACAAGCAGCTCAGAGTACTCAAAGTCAGGGAGTGGGTACTTCGTTGCTAGTTTGGCAGGCCATGCTCTTATGCTAACTGGGGCCTGGGCATTTCTGACACACCTTCGATTCTACTGGTTCAAAATTATGTCATTCTCTCGAGGGCCTTCACTTTCTTAGTAAGTGCCATCTGTTATTTACAAATTATGCTTATACATACGCATCTTTACAACTTTTGAGCTATTTATAGCTGAAGTTCAGAGCAGGTGTTTATACTTTAGGGGCTAGGTATCCCCATGTTTAGCATGTTTATTAAGGTAGCCAATGTTCAAAAACATGTTTACTATATTTTAAGAAACAGCAATAAGTTTATATAAAATATGATTTGAATAAGCATGCACATATACATAAAGCAAACTGGGAGAAGGAGAAAACCTTCATGCAAGTTTTTACACAACACTCGGTGATGAGGCCTGAGATAAGCACTGATATTTGGAGGTCCTCAAAAAAAGGACTAACCCCCATGTTTTAGGTCCCAGATCAGCAACCTATAGCCCGTGGACCAAATCCCCCTGATCAGCTGTTAGTGTTCAGCCCATGAGATGAGAATGGTTTTTATGTATTTAAATAGTTGGGGAAATAATAAAAGGAAGAATATTTTGTGACATGTGAAAAGTATATGGAATTCGATTTTCAGTATCCACAAATAAAGTTTTATTGGAACACAGTCATGTTTGTTTCATTACATACTGTCTATGGCTGCTTTTGTATCACAAAGCAGAGTTAAGTACTTTCAACACAGACCGTATGGTCCACAGAGCCTAAAATATTTCCTATCTGGCCCTGTACAGGGAAAGTTTGCCAAGCCATGCCTTGGGTTGCTATCTGTATTCTGAGATTCCCCGAAGATGCCACTGGACACAATTTTATAAAAACAAAGCTTGCCATCAGTTGCCCAAAATTAGCTTAGAAGGTAGCTGACGTGCATGGACCTTACTAATGCACTGTTCTTAAAGCTCAAAGTCCTATTTGATTTTCCAGAAAGAACTGGGACGTGAAAACAAAATACATCAGTGTGCTTCTGCAACTATTTAAAACGAGTTGCCAACTTTGAATATGTGTTTCTTCTCACAGATAATTTACACCAGTTCAGAGTGAATCTCCTCAATTGGGTGTGAGGTCCCGAACACCATCAGAATGAAGACAGCATGCACTATTGGCCAGTGGAGAAATGTCGGTTATTTCCTGTCTGCCCTGACAAGTTGTCCCACTTCCAGCTTCAAAGGCTGCTCTGAGTCAGCCACCCTTCCTCTAATTTCTTTTCCTAGACTCTCCCCACCCTCAAGATCAAACCTGTTTCTCAGATAATTTCCCAGGCTAATCAACAGTCACTGTGTGTATGGGGGTGGGAGGAAAAGCTAGCAATAAAATGCAGCATGGGAAGCTTAGGAGGAAAGAAATCATGTTCTCTTCTTTATTTCTCAACCTCTTGATGCGCCTCAGAGTACCTCTAGAGAGCTTCTCTCCCCCCATAAAATAATCTGCTATCTTGGTGCGACCCAGCAACTAACTACCATCTTAACAAGAGTGCTCATCATTTAACACAATCTAAGGATCCCACTGTAGCCAGACCTGGGACTGAGTATGCAGAGAAATTCCATCACGTCCTCCCTTTATTTTTTATTTATTTATTTATTTTTTAACGATTTTATTTATTTGACAGAGAGAGATAGTGAAAGCAGGAACACAAGCAGGGGGGGCAGAGGCAGAGGGAGAAGCAGACTTCCCGTGGAGCGGGGAGCCTGATGCGGGGCTCGATCCCAGGACCCTGGGATCATGACCTGAGCCGAAGGCAGACGCTTAACGACTGAGCCACCCAGGCGCCCCTCACCTCCTCCCTTTAGACATAGTAATCACTCCAGGGCAGGATGGAAAGAACATTTGTGGGTCACTTAAAAAAGAAAGGACAGTGGCTGATAGGACTAGATGTGTAGATGTATTCACACAAAATCAACAGCACTCCAAGGCAAGTTCTCCAATAGGAATGCCAAAGGTGGGAAAAGTCATTTACAAATGGAGCACTTGGTTATCACAGGAAAATGGAAAAGTAAGCTAATCTCATAGAGGGATTTGCCCCAAGGAAAGATTCTGATTGATTGTGTAAATATTAGATATAAAAAGAAAGCACTGTAACAGATCAAGTCATGTTAATAGCGTCATAAGTAAAAAACAATAAGAAAAACCACTTCCCCCATTAAAATTTTAATATATGGGGGCAACAACCATCAAAAAATCATCAGAGAGCCTTTAACAGTCTCTTTGCACCAGTCACTGTTTGATCTATTTGATGAGAATCCAAGTAAGGGTATAGACTCTGTACATTCAGGTGGGGGAGACAGCAAAGCCTTAGATCCCCTGGGATACTGGATTTGAATCAGTGACCTAGAAGGGAAAGATTCCATGTTGCTTCAGCCATCCTGAGAGTCCTAACAGCTGGAGAAAGTATTGTATACTCTGAGAGCATTCCATAATAGCTGATATTTAGATAGGGATGGATTATCTCAAAATGTTCCACAGTCTTTGCAAATGAGTTTATGAGACAATATCTAGATAGACATGATGAAAAATTGGAGCAGAGACAACCCCATGTCTACAGAACTGGAACATTATGTTTGAGTTGAAATCCAAAAGGACAGGAAATGAAAAAGTCCAAGATATCTACTGACACGGTCCTACCTGCACAAGGAAGTATGGCCATGGGCAGTGTCATCCACGGGTGTGGGGGTCGGGAGAGAAGAGGCCAGGAAACAGCATCCCTCCACCACCTGGGCCACTGTAATTTCTTTATCATCCTATACCAACCGGGACCTCCACCTTCTACATCTACTCAAGCTGGGTTTCCCAAATCTTTACTGACACGACTTTCTGTTCTTCACACTACACACAGGATGGTTATCACTGCTATGACACTTAATACTTAAGTTCTTCACTTCGGCTTTACTTTAAAATGTATCAAATAAGGTAAAGACCTGACATGGGTATGTTGGGAGTTGGGAGTTTTTTTTCATGCTGGCAATCAATTAGAGTGTGTTTTCCTAGAAGAAAAGGTGACAGACAGTATTGTCTTTCCTTCTTTCTTCCTTCCTTTTTTTTTTTTAAGAACTGGGTTGAAGGAGAACAGAGCTGGTCACTGTTGTGCCATGCCATGATTTGCCAGCATTCGTGCCCTAGGGTTCAAACACGATCCCATGCCCCAAGTACGGACACAGGACACGGACACAGAAATACCAGAAGGAGGTATTCTGCTACAAGTCCCACCCCCAAAGGAAACCTAGGGGCAGAAAGGGGTCAGAAAACCCTATATTTACTTGCAGTTATGAGTAGTTTTTATTATTTAAGTATCCACATAGAGGATACTTGCCGTCAAAGAAGGTAAAGGTTAGGAATTTTCAAGAGACAAAAAGAAAAAGGGTATCTATGATCCTCTTGCAAAATCAGCTGAAATAAGTTTAATGGCTATAAACAGTCAGGAAGTCTGTTTGAAGTCTCATATAAGGGGAGACAAAAACCCCGGCCATCATACTCCTACTCCATCTACCTATTAACATAGGGCCCTATAACCACCTTGTTGAGGCACTGGCTGGCTGCTCCCTGCTGGAGCCAGTGCCAGACGCTGAATCACCACCGAGTCTCCGGCACCTGAGTTGTCTTTGGAGGGAGTCCATCCAAGCGCTGCCCAAGCCTGAGCCTGTCTAGCTTGAACGAGTCAGCAAGACCACAGCCTGGGGCGCCATGACCGTAGGCAACACTAGCATTGCAATGAAGTAAAACAGAAGTCAAGTTTATTAGCAAATGTCTAAAATGTTAAGTCAGGTGCTGCTTCAAACCCGTTTCTCCTCGTTAAGGAAGGACCAGATTGTGCCCCCAAAGAAATAAATACATGGGCCCATTTCTTCTCCAAGTTCCCAAAGTAGAAAATATGGGGGGGGGGGAGTGTCAACTGCAAGGATAAATGAATCAAAAGGATCTATTAACTTGCTGTATTAACCTGTTGCTTTCTGCAATTGTCTTTTATGGGGATGCAGCCCAGCAACTCTCATGAATAATCCAGATTCGTATCTTTTTGAACCTTTGTGATGAGACCTGCTAATTTTGAAGCCTGCAGAAGAAGAACCCGGCTAGAGTCATGTTCAAAATAATAGAGAGGTTTCTATGATTTTATTACTAACACTGAACCTAGTTTCTGCTCAAACAAATATGGTGCTGTATTCCTTTGCTCCTTCTAAGTCACACATACTTGGGATGACTTATGAATGCTTTGCTTCGCAAAATACTTTCCTTCCCTTACCTGAACATTGGAAAAAGAAGCAAAAGTGAAAGCCAATTTAGAGACAATATTCTAGCCGAGATGAAAGACAAAAAAAAAAAAAAAAAGAAAAGAAAAAAAAGAAATCGAAGTGGAAAGAGAGGAAAGACCCAAACCAGACTAATAATCTAAAATTTGGACTACTCACTCTTGGCCAAAGTTAACTAGGACAAAAATTATAATAATTATCATCATCATCTCCAATAATTTACATTTCTCAGGGCAGTTACTACAAATAGTGAAGATTACACTAGTATAACAATTTAAGAAATAAGTATCATCTAGACACAGCGGGGAGTGTAGTAACTCCCTGCATTTAGGGTACTAAAATAAAAACAATGTATTGAATTGCTTACCATGGGCCAGGCACTATGCCAATTAGTTGCTTTAGACTTACTATCTTCCTTCTTGTTCGCAACATCTCGAAAGGAAGCAGGGCAAGGTTTTATGATTACCGATTTCAAGTGGAAAAATCACGAGATGGTGAGGTTCAGTGACTTGCCCAAGGTCACAAGTCTAGTAAACGGCTAGGACAAAAAAACAAAAACGAACAAACACTGTCTCACGCCAACTTGACACTCACATTCTACCAAGGTCACTGGTTAGACCAAATATGGCTGCAGGTAATTCTGGCAAAGGGATATGCAGTCCTACAGAGCCAAACATGCATGAACGAACGCAGGTCCTTTTGTTTTCAGGATGAAGGGAAAGGCCTCTTCCCAGTATCACATCTTTTAATGTAACTTTACCTGCCTCTTTTCCCCACACAAAAGACTTGCTTTCTTCAACCAGATCCTTCCATTCCCAGGACTTCTGGAGCCATGGCTACATCTGCAAATTTGCCCTCCCCTTCGCTGCCCACATTTATAAGGCATCTGCGTGTCTTCTCCATTTAAATTCTACTTTTTCCAGACAAATACTGCATGATCTCACTTACATATATACGCAATCTAAGAAGGTCGAACTCCTAGAAGGAGAGTAGAATGGTGGCTGCCAGAGATTAGAGGGTGGGAAATGGGGAGATTTTGGTCAAAGGGTACAAAGATTTAGTTAGTTATGCAGGATGAGTATGTACTAGAATTCTTATGCACAGCATGGTGCCTGTAAATAATACCGTATTGTGTGCTTGAAATTTGCTAAGAGGATATTTCTTTTTCTTTTTTTTAAAGATGTATTTGTTTATTTGAGAGAGAGAGAGAGAGAGCAGGGGGAGGAGCAGAGGGAGAGGGAGAAGCAGACTCTGCGTGGAACCCGACATGGGCTCCATCTCCCAACCCTGAGATCATGACCTGAGCCAAAATCAAGAGTCAGGTACTCAACCAACTGAGCCACCCAGGCACCCCACTAAGAGGATACTTCTTTTTTCTTTTTAAATTATCATATAATGTATTATTTGTTTCTAAGAGGATACTTCTTAAGTTAAAACTCATTATACACACAAAAGGGTAACAATGTAGAGTTGACAGGTAAGTTAGTTCCAGTGTGGTGATCTTTTCACAATGTATATATATGTATAAAAACATCAAGTTGTATACTTTAATTCATATACAATTTATTTATGTCAAAGATATCTCCATAGAGTTGTTAAAAAATTAAAAAATTAAATTAAAAAATTAATAAATTCTACCTTTTCCTAAAAACTCTGCTTATAATCTAATTCTTTCCAGCAGCAGTGTTCCAGGATGTCCTCTGACCTAAGGGACTAATGTTAGCTGTGAATCCCTGTAGTGCCCTGAGCTTCTACGGCTGTGATAGCAAGCCCCAAGCAGGCAGACTGGAAGGAATGAATGCACCTAGCTACACCTGTTCTCCCTCACACTGGGCTTCACCTCTTTACCTATCCGAGTTCATCCAGCTTCTCTTAGGTTACTGATGCTGTTGCCATCATCCATTGATGCTCATTCCTTCCTCAAGCCCTGGTAGGGACAAGCGCCCCGTTCTCTGGTTCAGCTGGGCCAAGGCTGGAATTTTTCAAAAAGAGCATTTCATAATGCCAACGACAGAGAGGCTGAACTGAAAGAGTACAGATTTCTTCTCATAAATGAATGCAAGTCCAGCATAGCTCAGGCGCTGAAGAGCTGTGTCTTTGCTCTGCCTTCATTAAGTTAGACCCATCTCTCCCACCTACCTGGCATGGCTTTCAGATCCAGCCTGATTGCTGGCCCATGTTTTTTTTTAACCCACTGTGGATTCTCACACTCTGCTATAAGCACTTGCTTTTTGTTGGGAGGGGAGTATTAAATCACTGTAATCTTTTATTTATTTATTTATTTATTTATTTATTAAAAAAGATTTTTATTTATTTATTTAACAGAGAGAAACACAGCGAGAGAGGGAACACAAGCAGGGGGAGCGGGAGAGGGAGAAGCAGGCTTCCAGCTGAGCAGGGAGCCCGATGCGGGGCTCGATCCCAGGACCCTGGGATCATGACCTGAGCCGAAGGCAGACGCTTAACGACTGAGCCACCCAGGTGCCCCCACTGTAATCTTTTAAAAAAAGATTTTATTTTTATTTATTTGAGAGAGAGAGAGGTGGAGGGAGAGCAGGAGGGAGAGGGAGAGAGAATCTGAGGCAGACCCCATGCTGAGCACAGAGCCTGACGCAGGGCTTGATCCCACGACCTCAAGATCATGACCTGAGCGGAAACCAAGAGTCGGATGCTCAACTGACTGAATCACACAGTAGCCCCACTATAATCTTTTATTAAAAAACATTTTATCGGGGCGCCTGGGGGGCTCAGTTGGTTGGGCAGCTGCCTTCGGCTCTGGTCATGACCCTGGAGTCCCTGGATTGAGTCCCACGTCGGGCTCCCTGTTCAGCGGGGAGTCTGCTTCTCCCTCTGACCCTCCCCCCTCTCATGTGCTCTCTCTCTCATTCTCTCTCTCTAATAAATAAAATAAAATCTTTAAAAAAAAAAAACATTTTCTCTGGATGCTTTTTTCCTCTTAGTTTTATTGAGATACACTTAACATATAATACTATAATTTTTGGTGTACACCATGGTGATAGATTAGACATATATAGGTATGTTTTGATATCTATGTGCTATAAAGATATACAGATAGATAGATATCTCAAAATGACTACCATAGTAAGTTTAATTAACATCTATCACCTTACATAGTTACAATCTTTTTCCTTATAACAAGAACTTTTAAGATCTACTCTCTTAGCAACTTTCAAATATATGATACAATATGGTTAACTTCAGTCACCATGCTGCATATTACAGGTGAAGAACTTACTTATCTTAAAACCTTAAGTTTGTAGCTTTGGACAACCTTTATTCCCCTGCCCACCTCTCACCCCCACTCCCCACCTCTGGCAATCACCAATCTGTTCTGTTTCTATGGGTTTACTTACATTAGATTCCACATATGAGTGAGATTATGCAGTATTTGTCTTTCTCTGTTTGACTTATTTCACTCAGCACAGTGCCCCTAAGGCCCATCCCTGTTGTTGCAAATGGCAGGATTTCCTTCTTTTTTATGGGTGAATAATAGTCCGTACATACCACATTTTCTTTATCTAGTCATCCATCAATGGACACTTAGGTTATTTCCTTGTCTTGGCTATTATAAATAATGCTGCTATGAATGTGGCAGTGAAGGTATCTTTTTGAGGTAGTGATTTCATTTCATCTGGATATATATCCAGAAGTGGAATTCATGGATCATATAATAGTGCTATCTTTATTTTTTTTATTTTTTATTTTTTTAAAGATTTTATTTATTTGACCGAGAGAGATACAGTGAGAGAGGGAACACAAGCAGGGGGAGTGGGAGAGGGAGAAGCAGGCCTCCTGCCAAGCAGGGAGCCCGATGTGGGGCTTGACCCCAGGACCCTGAGATCATGACCTGAGCCGAAGGCAGACGCCCAACGACTGAGCCACCCAGGCGCCCCAATAGTGCTATTTTTAATTTTTTATGGAACCTCCATACTGTTTTCCACAGTGGCTGCATCAATTTAACATTCCTACCAACAGTGCACGATGGTTCCCTTTTATCCACATCCTCGCCAACAATTGCTATTTCTTGTCTTTTTGACAATAGCCATCCTAACAGCTGTAAGGCACTATCTTCCTATGTTGTGATTTGCATTTCCAAATAACTGTATTCTTAAACCTGCTTTGGTTCCTGGTTAATGGGGATGGGGAAGATAATGACGAAAGTTGTAATTTTTTGACTGTTTATTACCAAACAGGTACTGAAGAGTACAGACACATTATCTCATTTAATTTTCATAATTCTTTGAGGGATTATTACACCCAGTTAAGTGACGCCTGGGTGGCTCAGTCAGTGGGGCATCTGACTCTTGACTTCGGCTCAGGTCATGATCTCAGGGTTGTGGGATCAAGCCCTGCTTCGGGTTCTGTGCTCAGTGGGGAGTCTGCTTGAGGATTCTCTCTCCCTCTCCCTGCCCCCGTTCATGTACTCTTTCTCTAAAAAAAAATAAATCTTAAAAAAAAAAATCAATTATTACACCCAGTTAACACATACAGAAACACAGAAACAGAGAGGTTAATTATAAGCATTATGTGAAGTGTGCATGGAAAGTCCTTAGCACAGTACCTGTACATGATAATTACTTATTAAATATAACATATTACTACATTACCACATACCTACGAAAATGTGTTTTGTCGAAAGCAAACATTCCTATTTCCCAGTAATCTCAAACAGGTCACCGCCCTCTTTATAGAGACAACGAGAAAACCACAGCACCCTCTGTTGAACCAAAAGGAATCTAAGGCAGACACAGTTCGTTGCACAAAAAGCAGGCTGAGGGCAAGAGGGAATCTGTGATTTGCCCATGGTCACACAGATGACTTGCAGCCAAGAGTCCCGGCTCCTTCTGCTGGCAAAAGCACCTGAACAAGCCTGGCTCTTTCTAACCCTCACCAAGCCCTCAGCAGACCTTGCCCTGACTCTTAGAACAATGAGGCAGGAATGGCTGCCTTGAGGCCGAACAGTGAGCTAGCAGGAGATGATGATGGTCATGCCGCTGCTGCTGGTGAACAAGAAGCTGATCGCTGACACTGAATGCCAACTGTGGGTCTGGCTTGCTTCTGAAGTGCTTTACCTAAACAGAACGTTTACATAATACGCCAAAGGTCATACAGTTTGGATTAGAATCCCTTCACTTGTACTTCGGGAATGACACAACCCAAAATGGCCACTAATCCACAGATCCGTGGATTTGGAATTCTTCCATTCACAGAGATCTAGAACTACGTGCTAAACAGAACAGATCTTTAAGGGAAAAAAAAAATCAGAAATGTTTAGAAGAATTGAATCCACAAAGGTAATCCTATAGGAAGCTTTCTGAAGATTTTATCTTTTATATAAATATAAATATATATGCATATACTACAGATAGAGAATATGGCAAAAGAAAAATAGATTTGATGGCTCTGGTCAAGGAATTAAAAACATTTTCTGAAAAAGGAGATTAAAAACAAAACTTTGTTCATCAGATGGGCAGCTGTGTTCAGTGAGCTGTGCTCATAGTGTGACAATGATTTTTGGGACTTCCAGTAACCACAGTTTAGCATAAGGTGGAACTTGAGTCTTCACGCATGAAGAAATAGGGATTCTCTGGGAATTTGGGGGAATTACTGACCTGGAGAGAATCACAGCAATTCCAAAGAAAAAGAAGTTAGCTTTAAGAAATATGAATGTATTTACACAGAAGCAGCAAGCATGCTGGTGGAGCATCCACCAGTCGGGATGTGAACCCAGTCTACCTGATTCGAACCCCAGCTCCACCACTGGCTAGCTGTGTGACTTTGGGTAAGTTACTTAACCTCTCTGTGCCTCAGTTTCTTCATCTGTAAGAATGGGAGGAGATAACAGTTCCTGTATCACAATTAATACATGTAAAGTACACAGGCTAGGGTCGGACATTCAGTAAGTGATTCTTCAGTGATTTCAAAAAGCGCTTCATACATGATCACTGATTATGAAAGTAATAAGCTCATGGCAGAAGATAAGGAGGACACATACATTAATTAAGAAAAGAAAAAATAAAGTGTCATATCATCACCTACATATTGGTACATTGTCAACATTTGGGAGTATGCTTAAGGGAAGTAATTTTCTTAAGCAAAACTGGAAATCATATTATTTATGGTCTTTGGAGAATTACTTTTTAAAATTAAAAACACATATTTTAACAGAGAGTTTTCAAATCTAATTTCTATACTCAGGTTCAAATAAACAGTACTGGGGAACTAACAACCTAAATACTACCACCCTACTCTTGAGACTTCTGAAAAAGCTTTCAACAAAAGACTTTAAACAGCAAATGGCACATGACTAATTTTTTCACTGAGCTTAGTAACCATAGCAGGGAAGCTTAAGACACACCAGAATTGAAGAATCACATAGTAACATCTAGAGTTAACAGAATGTTTCAATTTTTTTGCCCCCAAAGCACCCGGCGACAGAGTAACTTCTGACTCAACTTTGCACAGCCAATAAGCAGGGTCTGTTTCTTTGCAAAGAACAAACGAACTTGATTTTTGTGGAAGTTCAATTGCCAACATCATATTGAGTTAATGTGAAATAAAACAAAAATCAAAAATCCCAGCCCGTGCTGTATCTTAAAACAACAAAATTCTCACTTCGACCCTAAATGGATTAAAATTAAGCTTCAATACTCTTCACGGGCTCCTCCTTCCCCACCATCAATACCACGCACTAGCTATATTTTCCAGTCCGGTTTCTTCACGGTAAAACACTTTCTCATGAGACTGCCTGTGGTCAGGGCTGACTATGGCACCGGAAAAATGCTTCTCATGGCATCTAGATCATACCCATTCCAGGTCTAGCCTGACCATTAAGTACAGACACACCCGGAAACTGTAAACTCTTTTAACAACAGGACATTTTCCCACCTCAAAAGTGGGATAATCTTTGCAGCCTACCTATGTCCCAAGGGTGTTCTGAGTATTAACAAGTTAGCATTAGTCAGGCACTTTGATTTCACAAACAAAGGGCTCTGTCCAAGCACAAAGTACGATTATCCAACCCAACCGCCTTTTGGAGAGTCACCCAAGATGACAACAGAGGAGGGAGAGAGGCTCCTGCTTCCATCGCTGCCCTCTCCTGAGTGAAGCCACCTCCCAGTGACATACATGCTGGGCCAGACTGGCGGGGGCTGTGCTATGTTTGAGTGTCTGCTGCATTGTTCCCTTATATAGTCAATGAAGAGGGAATCCCTGTGTGTGCACGTTTCCAATCCACATTCCAAAACAGCATAGGCCACGAAGCAGATTTTCAACTGTGATTTATAGGGCTTGATATGACAGGGCCAGGCACCGTGCTAGGATCATGCCCATCACTTTTTCAGGATGTGGAGGAAAGAGGAAACCTCTGTAGAAAATCATCCTCGAAGTTATTAAAAATGTGCTGGTGTGTGCACATATGTCAGAGCGGGCTTAAGTATAGAGAACATCTACATACAGTTATGCAAACCCCACCCAAGAATTAAAACAATAAAATTATATTTTTGGCGTGCTTGCTTTAAAAATCTACATTTAATGTAGATTGGAGCCTTTTCCTCTGTCTCAGGAGGCCTCGATCTGAGATAATAATCCCGAAGATCATCAATGCATTACATAATACTGAAGTATGGACGGTGTTTTTGAGGGACAATGAGGTACATACACGTGGCTACCTGGCATTATAGTATCTGCCTGGCACCTTTAAAGAGAGGAGCAAGGTGGGTCTCTAATAAATTATGCTGCACACTGGTCACAGAAACTCCAGCTTATTTTCCTTTAACTCAACTGTTCATGTTTAGATCTCAAGTCCAAAGAGAGCATTCAGCAGAAGTGCAAGAGCTACTGATGTGTCTGCACACACATTCACATACACACAGGCGCATCATAAAAGTAGAGCTACTGAGGCAGGCATAGCGAAGCAAAGCATCCAGAAAAGCCTAACTGCTGAACAACTAATCCTGGGAAATCCGGCACCATAAAACCATACACCGCAATAGATTAATTCTCAGTAAAAAGCCTGGTAAATTCTCAGAAGTCAAAAAAGCTCCCGAGTCTCAAGGGTTAACTCACTCGCCTTTTAAAAAAAATGACACATATAATTTCCTTTTATCATAAAACAATGCATTTATTATTTTCTGTATATCTGTTAAAGGGCATGGCTTTCTGAGTGGAAAACAAAACAGAACTTGGTCACATGTTTATTTGCTTCAGCTACTCCCTTCCCCTTCTGATAAATAATCAAACATGCCATCCAGAAAAAACAAAACCAGCGAGCTGGGAAATTTGATGGTCATCAAATAGACTGAGATACCAAGAAGAGCAGCCCACTGTTCCCACACTGAGTTTTCGGCCCCCACACCTACACTAACATCTGAGTAAATACCTCCAGTCACTCTTTCCATTTTCCCTGCAATTACTCCTACTGTTAAACAAATTGTCCCTAAGGCAGTCGCAAACATAATTTTTTTTTTCTGCAAAGGAGAACAACTTCTGAACATTAAAAAAGCCAGCAGAGCAATAGCAACACACACACACACACATACACACTTGCACATGCACACACGCGCGCGCGCACACACACCCGCACTTATTTTATTTATTTAAATATGTCTTCCATGAGCGGTTCGGACAACTACAGAGCTTATTTCTTTCTCTATTCTAACAGATGCTGTTTTAGACAATAAAACTTAAGGATATTTAGTCTGGGGACTAACAAACAAGGTTCAGAGTAATAACAATTCCCTTAAGATCAAAAGAGCTAATTTTCCATTTCCTGTCTATTCCCAGACCAGTACATAGTTAAAAAAAAAAATTAGCACCTGGCTTACCAGTTATAGTGAAGTTGGGGGTCAGGGTTGGGGGAAGGGTGCGGAGGGAGGTGGGGGGGGGAGGCAGAAGGGGTGAGGACATCAGACAGGAAAAGGTGGAACCCTTGAAAAAAAATGTCAAACCATGTGTTAAGAAACTCATTTCACCAGAAAGGGCTCAGAGAGCAATCCCATCCGCTCCTGGACACAGAGCGAAGCAGCAGCCCAGGTCCAAGGGCTTTCCCTGCCATACTAATTACCCACAACGAGAATTTTGAAAAGAGCTTTCCAACATCAAAGTTAACAACCATCGCGGAAAGTGAGGCGGGCTTTCTCTTTCCTTTCGCAGCCCACTCCGTTTAAACAATAGTCGTATGAATGAGATAATGACCGTGCTTGTTTCAGCAGTCTGACTTTTATTGGCATGAAATTGGTACAAATATTATCAAGACCGATTTACAAGTGATGACGGTGTCATGATGCAAACATCAGAGGACAATTCTGCAGAGGCAGAGTTACAAAAGGCACCATCCCTGCACCCTCTCGCCACTTGTAATAACAGGAAGAAAAAGAAGGCAACACAAAACAAAGTCACAAATAAGCAGAGAAGGTTCTAAACTACATTCAAGCTTATAAAACTGTCCCGACGACACTCGGCTGCGTCCTTAGCTGATTATAACCCAAGACCCGTTTGAAAGCAAGAGTGAATTAACAAGGAGTTAGAACCAACCGGTCTTCTCAAATCTCTAAAAAGAAAACTGCCTTTGATGGAGAGAAGAGGGAGGGAGGGGGGTGGGAGAGAAAGCAGTAAACAAGTTGGATCATCTTATTTTGCCCTTCAGAGAATGTCTGCACAGGAGCGGATCCCTAGTTTAAAAGTTTAACCCCACAAAAAATGTTCCTTTTCCTTTTTTTTTTCTCTGGACACTTACAGAGAAAATGAAGAGTTTGACGGAGTGAGCTCGCACTGTCTGCCTTTGGATTTCCGTCTTCTTGCTGTAGATGGGTTCTGGCTGTTTCTGTGAAGCGGGGGTTGCCGAGTGGTAAAAAAGATGTTTGAATAAACAGGAAGTGCTGTGCGGCTGAAGCACACTCGAGGAGAAAACACACTGGAACATTGCCCTTTGTAGGCAACCTCAGGGACGCTTGCCTCCACAGTAGCTGGCTGGGCTCTCACTAAATGACAAAGAAACCACAAGAATTCCTCAAGTAATTCTTCACTTTCAAAGTTGAAAGATCAGTTGGAGCTTGCAGGTAATTTTCAAAGTTGCATTTAGCACTTAAAGAAATCTATTAATGCTACACGTATCTAAATCACTCCAGGTCTGCAAGCAGCGACATAGCATCAGAAGTGTGCCCTGGCCAGACCGAGCCCTCGCCAAAAGGCTCATTCGTGCAGACAAATACACACCGACAGTGTTTCGGGAAACCTGCTCTTGAGATATTTTTGTGGTGACATTTACATAGGCAGGATGCTTTTCAAAAATAAAAAAAAATAGGGAAGAAAGAAAGAAAATCCAGATTCTACAGACTTTAGAGGAATTTGTCACATGTATTTTTAAAGAACATATCGTCCCACATTCCCGGGATATGCCCTTGATCTTGCTTTTGCTGCTTTTCCTTTACATTTTCCTTCTCTGCAATCAACCAAACTACCTGTTTATCTCCAGATGCCTAGCTTGTCTACTCGAACACTCCTTAACCCGCCCCAAACTAATTATCAGAAGTCCTGTCTTCCGTCACCCGAGTAACTTGACAGATGCTGTAAAGAAAAGTAAACTGCTAAAGGCAGAACAAGTCAGCTTGAAAAATAAGATGAGGAGCTGAACAGCCATATTCAATAAAAAAAGAAACAGGGGGAAGGGGGGGAGGAAGAAAAGGATTCCTTCTGAAAATGTATTGCTGTTGTGGCAAATGTTCTTCTGCCACAGAAGCAACTGATTTGTTATTTAGCATGGAATGCTGGACTGTCTGTCATCCAGGTGCTAATACTCGGCTAAAATAACTCATTGGGAACTGTCAGTGGGATGTTTACATAGGCCCCAATCTTTTCTTCATGGAAGGAAATTTTTTACTGGAATTCATCTTCTTTTGATCTCACATTCAAAGCAACGGCAGCTTGATAGACATTCAAGTCTGAAAGCAAATCCAGACGCTGAAGATAAACCGCCAGAATATGACAGGCAGAAGCATCTAAAGCTTATAAAAATGAAGAGAACAGCATGTCGCCTGAGTATTACAATAGCAGAAATCAAGAGACATATTAGGTGGAACTGATCAGCCACAAACACAGTTCAAAAGGCAGATCATAGAAACAGAGGACTAGGCTAGGAGAAAAAAAACAATGGGAAAGATCTGGTTTACTGCCTCACCTCCCTTCTGAGCCCCACAGCGCTTCCTTGCCTGCCTCTTCACTTTTAGGAGGGGTGGGGTATCCAATTCAAATGTTCCTGTCTGACTCAGCTGGTCCAGTGATAAACGCTGCAAATGGTTTCCTAGCAATCTGTTTCCAAAAGGCAGGGGGAAGAGGCAGACCCTTACCTTGCTCAGGGTCCAGCATGCTGCATTTTATTAGCATCCCCTGCATCTGCTCTGCAATGCAGTTTCAAAAGACACATAGCCTGGGCGCCATGCAAGTGGGCGGTCGGGAAGAGCGTCTCTCCACAGAAAGGCTCTAAGTAGTTCGAGATGGGGCTAGAGAGCTCTAAGGACTCTAGTTCCCTGACATGGCTAGTTACCAAATGAGCACAAACGCTCTAGCCTCAGTCACAAAAATAGATAGATGCCTTCAGTCCTACAGACAGAGAAGTGCTCAACACCTAGTAGCTCTGAAGCCCCCTAGTACAATTCCATAAAGGAATTATCACAAGATCTTTCTTAGAGGTACACAATTTTTCTTTTAAAATAAGCCTCTTATTCTAATCAAAGTCAGTACACATAAAGAAAAGGTAACTTTCCCAGCAATTCTGTCCTCAGGGCTGTTTGTCAACAAACACAACATGAATGGGCAGCAGAAGGGAAATAGAATTCCACCTTGTAACTTAGCCTGTGGTTCCTCCTCCTGATTCTGCACATCCCTCTGGGACTACAGAGCCAGATCTTCTGCAGCACCCTAGGATTTTTAAAAATGCCCCTCCCCCCTTTTGCACAATAAATCAACAGTATAATGTAGATTTAAAAAATGTACTAGCCTATTTAAAAAGATCTAATCAGTTTAAGGGCTCGCCTCATGCAAACAAGATGTCTGCGTAACTTAGTTACAAATGTAAAAAACACAAACAAGCAAACAAAACAAAAACCCTACTGGATTCTAAGACTGTTCTTAAAAGTTACCTTCTCTCATGACTACACAGCTGATTTGCTAAAGCTGATTATTGATCTTTAAATTGCCCTAGTTCCATGTCTTCCTCCCTAACCTAAAAAAAAAAAAAATACTCCCAAAATCTCCCAACTAAGTATCCTATGTTGCTGTAGTTATTACGTTTACCCAAAACAGAGAGGTCTACCATGAAAAAAAGAGAATGCTTATTCCATTCCCTTATATATTCTAAGACATATTCTTCTTCTACAAAGAATGCTGTTACTACCACCAGTGGGGTAAGGAGCAACCCTCCATTTCTCAGGGCCGCTGAAGGTCTTTTTTAAAAATCTGCCATGTATAAAGACCTTCACTAGTATAATTAAATGACTATTGGGGCTTTTTTTTTTGATATAAACAACTTTTGATATGTCATTTAAAAACCTCATAATAATATCATTAAAGAGCTCCCATTTTTAAAAGAGAAATTGTCTGCTCAGGGCCATGGAATAGTAGCCGTGCTCCAGGCCGCTTCCTCTCTCCCTTTCAGACTTCTGGACTTGAATGTCACCATAGACCTTGAATCCTTGAATGTGAAATGGCTTCACGCTAATTGCTCTAATTGCTTGAAGATGTGCAGGCAGGTGAAACCTGATCCCCGTGGCCACTGTAGAGACCAAGAACAACACTGGAATGTTTACACAGTGGTTTGATTTTAATAGACAGGAGGGCTGAGTTTAAGACAGCAAAAACACAGCTAATAGGTGACCCCTTAATGTAGTCCTCCTTAAAAAAAAAGGCGCACAACAAAATACAATTTCGTGTTCTAAAAGGCAGTGTCCTAAATGCCAAGGTTATTTGCTTGACTCTTGCAGTGAGTAGACGATACGTTGCACCTGACATTTACACCCGAAACTCTACCCCGAATACATTTTTTTACCTTAAAACAAAAAAGCACTTTATATGTCAGTCACCTTACAAACAGATTATGACTGTATGGTATTTCCAAGTAAGTGCACTCATTTAAATTTTAAATTGAGTATTTTTCACTACTGCAATACTCCCTGTCCCTTAAAGGGGAAGCCTTGTATCTCCTTGTTTATCCCTTTGCTTCTTCTGCTCCCCCTCCCCTCCATTTATGGAATGCCTGACCCTTGTAGATTCCTTGATTGCAGTTAAAGTTGAACCCAGACCCTTTCACATTGGTGCTTAAGACAAACGTGCATCCTTTCGGTGCCTTTTTCCTTTGTTACTGTGTGGGACTGTGGTCTGCTTCTCATCTAGGGGCTGAGGCAGCCAGGGGAGTGGCTGACATAAGTTATTCAATGACAGTGGCCAATCTCCCTGGATATTTTAATGAATTGAGATGGATACAGAGGTTTGACAATGGCTCCCCAGAGCCCCCTCTTAACAGAACACAAATGTAACCAATGCTGGACAGGAAATATACTACAGCAAGACCAAGATAAAAATACAGCAGCACCTACAGGGTGTCATTAACAAAAGGAAACCAGCAAGGGTTAGGAGCAGGCTTAGACAGGTGTGTGTGTGTGTGTGTGTGTACGTACATGTACACACACACATACATATATATGTTTTTATGTATATATCAAGAATCTGAACATATAGGGATATTTCCTATAGAGTCAAGTAAACACTGCTAAGGAGAAAACGGGAATTAAACATTTACTACAGAAAAAAAAATACCACGGAACAATGAAATTATTTTATGGTTAAGCTAGGCAATTAAAAGCAAGAGATGCACCTTGCAAACGAGAACAGAGAAGCAGGTAACACCCCAGACAGCTGGGAGCACTGTCAAATGGCGGCTCCACTAAGTTCTGCTGTGTACTCACTTCTGAGGGAAAACACAAAGTGCAGAAGAAAAGGGGCAAAAAAAAAAAAAAAAAAGTCCCTTTAAAGCTATGAAACACTTTTAGTTATATAAGGTAAGTAAGAAATACAGGAGCTTGCAGTGCCTGGACTATTTGTCCCCAAACACGGAAAGACAAAACAATTTAACAAAAATAACTTCACAGAAGACCCTTTCCAATCACAGCCGCCACACCAGCTTTTATGGACACTCATACCTTGTTCTAAAAGTTACAATCCCCTATTAAGAAGCAATGCCTGCCGCTCTAAGAAGGGGGGGCGGGACGAGTGTCCATTTATCCACATAAAGATTAAGTATAAACTAGCCCAAGCCAGGGAGAGGAACACCAAGAGAAAAGTAAACAGGCCCCTACCCCCCTCCCCCAAAATAGTTCCCCTTTGAAAGCTCTATGCAGTGAGTGCCTGGTACCCAGGGCTGCCCTATTCCTTGGAGGGGTCAGCAAAGCTATGCTAAACTGACAGGTTCAGTTTACGGCAGGCCAGAACTTTGTTTGGATATACTGGCCTTGCTCACCACCAGCTTAACAACAGATGGCTAGAAAACTTTCATTATGCTGCACAGGACTGAACTGCAAACAATCCAGAAAACTGTGAAAAGTTTAACTCCCTCTAAACCGATGTGCCAAACCGGGGCCTGCCCAGAGCCAGTGAGCCAGGGGGGGGCCCAGGGGACGGTAGAAGTGGGGGGTAAAACAAATCGGCACTTGCTAAAGGCCCGAGTCTACTCCACGTGCCATCCAGATCCCAGAAGAGCAGAGACCCTCCTTAGTCTTGATGTTAACTGTTCAAAGCCCAGACCTTATAAGGAGTTGTACTGACTGCACCTTCTTTTTGATTTTCCCAAAATACACTGTCAGACTTCCCCTCCCTTTGGAGAAAGAAAATCTCTCTGCAGACAATTCTCAAGCTCCCTTCCTGTCTTCCCTCCCTCTGGAAATTGGGAGGACAAGACCCAACAGTCTCACTCTAACACCTAGATTTAAATATGATTTATCCAAATCTGTATATAATTTAAATATTCATTAAATCGATACAATCACATGAACCCTAATATCTCCTAATGCTCCAAGACAGGTTATAAATGCACCTTCAAAGGTTTAATTCAATTGGCAATCTGAGAGGCCTTATCACTAGAAATGTGTTATTTTCATATTATTCAAGAAATGAACAAATGTGCTTTCCACAAATGTATTTTAGAAGCTACCCTTTCCTGTTATTGAAAGAAAATTGTGTTTATTACTCCTTTAGCATAGTGTAAACTCATAAACGTCAACAGAGAGTACAAGGAAAGCTGTCAACTAAATATTGTTTCCTTCATGAGCTGTTCTTCCAAGTCAATTACGCCTTTCAACTTCTGGGGCATTGTATGATAAACTGGCAGTAAAAATCATTCACATTAATATACCATGGTGCCTTGCCTGCAAAAGGTAATTAAAGAAGTAAATGACTCATAAGAATAGACATATTAGCTGCAAAATGAAAGGCAACTGAGCTGCCACATAAAAATATGTACCATTAAGATACTGCATTTTCATATTCCTGTAATCAGCTTCAGTAGACTAATGCTTATTTAATCCAGTTCTGTGCTAAGTCCATCAACAACTGTTTTTTGCTGTTTTCTCCTTGACTGAACATTATGAGAGCAGGTTTGGAATAAATACTGCAATGAGATTTTTGCATACTCAATTGAAGAACAGGTTTTTACATTTTAAAATCTATTTTTTTTTCTTTCTCTGAGAAATACAACATAAAAAAATTACTGGTGGGGGAATATATATATATATATATATATATATATATACTGCTAGCTAGATACATCTCTTTAAACGGCAGAACATTTTAGGGAAAAATATTTGTTTCCACGTTCACCTGTCTGACCCATACCACTGATGATCAGCACAGGGGTAAGGGTGCCATGCCTCCCCCTGCCAGATCTCTGCTACCTTTATAAAGCACTCCCTTTTGTTAATAATATCTTCCATTAGCATTAGTGGGATAAGGCAATTTATCCTGTAGCAGGGATGGAAGGAGAAAGCGAGGAGGAGGAAGGAGTTGACAGGTGTGGCAGGAGAGGACCAGAGCCTTGCTTAGTGGCTCCTGAGTTCTCTTCCTTCCAGAGAGTGGATCTGATCAACAGAACCTTCCCAAAGAAGAGCGAACTGACCCTCAAATTAACTGCTCTGCTTTTCCATTCTCTGGCTTTCAAACTGACATTTTGCCTTATCCCTCCCATGCTTTATTTCGGCATTCCCCGCGCAAGTCCAGACAAGCCACAGGAAGACATTGCCCGTGTGATCTGAGATTCTCCGCTTAAGTTGTTCGCTTCCCTGCTTCTGGAACCTCCATCTTGACCAGGGAGAGGAGTCCACCATTTGCACTATTAAGATGTTCTGGGAATATTTGGATGCAGGAAGTTTCCTGGAGGCTGGAGAAATGCCTGTTCTTGTTGTGGAAATTAGGGCTCTTTGTTGATGACTGATGTGGGCCTAAGGCTTTGCCAATTCAGTTTGGGAGTTTTAGCTTTCAAAACTCTCGTGATTCCGATTCCTCCAATTCCTCCAACGGCCCAGGTTTCCAACCAGCAGTGAAAATCGGCCTATAAAACCTATCTGTCTTCTATCATGTCTGCCAGCAATCTACTCACTTTCAATAACATCTAAATGCATCTAGATGGGGTCCACTCACTTATCAAAAAAGCCCAAGAGATTGCTGACCTGTTTTTGTCTTCAGATGATATAGGCTTTCGACAGAGGCAAAGGTCTACATTTCTATACAAGTTGTCGCTTCTCCCCTTCCCTCCTTCTGCAAGAACAGAAATCTCTTTGGCTTTAAAACTGATGAGCAGCCACCCAGGCCTCAAGGACAGCCCAGGATGTGGGGACAGCCCTACAAGGACCCTCTGCTGTTTATTTACCTTTTCACAGTTCTGAGAACTGCCGAGAGCCTCCCAGATTTAGGCTGGGTCTCTCCTCATGTATTGTTGCCTCAATGTTCGAGCAGACACCACTTGGAACCACAATTAATGAGCTCTAGTCCTTTTTCTAATTAAGGAACAAAGGTTCCTGTGTGCACAGTATGGTGAGGCTGTCTGAAGAACACACGTGGAAGGAGAAGTGAATGCTTCTAATTGCTTCAAAATGGGATTTTTAATATTTAGGAACATAATGGGACCGGGAAGTAAGAGCATTTCTAACATCCTTTACAAATAAGGCTTTACAAAATATTGTTAGCTGTTAATAATACATCATTAGCAAAAATGGAAAGTTATGAATACCATGCACATAACCTTTGTATTCATATGAATTAACCTATATGTATGAATACAATGATACATGAATTAGTTTTTAAAAATACATTAAAAGAAGAAAAAGGCCTCCTAAAAAAAAAGAAAAAAGAAAGAAAAAAGGCGAGAAGGCAGTTCCTGTGAGCCTGATATTCCTCAGACCTTAGCAGATTAGGATTCAAACGTGTAATTAAGAAAGATAACCCCAGTTTTTATAGTAATTAGGGGCTGTGGGAAATAGGATCCTATCTCTCAAAAGTGTTACAAATATACCACACTTCTAAATAACCTGCAATGCTTGGAAAGTAGACTCACTACCAAGGGCAAAGCTGCTATGCCGTGTGCGAGCAGAGTAAATGACAGACTGGCGTTCAAGTCCATTAGCTGCTATGTGATAGGAGCACATTCACTAGCACGCGACCTGTGAAAAATCTTAGATCTCTTTAAATCTTTGAATTGGATTACTGCATTAATTCTTAAGAACTGCAATCCTTCAACCAAGTCAAATTACCCTCATTAACAGTGGAAAAACTGCCTCTGCAATAAGTTAAAAAAAAAGATATTTATTACCTATAATCACTTTCATGTACTTCACCTAGAAATATGATGAGCGGGTGCCAACAACTTTGGCAACGGCAGCGTCTTGATTTTGCATACTGATTTGAGTTAAAATAAAACTGAAAACATTTGCATGGCGTCAAAAAATTTTTTTCACATCTACAGGACATGTCCTTTCATTATCTGAAGCCTCTGGTGAGAAGCGAATAGCCCCATTTTACAGGAGAAGACACAGGGGACATAGGCAGAGACATTGTGCCCACGGTCCAAACTCTCCCAGCTGATTAGGGGCAGGGTCTCCTGGTCTTGTTCTGGATCCACACTGCAGGAATTAATTCAGAAATGCAGTCTTCTAATGCTCCTGTCATGCAATGCGCAGACTTCTCTCAATCACACTCAGGGAAGGAAAGGCAGGCAAAATAGATGCAAAGATCGGAATGCAGCTCTGAGGGTAGAAATGATGCCCGTAATAAATACAACAGAAGCTGCCTCAATTCTTCCCTCACCACACTCACTGTTACTGTTTAACCTGCCTTGAGAATGCTCCCAATATGTTCTTTTCCAGTGACAGAGGTAAAAGAAATGTAAATTGATCTACTCTGGCCTTGCTGCTCTCGAAATGGTCTCATTGGAAATGTGATAACAGCTTGACCGATTCTGAGCAACTTATGGTACTTTATGGCAAATGAGAGTGTTGTTCTGTCTGACTGTTGTTCTTGGCTCTGGGATGGGACTGCTCTAGTTCTATGACTTCTCAGCACAAACCAATGCAGGACAGTCCTCACCACTGAGAAGGCGACCAACTGGGGAAGGGGTCTGTGTTTATGGAAAGGGACGGTTTTTATACCATGTACTAAGGAATGGGAAAAGGTGAACATGCAGAAGTTGCTTTCTAGAACTTGAGAGCAACCAACACTTCTCAAGAGCTATAATAAAATGCTAACTGGAGTTCATAATGAAAACCCAGAGGCACTACAAGGCTCTGAAGTGCCTCTGAATCATCAGGAAAGAAAAAGAAAGAGAAAAAAAAAAAAAAAAGATAAAACTGTGCTCTGGATAGTTGTATGTGAAATGCATTTACTGCAACCTACCGATTTGAAATTAGGCAGTCTTTATTTAGTACAATGATGATAAAAATCTATTAAGTAGAATATTATAGCTGGTAATCCTATAATCTCTTTTTGTGTAACTTCCAAAAACCAGCTGTTGTTCATTTCAATCCCACATCAGACGGGCAGAGCTGTGGTCGAGTCTAATAATAAGCAAAAGAACACTGATCCATCTCAGTCTGTAGCAAGCACTGACATTCGTTGCCTTTCTATGCTTCTAATGACCCTGCAAGGTGGGAGTGACCATACCCATTTTACAGAGGAGGAAAACAAGGTCAGAGAGGTTGACTAACTTGGGCAAGGAGAAACTACAACTAAGGTGGGTGTATGACTGCTTGGAGGTGAAGGTGAAGCTGAGAAGTCAGAGAAAGGGGGTGTTCAGAGGAGGGCCAGGAGCAAAGAGGTTCTCCTATCTTGGGGCAATACAAATTTGCAGGAAACCATGATCCAAACATCAGACGGCCCATGACCTGGAGACTCATCACCCACCTCCTGCCCAGAGGCACTGCATATTTCAAAGGAGAATATGGGAATTGCTCCTCTTTAGCTCTACCATTTGTAGAGTCTCCTCTCTTTCTTTCAAGAGCTTTGTGACTCGCAATCTGGTGCTTTTCAAACAATCAATGCTTTACCAGTGATCTCATGATTAACTTGGTTCATGACTCTAGCAACTTTTCAATATGAATGTTAAAGTTACCTTTGCACAAGTACCAGACCATGCCTTCTATTGACACATCAAATAAACATAACTTTGGATGCATAAGCACAATCTCGGCACTGGGCCTATGAAGGTGCCCCTTCCAAAGGCTTAGAGTCGAATAGAAATTAGAGATAAGATACTGACAACCCACAGATCCAGAAATAGAAAGCCACTACAGAGGAATCTAATAAAAGAACAACTTCACGTACTTGTCTCTTCTAGCCTACTCTAGATAAGGCCACTGAGATTGTCTATGAGGAGGTGATATTTAAGATGAGACCCCCAAGTTGAGAAGGAATCACACAGCCAAGGAAGAGGGAGAGGAAGTTCAAGGAGATGGACCATTGGGGCTGAAAAATTATAGGCGGAAACAACATGCTAAAAGATGAACTGAAGAGCAGCTGGTGATATACAACTGTGCTGTTCCAATAATACTGTCTCTTCAGTCCTTTTGAAAAAGATTCTTTCTCCTTTTCAATCCTTTTAAGGCAAAAAGATACATACAGATTGCAAATATGCTTTCAATCAAATGGCCTGAAATATAAAATGCATTGTGGTGGCAAAAAACTCTAAAGGCATAAAGGAGTTTATGCAATTTCGACAGAAAAATAAATACCTTCGACTTGGCCCCTGTTTCCGTCTTTACCTTTTGTAATGTTGCAGTGTACCGATGGTAGGCAGAAAGCTAAGATGATCTCCTACATTCCTATTCCTTGTCCCAGATAGTTCATCAAATAGTGGTCAAGACACTGATTTGCAGGGTTTTGCAGCTGTAATTAAGGTTCCAAATCAGCTGACCTTAAGATAGGGAGATAATCTATTTTTTTAAATTTTAATTCTAAACAGGCCTGAAAAAAAACAAAAAACCACAGGGGGTTTATACTAGCATTTAGCAGTCAGAGAGAAAGTCAGGGTTTCCAAGCATGAGAAAGTTTTGACGCAGCACTGCTGGCATCAGGAAGAGGAGGCCACCTGGCAAGAATCAGGGGCAGCCTCTAGAAGCCCAGAGTGGCCACTGGCTGACAGCCAGCAAGGAAATGGGAACCTCAGTCCTACAACCACAATGAACTGCATTCTATCAACAACCCGAATGAGCCTGCAAGCAGATTATACCTCCCCCCCCCCCGCCGCCCCCCAGTGTCTCCAGACAAGAATTCTGTCCAGGTAACACCTTCTGCACTTGGACCCTTCTGCGACTCTGAGCAGAGAAGCCAACAGCTCTGTGCCTGGACTTGTGACCTACAGGACTGGGAGCTGACAAATGGGCATTCTAAGCTGCTAAGTTTATGGCCATTTGTTACGCAAAAACAGAAAACGAATACATGTGGGAAAGAGATGGAATCTCATCGCCTGTGTCTAAAGTTTATGGAAGAAGCTCCTGGAAGGGAGGAATGGAGGGGAAGCGAAGGCAAAGATGGGGCATGCATTCTGGCCCCACAGGGACCAACACGGAGAACTTGTACAGGGCCACTCACCTCTCTCTGGACTCACTTTTCTCACTTGTAAAGAGGAGATGAAAGCCCTGGGCAGTGGTGAGGGTGAGGGGCAGCTTAGGAGAACACACAGGCACAAACACTCTGGAAGTCATAAAACACAATCTGAGTTTTCATTGTTTGTACTGCTTCTTTGCTGGGCCATTTTGATTTCTGATTTTCAGCTTCCTTTTTTTCAGTTATTCCCATTATTTGGGAGAATGCTGATCAAGACACAATATGGAGTCATCCTTGGCTAGAAAAGCAAAGATGGACCCTAAACCACCCTGGAGCTTCTTGGCACTCCAGGCAAAGGGTGTGATGCCTTCCAGGGGAGAGGCACAAAGAGGTCAGTATGTGTCCTCGTTGAGGAAAAGCATGGCTCCCGATCCACGGCCATTTGGAAGGTGGAGACAGACGGCCTGGGCTCAAATCCTAACTCCACTCCTGACCTTGATCTAAGCACTATGCTGTTTTCTCAGCTGTGAAGAAGTAACGGCAGGACCACCTCCTAGTGATGTTGCGGGAAGCGAATTACATAGAGAGAGTGCTTAAAAAAAAAAAAAAAGATTTATTTATTAGAGAGAGAGAGAGAGAGAGAGAATGAGCTGGAGGGGCAGGGAGACTCTCAAGCCGACTCTGCGCAGAGTACGGAGCCCCATGCGGGGCTCAATCTCACAACCCTGAGATCATGACCTGCACCAAAACCAAGAGTCAGACGCTTAACTGAGCCACCCAGGCGCCCCTGCAGAAAGTGCTTTTAAGACAGGGTCTGGCCTCTAGTAAGCACCATATAAGAGCTATTATTATTATTACTATCACTATGAATTCCAGAACAGAAGCTGATTTTTTTTTTTTTTCCAGAAAGTCTGTTTTCTCCCCAAGGGAATCTGGAAGAATTTGGAAGATGGGGCTCAGTAAATATGTAAAAATGTATCCATAATAAGGATTTTACCACTAATGACTTTTCATGGTACACTATAAAACCCATCTAATCTCTGAAGAAAAAGCGAGAAAACCCCTCCACAGTCATGATTTTGCCGCATAATTTTATGTTTGCTCAAAGGAAAAAAAGACTATAAAGGACTTTAAAACCATGATTTATTGCCTTTTAACAAGCAGTTTTGGGGAAGCCAGAAAAGAGGATTCCCCTGCTGAAAGGGCAAGGGGAGGTAAGGAATTTCAGCGAGGGGGTCAGAGACAAGAGCAGTCAGGAAAAGAAGGCGACGGTACAACAAAACAAAGCCTGACCCCAAGTCCAGTGCGTACACTTCCTTCTTACCCTCGCTGGTTCACTTACTGAACTCATGGCCTTTCTCTCGGGGCTGGGAAGCGAGCGGGGACGTCAGCTCTCCCTGACCTTACGACAGAGTGTGCAAGGCAGATCAAGAAGCAGACATCAGGAGCAGCACAGTGAGCACCCGGGTGGGGGTTACCAATGTCCATGGCTGGGGTGCAGAGGCAGCTAACCTAGGGCAGATGTCAGTGTCCCAACACCGGAGCAGCGAAGGATGCCTATCAGTCAGAAGGGGGGGTGCACAGAAAAGGGGGAGGGGCAGGGTGGGTTCTGGGCAGAGCGATGAGTGTGCCTACAGGTAGAGACACAAATGTGACCATGGAGTATTTGTTTGGAACCTCACAGGAGGGGCCAGAATGCCAAGAAGGAGCTGGACAAACCACAAGAGAGAGGCTGTGATTGGTAGATCTTGTGCAGAAGTTTGGACTTAGGTTAACTATTATCATTTTTTTTTTTTTTTTAATTTACCAAACAGTACAATCGACTCTTCAGGTATGGAGGGTATGTAGTACTATGAATTGTAACACACACGTATAAATTCACATAACCACCAGCACGATCAGGATATGGGACAGCTCTATGACCCCCAAACGCCCTTGCTCTATTCCTTCGGAGTCAGACCCCCCTCCTACATCCCTATTTCCTGGCAAACATGGACCTATTCTCCATCACTGCAGTTCTGTGTTTTCAAGAATGCCATACAAATGAAATCATATAGTATGTAACCTTTGAGACTGGCTTCTTTTACGCAAAAGAATATTTCAGAGATTATTCCAACCTGCTGGGTACATCTGTAGTTCATCGCTTATTGTTGCTGATTCTTAGTCTACTGCATGGAGGCACCACACTTTATTCATTCATCCACTGAAAAACATTCGGATTTACCTCAGCATGGGGCTACTATACATAAAGCTTCTATGAAGGTTCACGAATAGGTTTTTCTATAAACATATGTCTTCTTTTCCCTAGAATGAATGCCCAGGAGTGTGAATGCTGGGTCACATAGGAACTGTGTGTGTGTATGTGTATGCGTGTGTGTATTCTTTAAATAAGCCGACCCAACTGTTTTTCAGATGGCCAGCCCGCCTTGCATTCCCATCAGCAAAGCATGCAAGTTTGATCCACATCCTTGTCAGCACTTGGTATTATCAGTATTTTTTCGATTTTGGCCATTGTAACAGGTGGTTCGAGTTTGCATCTCCCTAAATTCTAATGATGTTGAACAATTTTTCATGCCTTCTGTGTATCTTCCTTGGTGAAATTTCTCTTCGCCCTTTGCCCATTTTAAAATTTCTTTTCCTTACTGTAGAGTTTTGAGAATTCTTTGCATATTCTATATACAAGTCCTTGGTTGGAGGTGTGATTTTAACGTATTTTCTCCTAGCTAGTACCTTGTCTTCAGTCAGGGATTACAGCTGCAATTTAGCAAGTTCCCTTATACTATGTTAGGGAGGAAACACAGGAAGGCTTTTTGGGTGGGGGCAACTTACTAAGAAATGAAGAACTGGAGGCCATGGATGGGCCCAATGTCTTGAGCACACAGGACGAGAACAGGGTGTTCTCAAGGCCCGGGCGGAGCTCGTGTGAAGCAGTCCATTCGGGGTGATGCTTTTAATGCCTGACTAATGATACCACGTAAAGGTGATGTCTTCCCGTCCTCTGTTTTTATGCAGCTGAACCATCCCAGGTAATAAATCAAAGAAGCCAGGGTGGCTATTTGTATGGCGAGATAAGGGAAATTAATTTCAATGCCCAAACATGGACCCCCTTATATTAAAAAATGACTTGGCAATACTAGTCCTTTTCATGAGAATGTCTTGGAAAACCAACACTTGGAAAACACACACACGGGGTGGATTCACCCTCTGTATTTTCAAGGGAAATACTGTTGTCTCCTGAGATTGGAAAGTCAAGGGGAAGAATCATTTATAAAATAAAGCCAAAAAAATAAATCATTGGTGGAACAACAAAAAAATATTCATGGACTTTCGAGAAGGGGAGGATTATAATGATAAACTGTATGTAGTCAAATTCTTTCAGTCCTTAAAAAATACCTTTACCATGCTTTGCAAACTACTCTAATTGTCTCATTTTTACTGAAAACTCAGACGCTTTGAGTTTAAAATGCGCAAAATATAAATACTAGGAGTGTGAACAAGAGCATACGTAACAATAGTGAGATTTCTGGGCGGAAAGATGGCTTGAACAGAGTTAATACCTTGGCTGGAATACTAAGGGGAAGACAAAGTGCAAGAAAAACCCAGAGACTTCTCTGAGCTCCCCAGGGATCGCGCCACCCGCCACCCCCTCCTCGGAGTGCCATGCGGGAACAATGTGAAGCTGTCCATCACCAGTGAGCGTGGCTCTACTTGCTGGCGCCAAGTGAGCAAGGCTGCCACCTGTCCAGCTTTCCTTTGAACGGTCCCCACACAATGTCCCTCTCTGCTCTGGGTTCAAGCTAGCATTTACTCTGGAAGCCTGAATTCTCCCAACATTTCAGCAGCAGCAAATGTGCTCTACTTCTAATTTGGAGAAGTCTCTTTCCAAGCTCTAACTTGGAAATTTGAACCTTGGATCAGCTAACCAAATTCTGGGTGGACTCCAAGCAGGCATGGTTTTTCGCTCTTTGCTTCCCTTCTTGCCCCCAAAAATCTCTTCTCTGCAGATCAGCTGGAGGGATCTCTTGGAAATGCACATCAAGTCGTGCCACTACGCTGGCTTCTCGTGGCACTTCACAACAACATTTTCTAGTCTTATTCACCTCTGTATACCACAGGGGCTAAATAAATGTGCTGCCTAAACACAGGAATGAATAAATGATTGTGCCCAAGTAGGGAGGTTCCTTTAAGATCCCATTTATTATCTGCATTTATTTTAAAAAATAGTTTAAAAAGGAAAAACCGAAATGTTCTTGTCATCTCAGAGGTAGAAGTGCATTATCTGAGTATAATAACAAAAAGCTCAGGAACTATAAAGAAATAATTGATAAATGAAACGATATTAAAATTGAATATGGCTGAAAGAGTAGAGCAAATTCAAAATATCACTGAGATACTGGGTAAATATTTGCATATCATCAACCTAAGAAAAATGTCTAATTTTTATTATGCATAAGAAGCTCTTATAAATCGATAAGGGAATAAGTAAATCCAATAGAAAACTAGGGAAATGGTGTAAAAGAAAATACAGATGTGTCTTAAATAGTTTTTTAAAAAGATTTATTTATTTATGAGAGAGAAAGTGTGTGTGTGTGCACACACACGCATGTGCAGGAGGGAGGAGCAGAGGGAGAGGGAGGGAGAGAATCCCAAGCAGACTCCCCAACAAGTGGAAAGTGGAGCCCAACTCCAGGCCCAACCCCATGACCCTGAGACCATGACATGAGCTGAAACCAAGAGTCAGCCACCCAACTGACTGAGCCACCCAGGCGCCCCCCCTTACTTTTTTTTTTTTTTTTTAGGGTGTTAACCTTAAGCTTAGGGAATCTGCTATGGCCCACGTAACAGGAAGACAGGAGTGTGTAAACAGCCATAACTGAAATGAGAAAGGGGTATATCCACAGTACGGGGAATAAAGATAAACCCCTGAGAGAGTTCAAAAGGGAGGCAAGATCATTTCCAGTTCAGGCTGTCAGAGATTTCCTGGAGGAAATGGTATTTAAACCACACCTTGAAGGGGAGAGACAATTTGGATGTGCCTCAGAACAAATCTGCTTATACAGTTTGTCAATAAGAGTTAACCAAATTTATTGAGCCAGGCTCCTAGTCAAGCTCTGAAGACAACAGTGGTGGAGAAACTGCCCCTACCTTGCAGAATTCAGAGTTTACTAGGAAGGAGAACTGAAATGTTTAAAAAGCAAAGCAATAATGAACCCAAAATTCAGGAGGACTGCCCACCTGTCTAGGCTATGGGAGGAAGTGCAAATTTTAAGTAATGGGCCAGTTCTTGGACTGATTGGGTCTGAGGGTGTTCACGAATGCTTATTAAGTTTTGTTTTATAACTTACAAAGTATGCTGTGTTCTGTACTTAATGGCTCCTAAGGTACACTGTTGTTTTTATTTTAACATCTCCAGCATTGGGATGCCTCATAAAAGAGATGGGAAAAGAAAGCATTATGGATTCGTTGACTTGGCTGCATTTTCACTTTACTCTTGGTATAAAAATAAAGGTCTAAAAGATTCAATGAAATACGGTATATTCTTTTTTATGTATTAGGTATTATATTTTTAAAAGATAATAAAAATGTTTTTAAAAACTACATTATGCCTTTTATCGGCTAGACAGGCTGAGTATTATTTTGTGTGTTATTTAAAATAAAGACATGAGGGGTGCCTGGATGGCTCTATCGGTTAAGTGTCTGACGCTTGTTTTTGGCTCAGGTTGTGGAATCAAGCCCCGCGTCGGGCTCTGAGAGGAGTCAGCCTGTCCTTCTCCCTCTGATCCTCCCCCCACTCTCTCTCTCTAATAAATAAATAAAATCTTTAAAAATAAAATAAAATAAAGATGTGAGCCTGGTTGGGTCAGTCAGTAGAATGTGTGATTCTTGATCTCAGGGTTGTGAGTCTGAGCCCCACACTGGGTGTAGAACTTACTTAAAAATAATAATAATACAAATAAAGACATCTAAGTTCCTACTCTCAGGTCCAGGTGATAAATTCATAGATAAAATAGGTCTCCATCGAATAATTTCATGATATAAAATCAGATCCTAGGGCGCCTGGGTGGCTCAGTTGGTTGAGCGACTGCCTTCGGCTCAGGTCATGATCCTGGAGTCCCTGGATCGAGTCCCGCATCGGGCTCCCTGCTCGGCGAGGAGCCTGCTTCTCCTTCTAACCCTCCCCCCTCTCATGTACTCTCTCTCTCTCTCATTCTCACTCTCTCAAATAAATAAATCTTTAAAAAAAAATAAAATAAATAAATAAATAAAATCAGATCCTATTAAAACTATTACTTAGACTCTAACTCTGTTTTTATCCAAATATACTATCAATTCCCTGTTCTGAGCCCCCCCTTTCCTTTCTAGTGGGAAGAAGGGAATACAATGGGACTGAAAATCATTTAACTACAAAAGCAACCATTCCTATCTACTAAAATGATGATCAATATCCATAACACTGGAAATTATTTAGTCCCTAAGTAATGCAGCTATCCCAATCAGCTTGAAAACATGATTTAATTTTTTAAACTAATTTGGTTCCAGGTAGTGAGAGGTGTCATCTTATCAGAAGCTTTAGCTTGTGGACTCTGAGAAACAAACTGAGGGTTCAAGAGGGGAGAAGGGTGGGGGGATGGGTTAGCCTGGTGATGGGTATTAAAGAGGGCACGTTCTGAATGGGGCACTGGGTGTTATATGCAAACAATGAATCATGGAACACTATATCATAAATAAAATAGATAGATAGATAGATAGATGGGGTGGGGGAGAAGCAGCTTTAGCTTGGCAGCCTAATAGCAGGAAATGGTTTTGCCAAAGCCAACCCAAGAGCTTGAGTGAGGACACTGATTTCTCAGACTATTCTTCCCTCCTCCCCGCCGCCACCCAGATTTCCAAAGGAAAGCTACAAATGTGTGCCCGAGCAGGGTGAAATCAACAAGTACCAGGGAGGCTGCTATTTGGATGGAGTGGGATAGCCGCCGTGGCAATGCATGCATCTCTACTTTCTTTTAAAGAGCAATTATGATTTAATATGGTAAAATTATATCATTAAACCTACTCAACTGGAATAAATTCTCCTTCTGATATGCATTTAGAAAGGCAGTTCATATTCTATCCCTAAAATATATCTATTACATTTTTGTGTCTACCCGCCACTTCTCTTTTTACCATGATACTTGAGATAAGTTTCAGACAGTCTGGCAGAAGAAGGAAAAAAAACACAACAACCCTGAAACTTGATACTGATCTTACTCATCGAGACCTTTGTGATCTGTGACTGAAAATTAATCCTTAACTATAAGTACATTCTTCAACTTCCCAAAGCACAAATTTCTAACATCCTTCTACATTCTCTACAAAGACCAGTACTTGTTACTATTGTAATTTCCCCTCTTTGTTACAAAAGCACTGTAATTTAATAAGTTTACACTCAAATGAAGAACTGTCACATGTACATTTTCTAGTTATGACTCTTTACCACAAGCACATCAGAAGTATCTTCTGTAATATAGTTTTCTTCTGGCTCAGTGTTGAGAATTTGGCATGGTGTTATTGACTCTGATATGGCCTCTTTCATCTCTTTTTGTATATGCCGGGATATTTGCCCTCCGAAGCTAGGTGCACCGCTTCCTTCTTTTCAATGTCAGCTTTTGGGAGTTACCCTGGATTGTTAACTATTTGGGATCTGGAGAGAGAAAATGAAGGCATGATGGAGGTCAAGAGTGGGCTCCACGGTTTAAAATAACTGACAATGTTCCAGCCATGTACCCTGTTCGCTAAGAGCACAGACCCTTGGCACATAGCACACGTGGGTTCAAATCCCTGCTCAGCCACTTGTTACTGTATACTGGCAAGTTATGTAACTTATTCCAGTCCAGTCTCCTCAAGTGCCACATCGGAATATGACTACTTAGGGTGCAAACTTGTTGGGGGATTAAGTAAAATATCCCAAGCCCTTGCAAAGTACAAGTGGCTGTTGTTAATGCTGTATTTGACTGACTTTCTTTTGTCAAGACCTGGACTCTAGCTCACAGAAATTAAAGTGGCAGCTACGAGTATACATTCTATATATACTAGTGGGGACACCTAACATCCTAGGAAGGCTGCCTAATTCAAGGTGGGAACAAGGGTGGGTGGAGGGAGATCTGTGAGTGTGGGAAACGGGACAAGGAGGTTCTGATTTCTGCTAATCTCTGTCCACCCACCCCAAGCCCCAAAGGCCATCAAGTTTCTCCCCTCTCACATGTATATTAAGGGGACTATAAAAGTTCCCACTTGGGAAGAACACATGAAGGAAAATTACAGGGGCAAGGGATACAGCCACCTCTGCATGGTACAGAAAGACAAAACGTCCAATCCAGTCCAATAACTGGACAAAATGAATTTCCTTCACTTAATTTCCAATAGGGTGTGCGTGTCTATAAAGTCTTTTTGGTTCACACAGAGCTCATGAAATAGGGTTAATTACCGGGGGCACGCCTTGCACAGCAAGCCAGTCAGAAGGATGACGACACTCAGAGCCGGCAAGCACCCTAGTCAGCCTGCCACTCCAAGGACCCGCCTTTTCCCACTGCCTGCTTTTATAGACGAGAAACTCGAGGCCCACAGACCTGGGAGATAACCAAGAAGAGAACCATTGGCAAAAGCAGTCCCAGAGTTGCGTCCCCGAATCTCCCAGGATATTCTTTCTAGTAGATCACGCTGACTGTCTTTCTGCAGGTTGGCATGTTGCTTCCCGACAAGTCATGCTAGCTTCCGTGGTTTGGTCTGTGCTGCCCGCATGGTGTGAACTCACCCAAATGCTGCCTTGAAGGCACATGCTTCTACCAACCCCACGGAAACAAATGAATTCTATACTCCTATTTCTGTTTCCCTGTGTCCTTCAAACAGGAGACCTCAACACTAATGGGCGGCCTTTGACAAGCACTCACCATTTGCCAAGCTCTACCTAACGCTAATTATTTCCATTTATCATCATGAAATATAAGGGAATAGCATTAACTGCCGCTTACTTATGGGGAAACTGAGGCACAGAGTGGCTAAATAGCCTCTTTCTGATCCCTTGCCTAGGAAATGGAAGGGGCAGGTTCTGATCACAGGACTGCAGAGCCTATGCACTGGGAAATATTGCTTCATTGTTATCTCTTGTTCTGCCCACAATCCTTGTACCACAGCAATCCCAGAGTTCACTTAGTTCTTTCTCCTGCTCCCCTTCCCTCCAGGAAGCTGAAGGACAGGCATTAGCTACAGTGTCTAGGGTATGCAGAATACTAAGATGACCCCAGTGACCCATACATCCTTACACTATGCCCTCCCTGTGAGTACGAGCAGGACCTGTGGATATGACGGAATAGCACTCCCTTGATCATGCTGCATGGCAAAAGGGATTTTGCAGATGTAATTAATGTTCCTCATCAGTTAACTAGGAGTTAATCAAAAGCGATATCCTGTGGTGGGCCTGGCCTAACCAGGTGAGCCTTTTAAAAGGAGGACTGAGGCTCTCACTGTGGACAAAGACACTCTTCTGTTGGACTTGAAGAAGCAGGCTGCCATCTGTGGAGAAAGCCACAAGGCAGGAACACTAGGTGGTCTTTAAAAGCTCAAGACCTCAGTCCTACAACTGCAATGCACTAAATTCTGTGAACTCTGGACAACTCATGAGCTTAGAAGAGGACTCCAAGCCTCCCAGGAGATCAGAACGTGCTGATACCTTCATTACAGACTTGTGAGACCCTGAGCCCCAAGCAGAGGACCCAGTTAAGGCAGGTCTGAATGCCATGGAAAGTGTGAGAAGATAAATGTATGTGTTTTAAGGTAGAAAGTTCATGGTATTTTGTTATGCAGCAAAAGAAAACACACACACACACGCACGCATGCACACTGTATCATGGTATACAACTAGGTTCCAGAAGAGGGAGGCTGAGAAATGCCTCAGCCTGCTTTGTTGAGGAGGCCCTGGTGTGTGATGGGGAACAGCTGGAGCTCTGACAGACAAACCTGCTCCTAAACCCCAGCTCTGGAACTTCCCAGTTCCACAGCCTTGAGGAAGTAACTTAACTTTCTGAGACTCGGTTTCCCCCTCTGAAAAACAGGATACTAGTTCCTACCTCAAAGAGCTGTCAGAGACATTAAATAATACACAGCAAGTATTTAACCAAGTGCCTGGAATATTACTGATAGTGACAGATGTTAGCTCTCGTTATAATTTAAATATGCATTCCTGTTCACTGGGCCTCAGTTTAACTATCTGCACAAGAAGGGTGGGGTGGAAAGGCCTGTGCTCCCTTCCTGTTCTGATGTACTTACAGAGCCTCTGGCGAACATTCTTTCCGCCCCTCTCCCTTCCCCACCCATGCACGCAGCCGACATTCCCAAGTAACCACCCACCAGGCTCTAGGGCGGCCCACCTGAAAGCAGAATGCTGAACTTTGTGACTGAGTGTTTACAGTTGTTGTCTCAGTTCCGATAAGCACATCCTGCTTTCTGTTTAACAACCTGTTAAAGGCACAGAGGCCTACCTGGTAATTGTGTTGCATCAGCCCAAGGTGCCTCCCGCACACCTGTGTATCCCAACCCGCCCAGCTTCCTCAGGCCACTCCACACCAGAGCTCAGAGGAGGGAATGGGGGGGGAGGGGGGGAGACGGGCAGGCAGAGGGAGCCAAGAGCAGAAGGCTGGCACCGCAAAGCTTTCTTCCAGCTCCCGTCAGTCCAAACCTTTACCTTGAATTGCATGTTCTCCAGGGAATTTTCCAAGTCTGCAAATATTTCCTCCTCATGATTCAACCCCGTCTCAACCAAGCATATAAGCACATTTCAACTTCCCAATGAGTTTGGAGGTGATGAACTGATCACAGACTACCCCACCATCATCCCCACCCCATCTAGGTGTTAGTGTCTTAGCTGAAAAAAAAAACAAAAACAAAAACACTACATCAACGTCTTCTAATCCTCTTGGTTAAACACGTACCGATAAGGAAAGATACACATCATGGAATGACCAGGCAGTCTCTGCTGGGGTATGGGTACATCAGGTTAAGGTAAGGAGGATTCCAGCCTGAGAGAAGTAAACCACTCAAAGCTCAACTCCAGTCAAAGGTAATTATTCTAAGAGACAATCATACAGGATGAGAGCACACATGCGCATCACAAGTCAGACAATTTAATGAAATGAATGGCCATAGTTTTAAAATATGGTACGCTTTACTTTCTAAACATGTGTTTCCAGAAGCACTGCAATAAACATTAATAAATAACATTTATTGAGCTCCTACTATATGCCTATCGGAAACAACATACTAAATACTATAGTAACTGTGTACAAATGAGACAAGGCTCTCAAGAAACAAAAGGTCTGTCGGTCCAGATACTGTGCAATGCTCTTTTTTTCCATATAATTCTATCTTGGAATTACCTAAGCCTGATTCGGACTGTAATGGGCCTGGGAATCAAGGTATTCTTTGAGGAAAGCTCTAAAGCCAGGTTATATTTAAGTCCACTATATGAACTAGGAAAAACATACTGAGGGAAAATACCTTAGGTCTATGCTAAGAATCATGCGAACAGGTGCTCAGGAAAGGCATGTTTCCTGTGAGCATTCATTTGCTATTGGTTCTTTTGTTCCGTTCTCTATTCACTGGTGGACAGTCATGAAGAGAGACAAAAAATGTAGCTCTGCAGTCAGACCACTTGGGCTCAATGCCCAGTTGACCACCCATGAGCTGTGTGACCTTGGGCAAGGCAGCTCACCTCACGGTGCCTCACTGCAGCATCTATCAAATGGAGGTGGGAAGAGGCCATTCCTTCTGGCGTTGTTTGAAGATCCGATGAGGTAACTCCTGCAAAGTACGCTGGCTGGCATGTCGCTCCGGGGGGACCCTGGCTACCACAATTCCATTACTAGTAGCTGGCAGATACACCATACGTAACAGGCACCAAGGAGCGGGGGTTTTTGGTTTGTCGGTTTGTTTGCAATAAAATTTAAAAACAGATTTTTAATTCGTTACCTTGGGAAAAAATAACCATTATTCAATTCTTATAACAAAATGTCTCCTAATGTTACTAGAAAAATTACGGGGCATGACGCTACACCTAACCACAAGACGTTCAGGTAGGTATTATTCCCTTTATCCAGTTAAGGAACCTGAGGTTCAGAGAGTTCACAGTGTTGGTATACTGGCCAGAAATAGAATGAAACTCAGGTTTGTGTCAGTCCAAAGTCTATGCCCTTATCGTGACATGTATTCTCAAAGATCACCCATGGCATAAAAAGGACATACCCCTGGAAATGCACATAAAATATGCGAAGCTTGGGTTCGTCTGAACCACAATCTTACACTGACACTTCCAGTTTAGAGCTAAGAGACATAACATGTGAGCCACAGAGCTAATTTTAAATATCCTAGTAGCCACACTTAAAAAAATAAAAGGTTAAATGAAATGGGTGGAATTTATGTTAAATACATTTGACTGAACCGTATTTCTAAAACACTATCACTTGCACATGAAATCCACACGGAATGTGCAATGAGATATTCTACACTGTTAAAATACAAAGCATACTAAGTCTTTAAACTCAGGTGTGTATTTTCCACTTACAGAGCATCTCAATTCACACTAGCCGTTTTCCAAGGACTCCACAGCTACAGGGGACCGGGGGCTAAGACCATGCTGGCCAGCACCGTGCTAGGAGCAATTCACTAGGACAGCTCATGTTAAACACTCCCGAACAAAATCATTTGTGCCACCTGACAGCTAACGTCTAAGTTTTCACCTGGCAGCCCTGTGATTTGGGGAGGACTCGGGCCATTTGCCTTCCTTTCTCAGCGACCATCTAACACCCATATTCTTAGCCACAAAGACTCAATGATCTCCTCACCTCCAATGCAGAATGAACATTCAAGGCTTGTTCAGGGTGGTGCAGCCTGCACGAATCCATACACGTATCTGTTCTTGAAGTCAGGGAAAACACCACATGGGAGACAGAAGCGGAGCAGGTAAGCCAGCCCTGCGATGCAGGTAACCACGAAGCAAATGGATGATATTTTTTTTTTCCCTCTGCTTATGGACAATCAACAAAACAAGGCCTTATTTGCTAAATAAAAATAGCTTGCCTGTGAGCTTCTTTGGTGAGGTTGGGGTGCTCATTGATTCCCTGGCAGACAGCAATCTCTCCTGCAGGGTGGACACAGGCCAGAGATGAACATTTAACAGCAAGAGGAATCGGGAGGATTGCTGAATGACTGAGTGACCACTGAGAGCCAAACAGCCAAAGGAAAAAGGGAACCAGCTCTGGGAAAAAGAGGTTTTCAAGAGAGGGCTGAATGCATAACCTGGGGATCCTGCTGTACAAGACTGGAAGTGAGGAATGGGTCTCCTTCCTTCCCTTTCTCCATCCTTATCTTCCTTCGTTCACTCAACACTTACTCAGCATCCAGCACCGAGCAGGTGCAGAAAGGTAAAGACACTGTCACCAGCCTCAAAGGCCTGAGGGTGGAATACCCATCATCCACCACCACCCAGTGGGGTTTGTGCTTCAATGAAGGGGCACATTGAGGGGACAAAAAGGGAAAAGCTTTTTAGGAACAGGAGAACTGAACTGAGCCTGGAAAAAAAGACCAAGAAAAGAGGAAGGAAAGAAGAGATGGGTATTTGGGGAATGAGACCAGCGTGTGTAAAGGCATGGCGTCTTCAGGGAGCAGCTGGGAATTTGGTCTTGTCATGATGCAGTGGAAAATGCAGGACCAGCTCTTATGTAATGAGCTGAGGCCAAAGCATCACTGGTAATTTAATACCATTCAAAGAAATTTGATTTTAGTGCTTACAGGTTAGTTTAACATCCAGAATATATGAAATGGGCAAGGGAGAAGGCACAGTCTGTATGATTCTGACATGCTCTCTACACAGCAAGGCCCTGAAGAACAGACAGGAAGGTGGGCCTCCCAGGCTGCTCAGGTCAGCACATCTAGGCAATGACTGGCCTTGTTTACCACCCTGGGCCAGGGAGAGGTACTGGCCAATCCAGACTGAAAAGGAGGGCTACAAGTGGATGTCTTGATCATCAGATGACTAGGGAAAACCCAGCGTTAAGACCTAGAAGAAAAAAAAAAAGACTGTCCGGTTCAGGGTGGGACAGGAAAAGCATAAACGAGCAGATGAGCATATCCCTCCAGTGCCTAGGAACAAAGGAGAGGACGCCATCTTTGGTTAATTAGACCCAATGGCTTCAGGTCTGGATCTGACCTTCGTTGTAGACCACCCAGAACAATGTTAGAAAATGGACTACGTACGTATAGATTTTCAAACAAGTTTTGGAATGTTGGAACACAGAGCTGAGAAGGTTGGGGAGAAGACGGGGATAGGAAATAGCCTAACTTGAAAATTCTGAATGCCCCAATGTCTGAGAGTGCCTTTTAAAAAATAGTCCTCTGGGCCCAGGTACAAAATCCTCCCAAAATATTAAAAAGACAAAGCAGCATGTAAAAGTTCATCCCTGAAATGGGTGGCTCTTAAATACACATAGAAATATTACCCACTCCACTCACCTGTACCCCAAGAACGTAGAAGTTAGGTTGAATCATTGAATCTGAATACAACAGTTAAGGCGCAGAGCTGAGAAGACTTACGGAACTTTTTGGACAAATGCCTTTAAGCTATTCATTAAACAGGAGAAGAAATGGCAGCCAGCAATATTCAGTGTCATAGAGTGAACCAGTGGTGTTATTAAGATAAGAATGTAAATCTTCTGATATCAAGTTGTTCTTTCACTCCCGCCTTCCATCAAGAGATCCTTCATTGCCTGCAAGCTAATTATGCAAAGGTGGGTGAAAAAGGCATACTAGCTCCTGTCCTCATGTAGCTTCCATTCAAAAGTGGGCAAGACAAGAAAACTTTAAAAAGTGGGCAAGACAGAATCAGTGGTGAGTGCAGTGCCTGAGCTTGCTGGAAACAAATAAAAGTGAGTGGTAAAGTAGGGAGTGACCAGGGAGGCCAAGTTCAGATAAAGTCAGGAGCTCCCTTGAGCTACTCCCTCTGAGGTGCTCACGGTAAGGTGTGGCTAAATAGTGTAGACAGTAGACACTGAGGTGGGGTGAGCAGGGCCAGGGCAGAGGGGCCTCCATCAGCTTAGTAATCAACACACGTGCTCCTTTCACTGCCCACCCCCCTGCACCCCACATACTCCGAGCCACAGCTGTTCATATGCAGTACAGGCAATGGAGAAACAGTTATTCCGTAAGATAATATATAAACAGTGTAAGGCAAAGAGAAAACCCAAAAAACAAAACAAAACAAATCCTCATAAATACAGAGAACAGATGGGTGATTGCCAGAGTTCGGGGTTTGGGGGTAAGCGGAATGGGTGAAAGGGGTCAACACGTACAAACTTCCAGTTATAAAATACGTAAGTTCTGCGGATGTAATGTACAGCATGGGGACTATTGTTAATAGCACTGTACTGTATAGTTGAAAGTTGGTAGGAGTAGATCTTAAAAGTTCTCATCACAAGAAAAAAAATGTGTAACTATGGATGGTGTTACATGCTAAGTAGACCTACTGTGGCGATCATTTTGCAACACATACAAATACTGTATCGTGTTGTACACCTGAAACTAATACAATGTTTGTCAGTTATATCTCAAAAACATTAAAAATAAATGATATAAGAGAATATAAGAAGGGTCCCTGAATTAAAATATAGATAAATGCAGGATTGAAAGTTAAAAGTCATCTGACCTCAGGATTTCTCTTTCAGCCCACAGACCATGCTCCAAAAAATGTAAATGGTTATCACAAATCCTTACATGTTGAGTCACAAAAGGTAGGCTTGAATGTGGAAACAAGACAGTTGAAGACTCCTTAAAAAATTTTTTTAGAAGTCTACTGGATGCAGGGCACCTGGGTGGTACAGTTGGTTAAGCATCCAACTTTTTGTTTTGGCTCAGGTCATGATCTCAGGAGACCGAGCCCCCAATCGGGCTCTGCGCTCAGCAAGGAGTCTGCTTGAGATTCTCTCTCCCTCTTCCTCTGCCCCTCCGACCTGTGTGCATGCTCTCTTTCTAAAATAAATAAATCTTAAAAAGAAAAAAAAAAAAGTCCACCGGATGCATCACAGTTGTCCACAGAAACTCAAGAGACGTGTGAAGGATCTCTTTTCTGATTCCATATGTTTTCAGAAAACTAAAAGGTTGGAGAGAATCCAGAGAAAGGAAAGGATGATTAAGAGGAGGGAGAATGGAATCTCTGAAGAAATGTTACAAGGGTGAGGATGGTTTAGCCTGAAAAGGAGAAGGCTGCAGAGTGACTTAATAACTGTCTTCAAGTACATGACAGGGTATTACCAAGGAGATGGCAACAAGTTATCTTTATGAGCAGACAGGACAGAGGACTACAGTCTCAAAGTCAGCAGAAGAGCAGGCAAGTGAATTCTGGGAACCACAGGAGTGAGTTCTTGGCCAGACTTGATTACGCTGACGGACACTGCAGAATTCCTTGCCTTGGAGAGCTTTATACACAAACAACCCATTCTCCTTGATTATAAATAGCCCTTTTTAGGTACAGTGAGGTGAAGTTGAGACCAAGTGACCTTCAGTCATCCTTTCTATGATATTTTAACTTTTGGCTCATAAATTGGAAATAAGGCTTTACCAGTATTCCATTTCCTACCCTAGGGGGCGGGGAGTAAAAAAATCAAGATCTAGCAAGATCTCATCCAAGGAGGGATTTACCAATGACATTGTTTTATAATGCAAAAAGGATGCCACTTTTCACCTGATTTTTTTTAAATGACGGTAAACATAAGCAAGAGAAAAGAAGCCCTAATTAACGTAATTATGCTTAGAAGAAAAATTAGGCCAAATGTAAGAGGCCCTGGGGTCCCAATTCTGCTAAATGACAGAATGAATGTAGAACTGCCATGCGCATGTCCTAAGTTCAAGCTGAACTCTGGGATTCTCTTCACTTCCTTTAAGAAGAGGCATTTACGGCAGAAGGCTCAAGAACCAATAAAAAAGGTAATTTCATAATATCGCTGCTGTGTCCCCAGTCATCCAAAGGGCCAAAGGCAGCTCCGTTCCCACTACACTGCACTGTGCTTGCCACCCGGCTAGTTTTCAATTGACACTGCCATGTACTTTTTTCCTTTTTTTTTCCTCCCCAAGCTGGGCCTACTGGGGCTTTGTAAAAAATTGCCACTCCGCACCAGGCTGCTGGTCTCCGCTTGGGCTGTGATCAAAAGTAGGGGATGATTTACACTCCTAGAGAAAAGTGGGCTCAGTGCTGGCTCTAGGCACAGGTGAGGATTCGAAAAGCCAAGTAGAATTTAAGGAGGAGGTCAGAAACTGGGGAGTAATTCAGCTACTAGGTCATCTGTATCTGTAATTCTTAAGAGTAATTCTGATGAGTAAGTTCTGATTGAAAATCAAGTGCTAAACCTCTGTTGGCATTAAGTGCAAATAGGTATTTCCCCCTCAATTCTACAAACTTCTAGAACCTCACTGCTCCAAATGGTAGCCACTAGCCACATGTGACTATTTCAATTTCAATTCATTAAGATTCAGTAAATTAAAAATTCAGCTCCTCCACTGCACTAACCACATTTCAAGGGCTCGGGTGCACTGATTAGTGGCTACCGCATAGGACAGCATAGATAAATGAACATCTTCATCTCCGTGGAACATTCTACTGGGCTCCTTCTGTTCTACAATATTAAAGGCTGAAAGACACTTGAGAAGTCACCCAAATAATTTTACAGATGTGGAAACTAAGGCCCACACCGAGGTTACCTGCCCCAATAGCTAACGGTCAGTGCCTCACGTAACCACCACACCAATGCAGCTTGAACTACAGAGGTCTAAGAGAGGTTACGTGTAATGAATCACGAGGGTCTTGAGAAAGACTAGAGAGGAAGCCAATTAACCTGAAGGAATCTGACAGGAACAGAAGTATAGGATGCAAAGACCGTCCAGGGGGAAGATGGAGCATAAGCAAAGGAAAACAGATCATTTTGTGGGCTGAAGGGTCAAACGTGCCTGACATTTTAGAAAGGTCTAAGAAAATGTACAGTAAGAATGGAAGGGGAAACTGAGGCTTGATTTTCAAGGCCCCTGTTTCCGTTCTCCAGTGCTTTGTAACAAACCACCCTACAGGAGGCTTGTAAGAACAATTTTTTTTCTAAAATTCTGGGCATTGGCTGGGCTCAGCTGGGTGGTTCTTCTTCAGCTGGGGGTCAATTATGCAACTGCATTCAGCTGGAAGCTCCCGTGGCCCTCCAAGATGGGGGTGTCTCTGTTATTTTCCGTTTATCTCCCCATCCCAAATGTGGGCTCCCACCACCCAGAAGTCGAGGCTCAACTTCCTTGCATGGCCAGTGTGCGCCAGGAGAACTAAGGAGAAAGCTGCCCAGCCTGGAACAGACCGATGTACGTTCCGCTGCGTTCTAGGACCTAAGGCAAGTGAACGGACTGCCCAAAGTCAATGTTGGCGGAGACACAGACTCTAGCTCCTGAAAAAAGGGAGTGGCAAAGAATGCGTGGTCATTCTCCATCTACCATACTCCCCCCATACCCAGCTAAGGAATACTAAGGAATTTAGCAGGAAACAGGAAACAAGAGAATAGAGTGATCACAGTTGTACCTGAGGGAGAAAAAAACAGTTGGGATCAGTGGAACAAACGAGGTAACAACCTCCAGTTAGGAGCACCTATCACTGAAGGCACTGGACAGAAAGAGAGTCAACGGTGCAGATAAAAATGGTGCATTATTCACCCAGATGGGAAAAGCTTGCTAAGTAAAAGGAAGTTCTAGTCCTGGACCAATACAGAAAAACCCCTGCCTACAGTTTACGTTCAGATTCAAAAAGAGTAACGACAGCCACAGGCCCATCCAAATAGACGCCAAACATGCAGTCAAATGTACCTTAAGTGCTTTTTAACCTGGTTTCAATCATCACTTACAATTTTTAAAATTCTGCTGAACAGGTAGCTCCCCTGAATTAGAAAGTTAAACAACATTTACCATTAGCAAGCCATTATTTGGAAAGCTGAAACTGTATTGTAAATTACAGGGTATAAGAGATACTTAGCTAACTGAAACCCGGCCAAAATAGTAGGACAAATGTAACTAAATACTGGCTTGGAATTCTAATTAACCATTGCTTCCCACAGTCTTTGTTTTTACACAGTCTTTCAAAATAGGCATTATCAATATGATCCTTTCAGAAGGTCTAACTGAAGGAAGAGCCAGAACCTTTAAGATGTCTAACATTAAGACAGTTGAGATTTTGGGAAAGAAGTCCACTCCACCTTGCTACTGACTGAGTTCCTACTGTGTGCCAAGTGCCAGAGATAAAGCAGAGCACGTGACAGGGTCCCCATCTTGCTGAAATAGAGATGAAGGGGCAAAAGTCGAATTAGAAGCAAATCCATCTAGGCTAATTTCAGCTAATGAAACATATTCCATCAAATCAAAACGGGGGTGTTGAGATGGTGATGTGTACATGTAGGAACTACTTTCGACACAATAGCCACCCCTATGTTCTCAAACCGACAGATGGAAATTAAAGGGCAATGCACTCTTGGCACCTGCAAGTTTTACCTGATCCATTAGCTTCTGAATTCCTTTCCTCTTTGAGGTCCCTTTTGAGCGCTGTGAAAGGTCACTTCAAAGTTTTTAAGCTCTAAGGAACTGGGCAAGAGCATGCAGCTGTTTTGGAAGCTCGGGAAATAAATATTTCCTAAGCCATCCACTGCTACTTAACAATAGATGGCAAAGAACCTAAAAAGCTTTCCGAGGAATACAGAGTCCCCCTTCCCTACACTTGCTAATTAGGTGAATGAGGTAGGAGACCTTGTCTACTAATATTCTAGCTACAGGAAACTTCAGTTTAAGGGTGGATCCCTCCGTTTTTATTTTTCGCATTTGATAAAATCTTCCTGGTAGTGTTTATCACTCCAGTTCCTCCTGCCATCACCCTCCCAAGCACCGCCAGCACTAGAAAATGTATCGATGCCACAGAAAGGAAAAAGAAAAAACAAAAACAAGCGGGTAGTCCACCTAATTGTGTTCTCTATACTCATAACACACAAGCAAACATAAACTTAGAAGAAACAGTTTCTGAGTTAGAGAGCTCTGAATGTATATAATATTGGCCTTAATAAAAACAATGTACATGAATAACAGTTAAATTAGTAGACTGCTTCCAGAATCTTTTTTTCCAGGCACACCCACGGTATGTCTTTAACAGATCCTGGGCACTTCAATGAAAAACCGAGGTGCCAATGATTTGCAGGCTAAATTAATGTTAAATACTTCAAAGAACTGGACAAATAGGTCGGCAGCAAAAATTTTATGAGTTCACTTCCTTCAAGGGAACTTGGAGAGCGGGCTTTTATTGCTGTGAATTCTAGTCACCCCTTCTACCCCTCAGCATCTGTTTGAAATATGGAGTAGACAATTGCTTTTTTGGCTGTGACTCAGGTGGTTGAAACACAGGACAAACAGACTACTGTATATAAGCTTTCCTCCAGCAATGAAAATTTTTATTAACTCTCCTGCTTCACAAACGTGGCCGCTGCTTAGTGCCCAATCTCCACAGCATTATCGAAGCATCTGACTATTTATGGATTCTGGTGGCCGAGCAAGGGGTGACCATGTTAAAAACGTGTCTACTCTCTGTTTCCTCACATTTCAGGAGAAGCAGGGAAAACAACACCACCAGCAAAATCTTGTGTCTGTTCAGTTTATCATTCAGATGTGTAAAATTCCAAGTTAAATACTAAATATGAGCTTTCTACATAAATATGTCAGTCTTGCTGCAGAGGCCAGCCAAACCAAACAAGTCCCACGGTGTGAGGCTGCAGAATTTTCATAGAAGCCATGCACTTGCCCGTTTTTAATCAGTTTTTCAAATTTTCTCCCAAGACAACAGAAATGTTAGAAAGCAACCCAGGGATAGGAGTGAGAAAGAGCTCTCTCCTCTTCACCATGGCGACTAGGGGAGGATCAAGGGCCGAATGTCTGCCCAGCCAAACACGAGTCTGTCTGTAAAATTCCGCACAGAAGAAAGCTAAATCCCAGCCCATCAGCCCAACCCCAAAATAAAGAAACATATAGGCCGGGACTAGAAATACGCATGGACGTATCCCAAACGGAGAGTGCCAGATTTAAACAGTGGAAGGATAGTTGACTCCAGAGCAGAAAAAAAGACACTTCAGCGCATGTCACTAGAACAGAAGCTGCCTAATACTCATCTTCAAAACCTAACCCATTTTATACAGAAAGTCTATTCACAAACTGGGAAACCGCCTTCATCAAAATCTTTTGGCCAAGACTACTTCGCGAGAGAGGGCATACATTTTTAGGGACCTGTTCTGTGTTTCCTGCTAACAGATCTACTGCCCCTTTCTTTCTTTAAGTGAGCACAGCTTACTTGAAATCCCTTCACTTGAAAACTCAGATACACTTCATCTTACAACAAACACCAAACTGCCTTTGAACTTTAAATTCATGCCCCCCCCCACCCCGGCCCATTACACTTGAAATTATTTGCCTCCAAAATTATAAAGGAAAAAGTAAGTGGTTGAGATGACTAGGGTAACAACTGTTTTTCTTCCTTAAACCAATTTACATAGCCTTTTTCCTAGTTGTCCCAAAATGCAGATTCTTCAAGGAATATTTCAGGCATTTAAACGGAAAGTGAACTCCCATGAATTTTGGCAAAAATAATGGAAACAAGGACTGAAACAAAAATATCCAATAAAACACTTTCTCTTTCCTGAAAGAGATGGAAAGGAAATAAAACACACCCTGAAAAGAAAATGATTTTATAAAACGTTACTAGGAATAGCTTTCACCAAATTCAAAGGGAGCACCACTCTTTTTTTTTTTTTGTAAAAAAATCAAAACCTGTTTCCCAGAATGACTTTTCTGAAATCATCAGCACCTCACAAATTTTTTTTTTGTTTTGAGAACATTAAACTCGATTAAGCTTTCTTTAATAGTCAAAAAATTAAGAAAGGAGGCCAATTCTGCCAAAAGGCCTTTTTAATCATTTCAGATAAATAACTTAAGTCACAGAAGACTAACCAGACATGTCCAAAGTGGTAATTTTTTTCTTAAGTATAAGGACTGGTTTAACTATACAAAAATCTCTACTGAGGTGTTTGTTGTAACTGGTGTACACCCTCCTTGGGAGAAATCTCTTCGGAGACAGAAGTTTCCTGACTTCGTGACAGGTTCTGATGCCCACCTTGCCTTTCACATACCCATGTGCTCCGGGGGGGCAAACTCTGGCAAAGGAAGAGAGTACACACTGATTCCAGCCAAACAAAACAGAAAAACAGAAACAAAAACCAAAAGCACCTTGGCTGGCACATCTATCCCTCACCCACCTCAGAGGCATGTGAGACAACCAGCAAGGCCACACAGAAAGTCCTGAGCCACCTGGATGGTCTCTGCAAAATGCAGAGGTGAGGTGGACACCAAGGCACCTTCAGTCACTGGCCTGGGGCGCGTGCTCACGACAGTTTGCATTTTCTACACAATGAAATGAGAAGCAGCACTATGTTCAAGGAACTGTGTGTAGCTGGTAACAGAAATACCCGGGTTGAGCAACCCATGGTCAATCTCCCACTGAACAGCATGAAAACCTAGGACAACGGACCGGTTAGCCTGCTTGACTTACACAGTTAAGTTCCCCAAAAGGAGGACTCCAAGTTAGAACACTCCTCGCAGTCCAAAGGCCCGTAAAATCTCAGAAGTACTCATTTGAAAAAGCTTTAGAAAGACAGCCCCACACTCAGTTCCTCCTTCACTCACTTGCCACGTGGCACAGTGTGTGGAGAGGGCAGTCTTGCGGGGACTCGAGGGCACAGACACAGGAATCAAAGGCAGCCCTTGCCTTCAAGAAACTTAGAGTTTTACGGGAGGACAAGACAAGCACGCAAGAGACAGGGTGACAAGTGCTGGGGGTGGGGAGGCGGGCATCAAGGCACCATGAATAATGTATGCCACCTGGTGACATGTGATCGCCCCATCTCCCAGAGACTCGCACGGTTGCATTCTGTAAACTTTTCTTGAACCCTGTGCAATTAACCAAATTTGGCAACCCATGCTAATTTTGAAAGGCACTCCCTGGGAATTTAGTAAAAGTTTAAACAACTTGTTTACATGTGTTTGGCCCATCTGTTTAAACAAAAAGTTTATTTTAAGAGGAGCAAATCTTGGGTGCAAGCTCCTTTTGTGCTTGAGACCACTACTGACCTCTTATCCAGCTCCGTTTCCCTAATCTGCATTCTAAATCTCTTCTGTAAACAAAACTCGAATAACAACTTTTTATGATAAATGCTGTACACCTCTAAGATGACAGCTGCAAAATAAACTCGACTTTTATAACCAGGAAGTGTTCTAAACATACAGCAAATGCTCTTTTTTTTTTTTTTTTTAACACTGTTCCCTTCTAAGAAACCACACACAAAGAATTTTTTGTGCGTTTGCGTGCGAATGTGTGCATGTGTGTGAGTCTCTCTCTCTCTATTCCCAGTGATCACTCTGAAATGTGTGCATTCCCATCATGACCCAGTGTTTTCCAGCCCCATGATGCCCTCACTTTTGATTGTGGAGATGATGCTGAAGTGCACAGAGTATTTACTGATCCGGTTATCTTGTTCTGTGACAGGCAGAATCAATCAATCAAGGGGCCAGCTCTGCACTTACATATTCCAGGCACATCTCCGCACTTCAGGATACGAGATCTCAGTGTTATCCAGCCAAATTTGATCAACAAATGCAGTTCCCCTGTGCCACAGCAATCTCCGATGAAGATGTTATTATGTGGAACTGAGCAAAGTGATAAAGACAGTAGAGCGGAGCTCAGAGAAGCCCGGCTGGACCTTACTGACAGCTTTTATATACCGAGGCGGCGATGTCCCCTTTTTCCAGGATTATAAAAGTTCCCCTGATTTGAAGAAAATCACGCTGTCCATACGCTGGTGAGTCCCCGCCATTCAAACATTGCATTTCCCCGTCTCAAACTAAAATCCTCGAGGAAGAAGCAACGTATATTTAGTGTAACAATGCAGGCAAAATCCTTTAATAAAGAGGATGATATCTAAAGCACAGAGAACATTCGTGTGAATTTGCACAGAGCTCTCGTGATTGTTGCTGTGACGGTTAAGTGGCATAAGCTAAAACAAAAACATGTTTTCATAATTTAATCGGTGTTATAAATAATTCGATTAATATCACATCTAGGACATTCTGTGGAAGGAGGTGTCAATATTTTAAGTGGATTTAAAAAAAAAAAAGTCTGAAAGAATCTCTTATTGTGCCAATAGTTTTTACTTCACTACTGCCCTGCAGTTATTTTACATTATTTAATCCCAAATCCCATCTTTTGGATTCTACCTTCCTCTTGCATTTTAAATCTTTAATGGAAGCCTTTGGCGGTCCATGGGTACAATGATTAGATATCTGCAGAGAGAAATTGAAAAATTAATCATCGTTTCCATTTTATATTTTTGTACTACACCAAAAATTACTTACTTGTAGAGCTAACTTCTACACTCTTGCAATATGTTCCTTAACATTGCAAATGTGGAGAATGATTTCAGATAAAGCATGTCCAAACTGAGCCAGTAAACAGCCTTAAGTTATTCTTTGAGATTTGTATTCTGGGTTTTCGTCCAAATTTCATTTCGATTCATTTTAATTAAAATACATTTATTGGTAGAGGTTAGGTTACATGCGGCCTAAAACCAGGACAAGAGTTACCCAAGCTAATCACAGGAATGATGTTAAGATTGTTTATTATCCTTTTATGAATTTTCCTACTTCAATTACAGCATTTCACAACTCTATGCAAAATGTGAAATGCTATCCACATGCAGTTTATTATAGAAACTCATATATGCATTAATCTGACCTCCCCCCAAACAGCTCCTTAACCACAGGAACGAGGAAAAAAAAAAAAGAAAGAAAGAAAACCCAAAAGACAATAAAAAACAGAAAACCACCTAAAGTCAGCTATCACATCGCAAGTACCATCATACTGCTAAATCTATTAACTTTGTTTTCTTTTTTTCACTATTATTAAACTGGAAAGAAAAATTCAACTGGAAAATTGTGCCTTTTCGGTTCCCTTGTCATCATGTAATAAGTATGAGAAATATATGTGCAATGGCCAAGTGGCCGGTAGACAAAACACCCACTCTAAGTGACGTACTGTTTTCCATACCACTCAGACAAAATCAAAACAACAGAACTGCTGCAAACAAAAACAAAATAACATTTCCCATCAGCATTCCAGACAGAGAAAATTTACAGGAAAAGAAGCTGGGAAAAGAACCAGAATGAAATAACTGCTCATACCTCCACTCTTGGTAGAGCGATTTCTTCAGACAAACAGCACTTACTTTAACACTGAAATGTTTAACAATTGATAAAATGTTTGCCAGTGTTAGAAGACTTTTTTTTTTTTTTTTTCTTTTTCTTTCTCGGGCAAACATTTGCACTGTTTAAAGCGATGAAGTGCGTCTACAGAACCGAGGGGGCTACTTTTCTTTTTTTTTTAAACGGGGAGACTTATGTTAAGGACAAAAAAAAAAACAAAACAAAAACCCTTAGGTTGTAGAAACATACAGAGTAAAGTGTATCATTTCATTGGTTCTCCTTTCCCTGAGAAATACAGAAGTGTTTCCTGGCCCTGCTAAGTCTGCCTGGCAGGAGAATGTAAAACTCCCTTGAAAAAGTGAAGATGATCTCCTTTTATAGCTGAGTCACGTGTGTGTAACTTTATTAAAGGTGCTGGCTCCCTGGAAGTCACCGGATCAGGGCTGCGCCTGGAAACCTCCTCATGAACTGAGGCACGGCAGTGACTACCAACAGCTGTATTTGACGATTCCATCGAGTCAGTTTGCAGTGTCTCTATCACGGGGGATTCTTGTCAGCTGCTCTCTTGCTAACACAATTCCTGTGTTTTGCCTGGCAGTAAATGGACGCCTCTGCCCTAGCGTCGTCTAAACAACTCCGTTAACATTTGCCCCCGAGCGTCTCTCTCTTTGTCCAGTCCCTGTCTTCTAACAGATGTCATCCAAGCCTAATCAAGCATAAAATGGTCATAAATATTTCTTTCTGGTAGATTTCACATTCGCATTTCATGCAGGGACATGATATTTTTCTGCTACCTCCAGGGAGAGCCTAATGCAAAAACCAGTTACTTACATTCTAGCCTCATGTTCCTTTAGTAAAATGCAGAACATGTTCTCAGTTCAAAGACATAAAAAGGCGTAAGACTTTATCTTCGGTCTTTTGTTTAACTGCACCTTTTTTTTCTTCTCTTTTTGCCCCCCAAAATGTATCTTCATTTTACAGTTTACACTTATGCATTACAAATGTTCCTTTGTGCGTGTGAAAATATAAAACAAGATCTAAAATGAGACCATGTCTACCATATTTCAATAACTTCAGGTTTTCAACATTAGACTCCTTAATTACTGGCAGAAAGAGATTTTTTGCTCAGATACCTAATTCAAATAACAAGCTATTTAGAAAGTAGATGAGATAAGATGAAGGCTCTTCTATTTTCGTTCATTTTATGCACAATTTTGCAACCTTCTTCATCATATTTAGTTAAAACAATGGGATGAATCCAACGTACAAATTTAAGGTTCATGCCAATTTACCAGTTGAAAAAAGGAAAGATAATCACGAGATAGGCCCCGTTTCCAATACTTAAAACTTTGATCAAGCAGGGGAAGCTACTCCAGATAATTAAGCTGCCTCCTTAATGAGGAAGAATTGGTAATCAGCACAATCATATTTGTCTTCAGCAAACTTAGTAAATAATGAGTCTTAATCTAAAATAAAACTATCCTAATAATACTTTTGAGGCCATATGTCTGTGTTTCTCTTCCCGATCCCTTTTGTCAAAACAGAAATCTTATATTGCTATTTAAAGGGAGCTGTAAAACACACAGCAATATATATCACAACAATGATGCTCTCCCCCCTACCCTTTCCTTCGTTGAGCCTAATATTTGATTACTGCTAGTCAAATCAAGCTTTCAGGCAAATAATCTCCATTTTTAAAGTTAATGAGATATGGTCATGTCGACAACAGCTTGCAGAAACTTTTAATTTTAATTCCTGCAGGCTGTGCTGGCCTCTTTTACAGCAACTACTGTATGAATGAGTCAAATTTGCCAACATGGCTTATGTAGACAAGTGCACACTAATTAAAAATACCCACTGGTATCATAATTTAAATACCATGAAAATAAACTGTGAAAGTCGCTCGGATCCAGTCTCATGGCTGCCTGAGAGTGTGCTTCCTTTGACTATAGGATGTTTTATTGCTGGCGTGTTCTTAGCTGAAAACCATTTTACATCTTTGAGGAATTTGGGATTTTGATGTAATTATACAATTTGTGTTAATATTTGTTTCACATAAGCTGTTAAGCAGGCCTCCCAGAACGACCACTAATTGAGAAAACCATATTGCTGAGGCAAGCGACAAATTTATACTCTTGATTTAGGGTCCAGCTACAACTTCTCTTGGGCCTAGGGTGCCTTCTCTTTTCTCTCTAAGCTCAAGCCACGATGAAACACAAATAAAAACATCATTCTGTCATTCTTTCTCTTCTCTTATTCCTTTGAAGTTTTCATTCTTCTTAACATTTGTATTTTAACTGCTTTTCTTCCAAACAAGGGAGGTAGGGCATGCTTCTTCCCCTCCATCTAATCCCTAAATGCTGCTAGAATTTCTTTTCATCCATCCATCCATCCATACACACGCGTGCACACACGTGGGCATGCACACACACACACACACACACGCAAAATTTAAATAATTCTTTTCAAGGGAGTTCCCTTGCCTTTGCTGGGATAAAAACATATTTCATACAGGGTAAAATCTTGGCACCTTGAGGGTTAAAGCTATTTGAGGGGTTAAATATGCAATTACCTCTGACTAAAACCAGAGAGACATATAGATAAATAGAAGAAATGAAGTCCCCAGGTTCCCTTCAGAAGCCTTCATCACATTACTACCAGACAGAAACTCTTTAAGTATCATTTTCAGATGTTAAATCATTGTTCGCGCTGCACATATTCTCGCTATTCCTGGGGGAACAATATCTGAAGAGAGAGTGCTAACAAATGCAATCCTGTAAACAGGCATTTTTCCTCTTGTTGTGAGTACCTTTGTATCCCCGCTCCCGGCTCTGTCAGCCATGCCTTCTCTCTGCTTTGAAGTTAAAGGACTGAATGAACGGCATCATCTATTACCCAGAGTGTGCATGGAGATTATAAATAAGAAATAAAAGTGACTTTCAGTACACTGCTCTTGCATTAGCCAGTTGCCTTCTCTCTTACCTCCTTCTGTCCTTCATACCTTACAACCAATAATCTATTAGAAACCTGCATTTCAGGGTTTCGTGCAGAGGGAGACCCAGCCTGGACAATGTGTTAGCTGAGACGTGGAAAGTTGTGCTGACATGCACAGGGCTGGGGTCTGGACCATGGCTCTGAATCCAGCTTTTCCCCCTCCTTAACCCTGATCTTACAGATGTCCTTCAGGACGAGTGGCTGGTGATAGGACTGGCTCTTCATTTACATTTTTCTGTTGACAAACAGAGTCCATGAATATTAATTATTCTGAAGTTTATTTGCAGAAAAGGCACTTTCTAATCCTTATCAATTATTTATTGAAAATCTCCCCCACCTAATAATCTCATTAACATTATTATACTAAGGCCAACAGCAAATATTCCTTTGATAAGTAACAACCCAACCCGTTATTCTTCCTGCCAAATTTCATGTAGCCTCCTCTGCTTAATCATGGACAACCCGGCCTTTGTTTCCAGAAGCTCTACCTTAGTCCTCCATTTTTTTTTTTTTTTAAATAAAAGAAAATTCACATACAGGGCCTTTTGTTTTAAAATGGAAAGTATGATACATTAGGAAAAAAATTAAAATTAAAACAGTGGGAAAATACATGTATGCCTGCTTTTTAAATCCCTATTGGTTATGTGTAGAATTACTAAATGGAAAACCCGAGAGCCCCAAACCCCACAGTCATAGAGCATGAGTATCCCCAAGGGAACGCATGATGTCTGGGAACATGTGAGGGTCTACAAGAAGGTAATGCAAATGAAAACCACATCTCAATAATGAAGACACCTTCCACTCATGTTTTGCTGCTTACAGAGCCTTCTGACCTTCAATACCTCATTTGCTTCCCCTAATGCCCCTCTCAGGTATGCATGACAGTCATTATTAACTTGATCTTACCGATAAAGAAACTGAGACTAAGGGACTGCCTGAGGTCACAGGGCTACTAGGTGGCAGGGCATGGAGAATCTTCAAGGAGTTCTGCACCCCAATTCATTCACTGGTTCTGTTTTCAAAACCAGGATTTTCTCTAACTTCCTTCTTCCCTTTTGACTCACTGTTGGTGTTTTAAAAGACATGCTTGCTTGGAATTTCATGTTTTAAAGATCTGGAGTGCCTATTGGTGATTGTTAGGGACTACACTTCCCCAAAATCACCAAAGCACTGAATATGTAAAACAGAGCCTAATTTCTAATTTAATCAGAAATTAATGAGAAAAGAAACAGCATGCAATTTTAGAAGCAGAAGGAACCTTTGAAATGAACTAGTTTCCAGAGGCTCAAAGAGTCAGGGACTTGCTGCAAATCACAGCAAGACTCCAACCCAGCCTGGCTGATAACCCGCATCAATGTTCGAGGATCATATCTACAAAGCCGTTGCATTTTCCAAACTTGAGAGGTCACTTCTTTCTTCCTTTTGATTCAGGGGTCAGCCTTTTTTTTTTTTTTTCCTACCATGATAGGAGTTTCTCCTCCATTGCCTAAGAATATGAGTCACTACCCCTAAAGATTTCCCAGAACTTAACACCGTTTGATAGGAATAATCAGGCAGGAAGGCGCTTCAACTTCACTCTCTCAACCCCAAAGTCTCCATCCTGCCTTTTCTTCACCCCCACCACCCACCCAACCTGACTTACTTAACAGTGCAAGCATAGAAGATCTTTTGATGCAGCACACTAGCTGTTATCCTATTAGTGCATTCCACCCAGGAGATGGACAAAGCCTGACTCAAAGTCAAGATGCTACACATTCCCGGTAGAAATTCACTGAAAGGCAAGATGACCATGGGGATACAGGTGATAACAGGCCAGTTCACGATGACAAGGAATGTCCAGGAAGGATTTACAGAGGTTACCTCTGGCAAGTCTAGTAACAATAAGATGAGAAGATGAGGTTTGAAGTCATCTTACGAGGGACTGCGGGCGTATTCTGGGAAGTCTCAGCTTCTTTCCTATGAGCATTCGAGAAAATGTGGGCTTACAGGATAACCACAGTAAATGAGGCTTTAAGGAATGGGAATTGGGAAACAAACCGTGGTAGGAAGGATGAAACCGTTTTTTCTTCTTAAGAAGGAAGTGAAAAAATAGTCATCAATCGTAAGGCATGGTATGACTAGCAGAGGAACTTTACCACCTGCTACACAGAACAATTTCCCTCAGCCACCATCTCTGCATCTTCTCTAGGACAGTAAACTACTGCCAGTGGACCAAATCCAGCCTGCTACCGGTTTCTGTAAATAAAGTTTTATTGGAACACAGCCATGTCCATTTATGTATTATCTATAGCTGCTTTCACGCAGAGCATTTGTGAGAGGGACAGAATAGCCTCCAAAGCCAACAAAATTTAGTATTTCAAGTCAATCTAAATGTAAAGTTAGCTGATTCCTGCTCCAAAAGGAAGAGTGAAGAAAAATAACCACTTCCCAATAATCAATAACAAAATTTGAAAATGGATGTACATATACACACACACAGTCACCCAGCTATACCCTATATATTGAACATGGTTCTTGATGATGTTGGTAACCACGGGAATGAAGTTTCTGATTTCATCCATCCTGACAGATCATGGAAGGGCCCACATCATACTACACAAGATTGTTTCTAAACACATCAGGGGCGTCCATGCAAAAGTGAATCAAAGGACAAAGCCTTTATTTTGTCTGAGCTTAGTTTCTTCATCCATAAAATGTGAGGATGGATTCATCTAAGGAATTTTAAAAATTCTATGACTATAGAGATAAAGAAAAGCGAACACACACATTATATATTTGGGGTAAGGAGTGGAGGATGAAGGAGAATGGAGGACACAGGAGTGAGAACAGGCACAATCTCACTCTCAGGAGTGAGAAGAGATAAATACGTGTTAGAGGGACAAAATGAAGTCACTTTTATCATTCCTACAGGAGGTATAGATTCTGAAAGAGTTCAGCACCTACAGGGAGTGGTAGAAGGAATGCTCTACTTGCACATTACAATGAATTAATAGAGAGATCAAGGTTCTGTGAATCCTTCTGGAGAGGAGGAGAGAGTCTACAAGGAGACTGGGCAGAACAGGACCTACTCTGGACTTGTAAAGCAGTTTGAGGTGCGACCATCCCAGCCACCCAGAGATGTGCATGCACTTCTGCCCCTTGTACTGGGAAGTGATAGAGCCCAATTTTCTTCTCCAGCCCGTGTGTTTCTTTCTTGAAATGACAACACAGATGTGGCCATGGTGACATCTTCGAAGAACTGAGGTCCCTTTCCTCTCAAACGGCAACCCCAAAGTGGGAGATGTTCAAATTATGACTTTTCTTTCAATAAAACTGCTTCAGCCTACTCCACCATTCTTGCCAAAAGCAGACCTGTCAGTTTGTTTTTAAAGGTGAGACAGTGATAAAGACAGACAAAGAAAGATCCACTATCTGGGCTTTTGTATCGATCCAGAACAGTGACCAACAAGCAAGTTAGCTGATTTAATAATGTTTGTTAAAGCAAGGACTGGGCATTATCGGCCATCTTCACAAAATAAGCCACGCAAGTTACGATGATTTCCCAAACTGGAAACAAACATATGCTTTGTCGCTGGGTAAATGTACATAGTTTGACTTATAGGTTATGAATCTTTAAAACTCCTACCATAAGTCCTATCGCACATCCTTCGTGAGTACTATCTTTTATTTATTGTGCTAAGCGATTGTTCTTTGTCGACTGGAGCGGTGCTGGATGTGAGCAAAGCAGGTGGGCCACGGAAACATTAACACAAAATACCACTCAGGGAGCAGAGGACATTTTGTCAACAGAGCTAATCACTCTTACAGCAAAATAATCCACTCTTTTAGATATTAAAACAACGAAAACAACTGTGGTGACTTCAAAAGGACTAACTCATTAATCAGTGAAGCCGAGTGAATAATTGCCTCAAGAAACACAAGGTACCAGAAATATTTTATCCAAATACATTTTCGTAGGTTGGGAAAAGGGTCGAGCCTGTCATGTAATACTAAGAAAACACAGAAGGTATTTCCCTAGCCCGTCAGTCTGTGACAGTTGTTTGGGGCACCTGGACAAAGTCTGCAAGTTTTAGGTCTTCCAGCCGCATGTACCCAAACACAAGAGCCATAAAGAGAAAAACGTGTCCGACCCAAAATGGCTGCTTTTAAGTTGTCCATAAAACACTGACTGCAACCATCGCAGCTTGCAGCTGACTATGCAGACTTATTAATAAACCCAGATTTCCCAAGTCTTCAAAGCCAGCACTTCCATGTCCCTGATTCGTGAAGGAGACAGCGATCTGAAAAGCGGTCCACATTGGAGGCAGGGTTCAGATGTGCCGGAACCCTATACACTGGCCGTATCGCCCGCCGCACCCCATAAACCTCACCACAAGCACTGCTCAATGTCTGTCGTTTCTGGAGCGACCCAAAGGCTTTCCAAAGTGTTTCAGAAACAGAAGGAAGGATGCTAACCTCTGCCTGCGTATGCCAGGCTTGGGTGTTCATGAGAAGGATGCAGGCAACGGGCGTGAGGCAGGACCCTTGTTCGGAAACGCAAAGAAAGGAATCCGAGCATCAAGGCATAGCTGCTTCTGAGAAAGAGTGGGGGACATGGGCAGAAGGGAAGGGCTCACTGTGAAAACAGGAGAGGGTGAAAATGGAAAAGCTCTGTCTAGAGGAATATTTGGCATTTTCTTACTGGACGCAGCAAGAAAAGATGGGTTGAAAGGAGAGAGATCTGAATGAGACAACATTTTAGGGTGTTCCCAATGGGGCAGGAGGCCAAGGGAAATGGGAGCAATCCTTGTAACAGGACCCGATCCCCTGATACCCAGCACAATGAACACAAGGGGAGACGTGCCATGCTGGGGTGAGGAGCTCAGATGGCGGGACCCGGCAGATGTGGCTTAGAAGCTGGACTTGTCTAGCCATAAGCTGTGTGAACGTGGGCAGCTAAGGAAGTTTCTTCCTGTGAAGAGTAGGAATTTTAAGAGTACCTAGCTCACAGTGTGCTTACAAGAACAAATTGCACTAATACAGGTACAAAGCCCAAAGCTGGAAGAAAGGAGCTTTCAATAAATTCTACTATTGATATTCCCACTACTTCTCCTACCATTACTATTACTGATAGGAGTACACCTGACTCTTGAACAACACAGGTTTGAACTGCACTGGTCCACTTCCATTGGATTTTTTTTTTTTTTCCAATATAATACAGTAAAGTCCTATACATGTATTTTCTCTTCCTTGTGATTTTCTTAACATTTTCTTTTCTCTAGCTAACTTTATTGTGAGAATTCACTATATGATATATATAACATGTAAAATATGTGTTAATCGGCTATATTTATGTTATCGGTAAAGCTTCTGGTCAACAGTTGGCTATAAAGTAGTTAAGTTTTGCAGGGGGACTCAAAAGTTATATGTAGATTTGCAACTGTGCAAGGGGTGGGTGCCCCTAACCCCCACATTGTTCAAGGATCAACTATAATTTCAAACCAAAAAAAAAAATGTGGGACAATAGGGACGTTTAGGATTTTTGATAAAAGGAAGGAATGCACTTATTTATTGAAAATGGGTGGGCTATCATCATACCATGTTGAAAGTTTCCTCCTAAAAACAATTTTTAAGCAATGTGCCCAAATCCCGAATCAGCTGGCGAATCTGGGAGAAGGTGAAGGGGGGAAAGTTGGGAAAACAGCATTAATTAGACCATAAAATCTGAAACATGAAACTAAGAACATGAATTTTCCCCTAAAGCTATAAACACTAAATATAAAATTAAGATGAAAAAGTGAACCATCACATAGGAAACTTAGCCCTAACAATTCCCACTGATAACATTACTGCTAGCTATTTCTTTTAACTATAAAGTTCCACAGTGGGAACGGGAAAAGGGATATGTAAAAATGTGAAGGAATGACTTAAAAAAAAAAAAAATAGTGAAAGGACAGTCAGTCACCAAAAGGTGCACAGTTGGAACCTCTGTAAATGGAGACTGCGGGCGGTACAGTTTCTTCTTTCTGTGCTTTCCCAGACGCATCTTCTAATTTTGCTACAATGAACGTGTAATTAATTGTGCAGTAGAAAATTCGAAATTATTTGGTATCCATTTTCAATTGAAAACATCTGAATTACACCCAAGCCTTCTGCACAGCCAACACTGAGGATTTCACTCTCAGCTCTGGCACACTGGGGTATTTTGTAGGCACTGGCAGAGTTAAGTGACTGTCTCGGCACCTCTGCCAGCACATTCAGCAGCCATTCCCTAATTGTGCCACAGTCACTCTGCCAATATTTTATGGGAGTTTCACAAAATGCACCTATAGCTAGTTAGACTCACAAATGAGAGGACCTCCTAAAATTCTGGCTTTAAAAAAAAAAAAAAACAACTTTTTTTTTTTTTTCCTCCCGTTCTTCATTCTTCAGAAACTTCCCCAGCCTTCTAGAAACAGGATGGGCCACGGGAATCAAATATTATCTCAGATTGGAGACCTAACAAGGGGGTTTGCCAGACAACAGCCTAGGGAAGCTATTGGTTAGATGCAGTATGTAATTATTTGCTATCCCGGTTCCAGGTACGAATCCCATAGAAATTACAGAAGGAGGGCAGCAAGGAGCCTTGAGACATAAAAATCATTCCCATGTGTAAAAACTTAGATGTTAAAAAAGAAAATGCAGGCACAAGAATTTAGCCAGAAAAAAAAAAAACAGACATGCCAATAAAAAAGCTGCTTCTTAAAATTTGGCTGGCAGTGTCCTTCCCCTCCCCAATGGATACTCTTAGTAAAGAAAACATGGTAGGTTTTTTCTCCCTTGCCTGTATTTGATTTCCAATTAAAATTAAATATAAACTGAAACGCCACCTGGATTTTAGCAAAATCCAATCCCCGCCCTCCACCGCTCCTTTTTCTTAAAAGAAGAACCTGGGCTTACATATACAAACATTTCGCTAAATGACCCGTGGCAAATTGCGTAATGCCAGTAAAAGTTGTGTTTTTTAAGTTATGAGCCCCAAAGATTTTATCTGAAATAAAACCCTGATTCAATTCAGATTCTGGAGGCAAACTGTGTCCTTAGCTCTGCCTCTAAATTTAAAACATTTGTGGCGGGGCCCCTTCAGTAATGTTGCTAGTAGGTATGGAGGAGAAATTCTGTATTTATTAAGATAATATGTTTTCTTTTCTAAAATGGTAAATTGGGGCACTAATTGCCTACAAGAACGGATTCTCTGTAGTCTTCCTATAGAGGTCAGTTTCTAAATGAAGAGTGTGACTGTCAGACAGGACTGTGCCCTTATTTCAATTAATTATCTCAATGAGGGAAGACACAGGAACTCTGGAATTCACAGATGAGGGCTCTCCTTGGAGGTCTCTAACACGAATTTCTACACTGCTCTAAGGTGATCGCATTTGAATATAAATTGGGTGGAGTACGCTAAAGAATGGAAGAGCCCTGAGAAACAAGTTGGTTCCCTTCCTGGCCTCTGCCTTTGGGTCCCTAAGATTTCAGCACCGCCTTTTCCCTGTCTTCAAAAGGTGCTGAGCAAACAAAATAATACTGTCGAGAGCACTATTATTTTAAAGGCTTGACTAGTGTGCTAAGGCCTAAGGTCTATTATTCAATGTATTTGTCACATAACTTTGCTCCAGAAGTTATCTCTATTGCCCCATTCTACAGACAAGAAAAGTAAGGCTCAGAGAGACTGGCAAAACTCATTTACTTCATTCAGCAAGTACTAGAGGTGGGTTTTGAACTCTTGTCAGTAGGATTCCAAAATGCCTCGAATGAAATGTTTCTCCTGCATTTTCTAGTCCCTGAGCAGTGAGATGAGTCTCTAGGGGAAATATCATGCACTGGGTAGCCAACTAAGTACATCTGTATACGACTGTCAGTACGATACTCAAGGACATCCATAAGACAAGGAAACAGGCTAGCTCCACTGTCCATGCTTTCAGGTGCCCTGCCCTTTTGAGTGGTTATCAGACGGTGATCCTCCAACCGGCAGCAGAGAATGAGTTAAGAGCATCAAAAATGCAAATTCTTGGACCTCACCCCAGATCTACAGAATAAAGTGCTCCCAGGGTGGGTTTAGCAATATGTTTTAAGATGCCCTCCAAATGATTCCAATACATGTATAAGTCTGAGAACCACTGCAGAATGCCATACAACCTGTCAGTAAAAGTGTACCCCTGAATCAAAGGCTATGATGGTCTTAAGCCTCTTGACACCCCATGCCACACTGACCCCAGAATGGGCTACTCTAACTTACACTCCCATCAACCATGAAAGGGAGCCCCAGCAGTATACGTAGCATTTACTGTAACCTTTGCTGATTTAGCCAAAGATCTTTCAAGTAGTGTGTGAAGCTGGTGATTGTGTTCGAATAGATATAAAAAGCCTCTTCGAACCTCTGCAGAGTGCTTTATATGACCTTACTTTCCAGAGTTTTCTTCGGAGCTGGCATTTATAAGTGCTACATCTAAGATATCCAAGAACGAATTCCAGGGACACATTGGTAAGCATTTAGAGCCAGAAGAGGAAACCTTTTCCAAATTAAAGATAGGTTACTAATATACTTAACATTAATTAAACACAGAAAAATCTAGGAACATTTGTCAAAACACTGAACCAGCAAGCAAATCTAATTAACATGCAGTATGGACTGCATAGTGTTTTAACTGCAGGGTAGGAGGCTGGGGCATGATGCACATGAAACTCATTGCAAAATGATACAAGCACACATACAAACATACACTTCTCAGAGCACAAGATGCTGGGCTTTCATCGGATTCACAAAAGAGGAACCATAAACCTGCAAAATGTACGCATGATGAAATTAAAGACATGTCCTGTGCCAGGGAAACCCTCCCACCAGGAAGGCTAAAGAGAAGCTCACTAACTGTGAGATGTCATGATAAGTCATCTGGTAAGAAGCTTACAACCAGAAACAAATAAGAATGTAAGAAAACAAAGAAGAAAGGCAGAGGGGAGAAAATAAAAGGCCATGCGCTTCTAGGAAAGACAGTTCATAAATAGCTGGATTGAACGAATACCTTCAAATACAGTTCATAAATAGCTAGATTGAACGAATACCTTCAAATATCACAACTATTTTAAAATTAGGCATTAGGATTTCAGTTGTTCTAGCTCTATGACAAATAGAGGTGATTTGGTTAAAACTCGATATTAAAAGTATGTAAAATATGGACACCACCAACCAAATGACCAGCCTTGTCCGTCCCCATCTAATCTCTGTGGAGATCAGACACTCGACTCAGGCAATGGTCTGTGTAAACAGACAGGCCCCACACCATTTCCTGGAGACCAATAAACTCAGATGCTGGCGTCTGGCATAGAAAGACTTCTACTTACCATTTACCCCCAGTCATTCCACAGTGGAAATCCCCCTTGCTTATCCCAAAATTAAAAATGGCAAAGTGGCAAAGATACATTTCTTGGGCACGGAGGTCATAAACCTCACCCATACAGTTCAGTATACATCTTCCGTCCACTCTCCCCTGATTGAAAGGGTTAAATTAAATCAGCTGGTGTGCATGTGCTGAGTTAACTATTTCCCAAGTTGTACCAGTCTTCAGAAATCCCACCAACATAGGCACAAATAAACTCTTCCTCTCTGGATTACTGAAGATGTATTGCTTAAGTCATTCATCTGTTAATTAGTCATATGCGTAACTTCTACAGCTTGTCTCCATTTTGCTTTGAGATTTTTGTTGATATTTAATGCATATGTTTATGTTTTGTTCCACTACGATTAGATTCTAAGTTTTATGAATTCAGGGAGATGTTAAGGGTGTTTCTTCATATCTTCTAGCCAACCATGGGACTGTGAACCTAAGATACGCTCATTTTTATGTTAATTTTCTTTGGTAAGAGAACCATGGGGAAGAACATCCGCTCTTTGAGTGACTCAGTGTCCAACTTCCATTTCCTTAGTGGGCTGGCTGATTATTCCTCTAACCACCAATAATGCCAAAACATTTAATTTGTGAAATGCATTCAGTTAAAAGATTAGAAAGGAACTCTGCAGGTAGGATGACACCAACAAGTGACTTTACCACCCTGGAAAATGTAAGACAAAGTCTCAAACTGTGATATATGTATTTCTTGAGGGATAATTTAGGAAAAAAAATAAGGAATGATCCTGCAGTTTTGTTACTTTCTATAAAGTAAGAGGAGAAGGTTCTAGAAGGCAAGCCTTGCCACATCTGCCATTTACTAATTCAGGAGGACGGCAGCTCTAGACAACATCCAACAGGGGGATGGTGGTGTTTCAATAAAACCTTTTTTTTTTTTTCCCCAGTCCAAGAAGGGAATCTATTAACTCACAGAATTCAAGAAAGGGTTGAGGAAACACATCACAAAACAGGCAGGTAAGAACCAAAAGGCAAGAACAAGTGGATCCAGGAACTCCAGTGCTGCTGAGTCTTCCCCCAACCCCGTGCTCTTGACTCTTTCTAGCTCTTTCCTTCTTCTTACTTGAGATCCTTAAATGATTATTATCTACCTCACTGGGTCATTATGAGAATTAAATGAGATAACACGCTGCAAAGAAATAAAATATCACAGTACTCAATAAATGTCAATACAATCTTTCTTTAAAAAAAAAAAAAAGGTGGTGGGCCAGATTTAGCCAGATAGGCCCTCTGGCTTAGTTCACCAATCCCTCATAGAGTCTGCAGGTTTAACACAACGCTTTGTACCTAGAACCCGCCCAGTCAAGGGACTGAACAAATGGTCGAGACAAGTTTAAAATATTTCCGGAATATAATCGTTACAATTCTAATTGTGAATATCACATCCTCAGCTTACTCATGATGCTTTTCCTTCTGTAAACACATTAATGACACAGTCTTTAGATAAATGTGCACAGCACAGGCATATAATACACAGCACAAACTTTGAATTGGGAAGACAAGTGTATATCCAATGAGATAATCAGAGTACCATTATAAAAATGCACGTAAAGGCATTTTCACTTACTACTTTTGGATGGTGAATGCCTATTGAGTTGAAATGGAAATATCATGAGTAGGATGAAAAAAATGAGGCAAGGTAAGCAATATTATCACAGAATTATTTATCATACACATTAGGATCAAAAATAGTCAGGAAAGAATGAGCATTATGTCATTCTCTCCCAGTATTTAACCTTGTAAAAGGTTGTTGAGTTCACAGGGAAGATAACAAGAGTCAATACAAGAGGCTATAAAAATGGAACTACGGCTTACCATGCAACCTTGAAAAATTAATACTTAATAATTATAATAATAAAAGGCCGCTTCTGCCCTGTTTTAGGATGTTACATATTATTTTATTAAATTTTTCCAAAACTCTTTCTTCCTTTGGCTCTGAGACACATGGCTCTGCTGTTGAAAAGCAAAAGACATTTTACGCACAATTTTCCCTCTACTAGAAAGAGGTATATTGTGCCCTTCAGTGAACATAAAATTGATATTATCATCTCTTAGTTTATATCTCACTACTTAACCTTCAGATTAAAAGTTATTGGATTTGAATGACTAAGAAGACATCATGTCACCTTCCCTTCAATGTGGAGACAGGGGAGTTCGGAATGAGAGAAGGTACAGTGATAAAAACACAGATTTCGGATCAGCTGACACTTTGCCTCTTTTGACAAGCAACCGTGACACTGATAATTCCTTGTGCTTGTATGGATGATATACTGTGTGACAAAGGGTCTACTTTCAGAAACTTTGCTGAAGATGGATCTGCATCAGGACGTTAATTTTATTTGGAGTACAGTCAAAAAGGAGCAGTCTAAAAATAGGGATGAAAGAGTTAAGTCAAGGAGAACCTTAGGGTTACCACCTTTAAAAAAATCCTACCCCTCTTACGCAGAAGATACTGGAAAATGTTCTCTCCAGAGGGATTAAAGAGAACAGAGCTGCTTTCCCTCCATCTGCCTCTATGCAGGGCTCAACTCAAACACACAAACAAGGCCTTGACATCCCTAAGCAGTTTAATCTATACCTTGTCAATGAGTCTGCCAATAGCGCCACTGTTTAATAATTACACAACATATTTTTCCAACAAAAGAAACACAACACGCACCCCCTTTCACCCTAAAAAAAAAAAAAAAATTCATTCTAAGAAACTTGCGTCAATATGAAACGGACTTTATCAAAGATCTAACTTCGTAGTTTTGTTCTCTAAAAGAGATTAAGTCCATTCCATGATCAATAGGAACACAAGGCAGTTTATCAGCATTTCCCACATGACTTTTGGAAGATATACTCATTAGTAACTGGCAAAGGCTAAAGGGAAAATACTTGATAATTTTAATCTGAAGAAACATACAATCAAAAGAGTGAGTTTTCGTGATGTAAGAGGATGTCGTTTTTTTTTAAACAGTCTTTTGGTATTCAAACGTAGGAGGAGAAATGCAGGGAGCAAGGGGGTAAAGGTGGTCAACAAAAGCAAGTCCTCAATTAAATGAAGCAGGAGTTAGAGGCCAATTACTGAATTCAGAACCTACTGCAAGAGCCTTGTCACTGCTATTAATCTTTCAAAGATCTCTTTCCTTCTAAGCCAGGCCAGGTCCAACCTTCTAATTTACCTTCAGTACCACTCCTCTTGAATGGCCTTTCTTCTCTGCCTAGAAACCTCCCCTGGCTTAGAAACCCAAGCCTCCAACAAGCTGAACCCAGGTAACCTTTGAACCACCTTCCCACTGCTCTCATCCCGGCTCTTCAGGCTCTTCAGGTTCCAGTCAAATAAACTCCAAATTAATTACCCTACCATGCACATTTCCTTACACACAGGCAGTGCACACGTATTAGTTACATGAAAGAATATTTAACAAATGAATAAATGCATTTCAAGAACTCCAAAGCGAAGAAACAAAGTTAATACGTAGTTTCCAGTGTAGCACATTTATTAGCTCACTTGGAACAAAGCTGAGACCAGGCCAGTATGTGAAACTCTCTTCATCACATTTTCTTGTGTGAGGGGAAAAAAAAAAAAAAAAATGTGGTTGTATTTCTCTGAACCAAATCAAACACAGTATTTAGCAAAGGGCCTCTGGAATGTTACAAGTAACACTTCATAATTACAATAGATTTGAGTTCAAAGACCAAGTGATGAAAAGAAACTTTCTAAATTGGGGTTCAATTCCCTATATAAACTTCCCTTTTGTTGCTCCATCTACCACTTGCATTTATATTGCCATTCTACTTTGTCATAAAAGCAGTCACCTTGTAACCCTTTTTATCAAGTAATCTATGCACTACCTAAAAGTACACTCGACTCCATCAGTCGAGCTATATAGGTTTACATTACACAAACATACCAATTCTGCGTGCTCAGCACTACTTGTCAATAAACGCAAGCAGTTGCAAAAGAGCAAAGTAGGTTCCTTGCCTTCAGAGAACAGATAGGAGCCGGCCAGTTTTGCAAAACAAACTCTCTGCGATCAGTGAAGCTAATCTGTCAACAAATTACCATTAAAGTCATACCTCCTAAAAGTTCAAAAAGAGATTTCTGATTAGACAAGAGGGGGTATTTATTATTATTATTATTATTTGCAGCTCACAGGTCAGGGCTTAAAATTGCCTTCTCAAAGTAGGGACACTTTTACTTAAAGCTGAGGGTACACTTCACTCATGGTGAAATGTGGCATCTAGCTTTCTATGTACTTGGCTCTTTTTCTGTTGTTGTTTCTCATGCCATCTTACCTTTCAACAGAGAATGTAATGACACACAACTGTTTGGTAATCAAAACTTGAAAGGATTTCATATAAGGCTCACATCACAAGTTACCTAAATCTCTGACAATATTTTGATGACAAGGAGGTCCAAACTCACAGAGTAAAGAACTAGCTCCAGCGTTCAGGGTGAAGGATGCCTTTTCCAGAAAGAGCCACAAAAGGAATTGAGAAAAAGTGGGACTCTGTTATTGTTATGGCTGCTTTTCTTTGTCACAATTACCCGAATTCCTCTCTCCCTTTTTTCTCAATTTGTTTGCATGGTTTTTGCTAACATTTTGATGGCACCGATTCTTACTACAAATTTTTGATCATCAATAGCTTCTATATTTGAACTCTACCTTGTGTTCAAAAAGAATGTATCTTGGTAGAGTGAGTCCTTTAAAATTATAGTTTGAGTTTTCACCCACCAGTGAAGGAAGGTGCTAGCTCCTAGCATAGAGCCTGCCTCAATGAGAGAACTCAATAAATTAAGATCTTCTTCTGCACTGCCTTCCAGAAGCTTTCCTTCTCAGACACAGAGATGCTGACCATCTTTTCCCTTCCAATGGCATCAAAAGACCTTCCTTTCAGACACAGTCCCTGGTAGCTACAAGGCAAAAGGCCACTTGAGGGTATTCCTAACAAAGTTAATAAAGCAACCTTAAGCAAAGAGAAGAATGGTAAGGCCGAACTGGCCATTGCTACCTGGTCTTTGTACTAATCCACACCTAATCACTTGGGCCTCCCTCTGTAGAGTGAGGAACAAGGCAAAGGATGGCCACAATAATGGTAACATGGTTCCCATAAAGGAACAGGAGTACGAAAGAGAAGCGCACAGGGATGGTCTCTTTCACTGGAGCTCACTGCCCATCCAAACACACACAGCGATTTCTTCCAGGCATTGTTTTTCACAGGGGCACTTCAAGCTGGAAATGTTGGCAGGACAACCTCTCTCTTTTGCCCGATATCCACTAGTCATTTTGGTAACAAGAACAAAATGAGGAAATTCATTCCACCATTTTGAAAATGAAGAGAAGAATCTTCAATTTTTGTGTATTGGTTTATGCTAACATGTTCACACTCTGGTCGTTATCACTTGGTTACTCACATTCAGGAGACCCCAGGATACAGACCCGTGATTCTCCCAGGCCCCGCTGATAGCGTATTTTCTACATCCTCGGGGAATATACACAGCCAGATTTCCTTCTTGAGCACCCTCCCACTCCTCCTGTCTCTCTGAGCTTCTCTAGTCCTGGGCAGTGACTCATCTCTCACCTCCTTTAATAGCTTATTGGCGAAATGCAACCCAATGAATCCCTCTTCTTGCCTCTCATGATGTTTCAGAAGCTACTTATCCTTCCTACCTCTCTTAACTCTTCAGGACTCATTCAATGTTTTCCTCTCTTTCTTTTACATTATTAATGGGAAACGTGTACATAGACATGTGTTGATGGTTGATAGGTAACTTTTGGGCCAAAAGGTCCAACACTTTAAACCAAATGTCAAAGAACCATTGTCAAAAAATGAAACAAACACTTCACTTATCCACACTCTCTAAATAATCCATATTCAAATCCCATATATAATGTATCTTTTTTTTTAATGTCTTTCTCACAGACTACCTCTACGCTGCCCTCCTCATATAAAACAATAGCCACACCTCAAAACCACAGCAACCAAAGCCCTCTCTATACTGATTTGCAGACAATAAAACTGCCAGGTGGTACCCAAAAAAAAAACCCCATCATTAAATGGAATGTTGTTAAGAAATAGCTGTTTTATTTAACAGCTATTCATTTTTATTGAATAAACATTTTCTAGTATGCATTCTGTTAATTGACCTGACAGCATATGCTGTATATGGAGAAACTTCTAAACATTATGCTCTATGTAATATGCTTATCTGAAAAAGCTCTCATTTGCAGCAATATGGAAATAAAATTCTGCTTTCTAAAATTCAAGACTTTTAAAATGCATTAATCCACACAGTTTATGAAATTGCTCTGGACATTTTAAAATCCTTTCTTTACGAAAAAAAACTTCAGTAATTGGTAATAGTATTTGTTGCTGAGTTTCATAATGGAGTAGTGCATATCCAATACAGAACTTTTACAGACCCAGAAATGGGGCAGGCATAATAGGAAATAAAAAGCAGTTATGGTATCGGGTAAAGAATTACCCAGTGGCTAAAAGAAATGTTCAGAAACTCTATCAAATTATATTATTAGGAAACTATTGTTATAATAGTTTCATGGCCCAGATATAAGTAGACCTGAGACATTACAGAGATCATACATTTCATTTTGAGGAAGGAAGACAGTTGGGGAGTGTGTTGGCGGGCTCCTCCAGCTACTGGCAGCACCTCTCCTTGGTTGATGGCTTCTGAGTGATGATGGCATCTTGCAGAACTACCAACCCCCCTGCCTAGAGGGCCACAAATGAGCGATGCTGCTCGGTGGGAGCTAGGGCAGCCTGGAGGGCGGCGGGCTCCCTGACTTCACGAGCAATCCATCCCTTAACAACTGTTGTCCTTGTAGGAATATTGGTCTAGGGTTACCAGATCTTCTGATTTTTCAAGAGAAGATGGAAAAGCCAGATTCCCCCTATTTTTCTAGGTTGTCACCTATGTAATTCTTTTTTTTCCTTTTTTTAACAATTCTTCTTAGACCTAATTTAGCCAACCTACAGACCAGTTCCAGCATAGAAGTCACTCATTCCACAGCTAATCTTTGTGAAAGCTCTCCATTCTGAAAGGGCACTTGCTATCATTTGTAATTATCTTTGGTAATAAGAATCAAACATGGAAAGGCTTGCATTTATTTTAAGAGTCCTAGCACTAGGCAAAAATTCTCCCTATATCGTCAACGAGTGCACTGGTGCAACTGGAAAATCCTATAACATTCAGTGTTACACACAGCATAATTAACTCATTTTTATACCAAGCCCTTTTAAGCCACATCTTTTTGTTCCATGGACTTCTAACATATTTTACAGTTCTAATTCTCTTCCACTGTCCTACATTAATCAAAGCTGTAACCCCTGTTGTCTTTGTACTACAGAATCAGAATGTGCCCCTGGCGAGGAATGGGGGAAAAGTCAACAGGAATTAAATTTCAGTGCAACTGTTTACTCAACTGTGGCCTGCAGTTATTGAAATTTTATCCGTGGTTTTGTGTGACTACCGCAGTAATGAATTCAGCATGGCTGTGATTTTCTCACTGCTGGTATTCTCACTTCAAGTAAAAACCTGTAGAATAAAAATGACGAAAACAACCCAAGTCCATCATGTTGACCCTCGCATTTCTCCAAAGCGCTTAATTGTTGCAGTTTTCGGTCCAGAAGGAAACTAGGTTCACTCTAGTCCTGCAAAACTTTTTCAATCCCTTAGTTTTTTTTCCCCTTCAATCCATCTACAGATTTTCTTGTCCTCCAACAACCTGTGAAGAGCCACATCTATACTTCAAGGGGCAAACAGCTGTATTTTATTTTACAAGATCGAAAAGGCCTGCCAAGCATAATGTATGTGGGGTTTTAGCCACAGTGATAAATCCAACTACTCTCTCTTCCTAAGTCATATCAATAGCAAATAAAAATAAAATTGTTATAAAAAGTATTTAAAATGAGTTTCGAAGTACAATCAAAAAGGTACTGACATCCATAACACATAACAGCATGTTTTCCAAAGTGGTCGCAGCCAAGATAAAGGGAGGAGATGTGCTAATTTTGTTACTGATGCTTTTTAAGGAAGATGCTGTTAAAAAATAATGCACTTTCCTAACTGTCTCCTATGAGGCCAATGTGTTGTTGCTGTTATTGGTGTAGGGGTGTGTATGCGTGTGTGTTGACGGTGTATATGTAAAGACTTTGGCTGACTTACTACTTTAAGATGGTAAATGATCTTCAGTTCTTCATAGAAAACTCTAAAGAAGTGAATTTCCCATTTATTTAATTAATGTACCTTAAGTACTAAGCATGTGGGGTACTCACCCCACAGGTCAAGAGCACCACACCTCACCTGCTCCATAAGGAACCAGCGGATCTTGGTCTCTGTAGGGTAAGGACATAGAACACAGCACTCCGAAACAGCAACTGCCCGTTCTCAATATAACCATAAGTACCTGAGAACACCACCACATGAACGATGCATGCACACATGGATACCTTCCTACCATTTGAGGATATGTTTTGCTAACCACCTCGGCGGTTAGAATTTGGCCATTTGCACTCATTTAAGTGCACAACCTTCCACACGACATACATCATCAATTCCAGCTGATGTGATGCCCGAGGTGCAGGCACAGAAGGGTCTGGGCGGCCAGGGAGAGAGACCATACCACGTCACTTAGATGAAGCGCTTTGCAGTGAGACCTGAGCATGTCTGCTAGTTTCCTTTTCTTTCTATTCCACTAACTTCTAACAGACTAACGATGTAATGATTCTTCATGTTTTAAAAAACTTCTTAGCAAGAAGAAAATAAAATATGCTCAGTGCCTGTCAAAGGCTATAACCCTCATACAAAAAGGGATTCCCTTTACTTCTCTGATAACGGTTTCCAAGAAAATGGTTTGAGAAAAGGTTCGCCTTCATCCTCCTCAACCCGCAACGATTTCTGTTTCTTTCAGAAAGGCCCGAAGATGCATCATTCTTTTTTCACCTTTCTGAAATGGCACCATAACTATGCATTAAGTAAATGAATCAAGGACTAAAATGGAACAAAACCCACCCATTATCATTTAACAAAAATAAATCCTATTTCCTGATTCCAAGAGAGGCTGGAAAAACAGTGCCGTCTTCAAGCGGGTGCTACTTACTTATTTGAATTTTCCTCAACACTGGGGCCACACACCACCATTTCGGGGTCACCTTTACCATTTGGAAATATTTAATCAGTCACCCACAGGTACCCACTGACATGCCTACGGAGAACGTAAGGAGAATGAGTATGTCCCAATTTATAAGCATCTGGGGGAGCCACCAAAAAGAGCTAATTTAAAGCATTACGAGGATCTAGCCACATTATCAGCTGCCATATGTACACAGGACACATAGGTCAGTGGCCCACACCCTGAAGTTCCTACAGGTTGCAGGGGGCAATTTCTTACACTTAAGCCTGTGTGGTTGTTGCTTCTCCTGCTGTATACCCACTCCTGCCCGTTTGCTCCTACTGTCTGCTTCTACTCTCCTGATGCACCTACTCCCCCTCCCATCCCCTATTCCTTTTATCCATTATCCCTCATTTCGTGTCTTTCTTCACCAGGCTCAATAAGCCTGATTATTATTATGACTTTCTAACTCAAGCATCGGGAACCATTTCTCCAAAGATTCATTGTATTCCAAACAGTTCAGCTTCGGGCTGCCACGGTGGGGCCTGGGAAAGGTGTCCAGAGGTGCACTCAAGCTCGTTGTTAACAACTGCTCCCCAAGACGGGGGTGGGGAGCTTCCAAGACTCTCAACTCCCAAGGGCTTGGGCACTAGTCTCTGAAGGCCACCACCAGGCCGCTAGATGCTGCTGACAGGCGGCCAGTGCGCCAGGTGAGCCTCCCAACACTCCGGGGCGGGGGGGGGGG
>NC_138369.1:32655938-32720264 GCF_054177405.1 Leptonychotes weddellii
CGCCCCTCGCGAAGACTGGCACACTGGAGCAAATGGTTGCTGCCGCTCGACCCGTTCTGGATGGCTGAACCGTTACTTTTTGTCTCAGTCCCAGATTCTTGCATCATGACTCAAAAACCTGAGAGAGGGATTTTCAGGAGGGAGCGGGGGAGAGAGAGAAAAAAGCAGCTGTTAAAACAGTTGTTGGACAGAAGGAGCCAGGGCCCTGCCGTCCGTGTTGCCAAACTGTAAGCAGTTGTCCTTTTCTCTCACGATCGCTTTTGGCCCTGGGTCGTGGGCTAGTCCCCTAGTGTCGGAGGACAGAGGGACCGGTCCAGCCTCAAGGTTTAGCAGTGGTCCTTTCAATAGGCTGTTTCCCCTTGGGAGGAAAAAAACAACAAACTTTCGGGGGAACTCAGGATTTATGGTTAAATTTCTGTGGATTGTGTCTGGATGTTTTGCTCAAAAACCAGTAAGTCGCTGTGTGTGGCATATTAGGTGTAACATTAAATTTTAGTGTGTGCAGGCTCTGCGTGGGGGTGGTACACTCCTAGAGGGAAAGTCTCCAACTCCACTCTATCAAGACATGACACACACCACCAGGAGGGGCCCCTGAGGTCAAAAAGTGAAGAGCATTTAAAGATTCATACTCCCCAGAATCATTCAGGTACTGAAAAGTCTTCAAAATTGGCCATTCCAATAAGATCGGCCACATTTAGAGAGGAAAAAAAATCCCCACTTTTCAGGAGCTGAGAAAATTCAGATTCTGATCTTCGTCCTAGGGTTAAAACTTCCCTAGGAAATCCTCTTCAGGGGATTTTCTCATGCTGGATTACTAACCTCTAGTTTGGTTTAAGGCCTGAAAGGTCTGGGACACCTTATATTTATTTTGAAGAAAAATCAGGCCTTAGGCAGACCAAAGAAAAGGTCTGAATGTGAAAATATGAAATGTCTAATAAAAAAAAATATGTGTGTGTATGTGTATACAGTAGGTATATAATATGTATGTCTGTATGTATAGTGCAAGATGAGCAGCTGAAGGATATCACCTACATACGTGTAAATATATTTCACATTCTGCCCAGCTACTCTCTAGGTACAAAACCATTACCCTACGGAGCCAATTCAGCTCTCAGTAAAGGTGTCTGATTATGACAAAAGATAGATAATATTTACTAATACCAAATGTTACCATGTATTGATTACCAGTGCTGTGCTGAGCCCACCTGCAGGTGATTTATGTATATCCACCAGTTTAGCTGTGAATGCCACTGGTATCTCCAGTATGCAGATGGGAAAACTAGGGCTCCATGAGGACCATTTTAAGTTGCCCAGCATAAATCACTAGTAATGGTGCAATCAGGATTTGAACAAGTTCAGTCGGATGTCAAAGTTCTTAACCATGTATTTTCTTCCAGTTGAGGTGCAGTAAGGAGCAAACAATGAAATGGCAGGGTCATACTCCAAATTCACAGACGAGGACTTTGAACAGGAAAAACAATAGTCACTAAAGGACTTGACAGTTCCAATATCAAAGCTGAGAAATGTCTGAATGTTAAAACTTTAATGTGAGGGGCACCTGGGTGGCTCAGTCGCTTGAGCGCCTGCCTTTGGCTCAGGTTATGATCTCAGGGTCCTGGGATCGAGCCCCACGTCAGACTCCCTGCTCGGCAGGGAGCCTGCTTCTCCCTCTCCCTCTGCAGCACCCCCCGCCTTGTGTTCTCTCTCTCTCTCTCTCTGTCAAATAAATAAATAAAATCTTAAAAAAAAAAAAAACTTTAACGTGAAACACTGATCTCGGATAAAAGGGCTGAAAACTTATAACAAGTATTTTTGCATCGTGTAAAGATAGGCACAGCGTGCACTACAGATTTCTCCCCCACTCATGAAATATGTGACAACAGGGAAACTGAAACCCTTGGGACCTCCTCTTTAGAGGAGGCCGTCCTCCTGCCAGAAGTTGGTTTAAATCCCTTTTCTACCAACTTCCACAAAAGCCTAATGGAAAATTAAAAGCAGAAAAATTCACATCTTTCTTCATTTCCTTTCAGTGCGCTGTATGATCCAACTTGAGTACAAACTTTATAAACCCAGAAGACTTATTTTTTAAAGTTAATCCAATTCTGAAGGGGATTAAGAATGGCATTTTTTGTTGACAGGTGGGAAACAAATTCAGAAGCAACAGCTGATTCACTCTCTTCTCTTGAGATCGGACTTTCCAGTAGTTAGAGTCCTTTAAAAACCGCCTTTATATCCTTACTGTCCGCAGAGCATAAAACCCATCAAAAATACAACTAAAACTTTCTCTAAGATAGAAGAACCAGGCAATACAAGTACCTTGTTTCAATTTTGTGAAATTGAGGGTTCCCCCCCCAATGTTTCAGTTTCTGTTTCATAAACCTGCCCATTTGTATAGAAATGAAGGAAAAGATGGTGTTTAGGTATTTGAGGGAGAGAATGGTTGTCCTAGAGTAGTTAACAAGGAAACTCATTGAATTCTTAGGGTATGTCACAAGCATACCTAAAGAAAAAACAAAAACATTTTCTTTTTAACTTTCTGGAAAACCTACCCACATCAGTGAATGGACCCGCAAAAGACAAAAACATGGCTTACACATGAAATCCATACCTGCCCTCAGAAGGGGGCATAGTTAGCCAGATACCGTGTCCTCAGAGCTATAGGGAAGAAGGCTGCTTTTCACACCCCGTGACCACTGGGACGCCTGACCTCAGAACAGGTGTCTAAGAGATGCCCCGCTTCTGTTTCCTGGGTTTGACACCGTGGTGGTGGGTGGAGTAAGGACAATCTCCAATCCACAATTTGATGAGAAGGTTTTGCTCTACGCAGTTCCAAGAAGGCTGCCAAGTCCTCCAGGAGAAGTTTTGCAGGCATCTCGCCAAGCAGCTTGGCTTGCGAATCGGGTCTGTGAGAGTGCAGGCATTGGGACCGAAATTGCATAAAGGATTATTTTGGTCTGAGGATGTCCTTAATTAGTCAAGTGCTAACAGTAGTATGTAGGTTGCAAGATTTAAAATTTCCCATAATCTCCCACACCAATCAGGAGAAAACAGCTTTTTGAAAAGCACATGTGAAAAATTAGGAGTGTCGATGTCTAAGAACATTTCTAACAATATCTGGGCTGGCAATATTTCTTTCTATGGAATGTTCCAAGCCATTTAATAAGCCTTTATGTCTGTACAACACTTCACAAACTACAAGACTCTCTGAGGTACTTTTTAAACTCATAACAAGTCCATCAGGGAGAAGAGGCAGGTGAAATCTATCCCCATTTTACAGATAAGAAAACCAAAACTCAGCAGGTGAAGGAATAGATACAGCCATAATCACTTCCTGTTTCAGACATGAACTTGCCCATTCAATGAATGGCAGGAAAGTTCCCATTTGCAAAGTCCTGGGCAAGGGGGTGCATGAGTAAATGAATGAAAAGAAAACTAAGCAATTCCAGGGAAGACAGTACCAAGGTGGCAGGTGGACAAATAAAAGCAGCTAAAATACAAAGATGGAAGTGTCAGCATTCTTTAGCAAACACCTCTATTTGTCTTTTTCTATTGAGTTTTACAATTTGGGAATCATCTCAAAGCAGGTCAGTGTATACAAGAGGCATGTGCATTTTCTGACACCGAACACTGTAACTTCTTTTCTTAGAGGGAGCTTGTCATAGTCACTCAGTTTGTATAAGCTCCGCTTCCCTCTGGGACTCCTTATAACCAATGAACGGCTCTGCTCCATGGCAAATCGAGAGCAAGAAACGATACGCAATCACCCCGAGTGCGCGAATATGGAGGCATGGCACCAGGTGGACATGACCACCCCTCCCCACTAACAAGCCCTCTGGAAACAAAGACAAATCTTCCTCTGGCTTCCTGCATGGCTTCTCCGAATGAGCTGGGCCTGTTTAAGTCACATATGATCCATTCAACACAACCCTGCAAAGGCTGAGGCTGTGATCGCATGGATGTCAGAAAGCTGAAGGAAGCCAAAATGGCCCACTTCTCGTCTTGCTTGGAAACATGACAGAGCTACTGATTTCAAAAGATCGATTTTTGTGCTGAAGGAACTTGTAGAAAAGGATAACAACTGAGTTTAGCATGCTTATTTATTATCGTTGCCAACAGAGCGTACTCTGGAAGTATTCTGGAAAATTCATAATGTCCAGGCCAATGTATTTATAGTAAATTAAAGCAATGCTTTATTATTATGATTATTTCCTTGGTTACAGTGTTGATGCTGAAAATTTAAGGAAAATAAAGCCCTTGTTATCATGCTTGTGAAAGATTTTAAGCTAACAAAAAGTTCAGTCTTGATTCCAGGGCAGTTAATTAAGGTTGACCAAGTCAGGCAGAAGTAAATTAACTTGGCTGATCAATTATTTATATGAAGCAGAATAAATGCCCTTAAAGAACTTGGTCTGTTCATGAAAGGATGTGTAAATTAAACTAAACATAGTTTTGTAAAATATATTTCTACTTCTATGGGGAGAAGAGAAGAGAAGTTAATGGCGAAATCACTTGTAGGAAAATGATGACGGTGATGATACGGTCCTCCCCCATCCCAAAGCAAAGATCCTCTTTCTCATTGTTCATCCAGTGCCAGGAAAGAAGGAAAATGGAAGGCATTCTGAAGAGATAACAGAAGCTCTTGGGGTGTTAAAAAAAGGGGGGGGAGGGGGCGAGGTGGGGGGAAGAAAAGAAGAAAGGAAGGAGGTAGGGAAGGGAGGGACAGAGAAGGGGAAGGAGTAAGGTTGGGAGGGAAGGACAGAGCATCGAGGAGGGAAGGAGGAAGACAGCAACTCTAAGAATGGAGAGACCCTGTGAATTTCCATATTTTGGAATTACTGAACAAGAGGCGCACTTCATCATCCGTTAGACTCCGTGCAGAGTTTGTAGACAGGATAAGAATAAAGGTGGGAGTCAGGCTAGCTCTAGTTCTAAAGAAGGGCTCATCGCATCATGATAATTCAAAGTCCACATTGATCAAGTTCATGCGATTCAGGAAAGAAGAAAAGCTTGTGTGTATTAAGACATAAAGCATACATTTACTTCTGGGTTTCATCAGATAAATGAACGGTTTCCCTTTAAACGTGCAGAAGGTCTACCTGACAACATAATACACATAAAGGAGTTCTAAGGAGCAAAGTGCAGCTAAGGGGATTCTTCCCTGCCGGCAGGCAACCAGCAGGGTGGCACAGGACACTAACCCAGCGCCTTACTCTCCATCTTCTTGCAGGAGTTCCTCCCATTCACAACAGGGACTCAGGAACAGAAAGCATCCCTGAAGAAAGTCTGGCTTTGACAATGGAGACTTCGCGTTTCCTAGCACGTCGCACGTGCTTTTGCAAGTGTTCACCCTTCACCTGGCAAGATGGACTAGAGTAGGGGGCAGAGACAAGAAGGAGGGCTGGTGGAGGGATTACAAGTGAAACTGAGGGGTTAAGGAAGCAGGTGAAGAAAGGGCAGCATGGAAGGGCCCCAGGTGGCCCCAAGATGCAGAATCATTGCCACTAAGTGGGGATTTCATAGCATACTCTCAGTGAATAAAAAAGGGAGGAGGAAGAATTCAACAAGAAAAACAAAGTAACACCAGTTGATTATTTTCACATCTGAGATCACTCCCACAAGTTGTGAATGAACCCTTCAAACACCACTGTCTGCCTATCCACTGCTCGCAATGGCAGGGGTCCCATTCCATGGAACAACCATTCAAGGGCCAAGTTTAGGAAGAGAAGTCGGTGTGCTGACTGTGTTATGAAGGCACCATCTTCCAATACCAAATTTTCATAATTATAACAGAAAGGCGTAAATTTTCTAATGCGTGGCAGTTCAAAAAGTAATCAAGGGAATGAGCCGGAGGGCTATTTTAATGTATGCAAAGCTAGTGACCCACAGTAAATGGAAGGTAAGCTACAATGAATGCAAAGTAATGCACACATACTGAAGTCCTGGTCTGATGAGGGACGGCTAAAATTAACACCCAATTAATTTCCGAATTGACAAACAAATGAAACCCATAAATCTACTTTCTCATTAATTTTCTTGTGGTATAATTTAAAGCAGTAACATGAGGGCAAAAACTGAGCATTATCCATCATAAATATCAAAAAGATAGCACTGTAACACCATAAATTATGCATATTACCTGTTGTTAAAAATGATTCATGTATTATCAACTTTATCGTGCACTGTAGATATCTAGCTCTATCTTTAAAAATCTGGAATTTTATTTAGCACTTAGGAAAAAAAAGTTCAGGAGCAAGGAAATAGTCAAAAATATGTTTTTAAAGGCTACTTAAATAGCCATATGGGAGAGAAGGGCAAAACTGCAATCTTCCCAAATCTTAGGTCAGTAGAGGTTGAGGATATCGTGGAAGTGTCGGGCTGGGCCTCTCAACAGAGAAAGAACCAGCTCTAGGAGCACTCCTGATGGAAAGCCTTGTTACATGTGTCCTCAGGGAGCTACTCCTGCAGGAAATGCAGGGCTTGGGGCTGGAAAGGAATGGGTACAGGCGAGGATATCCTGGATGCACCTCAGACAGCTAGAGGGGGAGAACCTACAGCTACGGTGCTCAGTGAAGCAAAGAATTCTCAGTCGGCAAGAAGTCTGTGAGGATAATTAGGTTCGTTGTTAATAATGTAATACGGTAGCTCTCTTACCTTTATAGTTCAAAGGAGGAGAAAAAAGAACTAGGAACTAGTTTGTATTTATCAATCAACCTAGAAGTACTCTCTATCAAGTAAAGGGATAAAGAGGCATTCAGAGTAAAATGATCTCCTTCCTGGCCGGCCTTCCAACTCCATTTCTTTAGTGACAAAAAAAACAAAAACAAAAACAAAACCCTTTATTTTGAACTTTACTTTCAGGCACACCTTGCACATACAGTAGCTCCCCTTATTCATGGGGGAATATGTTCTGAGACCCCCCAGCTGATGCCTGAATTTGCAGGTAGTACTGAACCCTACATACACTATGTTCTCTTCTTTTTTTACATATGTTTTTAAATTTTTTTTCAAGATATTTATTTATTTGAGAGAGAAAGACAGAGTAGGGGAGGGAATGAGCAGGGAGAGCGGCAGAGGGAGAGGGAGAAGCAGGCTTCCCGCCGAGCAGGGAGCCCAATGCGGGGCTCGATCCCAGGACCCTGGGATAATGACCTGAGCCGAAGGCAGACACTTAACCGACTGAATCTCCCAGGCGCCGAACTATGTTCTTTTCTATACATACATACATACCTATGGTAAAATTTAACTCCTAAATTAGGCACAGCAAGAGATTAACAATAATGATAAACTAGAATAATTACTATAATCTAGTGTAATACAAGTATGTGAATGTGATCTCTCTCCCTCTCTCACAATATCTTATTATACCATACTCACCCTTCTTCTTGTGATGACTTGAGAGGATAAAATGTCTACGTAATGAGCTTAAGTGACGTGAATTACACAGGCGTTGTGACACAGCCTCCCGACAATACCTTGGAAGGAGGATCATCTGCTTCCCAACCCTGGAAGACCACGGGTAACTGATCCACAAAGCAAAACCGTGGCTATGGGGGACTACTGTAGTAGGAACTCAATATATAATTGCTGAATTTTTAGCTAAATGATTAAATGATAGGAAAGTCCAAGTCCAACCTCTCAATCAAATGAGATCAAGGGCTTGTGCTGGCCACCACCTTGATGTTCCTACTTTTTTTTTTTTTTTAAGATTTTATTTATTTATTTGAGAGAGAGAATGAGAGAGAGAGAGAGAGAGAGAGAGAGCAAATGAGAGGGGGGAGGGTCAGAGGGAGAAGCCGACTCCCTGCCGAGCAGGGAGCCCGATGCGGGACTCGATCCTGGGACTCCAGGATCATGACCTGAGCGGAAGGAAGTCACCCAACCAACTGAGCCACCCAGGCGCCCGATGTTCCTACTTTTAAAATACTCTATGTCTTGTACTTCCTTTGGAAGGACTAATCATTTTGGATTTCTGAAACTGAAAAACTAACCTAAGCCATTAATTCATTTTAAGTCATAACAGAAGTAGGACTGTCCCAATCATTGAAAATTTAGAGATAATCAATCAGTGAAAAACTCTACCCAAATCCATGGTCAACAGTTAACATTCAGTTCAGCTGGAATGGAAAAAGGTAGAGAGCAGGATGTTTAACTTTCCCTGTAATGCATGACTCACAACAGAGAGGAATAGGGTGGTAATAAAATAATGTTCCTAATAAAAACATGATTTCCCTTCTCTACCAGGCTTTCATCGTAAAGACAAGAGATTTTACATTTCCAAAGAGAAAGAATTCCCGAATTCCAACCCCGAGGCAGCAAGGTTGTTCAGAGGAAATGTGCGTGTCTCACGCTAACAGCCTGTCTTCATCAAACTTCCACGGTCTTCGTAAGTCATCAGTAAGGGCAGATAAAAACACCCACCCCCTTAAAAGTTACAAATGACTATATTTTCAGAATTTCGGCTACTGTTGTTGGTCTTGTTTTCCTTCCTTCCCAGTGGACAGGAGTTTAAGCGCTGGAATCATAGCAACTGTGTGCAAACTCTGGAAGTTAGAAGGAAGCTGCTCTAGGAAACAGAAGTACAAAGGAGAACGCATACCCACTCCCTGGCATATTAATCCAGACGAGCTCAAATAATTAAACAGAGACCAAAAAGGAGCTTTGCCAATCCTGTGCTAGGCTGTTTGCTTTGCTACAAGGAAGCCTCTGCAGCTTAGGGTATGACAGGGCCAGGTGTTCTAGGGAGCTTAATTAAAATGCATTTTACAGAACACAACAGAGTTGAAGTTTGAGAATTAACAAGGCCTGCCAAACTTGAATCATTTGAACATTCAAACGGCTGAATTGTCACAAATAGCCTGGTGGAATAAAGCGACCAACAAGCAGGTCAGAATTTTTTTTTCCATTTCCACATATTATATAGTTTCATATACATGGGGCCAGGTTCCTAATATCAATTAGTGGCTGGCGTGCACGGTGACACACTTCACGCACCTCCTGCTTTTGCCTCCAGCCCCTCACCGCTCTAGTGGCCAAAGCGAACAATATGTTCAGAGCATCATGGCAGCTCAGTGAATGCAGGCCATCAGAAGTCAGTGCAGGCATGTCTCCATTGTGTGAAACGCACAATTATTTAATTTTATCCTTCAAAAACTTCGGTATGCATATATGTATCCACCCCCCCCACCCCCCCCCACCCCCCCGGCAAAGTTGCTCTCACAGATAGATTAACCGGCTTTCTCTCGATATAAAAGACCACAATTTGTTGAAGGTCATGACCCCGGCTTCCACCCCCACCCCGGCTTCCACCCTCACCCCAGTCTGTATTTTATCCTTGTAATTTACAGCAAATGCTAGCAGGCCCTGCCTAGTATTGAAACACAACACAAATTCAGAAACAGCAACAAACAATAATTAAAAAAAAAACAACAAAAAACAAAGATGATGTAAGCTGTTTTCTCTGCTGTTTGCAAAACATGACAAAGGACAGGCTGATGTTTGGTCTTATCTAATGTGACTCCCAGTGACCAAGGGACAGGAGTCACACACATCAAGCTGAACAAAGAGACACAATGTCTCCTTAACTAGAAAGGATACAATGCATAAAACTCATTTTAAAACGAGACAGGTGACCATAACAGGTAAGAATTAAAATACTAGCTTGTAAAAACGTATCACGTATATTAACTGTATGGTTTCTTCCCAGTTAGGATGTCTCCGTTCATTCACAGAGAATTTATTCACAATACATTAAACTCAAAGTTAATCTTCCCTTTTCAAACTTGAGCGAGTACACCCATCACACAGGATCATATGGAGCCCACACAACAACACACAATGCACACACACAATAATATAAAATCCAAGGATTGTACCTTTTGAAGGTGACTGCCTTGTTCATAGCACTAGACTTTTTCTCCTACACCTTCTAAGTCCTTGTTTGCTCCACAAAGAGTTTTCTAGCCATCTGATGTTCTATTACTAAGCTAGTGGCCTTTCAGGAGAGCTCTCTCCCTTCTGAAAAAAGCAAACAACTGCATAGATATCATTACACTAAGGAAATCTCTTAGAAAAACCAAACAACTTGCTAATCTCTCCAGCCCCTTCATCCAAGCAAAAGATAAGAAAAGCAAACCTAAGTCTGTTTCAACCACATTCCAGGGACAAGTTCCCCTTTTTCTTTCTTTATCAAAATTCTAGTATTTAAGTTTTTGTTTTTTTTTTTTAATGTGTGTGTGTTTTTTAAACAGACCTTGCAGGATAAACTGCTGCTCGCACCCCGCAAACAAAGCAATATTTGTTTAATAACGATTGCTGCCATGGGTACAGTAAACAAGGGGCCCAGCATTTGTGTTTATGAACAAACACATCATCTTACAAGAGCAATTTAACATTAACCAGGTGGAATAATCAACAGATTTCATAGGTGACACCAGGGGCAGGACTAGTGTAAACAGGGCTAGGGAGGAGAAAGGGGCCACTCTTCGGGAATCAAGGTCGAGGTAAATGCATTACAGAGTAAACAGCTGCAAAGAAGGCAAGATAAACAAACAGTCATTCTTCTGACATTTAGAGAGGCAGAAAGGTTGTATGTTACACAGATCAGCTGCTGACCACCATGAAATCAAACCAGTTGGAGACCAGGCCTGCTTGTTTGCACAATGCCATGTTTGCTTATAAACAACAATTTGCTGTTACCAACCTCGCATTAGTCATCATCATATAAGCCAGAGCGAATCAAGTGAAATCCGGTTAACTCTTTACTGGCAATGTTACTCGGAAAAAAAAAAAAATGATGGCCCCCTTTAAGAAAAAAGAGGTCACCCCCAGATGAAGCAAACAGAGCTCAGCCAACGCCTTTTTACTTCCTGCCTTGTAGATAAAAATAAAGCATCCACATGGTTTAAACTACTAACGATTGAATTTGGTCACAGCTTTAAAAGACTGGAATGTTTTCATGCTTGAGTAACTATACATTCATTTCCTGGGCTCTTCTTCTTTTATCAATGAAACGTATGGGTCAAACATCAATTCGGATCTTGAATGTTTTATCTAGAAGGAGGGCCCTAATGTTCCTTCTTGCCCAGTTTCTTGTTCCAAGATACCTTTAAGTACCCGGGGTCCACACACAAATAGATGTGTTTCTCAAGGATGCTGCAAAAATCAAACTATATCTGGGTATGATTTTGCCCTTAAAAAAACAAGACATAAATAAATTAATCAGCTGATGCTACATAGAACCACTCAGGAGTTCAGTGTGTCAGCTTATCAAAGAAATCGGAGGTCTTCGAAGAGTGAATAAGTTCAATGTCTCCACTAACAGAAGTGTTATAAAGAAATGTTTCATCTTCAAAAATTCGCTTCATGTGTGTTAAACAGCTTGCTGTATATTATAAGAAAGCTCTCATGTTTTATCAGAGATACTGTATTTAGGTGTACGATTGGCAATTAAAGCATTATTTTTAATCTATCAACAGATTAACATTACTACACTATTTAATTGTGATACGTGTGAATGACATCTCTCCATTACTTAATATTTAATAAGCAAAACAGGGAAAACCAGTTTGGTAATTTATATCTTACATTTATTATCAGTTAATTAATTTTTAAAAATTCTGTATTATGTTAGTCCAAAGTACAGTAAAACACTGCTGGATATCCAAAGCAAAATTTGAAAATGAGAAAATGAAATTAAAAAAAAAAAAACACAACTAAAGATATATCTCAGAGGATTGTGGCAATGACATTAGTAACCTTCGGATTACTGGAATTTCCATCTCTAACAAATGTAACAAAATTTTAGTGGTCCCTTCACGCACCCCTGATGCCCACCCCGGTTCCGCTATGAACTTCTTAACCTTCTCTAGTTGCTCTTGTTCCTGTCTCCTCCTTCTATAATCTAATCTTTGTTCTGCAACCCCAACATCACAACATCACAAGAGCATTTTCTTTTGTGTTTTCATTTTGTTGTGCTGTGGTTTGTTTCCCAAGTCCCTCTCTGTGGACAGTCTCCTTTCCCCAAACCAACGCGGCCCCTAAAACCTCAACAAAGACTGGAGAAGAAATGCCCAGTGAGCGCCCCGTGCCCTAGCAAGAGAGACTTTCTCAGGCTCATGGACCTGCTACCACTGTAGGGACACGAGGAAGGGACCGTGGGACATCTACCTTTTCTGCCCTAGGAAGCCCTCAAGGTCTCGAGCTGTTCCACTACCCGAGAGAAGGAAACCCAGCCTTGTTCCACTCTGAATGATGCTGCAGATCGGGCTGCAGGGGCAGCTAACATTGAGACTTCCTCAAACGCTCTGGGAACCGAACGTTCTCAAATTCCACGCGTATGCATGCGGCTGATGAACAGGAGACAAAGAAAAGTGAAGTGTCTCATCTGATGCTCCAGTGGAACTCCAGAAAGAAAGAAATGAAGAAGTAAAAGCAGAATCTGTGACCCGCTGTTCTTACTCCCCATCTTCCTTACCCACTATCCGCCCTTCCAGTCTTTTCCGGGAGTTCTCCTGACTTTCATTTTTCTTTTCCTAAAGCCTGAATGAGCTAGACTATCAGTGAAGGATTATAGAGTTTACCATTCTAAAAGGTAATCCAAAGAGTTGAAACCATTTCCCTTGATAAAGGCCAATCATAACTGAGCCCTGGAGTTTTCAAACTCAAGCTAAACCTAGGCACATGATCGTTACCCCAATGAAGACGTGTCTGTATTCAAAAATGGTTCTACTGATTCCTTACTAAGAACAGGATAAATAATGTGCCTTTTCCCTCTGCCTCACCTGAGGTGGTAAATATCCTAATCCACCTTCAATTTTATATGCAAGTGCCCAGGTTACTTATTTTGTTCCCCAAAGACCCCATGTTATAAGCCTTATTTGCAAAATATAAAAATAATTATAAGTGAAAGAATCCATTGACTAAGAAATCTTTTAAATAACCTGTTTGATCAACTCTTTCAAAAACTGAAAACAGTCCCAAGGAAGCTCTGGGTGGATCCGCGAGTGGGAAGGACTGACTTGTTCTTGCCACGTATCTTCTCTGGGATGGAAATCTTACAAATTCTGAGATTCTCAGAGTGATCATGGCACCTGAGTGGACCAGCTTCTGAGGCTCGAGCATTCATTTCGACTTTCATGTTCAGGATTTCTGCCATCTCTCTCTATACCTCCACCAATGCTATTTTTAAAATGTGTTCACTTTTGACAAACATATAAATCTATTGCAAAGGAAACTTTGTATCATTTCGTCAAATGGAAAGCCAGTGTGTATCCCTTTATAGAAGAGAAAGACTTCATAATAAATGTAATACAACCCAACCAATGTTATTAAATTCTAGCTAGATCCTGCTGTCCACAAAGGCTCTGAGCGGGAGCCATGTTCTTTCTTTGTTAAATAATGAGCTTACAACTGGAAGAGAGAGATTAAAGACATACTAGTACCAAATGGAAACTTTCTCCTTGGCTTTATCGGAAGGATTAAAACAGACTGAAAATGGAATTGCTTCAACATCAAATCGCAATAATGAGAACTGGTGAATGATTTATGAACCACCTAAAAAATCCTCTTCCAACACACCAGTGAGTGGTGCAAGCTTCCGTACTAGGGAACTGGGCAAGAGGAGGCTTTAAGAGACCCCTCTGAGGACCAGATTATATCCCTGACTCCAGAGCATGGCATTCCTAATGATGAGAGCCTACTGTGTACACACATGCTGGCAGAGAAATAAATACTCAACGGACCAGACTCTCTATTCTTGGCCCCCAAAACAAGAGGGCTCCGGCGCCATGGGTATTAAGCTTGTAGAAGACAGAATAAAAATCGGACTGGCAGCTCCAACATCAGCCTCCCTCACAGGACTGCCTTTTCTCACACCGTCAAGGATCAGATCCATGGCCACTTACATACAGCTGCCTTTCTACCACGTAAGTTCAGAGTTTACTCAGTACCAAGGAACTACTATAGGATAAAAACTATAAGCATATCATTCAAATGCTTTACTGGTCAAAAAGATGGATGCTTTTATTAGTCCAACATTTTTTGTAATGGTGTGCCACCAATGACCCAGCATTAGCCTCATTCCCTGCTATTAATCACACTTCTAAGAGCTCATTTTGCCTTAAAATCTTAAGAAATTGCTATAATTTAAAGACATGGTGTCTACATAATGGGAAATGCCTCATAATTGTATCATTTCACAAAATACAGTATTTTTTATGGGAACAATGACCACGATGCTAAGGTATTGCAAAATGGGAATGATTTAAATATATAAAAGAAAAGTGAGATGTAAGCTGTCTTTTGTACACATCTGTACCCTTTAATCATTACGTTTGGGAGGCTGATTAATCCAAAGGCATAGGCATATATATCGTTTACAGAGCTAAAAGCAAAATGACATTCCCAAACAAATGAAAAATATCAACGAAAGGGAGAAAACCTAATGTACAAAGATAGAAAAGATGTGAAAACGCATCGTGTGCTTTAAGGAAATTCCATCAGTGGTATGTTCCTTATTCATCATCTGTAATTCCTGGGCCTTGTCTGTCCATGCAAAGAGAACTAAAGCAAGCTCTTCAAATAAGTGACTTCAGGACAAACTACAGGTATCTACCAATTTACTTTCAGTATTATTTCAATAATATAATGATGCCCTTGGCTTGTAAGTCCTCATCTCATTAAACCACCCTTCATGAACATTTAGCACAGCCGAATACTATAAAGGAAAGCGTATTTGAAAGAGTTTTTCAACATACAGAGCTACAATAGATCTTTTTTAAAAGTGCCCCTTTAATTTTTCCTACTACACAATTAGAACACAACATATACAAATCTTCATGTCTTGGCATACACACAAGAATGGTGACATTATGTTACATGATGAACGAAGGGTGGGCTCCAACCAGGCACCAAGCTTAAGAACAGATTTGGTGTGAATGGCTGCAAAGAACAGACAGTAAGTCAGCCTTACGGGAAGGATGCAGGTATCATCCTACAGTTAGCAAGGGTCAGCTCAGAAACTCAAACAGCCAGAGACTGGTGACCAAGTACAGATGGGGCTGCGTATCAGCCTGCTCAGTGATAAGTAGTCACAACTCTGACGGACAGACCCCCTTCTAAGAGAGATATGCTCCCCCATGTGGTGTCGGATGGTCATGATAAGCACCTAGTCCTTGGACCCCCTACTCTGAGTAGTGAAAAGGCCAACTTCTGTACCTGTTTCCCAAGAGCTAGAAGGAAGTGCTGAGTCAGAGAGGATATTTAGGAAGAAACTGTCATAGACATGCCAATAAGAAGGGTAGAGCCTGAGGTGCCCAGAATAGGTAGAGTGGGCACCAAAAGCAGGTTGTCAATGGCAACCTCCCTTCCCACACTGGGTGTGGGGGCCACTGGATGGCTACAGAGTTGACAGTGGAACCATAAGATGTCTGGTGACCTCAGATTCTCCAAAGAACTCATTCATCAACTAAACACCCAAAGAAACTTTCAAAAGGTGCTGCTACGCCTTGGCATCTCTGTGGTCAATGTGAGCGGTGGGGGAACTGGACGTCTTTAGAGCAAGAACAACGCCTGGTACGAAGGTATGAGCTTCATAATGGAAGCAACAGGGCCCGTTAGCATCCTCAATACCTGAATTTAGATTCTCACAGCCCATGCATAACCAACTGATGGATGGCTGGGGCCAGTACCTTTATTCAAGAGCACTTTCCTTAGGAGACCAGTACAGGCGGCCAAGTACTCTGTCTCATGGCAAGGCTTTCCAGAGAACCACATATGCTTCCAACAGATACGAAGTTATCAACCTTTTACACTGCAACTGAGGGCCAGACTGACCTCAGCTACACAAAGCATGGTTCTATTGGGGGGGGGGGGGCTGTCACCAGGGAGCTCATTACAAATGCAAATTCTCAGACCCATCTCAGACCTCCTAAGTGACAATCTGCATTTTGATCACACACCCCCAGGTGATTCACAAGCACAGTAAAGCTTGAGAATGCAAGTGTGGTGGGGAGGGAGCAGCCACCAGACTGGACATACTTGAACGTGATTTCCCACTCTGCCAACCTGAAGGTTTCAACAAGCCACCCAACCAGTCTATCTTTCCAATTCCCCTTCCCTGAAACCATACCATTCTGCATTTGGGCTCACTCATCCTTCTGAGCAATATTTATTTTGTACCTAACATGTGTCAGACCCTGTACTAAGTGTTGGGGCAACAACGGGAAACGAAAACTGATAAAGATCCATCAACATGGAGGTGACTGTCTTATGGGGAAGACACACATTAATAAATTAGTCATATAAATAAGTGGAGATTAGAACTGTGGTAAGTGCTACTATGAAAAATGCACAGTGCTCTGAGAGCACGCAAAGTTAATATATGTAAAGTGCCTTGTATGTAGTAGGTGTTCAATAAATCACAGTGATTATGAGTAGCCCATAAAACCCAGACCTTTGGGAGGCCACTAAAACACTCCCAAGTGCAGAATACTCTTCTCCCCATCATAAAATGAGCCTGAAGTAGGACTGTGTTCTCAGTTAAATTATTTTTTAACATGTCTTCCTTGCTTTCTCCTGGCTATATGAGGAATACGACACCCCTAAAGTCAACATTTCTAATGCCAGCTTAGAGAACGACACTAACTTTCCAGGTTATTGTTAAGAATTAGCTCTTGTTTACCAAGTTGTAGTTAAAAAGCAAAATGCAGAGCAGGGCAGAGGGTAATACTGCAAATCAGCCTTGTTCTAAGCAGTCTACTGATTATCATTTGAAAGCCTGGATACCTAAAGACAAATCTTTAATTGGCTTTTCAGCAGCATTTCTTTGTAAAGGCAGTTTGCTGAAGTCCAGAAAGTCCATGCTAATAATTGCAGGTAGGATTAGCAACCCGTACCTTATACTGTGGACACCAGTGGTTAATAATTAGTACACTTAGCGCATGTCTATAGTGGGAAAACTGGACTGAACAGGAATCGAAGAATGTCCACAACCAGACCCACACCACTGAGGATGCCCGCCCCAGGAGCAGAGTGACTGGAGTCTACCGCATTAAATAGGAAGCTTTCATAACATTACAGCTGGGTGTGTTCAAGTGTTCCTTAAAACGGCCCTCCAAAGTCTACCAGGTCTTTCCTTTGCTCATTTCCCACGAATTCACGAACTTTAAATAAAAATTTGAAACACGATGTAATAGTTCTCCATGTTTGTACAAGTTATGGGGTCTTTTTTAAAAAGCTGGTTTCCTTCCAACAGGTGAGTATTTGTGATGGGAGAATTCTGACTTCATTTGTATCAGAATGCCCCTGATCAAAGAATAGAAAACAACAACTCATTTGAAAAAGACAGAGAAGTATGTGCATGTGAAATGCGGTTCCTATTAAGATTTTAAGGTCTTAACATACAGTAGCCAAGTGATAAAACCATAGGCTCACACATCAGAGCATTCCTTTTAATTTTTGTAACTGCATGCATTGTTAGATGGAATAAAACAGAGCCTCTTCGCAGCTTGCTTACTGGTCAAAAATGGGTGGTTTCCGTTTACTACTGCCTGGAATAAGACATATCTTTAGGCAAACCATAAAAGACACTTTACTACAGGGAACAAACTAAGGGATCCTGGAGGGGTAGTGGGTGGGGGGATGGGGTAACTGGGTGATGGGCACTAAGGAGGGCACTTGATGTAATGAGCACTAGGTGTTATATGCAACTGATGAATCACTGAATTCTACCCCTGAAATTAATAATACACTATTAACTGAATTGAATTTAAATAAAAAATAAATAAAATTTTTAAAAAAGGATATATCTTTAGGATAATTTCCCTTGGATCCAACTACTAAAAATGCAAAGTAGGAGGGAAAAGGATATCCCATAGAGGACTTTTTTTTTTTTTTTAAAGATTTTATTTATTTATGTGAGAGAGAGAATGAGATAGAGCATGAGAGGGGGGGAAGGTCAGAGGGAGAAACAGACTCCCTGCCGAGCAGGGAGCCCGATGCAGGACTCCAGGATCATGACCTGAGCCGAAGGCAGTCGCTTAACCAAATGAGCCACCCAGGCGCCCCCCATAGAGGATTTTTGGCAATATCTGGAGACACTTTAGTTGCCACAAGTTGGGGGAAGAGGTACTACTGGGAAACCAGAGATGCTTCTAAACATCCTACAATGCACAAGACAGCTCCCACAACAGAGTTCATCCAGTCCCCTGTGCCAAAAGTGTCGTGGATGAGAAAAATGTTCTATGTGAATTTGTACTGTTTTTATTATGGGATCAAAGCAATGAGTCCTATTTCTTGTTCAATAATAAATTTATAATGTGCCTTAAAATTTTAATGACTCGAGATTTTCTGCTTGCATTTCTACTTCATAAATACTACTGAACTGAGCATCTATTATGGGTCAGGGTAGGCAAGACTTAGGTGATGGCCTGACATTTGAATGGAGTACTGTATTTGAAGAGGTTGGGCCTGAGGAGGGTGGCGAGGGGCCTAGGCAGGGTGTGCTCCAAGCAAGGAGGATGGGAGGGGCCTGCCAAGGGAAGTGGCTAAGCCTCAAAATGCAGAGTGGAGGCAGAACCTTAACTGAGCAGGAAGCGGGCAGGGCTGGGGGAGGCGAACCTTCTAGGATACTGCTAGAAGGGCCCAGGATGGAGCTCAAGCAGGGAGACTGAGGGACCAATTACTGAGCTTGAATCCAGTGCTGACAGAGATGGTAAAGGTGGGAATACAAAGAGGGCTGGACCTCGCTCCCACCTCCCCCTGCCTCTCGAGCACCAGTTCCATCGCCATCAAAGTCCTCCTCTCCCACTGGTCCCTCTCACCTGTCCCTTGCCCTCCGTCAGGTGTGCTTGCCCACCTGAACACAATGCTCCTCAACCTCAAGTGTCTGTCAGCTCCCTCCTGCTCTCTCCTTCCTGCTGCTGCCAGGTGATGGAAAGAACTATACCTCCCTGTCTCCACTTCCTGCCTCCCACTGGTTCCTCAGCCCACCGCGAGCCGGCTTCTGCCCCACCTCTCCACTGAAAATATTCCTACCAACATTGCTAATGAGCTTGGAGTTGCTCAATTCAATTGACACTTTTCAATCCTTACCTCACTTGACCTCTCACAACACATGACACTGTCATTCATATGGTCTCTCTCGAAAAAAAGTTTTTTTTTCTCTTTGCCTCCAGGTTTTCCTGCTCAGAGTGGTTCTCTGCCTACACAACTGGTGGCTCCTTCTCACTTTTTAATGAGCTTTAACTTCCTCTGCTCATTCTTAAATGTTTCACCTTGCCTAGAGTTCCATCCTTGGCACTCCCAAATTCTAAAGCAGGGGGAGGCGAACTCTTTCTGGAAAGGGCCAGAAAGCCACTACTGGCGGTTTTGTAGACCACAAGGTCTGTGTCCCAACTCCTCGGAGCAGTAGTTCTGCTGGGGCACAAATGCAGCCAGGAACAATACATGGACGAATGAGTATGGCGGAGCTCCAAGAAGACAGGTGGCAGTGGGATTTGGCGCACGGGGCTGTTGTTTGCTGACCCCCGCTCCCTGGAAGACCTTATCCTTCCCATGCCTTCGCCTCATGTCTGCCTCTATCCTGTGACTCCCGAATCATTTTTGCCAACCGAAATATCTTTCCAGAGTTGCAGACCCCTACTCCCACAACCTTCTAGAAATTTCTAACTTGACGTCCTAAAACAACCTTGACTTTGTCTCAAACTGAGATCACCTACTTCTTCCTCCACTCAAACCCAAGCCAGGGGTTTTCAGGGAAGGGGGTTCACAGTCCAAATTAGGAATCATCTGATGGTCTTCCTTCTCTTTGATTTCTCATATTAACAATTCCCATCCACTGTCCCTTCTCTTTAAGCAATATCTCGCTTCTCCAGACCTCTGCTTTGGAGCATGCCCCCATCCCTTTGTAACTCCGAATGTGAATTAATGCATCTCCACACCACAGTACATCTGATCCTGTCACCTCTCTTGCTTTAATGGCTCCCTACTGCCTCAAGCGTGGGGTCCCACACCTGAAGGCCCGCTCTGTGCAATATGAAAAGTCACTGGCCACATGAGGCATATTCAGCACTTAGAATCTGTCCAGCATGACAGCAGAACTGGATTTTTAATACATGTGCAATTTTAATGCAAATTAGCTTAAATTTAAATTTTAAAAATGACACTTGGTTCGGCTACTGGAAAACTTTTAAGTACGTGTTGAACAACTTGGGTATGTGAATCTACTGATCTATTTATTCAACGATGAGTTTTATGAAATTTAAATACAGATCAAGTATTTCTGATGAAATTTTAACATCCAAACAGAGATGATTTTTCAGACTTAGTATGCAAGAAAAGAATGTAGAATGTGTCTTTCATAAATTTTTAATACCGATTACATGTTGAAATGATATTTTGGATAGATTGGATTAAATAAAGTACTATTATAATTTATACCGATTCTTTTCACTTTTTTAATTTTTTTAAAGATTTTATTTATTTATTTGACAGAGAGAGACAGCGAGAGAGGGAACACAAGCAGGGGGGAGTGGGAGAGGGAGAAGCAGACTTCCCGTTGAGCAGGGAGCCCGATGCGGGGCTCGATCTCAGGACCCTGGGACCATGACCTCAGCCGAAGGCAGATGCCTAACGACTGAGCCACCCAGGAGCCACTCTTTTCACTTTTTTTAACATGACTAATAAAAAACGTAAAATCCTTCTATGGCTCGTTTTACTTCTGTTGCACAGCACTGGCCTAGGCACATAGCTCTTCGTGATCCGGCTGTCCCACTACCCTCCATCTCACCTCTCCCTCCTTATCTAAACTGTGGCCACCCTCAACAGTGGACCATCTAATGCCTCTGTACCTGTAACCACAGGCTCCCTCTACCTCTGTACCCTGCCATGAATCTTTAAGGAGCTAAATCCTATTGAATCCCAAAATTCAGCTCAAGCTAAGAAGCTTTTACCGACTACCTTCACCACCAAGTGTAGGATAAGCATTCTCCCACAGGGTCTCATCAAGTTTTGTACTAAACTTTTGCGGAGCAATCAGTACATTGCATTCTAATTTTCCGAATGCTTAACTGTAAGCCAGGGATCATGCTTTGTACCCAACAGAGTCCCAGGCAGTTTGATAAATAATTCAGTGCCAGATGAATGAATGAATGAGAAACTCTGCCACTAGAACTGATAAGCTGGGAGTTGATTATAAGGGCTTAGCCGGCATCAATGAAGGTTCTCAGATTTCTAGCCCACATAATTGGGAGAATAATGATGCTCTTGTGAGAACAGCCAAGTGAGGGGAAGAGGTGGCTCTCAGGAGAGAAGAAGAAGTGAAAACACAGGCTGGTAGGGAGCCATCAGTACAGAGGCTACAGTTCAAAGCGAGCAGTAAGACTGAGAGGGGAGGGGAAGGGTCCTTGGAAAAATCATAGTCAATTCCTATATTTAGGAAACAGGAAGAGTGACATTTACTAAGTACTAAGTTCTAGTTTTCACAACTACCCTGTGGGGTCCATATAAACCCCCATTTTTTAAGAAGAAACACCAAAGATTGGAAAGTATTAATACATATACACACACGAAGCTAGTGGACAAGCATTCGAACAACAAAGTCATCCAATCTCTGTCCATTACACTACAGAGGCGCAGTTAGGGGTAGAGCCCTCGAGAGTGACATAGAAGGTAGAAGGGAGTTTCAAGAAGGAAGGGGTGGTTGGTGGTTTCAAGTGGTTTAGAGAGCTTGAGTTTGATAAGATGACAGAGAAGGTAAGAGGGAATTCCCCCACCCAACATCAAGTATCTTCACCCTTCTTCCCTTTTCTCTTTTCCTTCTGAGATTAAGAGGGTGTTCAACCTTCTACCTTCACTCTTAAACCCATGCCTTCATCCATCAACTACCGTCTCACCAACACCAACCCCCTCTCTACTGGCTCCCTCACTTTAGCCTCTACATATATTCATGGTACTGTGACCCTAAATAATCATTTCCAGGGTAACTGTCTCCTCTTCTGTTGCCCACCCTTCAACCTCTTTCTCCTATTAGGTAAGCATCTTGAAAGGGTTTGGTACCCAAAGTTTTTATCTCCTACCTTCAACTCTCTGTACTGTGGATTCTCAATTTTCCAGGCTAGGATAGTAGTTCCTAAGCTCTGAAGCCAATTAGAATCAAGGTCTTCACCCAGATCCAGTGCAAGAAGGCTGGGGTAGAACCCTGGAGGCAGCATTTACAACATGCAGGCCAGGGGATGTGTAAGTTCACTATCACTACCCACCCATTCACTACTGGTGTTCTGTAAGATTCCCCTGTGCTCTTATATTTGTTTTACCCCCACCCATTCCCTAATTACTCCAGATTGGATCCCTGACAACTGCTTCTCTCTTTATTAGTTATTCCCACCACTCAAAGTTCGTTAGATTCCTTAAAACTCAACATGTCCAGGGCACCTGGGTGGCTCAGTTGGTTAGGCGACTGCCTTCAGCTCCGGTCATGATCCCAGGGTCCTGGGATCGAGCCCCGCATCGGGCTCCCTGCTCGGTGGGAAGCCTGCTTCTCTCTTTCCTACTCCCCCTGCTTGTGTTCCCTCTCTCGCTGTGCCTCTACCTCTCTCTGTCAAATAAATAAATAAAATCTTTAAAAAAAAAAAAAACTCAACATGTCCAAAACTAAACACAATCTTTCCTCAAAACTGCTCCTTTCCTTGATCAGGAAGAAGTCACTGTCATCTCTTTTGATGATGAGTTGATCACAAGGACCTGGTAATTCTTAGTCTTGTGTGTCAGATTTATCCCCTTTCTTTTCCTCATCCCCATGGCCATCCAGCTGCCATCATCTCTCACCTGCAATACCCAGTGACCTTCTGCCACCACAGTACATAACATTTCAAAACAAAAGCCAATCTGATCAGGTCACTCCCTGGTTTGCAAACCTCCAAAACTCCCCTGTTCTCAGAGGATAATCTTAATTCTTTTGCTTGGAGTCACAGACCCCTTGTTTTTTAACTTCCCAGACTTCTCTCCTGCCATCCTTCTCCACTAACCCAGCACTACTCCCCGTTATCTGTTGTTTTCCCAACACGCTTTGCTCTTTCATATTTCTACATATGTTGTTCTCTTCCTGCTGGAAGCCCCTTTTCTACTAGTTTGGTCAATAAACTCCTACAAATGCTTTGAAACCCAGCTCAAATGTTATTTTTAGAGAAGAGATGTACTTCTTCCTAAGTACTCCAGATGAACTTTATTTTTATGTTGGCCAAAGATCAGGCACATTTCATTATGATTAAGACTAAACATCTCCCTCCCACTAGGTCAAGAATATCCTGTCACTGCTTGACTAAAGCCTAATAGTACTGGACACTTACCATCCAAAAGCTTGCTGAATGAATGACTGGAATCATGAGCAACGGAAGGACGTAGAGTTTAGGCATGAGCAATCAATCACACTGCCAGGAATACGGCACAGCTGCTCAATTCCTTCCATTTTGCAGACTAAGGAGATGGTGATGAGAGAAGAAAAAATGCTGCAAATTCTGAGTCTAGAGAAGGGAAGTTTCACGAGTCATGTGACCACCATCTTTATAGTAAAAGAGGAATTAAATCATCTGCTGAGATCGAATGCAGGTGTAGTGGAGGCTCAAGCATACGCCATGTATAGTCGATGTGGTGAATGAGAGAAATCAAAAAGCACAAACACTGGGGTTGATGAGCCCATGAGGACTTGCGTCGTGGAGTCCAGAACGCAGAGCTGCCTATAAGGCATGGTTCTGAGAGCACCGCAGGGGTATGCATTAGCTTCGGAAGAGCAGGGGACGCCAGAGAGTCGCCAAGGCCAAAGCAGTGGAGTAAGAGAGAATAAGGGAGAGAGAGAGAGAGACAGGAGAGAAAGTACTACGGAAATGGTTAGTTATGGATTCTGTGCTGGTTGGGGAAGAAAAGTATACACATGATGGAGAAGATAAAGTACAGTCAATTCAGGTAATGGGAAGACTAGGAGCAAAGGCAGGATGTGAAGCACCTGGGTCAAACACATAGCAAAAAGCAGTGAGGTTTAGACGAGCTTCTAAAATCACTCAGGAGGTAAAAGGGAGAGGACTGGCACCTCACACAGTGACACACAGTAGGTGTTCAGTAGGCACTTGCTGAATAAGTGAGTCCATGACCGTATGGGACAGAAGCATCCCCTCACCCAGCGATCCCACATGAGCTGGCAGCATCTAATTTATCATCAAGCTCATTAGAAAATAATCACACATTAACAGTGTATGCCAAGGACACCCCACAGACTAGTTGTTTTGACAAGGTTATATCTGACATTATTCTAACACGATAATGCAGGCGATACATTTAAGAGTTAGAAATAGCTCCAAAGGTACCCAAACCTGGCAGGACCTGGTACGCTGCCGTCAGGCGGTCCGTCTGTCCCTCTTGAATGAATGAATGAATAGATACAGATACATCAGTAGAAGAACGAAGGACAGAATGTATATTACTTATAATATCTATAATAAACACCAGCTACCTTTCAAAACTCATCACCCAAAGAACACTATTCACTGAACCCAGACTCAACCAGCAACATGGAATGAAGAGTTAAGGCAACTTCTGCCTCAAAAATTTCGATGATACAAAGGCACTAGCTGGGAGGTGGCGGTGTGTGAAGGTGCCTGATTTCTGTTGCCTGCCACGCTATCACAATGCATTTGCCGCATAAATGCTAACCGTCAATCCCCTTTGCCTGGGTAGCCGCGGTTTAGAAGTGGCTCAATCTGATCAGCAATGAGCTCTCCATTTAATGCTGCTTACTTCATAAACTACTAGTGCAGCTCAATTCTCTGAACAACTGGGAAGGCAACAGAGCTGATAAGAGAATTAATGCTCTCTTTCCAAATCACATCATCTAGGATAATAAAAGCATGTTAGACAAATAACTCTTAAAAGAAATAGGAGAAAAACAGTTTAACATAAAGCTCTAAGCTATATTGATGTTTATAAGCATTACGGGGTGGGGGGAAGAAACTTCTGAGCTAAGTCATAATTGCTAATGCTACGGATTTGTTCCCTGTAGAATTCTCTGAGATAAACACAGATTTGCATATTTGGCAGGTATTTTGTCTGTTAAACATTCCTGTTACTGTAAAGAATTTTTCTTTACCAGGAGTAGCTAGCTATTTTTCACTACTCATTTCTAATTCTCTGCCCACTTGCTTCCCCTATCTAGCATTCTGAGATTTCTTCCTCAAACAATAATGCTGGAGGAGAGCTTTTGTACCATGGGGTTGTGTACAGAAACCCCATCACATCTACAGAGAGCAAGGGGATGTGAAAAGATTTCATTGCAGAGCAAGAATGGACACAGAGAGCGGTGTCAACCAGAGCAGCTCAGGGCGGGCTAAGAAAAATCATGTCTGCAGATATTTAGGCAATATTTACTTTAAGCTCATAAAAAACTGTGACCTTATAGAAACAAATGATGGTTTCACAGATTAAACCTGAATGATTCGAAGTTTTCAAAAACCAGCCAGAGAGAGAGGGGTGGAGAAAAACCTTTGGTGTCACTGGTCCTATTTTTACAGGTAACTGTACTTGACACATCAAGGGCCCGGGCACTTTTTTGGCAGCTTGTGATGCTGCACTCCTCTGGGGAGACAAAGTTTAAATTACACTGATTTTAATCTTCCCATTTATTAGAGCTAACTAAAGTCCCTCTGGTTAGAAACCTGGGTGTCTCACTTTGTCTCGCAAGGTCTGAATGGGTAGCAATCTCGGGATCTTTTTTGGAGGTGAGGCTGGATTCTCCAAAGTGCAGATTCCTGTTCTAAGTCTGATGGATAACGCTGACATCAGAGCATGGCCTTTCCACTTTTGGCTTTGCTCAGCAGGCCCAGGCTAGATTCCTGCCAGCCTCAGTGCCCCATTCTAGCTGCAGCCATCCTTAGAAATACTAGCCCCAGGGCAGGGGCTTCTGCAGGGCCCCAGGTGATGTCAGGATCTACCCTGGGGTTCTCTTTTCCTTCCTGGGGTTCCCTCTCTCTCTTCCTCCTTCCCTCCATACATCTTTCCCCTTTTCTCTCCCGCTCCTCTTGCAGTGAGTCAGTCCCCTCCTTGCTCTCCCCCGCTCCCTCTCCCTCTTCATCTTTCTGTCCATCTCTGTCTCCCCTCCCTCTCTGCATCTCACCACCTGGCCCACTCTCAGTTTCTGGGCGTGTACGTTAAAGTGAGCTATCACCAACCAGTAAGAAGGCCTGTGCACAGTTGTGCTGGTCAGACTGGGGTAGGAGCCAAAGCATGGAGGATGTCAGACAGCAGCTGACAGTCCCCTCTGATGACAGGGCAGGGTGAGAAGGACGTTTCTGGTTTGGCTGTGGGTGGGGAGAGTCATTCTGGTCTTCGTGGTATTGGCGGTGCCGGGGCCCCCCGGACCACATGAGAAGGCCGGTGTGGTTCCCTGCTACAGTGGTTCTCACGCTCTTACTCAGCCTTCCCCTGACGCACGGGTGGCTCATGACCCACTGCAGTCCCTTCCTCACTGCTGAGCAAGGACCCGGGCCGCCCAAGGAGCACATCACTGTCACCGCCCCAGCGGCTGCAGCTTTTACCATGCTCATGGCTCCTCAGGGGCCCCTCACTAGGCAGATCTAAGATTCAGGACACGAAGCATGGTTACCTGAAGCCCAGAGAGCACAAAAACGGACCATGTCTTTCTCCTGGGAGCCACGGAGCCCCCCCGCCGACTCCCCCACCCCGATACACCAAGATTGTACACACACCCTTGTCGAACAGACTGAAAATGCGAATTTTCACCCCCAACCAAAAAAACCCCAGAAGAACTGTTAGTCAATTTGAATTATTCTAAGGTCCAGCTTAGTCTAGAGCTTATCTAACGGTCTATTGAGTTCTCAGTAAGTCATGTGAAAGGAAGTCCTATGATAACATTTCCTGAGACTTCTAGACATTTGATTAAGGAGTTATAAATCTTAGAGTCTGACTTGTCACAAGCAGAGTGAGATTACACCCAGGGCTGTCAAGATTAGGTAAACTTGTCTTGTTCTCTTATAGGTCTTTCTCAGCCTTATACCATAGATTAAAGATCTTTTTTAAGATAAAAAAAAGTTACCATCATGCTCTCTGTTTTAAAAAAAATAACTAAAGGAGTATAAAGTGACAATTTTCAATCTTCACATCCTGAAAGGTGTTTACCTGCTGCTCACTGGCAAGATTTTAATAAGCAGTAAGTAAAAGGGAAGGAAGATTGCTTGCCAGGCTGGTCCCACACTGTGGCCCAATTAATTCATTACAGCTAAATGAATAACCTGTATTAAATCGAAAAATGCGCGTGAGCTACGTAACCCCCCATCTTCCAGTAACCAATTCCAAGAACGTGGTGGAATAAAATCAATACCTTCGGGGGTGGGAGGGGATCCAGAAACCTCTTTACAGGAGCCCCTGTCAAATTCTATTGCTAATTTTGAATTGACACATTATTCTAGGAATGACCAGCGGTTACCATCAGCAAACCTGTGGAGACAGAGGTTTTCATCCCACACGCCACTGAAGGAGGGGATATTTAGGGAGTTCTAGGTCAGTGGGATGCTTCCTCAGCTTAGTGACAAGAGATTTGGTACCTAAGTGGAAAACGTACTGTTTCCAATTCTCTATACACGCCGAAATTATTGGGTTAAATAAAGACATGACAAGCTATAAATCAACTTCCTTTTTTTTTTTCCTGGGGAGTTTTTACTCAGGTGTACTCTAAATGTGCATTAAACTGCAGCTCCATTAAGCAGTTACAATGAAGGTAAAGGGCGCAAGGCTAAATACCACAGGACCTTGTATGGATCTCATGGCTTTAATGGAATCAGGTTTTTAACAACTCTTTTTTCGTTAAATACAGTCAGTGTCAGGAAGATGCGTCCCACTCATAAAGCAGCGCAATGACAATGTACAGTGGCACGAACACAAGGACATAGTTCATCATGACATTTCCAGCAATTCCCAACTGATTAGGGTCATTATGTTGGAGGTCTGATTTATGTTGTCATTTCCTCTCACCGATCCTGCATCAATGAATCTTAATGAATTGGTAAATAAGGGTGAAGATTACACTCTATGACACTGAAACATTCCTCATTCTCAACACCCGAGATTTATGTAGCCAATTAGTGACTAACAGAGAAAATTGGCTGGCAGAAAAATAATATTCTTTATGGTACAAAATGGAAAAAGCTTTCTCGTTGAAGGGCAATGCCACAGCAAAAGTCCATAAAGTAGCTTGATATGTGGAAACACAAAAGATGTTTAAAATGGGCTGTAAGAGGTTCCCTAGTAAAATGCTTTTACTGTGGGTTTTCTTCTTGGGGTTTCTTTTTTTTTTGATGTCTCATTTTTTAAAGGTTATTGGTTTAATATGCGGACGTGTATTTTATAAAAGGGAAAAGTTGGCCTTTTGAGGAAAGGAGTTAAGTATACCCCTTATAGGACACAAGTGCTAATTCTTTGTATTTACTGGCATAGTGGGGAAAAAACAAGCAGACAACCCGTTATTCCCCCAGTTTTAACCATTACACCAGTTTCTGTGACTTCTTGTAGACAGGTAGCCATGATCATTTGTACACAATCAGGGAGTGCTAAAATCTTTCATTCTGATTAATTACTGGTAAGTGTGCTTAAAGTACAGAGCATGTTTCAAATACCAGAACTTTTTAATTTAAAAAATAGCCTAATCATTAACACAGAAATCACTCCACTTACTAGTATTATTTTACATTCACCTGTTCCTGACCTCATTATAAAACCAGATGAAATGACTGTCATAAACAGGAAAAAAAAGGTAAAAATTCCCCAATGAAACATAATTCAGAAAATCTTGGCTTCACCTACAGCTTGAAGCGTCACCCTACGGTGTGTGTTCATGAATGCAAAGCATAGCTTCAGAGTCATTACTGCTTAAGTATATACTTAATGTTGAATACTGTCAGAAAAAAAAAAAAAAAGAGGTTCTCAAAATCCACATATTTATTCAGAATTCATCATCTGGGCTCCACGATATCCTTGTACAATATGCAAATCAGCCATGTCTCTTTCTTTCTTTCCCTTGTTTTCTAGTCAATGTCACCAAGAGAGTTTGGAAATTAAAAAAAAAAAAAAGTTGGATCAGCTGCATCGGGGTCTCTGTACCATCTCATTAAGCTAGCCAGGGTGTAATAAACAATAACAACAAGATGGAATTGGCATTGACAGGGCAGCCCGTTCTTTTCAGTTCTGGAATGCTCCACGACCACTCGAGTATCCTCCTTAAGAGTTGCTGCTTCATCAAGGGCTTCTGGATAATTGCGCCACTTCTGTCAAGCTCAGATCATGTCTGAGGCGCTGCAACCTTCAGAACTCCCTGCAAACTTGCTGCTCACAATTAGAGCTCCTCGGGCCGCCTGGAGCTACACAAGGTGCTCCGAACAGCAGGGCTGCTGAAAAGATAGCAGACGCCAGAGCAGACATCGCTGGGGAGGGGCGCGGGGGGGGGGGGAGAAAAAGGCGAAATATAACCTCCTCCCAAAGCCTGGAGCCTGACAAGAATGTCGCCCTGTGGATGCTGAGGGTTCAGAGGTTCAGAGATGCCAAGTACACTGTGCAGCCTTTAAATGGATCGTTTTTGTTGTTTTTTAAGCCAATTTCTCAGAGAGTAAACACACCAAACTGGCCAGGGAAATTATAAGGGCGTGTGGCACTTCTGACTTGTTCTGGTACCAAGAAACTCCTCTCTGCACAGCAGAATGCCTTGGGCACACAAAACTGCCCTCAGAAGTCCCAGTGTGCATCTGGTACCCACAAATGGTTCAAATCTTTAAAATCCTCCCCCTTAAAGAAACGAGAGGGGGAAAAAATGCATCCCCTTTACCTATGACAGTGAACAGAAAATATTTTAAAATGCTAAGTGCAACCACCATCCAAAAAAAGAAAAATTAAATGCAAATATATTAAGAGTCATTCCAGGGCTGAAAACCAGTATATAAAACCTGCTAAGCCAAACCTGTGGGTAGAGAAGCAACTCTGGGGGAGGAAAAAAAAGGTTGGTACTTCAACTCAAGGGTGGGCAGCTGACAGTCTGCTCCCAAAACTGGGAAGAGCCAAGAGAAAACTCTACACATGTTTTATTTTAAAATCATTATTTGATACTGATTCCAAACGAAAGTGTTTTGTAAAATATTTTCACAGTAGGTGGCATCACTTATCAACTGTAGGAGGGGTGTGGTGGCTTGAGGCATTTTCCTTTATTAAATTATCAAATAATCATTTAAATGGCTTTCACACATTCTGTTCCATTTGAGATACACCTACAAGGATGGGGGGCTTGCCAGAGTGAGGGAAAAGACTCCAGTACACCTTGCCTACCCAGATACTTGTTTATTTTTTGTTTGTTTGTTTGTTTTTTGCTGTCCTCTTTAATCACATGAGGAAAAAAAAGTGAGTTTTCAAATCCACTTTCATTCAGTAACGGATCATTCCGGTAAAAAAAAAAAACCGCATTTCTGCAGCTGATGGCAAAGTACCCCTCCTCTTTTCTTTCAATGGGGACAATTTGGTTTAAAATAGCTCCTTTACTTAAATGAACCATATATCAATGTTACTCATTCTGACTGGGAAAAATGAAGATGTAGGCTGTAAAATTAAAAACAAATAATGAAACATAAGCACAGTGATGTTTAGGCATAATAACACCTGCAAAGACACTTCCTTCTTTTTTTATGTTCAAGAGAAACAAAATGAACTAATTCTCCTTTTCACATTATAAATACCATGAATCTAAAAGCAAGACTTCTGATACTACAAATACTTAAGAAAGAACCAACCTACCTACAGCTATATTATGAGAAAAACTAGGAGAGCTTTCTAATCTTTGAAAAGAGATTTAATTTATTACAAACATCAAAAGGGAGTGTGGTGGGGGCAGGGGGGGAGCTGACGATAGACAACACCAACTCAGTGATCTAGTAGTTATGCTGAAGAAAGTATAAATTCTGGACACTTCAAATTTCTCCTTGAGCATTAGAGAAAAAAAAAAAAAAAAAAAAAAGATGGCTGATAAGTACTATTTACCAGGCAAAGTTTTTAAAATATGGAGTTGAGGGGCACCTAGGTGGCTCAGTCAGTTAAGCATCCAACTCTCAGTTTTGGCTCATGTCATGAATTCAGGTTTGGGATTGAGGCCCATGTCAGGCTCCACGCTGGACATGGAGCCTGCTTAAAATTCTCTTTCTCCCCCCCTTCTTCTGCCCCATCCCCCTGCTCGCCCACACTTGCTCTCCAAAAATCAATAAATAAAACAAAATTAAGTTAAAATAAAATAAAACAAGATAAAACAAAACAAAATGAAGTAAAATGTAAGGAGTTGGGAAAAAGGAAAAAAAAATTCAGGAAGAAGTTCAACAGGTGAAATAATGACAAAAGGTGAGTAGAAAAAGTCTCTCTTTTTTTTCATTGTGGCACATAAATAATTTTGGTGGATTCTAACTAGACTGTGGTCTAGGGAGATGTCAGATAATGTGGGATGTCAGGACCTAGACTCCTAGGAATTCAGAATGAGAGTAACAGGCAATTTGCCAAAAGGCAAAGTGTTTGTACCTCAATGTTATCTCCTATATGAAGGCCACATCCATTTTTGGGTGAGTGTTCAACTGCATGTGGAAAGAATTCTGTACGTGAGGAAGAGTTGTACAATTCAAAGGGGAATCAGTACTTGGCCTGTTTTAGGATCATCCCCTTGAAAGGAATTTCAGGGGGCTGTCTAGTCTATCCTAGGTCACATCTGAAAAAGATCATGTGTCTAAAACATTAACTCTGAAGAGGCTGAGGGGCTTATTTAGGAAACAGATAATATAAGGGGAATTTGATAGTATTAAGATAAAAAATGTGCCACCATTCATTAATAGCATTCAATTAGCTGAATTCACATATTAGTGAATCTTCATGGTTAGAGCAGGGAGCACAAATAGATTCCATGCCAAGCACTACTGATTAGCAAGAAGCTGGCACTGTTGAAGAGAAAGATTCACAGGCCACGGTGATCGATTAGCAATGTCTGCTGTGAGCACTGGCAGAAGGAAGGACTAAGTTATTCCAGCCATCTGCTAGCTACTGTTCTACAGGACCCCTCAATTGATGCTCCATGGCATCTCCCAGGTAATAAATAAAAGCTAAAATAAATCAATAGGCTTTCTCTAAGGCAGGAAGCATGTCCATGTCAACAGATCCGAAAAAGTGAAAATAGAAAATAGAATTCCAAAGAGAAAAATGCTTTCAAATTAGCATTAAAGAAAAGGGCAGGGGCCTCTAATGGGACTCTGAAGGAGAGGGACGTAGGGGTGCAGACCTGCACGGCCTACCAAAACCAAAATGGAGATTACAGCATGCGGTGTAGCTTCACAGGCTGGACTCCCTGATTCCTGCAGACGCCATGAAGGGCAGGAGAGGGTAAGGATGGGCCCATCTTTGGAATACAACAAGGCAGCTAAGAAAACTTCTAGAACACATGAAAAAGCGATCAGAAACAGAACTTGAGGCCTTGCTATACCCAAGGTGCTTTTAGCTCAAATCAAACCTCATTCCATGACAGAGAATTTTTGCTCTTTTTTGGGGGGGTTGGTATCCTCAACATTCTGCTTGACTGTGGTCACTAACTCGGGTGTTGGCTGCTACCAGCCTTTGCTCTTCCACAACCATTGCTGACCTTTGGAGGTACAAGCGCATTTGTACACAATGCTCACAATGTTCACAACTGCTGTTTCCTGCATGTCAGTTTGGAGATGGAGATAGAAGGGCCCACCTCCAGTTACAAGAAATTGAGATACCTTTCACACGCATGACAGGTGAAGGACAAAAAAAAAGTCTGAACCATTAAACCAATAAACAAATCTTTTTGGACAACCAGAGTATTTGCCAAATGGCGAACAGGGACAAACACCTCAAAACAGTACGCAGTAAAAGGAGACTAACCATTCATTCCATCCCAGCTCCAGATTAATCCAGCATACTTCACCTCCTGTATCCGAGACCACCTGATAAAACAGACAACCCAGGAACACCACAGGCTGCCCTTCCAAAAACTGTCCTTGTAGAAGAACTGACAGCAAGAGCCCTGCAGGGTGGGGTGTTGGGGGGAGAGCAGGGCGGCTCTTTAAAACCTTAGAGCTCGGGGCGCCTGGGTGGCTCAGTCGCTAAGCGTCTGCCTTCGGCTCAGGTCACGGTCCCAGGGTCCTGGGATCGAGCCCCGCATCGGGCTCCCTGCTCGGCGGGAAGCCCGCTTCTCCCTCTCCCACTCCGCCTGCTTATGTTCCCTCTATCGCTGTGTCTTTCTCTGTCAAATAAATAAATAAAACCTTTAAAAAAAAAAAATAAAACCTTAGAGCTGCCAGTCACACTGCCTTATAGAAAGTTTTGCAGCTCCAAGGACATTCCCAGGAACAGCTGTTCCCTTCTGTTCAGAGATGATTTGCTGGTGGGCAAGGGTGGTGCAGGGGTAGAGGCTCTCCTCTCTGAGGTGTCTGCAAAGAACTGTTTCGTGCAGACGAGTTGAAGGCATTTTCTTCCCCAGTTATGCATAGGACAAAAGCTACCATTAACACGATTCCCCTGTGAAGTTCAAAGAGTCGACGATAGGCCAACTAGGGGTAAGATGATTGAAAATGGAAACAGTGTATGGAAAATTTCAAGCAATAATCATAGCCAGGAGCCAGTGGCCCAGAGATATAAACACCCTGAAAACCAATTGATACTAATGAAGCCGCAGCTTCAAGGCAGACTAGGGCAGAGGGAGGGGTGAGCATTTTCAGCACTTAACAAGTAAGTGGGCACATTTTGTGCTGGGTACTGATCTTTGCCAGGACCCAGGATTCCTATGGCCATCTCACATCTAATACCCTGTCCCTTGACTTCTTAAGGACCAAAAAGTAAAGTGGGATAATATCCCACTTGAATGCCTGCTTTTAATGGATGAGGTGACAGCTATAATTTTCATGTGTTCATTCCAGTGAAGGCTTCCATCTATTCTGATGGGGGAAAAAAAAATCTTAGAAAAGACTGCATATCAAACTTCCCTGGGTTTCTAAGGACTGACATAGATGCTTAGGGGAAAAAAAAAAAAAAAAAGCAAACTTGTAGGCGTGTAACACACCTTTCCACAGGATTGGGGTTACTGACAATTTACAATTAAAGTCATGTTTCCCCTAAATCATCTGTACAATAAACAGAATGTGAGGAACACATGAATCATTAATGGATACTGACTGTGAATTCTCTTGAAAAATCAAAGAATCTTCTTATAAGGCAAACAACAGCTCCAATCTAGCAAAATTGAATTTTCACATCTTGGGTTGAAGCTTTGTGTGATATTTCTTACTTGTCCAGATAGTTAACAAGCTTTCTGAAGGCAGGGAGCCCACCATGCCTAATGAGACAGATACTTAATATTTGTTGAATAATGTACATTCATATAATGTTGTCTCTCTCTTAAAAAAAAAAAAAAAGGGGGGTGCCTGGGTGGCTCAGACGGTTAAGCGTCTGCCTTCAGCTCAGGTCATGATCCCGGGGTCCTGGGATTGAGTCCCACATCGGGCTCCCTGCTCAGCAGGGAGCCTGCTTCTCCCTCTGCCTCTGCCTTTCGCTCCCCCTGCTTGTACTTTCTCTCTCTCTAATAAAAAATAAAAAATCTTTAAAAAAACCAAAAAACAAAAAACAAGGACGTCTGGCTGGCTCAGTTGGAACAGCATGTGACTCTTGATCTCAGGGTGGTGAGTTCGAGCCCCACATCAGATGTAAAGATTACTAAAAAAAAAAAATAAACTTCAAAAACAACAACAACATCTACACACAGAGCTTACTTAAGGTAGGGTACAACTGTACTAGGTAAAGAATACGTATCAGGAAAAAGTATCAAAGAGACAAATGCATCTATTTACCTAACAGAAAGGCCCCAATAGGAGCCTGTGGTCCCAGGGTCCCAGGTACCAATTCCTGCAGGCGATCGGAGTCCAGCAGAGAGAATCACCTGGAAACACTGTCTTCTCTCTGATGACCTATGCTAATGGAATCATTATAGGAGATGAGCCAAGATTTACTGGCATCAAGGATGCTGGCTGGGTACAGAAACACTTTGCAAGTCCAAATTCTTCAAAACAGTGGGGTAGGTGCTAGATCCCAACCTGGTTAGGAAGGACAAGGTGTGGAAACAACCAAGGCTTCCGTGTAGAAATATGTGTTGTCTGAGGCTGCATCCCCAAATACTCTCCAAGCTTCTACTGCGGGCCAGGTCCTTCGTGGAACATGCTCACTGCAGCTCTCTATCTATTTGGGGGATAAATCTTTGGGCCATTCCACCTGGTCTACCAGTCATCGTATACAGAGAGGTAGGATGTATATTCTAGAGCTGTATTGTCTCACAGAAATATACTGAGGGCCACAAACACAAGCCACATCTATAATTTAAAAATTTCTACCAGCCATATTTTTAAAAGCAGAAAAAAACAAGGGAAAATTATTTTTATCTTTATTTTTAAAGATTTTATTTATTTATTTAAGAGAGAGAGAGCGAGCTTGGGAGCAGGGGGAGGGAGAGGGACAAACAGACTCCCTGCTGCATGCAGAGTCTGACATAGGGATCGATCCCAAGACCCTGAACCCTGAGATCATGACCTGAGCCGAAGTCAGACACTTAACCAACTGAGCCACCCAGGTGTCCCAGAAATTACTTTTAAAAATATATTTCATCTAACTTAATCTATCCCAAATATTTCAATTTCGACATGTAATAACAAAGTTTTTTTTTAAAATATATTTTTTTAATTTGACAGAGAGAGACACAGCAAGAGAGGGAACACAAGCAGGGGGAGTGGGAGAGGGAGAAGCAGGCTCCCCGCGGAGCAGGGAGCCCGATGCGGGGCTCGATCCCAGGACCCTGGGATCATGACCTGAGCCGAAGGCAGACGCTTAACGACTGAGCCACCCAGGCGCCCCAGTAACAAAGTTATTAACAAGATATTTTACATTCTTCTTTTTGCTCCTAAGTCACTGAACTCACATGTACACATTAAGTGTGTATTTTGTACCAATGGCACTTCCTCGATTCAGGCCCGCCACCTGGCTGATGGCTCCCATGCTGGCTAGTGCACGCCTAAGAACATTCCAAGATTCTGGACTGGAAGAGTTGTAAGGGGAAGGGAGGCCTTCCACACTGCCATCAGTTCACATGCCTGGATTGGGGCTGCTGAGAGACAGGGTTGGGAAAGGAAGCTAGAGTCTCCTTGAAATATTCCCACTTCGCTCTCTACACGTGGCCGGTACCTTGTGTACCAATAGAAGCCACTCTGCGCACAGCCCCGGCGATGCACTGCAACGGCTACAGACCCACACATCGATAAATTCTACAGTGATACTCATTCTGTCACCTGTCAAGATAAAAGTCAAACAGATCAAAGGGAAGGAGGAAGCACAGCATTTTCCTCCCCCCAAGAAAACAAGAATTTATCAACAGTCTAGTTTGGGCGGCAGGGGGGGGGGGCGGTGTAGAGAAGGTGGCTTCCCACCAGGAATTTACATCACACAGAGGACTGGGAAATTAGGAGGTGTCTCAGTTATTTAGAGCACACATTTAAAGTCTAAAGCCCCAAGACAGAAGACAAATACGAGAGCCCTTAAATACCACAGGTACTCAAAAAAGAAGTATCCAAGAAGCACAAAATGTTCTCAAGCGACTGACAGGTTAGTGGGGAGGAGCATGGAGTGGTGATTTAATTGAGCAAGTGCTTTTGGACAGACAGGGTTGGGTTCGAAGCCCCGTTCAGTCACTTTCTACCTGTGTCAACAAGTTATTCAATCTGTGTGGACGCTGGTTTCCTCATCAGTAAGCAGGGACAAGTAACAGTTACCCTGCCAGGCCTCTAATGTCTATGACAGCAGAAGATGTCAAGTGCTTCGTGGCTGCTCTTCAATGAACGTCACATGCAACACACACACACACAAGATGCAGTTAGAGAAATATTTAAATAAATATGTATATGTATATATCATATACCTATGTAGGTACATAGTATATAGTAATACTGTGTGTGTGTGTGTGTGTGTGTCTGTCCCTCTCTACAGTGACAAGCAGGATTGCCGTGCAATGTCCAGGCGTGAGGACTCTGGAGCTTTCCTGAAGGAGTACAAGTCTTGGTTCCAGCACAACACCTGTGTGATGCAGAGCTGCACGCGCATCCCAGATGTCATGGTGAAGCGACGAGAGCAATGCCTACCCTGACCCCGTGTTGGGAGGGTTCATTGGCATCACCTATGACATTCACTTAGTACACGGCTATTGCTCATGAACTCCCAGTTATTATTACAGGCATTCGTCGATAATCTGGGCTGCAGGCTTCCAGCGAGGATCGCTCCTGTCCACCTGCAAAGACTAGACAGTGGCTCCCACAGAAGGGAGGGGCCGGAGGAAGAATGTATTGATGGGGTCTACAATCCAAATACTGTCATTCATATTTAAAGGCCTTACACTTGAGAAAGCGTTTCCTTCTGTGTTTTCTTCTTCTTTTTTTTTTTTTTAAGATTTTATTTTTAAGTAATCTGTACAACTCCACGTGGGGCTTGAACTCACAACCCCGAGATCAAGAGTCATGTGGTCCACCAACTGAGACAGCCAGGCGCCCATCTTATTTTCTTATTTGATGCCCACAAGCCTTCAGGAATAAGTACAATGATTTCAACCCGGAATTATTTCTTGAACACCTATTATGTGCAAGGTGTGATTCCAAGTGTCAGGAACTGAGATGAATATTCCTTGCGTTCAGGGAATTTTCGGTCTGGTGGCATTTCATCCATTTGTTTATTCACCTGCCCAGAAGGAGGAGATGTCACCGTGGGAATATCTGCTCTATCAGTGGCTTGGTCTGAGCTGAGAAAGTTTAGTCTAAATTATTTAATAAAAATAAAAATATTCTAGGGGCGCCTGGGTGGCTCGGTCGTTAAGTGTCTGCCTTCAGCTCGGGTCATGATCCCAGGGTCCTGGGATCGAGCCCCGCATCGGGCTCCCTGCTCCACAGGAGGCCTGCTTCTCCCTCTCCCACTCCCTGCTTGTGTTCCCTCTCTCGCTGTCTCTCTGTCAAATAAATAAAATCTTTAAAAAAAAAATATTCTATACGATCATATAAAATTATTTCTCCTTTCCCCTGTCTTCCTCAATGATCTGGAAAACAAAACACTTCCACATTTTTGTAAAAACATAATATTGGATATGACATTGTGGCCATGCGCAAAAATTTTTACAAGCTTTTTTGCACATCTCTGCATTCTACAGTACTCCTGAAATGATACAGAGAGAGAGAAAAAAAAGCCCTTGAAAGTGTACACTTTTCAATAAGTTCAAACTGCTGAATAGCCTGACATCACGTGAACAGTGTGGCGGCATTTACTTGATTCAAAAACAGCTGGGAGAGGAGATGTTCACCTCCATTAAGATTTCCAAAATCAGGGGTGCCTAGGTGGCTCAGTCGGTGAGGCATGAGACTCTTAATCTCAGGGTCGTGAGTTCAAGCCCCACGCTGGGCGTGGAGCCTATTTAAAAAATAAAAAAAAAATTTTTTTTCCACCGTTAGGCAAAAACTCCCTGTTCCAGTTATCATTGCAACCAGGCTGAGTAAGCTTGTGTGCACTTTATCCCGGCAATAGCAGGAAATCCCTGCTTGCCACGAGGTTAGAAAAGGCAGCCTCCTAACCGAACTGCTAAGGGAGAAGGGATGGAAATCAACTGGCAAAAGTTTGGGTCAAGAGGCATCAAACTGGGGAACGCTTACAAAGGAAGGGCAAGACTTTTAGCTCCAAGAAATGAGGATGGACACAGCCAATTACTCTGCTTTAATATGCTCCCATTTGCCGAGGAAGTAGCCTGCAGGAGAGTCAAGAAGCTTGAACTATTTTTAGGCCCATGACCCTTTTAAAAACACAGAGCTAAATTCGGTCCTCAGTTACACCCACTCAACTCCCACTGGCTTCAGCGGGAGCCACAGGGAGAACCCGCTCCCGATGCAGAAGAGCTTAGTTATGCCTCTGCGTTCTTTTTTTCACATGGAATGACAGTTAACTGGCCACGGATGGCCATGGAAAGCCACCGAGCAGGTCTCCTGGCTCCAGCAGGGCAAAAGGCAGGGTCTTACATTCCAAGGACATCTCTGCCACACAACTGGATAAAACTCGTGTTTATTTGACAATCCAGGCAGAGGAGGGGGAAAAGCACATCCTTTTGAAAATGGCAGTCAGTCTATCTTGGAATTGTTTAAAATTATAATCTCATCTATAAAAGCCCAGATTTGAAGAACTGTATTATGTGGGCTAAATTAAACTTTTGCCTCCAACGAGCATGGGGTAATTACAATAAGGGATCACATGAAGTTCACTGCTGTTGAATGCAACACAATTTGTGACCATCAACTACAGTTCGGGGGTGGGGGGGTAAAGCATCATTTATAAATAATAGGTCCCAAGTCTGACTTGGGGGTGAGTGGAGAGCATTTGGCATCTCAAATGACTTTAACTGGGGGCCTTCATATCCCATGGAAAGGACACTTTGTCCCCCCTCCACTGTCTCTAATCCTCCCTTCTTAAAGGAACACTCAGCAAGATAATGAATCCTTTAAATGTTACATCTTCTGTCGTGCATTATTGTGGTGCAGAAACTCTTCACATCAAACAGTCATCAGGACTATTACAAAGTGGGCTTATAAGAGAGGGGCTGAAAAGGAGCTGTGTGAAAAGAAGTGGAAAATTAAAGCTGAAGCAGTCGAAGAAAGGGCTTAATTTACTGGCATGTACAGTATGCAAATGAGATTACTCTCAGCTTAACTGCATCATTTATGTCCATAATAACGGCATCATCATTACAGGGCTCAAATTAAATTACACCATAATTAGCATATCAAAGTGATTGGTTAAAGTTTAAAACAAATACCCAATTTTGTTAATGAACAGCTGTAATTGTCATGTACACTTCAGTGAAAACTCTCTAAACAAATATATGTTTTAGAAGGGAGGAAGATTTTTTTTTTTTTTTTTTAGCAGACAGGTCTATAGCAGAGGTAAATTACCTAAAAAAGAATGACATGGACTATTCTATTAATGTTAATATATGCTGATCATTTTCAGGTAATAAAGCATTCTATCAAAACAAGGCTTCACTTATATTTAGACACCTTCCGTGCTCCCGAATGTGACAAACCACCAGAACCCTGCTTCCACTTGCCGCAATGACAACGCAGGGGTGACCTGTCTCTAGCAAGCGAAGGACGTGTTCGATAACATGCTATTACTAAACCTCCATACTTATTGAAAAGACATCTGTGCTCAAATCGCGCCGACTCAAAGCTGATTTTCTCCGCATTCCAACCAAAAGAGGAAAGAGTGACAGAGCCAGAGAACTTGCGGAATTTATGGGGTAGACCAGAATGCTCCTAAGTTGAGGACCTGATAACATGTTCGACAGCCTCCAACTCGATCTCCCCTCCTGGAATCGGAGCATACTTCTACAGCAGTCCCAAACATGCAGCTGCACCAGGGAAGTTTCTGCTCTTCCATCCTTAAAATAAAATCAGGAGGCGCAACTAGCTGTTTTGTCAATGTTGGCTGCAGCCAGCATGCACACACATTTTAGAGATGCAAAACCGTACATGGATAATAAGCTTGTTTTCAAACCTTTGTGTTATCATCCTTTAATGTCTGAAGAGTTTCTACACAAAAATCAATAATCCCGAGGCTCACGTGCAAAAAAAGCTCTCTGCCTAAGATTCTCCCCATTTCCTCCCAAACGTACCCCATATGTTCTCTGCTATATCTGTGAGGGTAACCATCCACTGTGATATACAGCAAGGCAAGCCAAAATATATTTTTCCCAAAAAGAAAAAAAAAAAAGCACTTTCAAATATACTTAACAAGCAAATTGAATGTCTTATTAAAATCGTATTATCTAAACAGTGTTCAAAAATTTAAAGAAAGTAGCTTTTCATTTTATTCATCGAGGAATCCATTAAAGCTTAGGCTCTGAAGTAGTATGTAAATTATGTGCCTTTCAAGGTAGAGCTAGGGCAAATTCACTCCATCAACTAATGATGAACCTCATTATGTGCAGGGAGGATTCATAATGAGGAAAGAGCCACCCGCCATTCCATGTTCTAACATAAATCCCTGTAAAATTTGAATATCTCCCCGTCTAATTAAAGGCTACTAATTCCAGTCACCCCCTCCATGGCCCCAAAGTAAAAATAAACCTCTTTAAAAGCACAGACTACAGTTATATTTCTAAAGCAGCACTCAATTCTGTTTGGACTCAGAACCTTCCACTCAGATATGTTTTACGACAAGCATAATTAGCAGCTTTCTAAGATACAAACTTTAAGGCTGTTCAAGCTCATTTTGGTTAAATACATTGGATTTCTATTTTTCAAACAGCTTCACCTTGACGGGGCTACAGTGCATGCACAGAGATGATCCGCAGCCAAGAAACCAACAGGAATGTGCGAGCTTCGTAATAACATAAAATAAAATTCTTACACTTGAGTTCCATGCTAAAGCTGAGATGTTCAGAAAAAAACAAGCATTGTGTGGCATGAACCCGAGATTCCATTTGGATGGGGATGTATTCAAATCTGCTTGGGAACGACATACTTGATTCTGGAACAAAACTGCTCACTTTTAATGCAGTTTGAACTAATGAACAAGTACAGCCCAGCGTGTCACAAGTCAAAGAACTATTCCCTCTTGTAATCACTGACTTTGATTTTTTTTTTAACTGAAAACTACAGAATGCAAACCCAACGTTGCCAAACATATTTATTATGATTAATAGCCTGTAATATCTCTCACTAAGGCTTTAATTTGCTCTTGTTTTCAATTATGAATCTGCACTACTCTATTCCAGTCCCCTTTTCAGGTAGAGATGAATTTCTTGTGGTCTTTACTCTTTGTATTGTATCGCCACCCAGCAAGGCACAATTAGTTAAAAACAGCAAATCTCCACCTTGACTCTCACAGAGCACCAGATTACGCAAAATTAGAGAACCAAATCAGTGAGAAATAAGTGAAGGTGTCCAGGGAATCAAAGCAATTAGACCAAAGGAGAAAGGAAAAGTACATATGCCAGTCACCCACTCACTCACACCTTTACATTAAAATTCAAAAAAAAAAAAAAAAGGAAAGAAAAAAAAATCCCAGATCCTTTATTTAATTTTGACAAACTGAATATAGAATCCAACCAGGAAATCTTATCTGCTGCTGTCAATTCAAGTGTCCCCAAATGTCTGAACCCCAGTTTGGTAATGCAATGTACACACCAGTGTGACATCAAGTGTAGAATTTCAGGAGCTAAAGAGTCCATTCTACTAGAGATGCCGCTGCTTTTTAAGTTGCATAAAAATAAACTCCACTCCATAAAAGCTGCCACAGTGCGTGCTCTCTCATCCCTCGGCTCCAGGCATGATCTCCCCCTCCTCCCCACCCTGCCTTTTAGGTCAGCCACTCATGCATTAGGAAGACATCCCTCCCAAAATAACTTGGCCCTCCCCCGAAGCACAGAGTTGAGCAGCCTACCTTTGTTCTGGAGTTGCAGATAATAACAGGCAAGCCTCAAGACCATGAGGATTTGGAAAAGATCAGGAGAGTTGGAGAAAAAAAAGAAGAAGAAGGAAAAAAAAGAAAAAGGAAAAGAAATACTACAAGTAGAGAAGAATTGGAAGAAACAACAGGAAAAGCCTTCTAATGAACTGTAGTGGCTACCACAGGATCGGGGTGTCTTCACCAGTGTTTACACCAGTGAGTACACCTCTGCTCCATCTCATCCACAACTGGTGGCATCCCCCCCGCCCCGAATCCATGCATGGCAATTAAAAGCAACTGCACCTCTCCGTTTGGGAGGGGGACCACAAAAGACCTCTGCAATATTTCTTTACAATGTCTATATCACTGATGAGCATTAGTTTGAGTGACAAAGGTCCCGGGCTAAATCAACATTCTTACCTTAATGTTCCTAGTAAAAGGCTCCAGGAAACATAACTCATGAGACATGTATGCAAAGATATGTCTCAAGGAATTAATCCAGAGCCCTCAGCTGAGGTGGGGGGCGGGGGGAAGGAAATTTTTTTAAAAAAGAAAAAAGAAAAAGCAATGGCTTATTTCCAAACAAACGCAGCTCAGCCCGGGCAGCGATGGCATAAGAACAGGTTTGCATAGACAGAGCTCAGTGGCAGAAGCGAGAGTTCTGTAGGATTTATTTGACACTTATTTTCCGGGAAGCCTTTTGTGGAGTTGTACCGTTTGTTTCTTATTGTCTGAGAGGCAGTTAGGAGCTTTCTCCCGGAGGGGGCCTCTCAACCTCTGGGCTTGGCCGCCTCTGACAGGGAGGTAACCATATTAGGATGTGTATGGTAAAGTAAACAATAACATAGTTGCAATGAAATGGAATTTTTTTTTTCCAAGCTAATGGTGTTGGGGTCAGTCTGTCTTTTTAGCCATTCCCACTAATTTTGTTTCCTAGTTCAAATAGGCCCTCCTCCTCCTCCTTTTTTTTTTTTTAAGTGTTAGCTGTTTCCAAATATCTGACTGTAAATTTGCTGAGAATGTTTGCAATGTAAGAAAAAGCTTTTAACATCCAAATAAAGATCCTGCCAGTTTAATCATTAAAGGGGATGTGAATTTTCAAACCCTTGCAAAGATCCAACTCTCCGCTACTTTCTTCCCCACCCCAACCCCACCTCCATCTCTCCCTGAAGGTTAAAATTACTTGGTCATTTAAAAGTACCTTCTAAATAAATCAGATTTTTAAAGAAAGAGACCGTTACCTTCATAAAAATTCCACATTCACGTACTGTGTCACTGAGTGAAGAGTCTTAACCATTCATGCGCCTGAAAATTTATTACCTGAAATTTCTAGGATGGTTACTTTTACATGATAAGCCTCTTTCCCACCTCCTCCCACTGCCCCCCCCCAAGAAAAAAAGTAAGCATTAAATTCTGTTGTCATGCCAGCCTCTAGAAATCAGCTAACCAAACAAAAAAAATATATCAAGAATGAGTTCTCAAGATGTTACATATTTAGGAAAAGTTGTGCCGGTCCAAAGCCAACAATAAAAAGTAAGGCTGCTTTCTGGCCACTGTCACTCAGTAGGAGATTCCCGCCCAAGGAACGAGGGAAACATCCCCACTCAAGGTCAGGGCTGGCGGAAGAGGACAGCAGCGAGGCTGAGGACCACAGACAGTGGGTGTGGACAGAGCAGGACCGCTGGGAGCCAGCACCGGCTGTGGGGGAGCGTGCTTCCATGTCTTAGTCTCCTAGGTGTGAGCCAGGGCTGCTCCTGAGAGATCTGCCCACACGAGGGTGTATAAGCAGCCCCTGGCCCTCAGTGTGCAAGGAGGGGAGGAGGGGCACAGCACTGCTACCTGTGAGGACTGGACCCCAGGAACCACCCCCTGCACCGGGCATCGAGGCAAAACATGTGGCACAAGCCGAGGGGCATGGGCAGGGGAAGAAATGATACATGCAATTAAGAATGAAGCTGGGCTGATGGGGGAAATAAAACACACGTGACCCGGGCGAAACTTGCACAGCTCAGAAACTAAGAGAGCCTCCCCTGCCTGGAACCCCTGGGCAGACCTCTAAACTGCCTTGGTTCTTAACAGATCCCTATCACCCAGAAACCTAAAACCCCTGCAACTCATGTTTTATTAAAACATGTTTAGCATTCTTCTTAAAGATAGGTTTTAACCCCAAATACCCATGAAATTAAATCTCCTATGCCACTTATCTGCACTGCTGGGCAAAAACTAAAGTTGAGCTAAACAGAGAGATAGCAAAATCAATAAATCACACGAAACAAGTAGCAGTTCAAAAGTTCAAAGATATGATGGCCAGTTCAGTGCGTCTTAGCGCTCACCCAATAATAACTGGTCTCCGTCACTCCTCACAGTATAGACAATTTCATGGCATCATTTTCATTAGGCTGTCTCATGGAAAATTGCTAGCTATTTATGTATACGCTAAAATAAATTAGCCATTTCATCGAGCAGTGTGATTCTTATAAAATACATTAACACAATACTCAATTTTCCAGTTGGAGTAAATAAATAAATCAATAAATTCAATACAGGATGATTCTTTTATTGTGGCGCTATAGCTCTCAGCATAAGTGTTTTTATTGGGTTTATTTGTTTCAATAAAAATTGAAATGGGCCAGTGATCTCAGCGCTGGCATCTTAAAAAAATATGTATCTATCCAATATTTGGGTAAGTACTGCGCAGAGCACTCAAACTTAAAATTGTATTCAAAAATCATCTTCATGATAATTATTACTCCACAACCCAATTCGGATGGGGAATTTCACAAAGGAAAAGGGGGAATTCTGCCAGGTGTTTGAGTCTTGTGGCATTTCTGCGCTACAGACCGGAGTCTGGGAGTGAGGCTTCTGAGAGACGGCTGCCCCTTGCTGAGCTGCGACCTTATGCCTCAGACGCGCCTCTTCCCTGGACAGGGAGAAACGACAGTGGGACAAGCTCCAGATGGCCTCTTCTGTCACACCTTACGGAACGCGCCATTGATTGTGGCTCAGAGAAGGCCATTTACTCCAACCTCTGGGGGAAAGACTAGGGTATCATGATTGCAAGAAAGAGAGAGGTGTGCTGACGCTGTAAATAAACTCAGGCCCAAGGCCTGCTAGTAGCTCCGGAGGAGAAAGGGAGACACCAGCAAGCATGAGATGTTTTTTTTCCTCGGTCACCAATGCAACTGAAATCAAAGGAGAACAGGGGAATGGATATCTGTTGTTTATGCCTGCCCAACACCCAAGCTCCTCTTCCTCTGATAACACGGGCCGTATTTTGCTTGGGGAAATGCCCCATTCCCCCATCTCTGGCTGATGAGCCACAGTCCGTGGATGCGTCTCTCCGCTCCAGAGGGTGGAGCCATAAACCAGGTCTGACCAATCCCTGCGCTCTGCTCTCCTGGGCACCCTGATTGGCTGATGGGTAGATATGTCCCAAATCAGAACTGGGAGAGAGAGAGAGAGAGAGACAGCCTTTTTGCTTTTGAGAGCTTTGAGAGCTTTGAGAACATGGACTGGGCTGGGTGAAAGAGGCCAGGACACAGCAAGTCAGAGGTGAGGCCAAGAGTAGTACAGATTTCCTAACAGAGCCCATAGGGGGCCATCCTACTCCTGGACTTTTCCATTATGTAAGCCAATGAACTTCCCTGATGTGCTTAGCCACCTCACTGGCACTGCGTTATTTGCACCAAGAGGTGCAATCCAGGAAGACTGGATAATGGAACACACTAAATATGTGTTCTATATGTACTCTGTAATATACGTGAGCCCTGATGAGAAAGCAAACCAAATAAAAAACACACAAATGGACAAACTCCCACAGCTAATACTCAAATCCGTAGACCTCACATATGCTATGTAACCTGATCACCAGCCATGTTCTCTTCTCTGCTGTCCCTGGAAAGAAAGAGCTAAAAGAAGGAGTCAGGACCCACAGTCCAGAAGAACTCAAGATGATCTCAAAGCAAAGTAAACTGGAGATATAAAATAAATCCAGTGTGAGGTCTAATACAGACTTGATAAACTCTCTTCTCTAGGCCCCTGGTGGTGGTGGTTCAGGTCAGGGATGGACCAACCCATCAGTTTAGGTGAACAGCCAGCTGGCTCACACAACAGGCCTTGTATCTTCTGATCGGACTCATGGACGAGGGATGAAGATGCGGTTCTTTCATTCTCTGATAAAAGCTGTATTGTGGTGCGGAGGTGGGATAGCGAGGTCCTGCCAGCCTGCCTGGCTTTTAGCTCTGGCTCCAGCCCAACTAAATTGGCAAACCAGGGCCCTGATTTCCTCCACGGGCAGGAGAGGACCCCAAATCAATACAGAAAGGCTTTCTTGGGAGTAGTATCCTTAGTAACACAAACAAACAAACAAAAACGACAATAATTGAGACGCTACGAACAACTTTATTCTTAATATGCCAGAGACTGTACTAATCACTTTACAGGTATTGCTCATTTCATCTTTAAAATAACCCTGTAAGATGCACATTGTTACTATCTTCATTTTATAAATCAATAGAGGAAAGCTCAGAGAAGTTAAGGAACCTGTTATTAGCCACAGAGCAGATAAGGGGTGGAGCATCGAGTACCTGGTGGCTAGTCTGTTGGACAGTAGAGGTCGTCCACAGAAAGTTCTATTGGGCAGGGTTTTTCTGTAGATGTGTGGTTCTCATCCAGGAGCGATATTCCCCACCAGAGAATATTAGGCAGCGTCTGGAGACATTTTTAACTGTCACAACTGGCTTGGGGTGATGCTAACTAGGAGTGCTGGTAAACACCCTACCATGCACAGGACAGTTCCCACAGTGGAGAGTTACTGGCCCAACACATCAGTGGTGCTGAGGTTGAGAAGGTCTACCCTCCCAGGCAGGTGGACCCTGGTGGTCCGCAGCTCCTCAGCAAGTTTTACAGCAACTTCTACCAAGATTGCAGGTAGCCTGTGTGTGGATATAATACTGATGTACAGTAGGGTTAAAATTTGAGGCTAAGTCTAGAAAAGACTTGTCCCAAGTCCCACAGTCTTAATTACAGGCAGGGAAGGATCTGGAGAGCTATCTGGGGAGTCCAGTTGACACCACTGTAGCTGAGTCGGGAAAAATAAGGGGGCCATGTTCTTGGTTCCCCTCTTTCCTCTGCTTTCTCCTTCCTCACTGTCCCTTCTCCCTGAAAACTGAGTGGAGCCAACCATCTACATCATAATGTCTTGAGTGGGGTGGATTGACATTCCACTCCAGCCCTGCATCAGTTGCCAGGACATCAGTGTGAGCAACCAGTGTGACCATCATTCTTGGCAGCAGGGGAAGGCCGTTATCATGTCCCAGAAGCAGGTGTTCCATTCCGAGCTAGGTTCAGATCTAGGCTCCACCACTTGAGGCTCCTGAGCACTTGACACATGGCTAGTACACTAGGGAACTAAATTCTTAAATTTATGTAATTTTAATTAATTTAAATTTAAATAGCCACACACATCTAAGGGCTACTATATCTTGGACTGTGTGCAGTTTTAGAAGTGTGGCAAATTTTCCATATTCATGAGAATCCGATCCTCAGCAGATGGATATCTGGTTCCCAGTTTGAGATTCTATATATTAATTAAAATTTTTATTTTATTCTTAGTGGAAATGGCTTTGGTCATGACTTTTTAAAAATTCCATTCTTATTCTAAATCTCCTAATTTTTCTAAAAATTTTCATCTAATTTTTATATCAATTCGAATCACAGTTTTGAGTAGAATGGCAGACTTATTTAGTTGACTAATTTGGGCAAGAGACGTATATTGTGGATTAAAACCGAGTGCATTCTTTAAGAAGCCAGTAGCAAGGTAATCTTCTTCACGGTTGGGAAACCATTCTTGGTTCTCTCTTTAGGACATGTTGCCTGTAAACTTCATGTCTTCAGGGACGTGAGCTATCTTGGAAGAAGTACTCTGCTGTACCAGTTCAAATCACTCAAGCCATTTGGAACAAGAATGACATTCTGGAAGATTTCTTACACAGTAAGATCCGTCCACTCTGTCTCTCCCGTGAAAACTCCAAACTACACACATTCAGGTGGAACTTTTCCCTGCAGCTCAAAGAGTGATAAATTTTTCAGCTTAGGGAGAAAGATTAGTACTGATGTAACAAAGTGACTGTAAAGCCAGCCTCACGACATTATAAATACATCACAGCTGTCAGGATGTTTCTTTCACAATGGGCAAATCCAGAAGCAAAGAACATTTTCAGGGCTGGGGAGCACAGTCATACCCAACACTGTGTGCAGGGTGTAAACCATCCAGAACTAGGGCTTTGGGCAGGAAGCTGAGCCATCTACAAAGTATTTCTTGGGTGATATACAGAGAGCTAGAGATGGGATAAAACCGAATGATGAATAAAGTAAACACAGTGTTTGGCTCACCCATCCTCTCTGGATACCAAGAAATTTCAGCTTCAGCAGTAATGTGGGAATCCAAAACTGCACTGTCATTCTAAACAATATCAAAAGTTAAAAAAATATATGTATACCCAAAATAATAACTTCATATCCTTTGCCAGGCACAACCTAGATTTTTAAGTTGACCTTAGCTGGTCAAGTATGAAATGTTACTCCATATGTAGACAGTGCTGGATGGCTATTCAACAGCCATTCCCAACTCCCTCACTCCCTCCTCCTACTCCTCAAGCTGGGAAAACAAAACAAAACAACAACAACAACAAACAACCCACCACCACCAACAACGCAGTGTCCCCTACCCAGCTTTCTCTGCAATGAGGGACAGATATTTAATGAAGTTCTAGCCAAAAGAGACAAAGGGTATAAGATATTTTTCCTCCTTGATTGAAGGAAAGTCATACAAAGATTTCTTTCTCTTGCTCTCTCTGCCTTGCCCCCTTCTCCCACTTTGTGCCTTTGAATGCAACTATGTAGGCAGATAATGCCTGGAGCTGTAGCAGCCATCTTGTAGCCATGAGGAAAAAGCTAGAAGAATCACAGAGAAGCCAACCCAGCAGTCAGATACTACTCGGGTACTGAACCAGTCTTGAAACTGCCTACCTTTAGACTTCTGGGCAAGTAAATGATAAATATCCTTATGTTTTCAGTCACTGTTAATGAGGTTTTTCTGTTATTAACAGGTGAACACATGCTAACTGATCCTAAATCCAGAGAAAAATCACTTCCTTGAGGGAACTTGATTAATCAGAGTGTAATTAGCCAATTCTCCTGGTATCTAAGATGGTTCCCTTGTCACCTGAGAGCTTATCACTAAAGACAACGATACTTGGTCTTTAGAAGCTCCCTGAAGAAAAACACCACCACTTCCTACCTACTGTGTGTCAATTTTGTGTAAGGCTTTTACTGAAGTGGCTTGCTTACACTATGTCATCCAGTCTTCCAAGAACTCTATGGGGTAGGGACAATAATTATCCATATACGGTTCTGAGAAGAAGAAACAGAAGCAGAGAGAGGTGAAAGAGAATGTCCTAGGCCAACGGCTGTTACAGAAAACCTGGTCGCACCACAGGGAAATGGTTATACCCATGGCCTCAGCTACAAAACGTGGGTAACTCCAACCGAGTGATAAACATTTCTTGTTCTAAGACATAATGGCAGAAGCCTGGGCTCAGAGCACAGGACACACAGTCATATGAGCTGGGCCTGGGGTGCAGTCACTGTAGTGGTGACTGGGGAAAGGATTCTTCAGCTCATCCTGCAAGAGCTGGGGACACTCTCCGAGAGCTCACAGCAACATCCACCCTGAAGTCATCACCACAAGCAGGCAAAGGTGTCCCTTCAGGGTTGCCTGTCTCCACGCCCTGGATGGGATGGAGCAAAGCCTGTAACACATCATGACGGCTGGTTCCCACAGTGTTTTAACACCAAAGGAACAAAAAAGGTACAAATAAGCTTTCAGGGAAGTTATAAAGAAGGATGCGTAGGTTAGGAAAAAATAGCTTGGAACTACTGGAAGGCCAGTTAGCAAAGTGAATACATGCAACATATTTGATGGTGTGGGCAGGAGGGCACAGCAAGGTGGCATGCAGCTTAGGGTAGTTAAGAATCATCAGCCAGACTGGCTTTACACTTACTAGCTGTGTGACCTTGAGTAACTAGCTTGACTTCTCTGAGCCTCAGGTTTCCCATCCATATGTGGAAATAATACAAGTATCTAACCTTTGGGTTGCGGTGAAAATCAAATAAAATGATACGTGTCAAAGTTCTCACCTAATACACAGTAAGTGTCCATTAATTGTTAACTATTCTCCTCATCAGTACTGAATGATAATAAATTGCAAAATTATCATAAAGCACCTAGCATAGTACTCGGCATGCACTAGGTGCTCAATAAATGCCCATTCCTTGGTTTTCCCATGTCTTTTCCCTCCACAAATAACTCAAAGATTTAATTCTGATGTCATGTGCCTACTGCAATTTTTTAAAAATATTAGTGAATTTACCCCACTAAAATGGTTCTGGGTTTGATACTATGGTAAATTCAAGTATCAGCGAAGTATCTGTGGCCACAGGCTTCCATGATAAATATGGTAAATAAAAAAGAGAACACTATGCAATTAAATATATGTAAATTAACATATATTTTCATATGTTATACACATAAGGATACCCCCTTCCATTTATTAAATTCTCTGTGTGCTGAGGACAGAGTTAATTTTAATTTTTAAAATGTTTCTTTTTTTAAATAATTCTTTTGAGACAGAGAGATACAGAAAGAGAGACAGAGAGAGCGCAGGGGCAGTGGGGGGAGGGGCAGAGGAAGAAGGAGAAGTAGACTCCCTGCTGAGCAGGGAGCCCATGCCGGGCTCAATCCCAGGACCTGGAGATCATGACCTGAGCTGAAGGCAGATACTTAACCATGTGAGCCACCCAGGCGCCCCTAAAATGTTTCTTAACAGTTCAAATTTTCTGCTATAAAAGTGTACCGCCTCTATAATTTGGAGGAAGACATTACTTTTGAAAAGATAAAAAAGATAAGACTGATCCAACGTCTACCCTCGTGAATTGGTTTTCTAACAGTTGCAAATTTGTCAGCCATGTAAATGGCAACAAATCTATAAGAAATAAATAATTTTCTAAACATTTAACTAACCTAACCTCCATGCCCTTAATAAGTTACTGTTCACTATTTTTCCTCCTCCCTAACTTCCTCTTCTCACCACGAATAAATTCTTCCCCCAGTTTCAACCCTACCTTTCTCTTTCCAAAAATATCTCAGGGGACATCTTTAACCTGCCCCCACCCCACTCATGGTGTGAACTAAAACCTACAAATGGGTTGGGAAGAGGAAACTAAATAACTTATTAAGAGTCATGACCACTGGGCTGGCCTCATTCGTGGAGGTTTCGTGGACTGGCGTTTGCTAAAAAGTTTTTCCTTTTTGGTTGACTGGCCTCATAGAGCCCTGTGAATGCCAGGACTTATGATAAAGCAACGACACACTTAACTGTTACATATTAATGTTCATGATAATGCAATCTTTCATTTGGGTGATTTAAAAGTCCCTCTAGTCCGACTTACAGTTAGATATACACTGGATGCTTCATCAATCATAACCGTTTTTATTCTCAATCTTGTGCAAAATACTAGAGAAGGTGAATTTCAACTACATACTGAAGCGGGCTTTCCTGTTAGCCCTCAGAAATTTCTCTCTTGTCATTTACACACCGGATTCCCAGAGTTCCTGCCTAAGCAATCTGTTCACCTCTACCTTTCACTACCGCAGATCTTATCTACAGAGGAAAAGGAAATCCCACGTTCCTATCTCTTCTACAGGGTCAAATCTTCCTTATCTTACGGAGAGAAGAAAGCATGTCTCAGTTATGAACTACAGAAAATGCCCAGTATCTCAACATTTGAAACACTTGTGAGCAAGCAGCCTGAGAGGGTCGGGATGACTCAAACTGAACGTAAAGCAGGATTTAGCACAGACTTGCACCAAGAACCAGTGAGCCCACCACTGTCGAGCAATAAGCACTGATCACAGCGACCTTTCATAAATGCACTTGAAAGAGACTACACCTCCTTTCCATTCATGTAAGTGCTGGTCATAGTTTCAGGGCCAAAATCTTCCCACAACTGACCTTGGACCTATAGACCACGAGGCAAATCAAAATGGAGGCTGGGATCAAACCGGTCGCCATGCAACTTGGCTTGATCCTACCACAACTCCAATTACCCTCTAAGTTAGAAACCCAAGCCCTTCTTTAGGTACTGATACAGTAGCCCCTTATGCATCCATCCTGTACCGCCCTCATGTGCAACACACAAATCAATGCAACTACAAACCCATAAAAATGTGTCCCCCAAAATACTCGGCTTGGGGTACAGGAGAATTAAGCCTATCCCTCTAAAATTGTTTTTTTTTTAAATAAAATCTAACATATACTCAATATTTATATTTTGATTTTATGACCTGTCTTCACTTTTATCCTCTTAAATTCTCCCATCTTAACAATCTCCTTTTAGGCTAATAAATTTATGTTTTTATTCCTAGGTCATTTATAGGTTGATCTCTTGAAGCAAAGAAACATTGAATTACTGGAATTCAGTGTAGAGATGCTTCCAGGGTAAAGGTTCCCTGTTTATTAGCAGAAGAAATGCATTCAACTAATTTGACTTGTAAGTCTGATAAAATCTCCCTGGAAAAACTGATTCTATTATGATGAATAATCCTTTGAGGTGAAAAATGAGAAATAGACACACTGGGTTTTATTATATATTAATTCTAACAGGGTCTGAAACGAAACTTTTAGATGTTGGAAAATGGCAAACTTGCCTGCAAACTACATGCAAGAAGTAATTAAAGTAAATGAACATGAAATTAAATAGCACCCCCATAAAGTAGGATATAAAAGTAAAGATTATTAGAAAAAAAATTATCTTCCTCCTCTATATTAATCTCATGAATTGTTCGTTTACTCTATTTCTCTTTTATTATTTGATGATGGGTTTTTAGAGCTTGGGTTTTATTAGGACTTGCTGGAGGGAGGAGGTCTTCAGTAGTGAGCTAACTACAGGTCTGGGTATGTCACTATCTCTTAAATACTAGATGAAGCCATACAAGGTAGAGGTAGGCTCATCAGGCTTGCTGTGTGACGCAAAACTGGAAAATTTCCTGATACCAAAATCAAGATCCTGATCAGAAAGATCCTCATCAGAAAGGAGATTTAAAGCTACAGTAGACGGGACTTTATTTATAGAGAAAAACTGTGCACCTCTCTTCAATAAACTCTACTACTCATGTAAAATTCAGGATTCCGGGACAGCTGGTATTTGTTGAATTTTGGGGGCTATCCAGAATCCATTCTTAGTTCAATTTCTCTTTGGGGAACTACCACCCTCCCTCACTGTTCCAAGCAGGGTGGGAATCCTCAAAGTCCCCTGCCCTCTCAGAGCCATCAGGTAGCTACGTGATGCCAACTAGGCCCATCTGATTTATCTAAGTAGACTGATGTGAGGACAGAAAAATATGTAGGGAGCAATGGTTTCAGCAGTGACTGATGAGCTGGTCAAATCATTCAAGCTGCCAGTATGCTGCAATTGTCCTGCTTCCTATCCTCTTCCAAATTCCTGTCCGTTCTGTAAGCTACTGGCTATTCCTCCAATAAAGTCTTTTAAGTAGGCCAGAGGTAATCTCTGTTCCTTGCAACCAAAGAATCAACCAGTAAGATGGGAAGAGCCTGGCTTGACAATGGCTCACAGGGAGAAACGTGAGCTCACTGAACCCATGCTCGGTATAATTCACCATATGTGATACTGTACTCCTAGGCTATATATGGCTGCTCCCGAAATTCAACATAACATTCCAGCCAACAGTCATTAAAGTCATTGAAGTCCAGTGTCCAAATCTGCAGATCAGGCCTCTTCTTTCCTATTTTTTGCAGCACAGTGTTAGAGATCATCAAAAAGTACAGAATGGTACAAAGAGGAGGTGAGCGATAAGAAAAAGTTTGCAGGACATGGAAAAATGAAGAAATCTAGCCCTATGAAAGTATTTACTGAAGGGATGTGGGTTCTTAACCTGGACATCTGGGAACCGTAGCAACCGCTATGACGTAGTCCTCAGGTATCATGGGGACAGTCACATGGACTTCACAATCAGGCAGCCCTGAGTGAAAATGCCTGTCCTTCCTTTTTGCAGCTGACTCTGAGCAAGTTACATAATCTTTCTGGACTTGAGTTTTCTCATCTGTAAAATGGATAGTAATCACATCTATAACTCATAAACTAGCTGGCAGGAGCAAATGTGATAATAAACAGGCAACATCTAGCAGTCCTGATGCACAGCAGGCCCTCAACAAAATGATATTCATTGTTACTGTGCTTTGGAACATCCGTGGAGCACCTACCATCTACCTGGTGTGCTCCGGGGCATACAAAAATAAGTCACTTAGGTTCTTCCCTTCAGGCAAGAATGTGCGGCTTTCAAATCTGAAAAGAACACACTAAAATACAGAGCGGACTCGAACAAAGGCTATAATGAAATACAAACACACACTTGTGGGAGTCCAGACAAAGGAGTGAGTCACACAGGCTGGTTTAAGTTGAAAGGCTCCATAGAGGTGATATCCGAGCCAAGCCTTGAAGGATGACTAGGATGTTAATAGGTAAGGGTGGAAGGAAAAAAAAAAAAAAAGAGGAAGACTGGCATCCAAAGTTGAAGGAAGCAATAACATGAACGGCACAAGTTCAAGGGCAGGGCAAAAACAAAGGGTAGAATAAGCAGTCGGTTGCCAGCTCCACAAGGCCAGGCACCACCTTGCAATCTGTCATTCCCGTGACTATCTTTAACTCCTAGAGGAGGGCCAGTCCCACAAGAGGCCCCCGGTTACTCTGTGGAGGGCTGGGGTAGAAGACCAAAAGGCAGACAGCACGAGGCTAGGGTAGGAAAAGCCTTGAAGGCCATGCTAAGGAGCCAAGTGTTTGTTCTCCAGTTGGGAAGGCAATGATAAGGAGAACAGAAAGCAGGAGAGAGACTTTAGGGGTGAAATAAACAGGGCTTGGCACTTGAAAGGATGGGGAGGGGGGGCTGCAGAAGATGGGAGAGCTCTAATGAGGCTTTAAGTCTGGGAACTAATTTTTTTTTTTTTTAACTGAAATGTGTCTGTGTCCAGAACTATCAAGGATACTATCCACAAAGTGGATTCTGACCACAGGGAGACCTCTCTGTCTACAGTCCTGAGAATGGAACGAGCTGCCCCATGAGGGAGTGAGCATGTCTTTCAAAGCCTTCCATAGGAAACAAGAAGATGCCAGGTTTCAAGCCAAACACACTTGAATGACCTTACAGAGGTTACTTCATCACCTCTTTGTGTCTTAATTTTATTACCTATAAAATGGAGTCAACAGCAGTACATCTTCATAAGGCTGTTAGGCGACTAAAAGAGAAGATCTACACAAAGGATTCAGAATGCCTCCCAGCACCTACTAAATGCTCCATAAATGGCACCGGCTATTATTCCTATTGTTTCTCTCTTATCTACCAAGGATGGTGAAGCCTGCGTCTCAGGGTCCAAATGACTGAGTTCCCAAGTCAGTGATGCTTATGTTGGAAGAAAAGTGAACCCCATGCCATCAGGTAAGAGGGGCTGACTCCAGTCAACTGCCAATTTCCTAAGAGAGACTAGGGGGTTTGTGGGTAAACAACAATAAGAAGAAAAATTAAAAGAGGTTTGAGATGCAACAAAAATGCCTACAAATTAATTAAAGGTCTCTATTCAAGATGGCGTCAACCACTGTGAACTACACATTAACCAACAGACGCCAAGGGGACTGCTTCCTTATGTGGACTCAGCCTTGCAAGTGATGTTCAATAAGGGGGCAATAAGGACGGTCCTGCGGGGGGCTCCAGATACCAGCCCACTGGGTAGGAAAGGTGAAGGACAAGGTGAGGGAAGGGCAGCAAGGAACAATGAAGGGCACTTGCTAATATGTAGGGAAAAGGGGAAGGGATGCAGAGAAGAAATCAGCACACCAGGCTTTTTGTTGCTGCTGCTGTTTCAAACAGAGGGTCTTTCGGGCCATGTTTTGCCAAAGAATTTTTTTTTTCTTTTTAATCTTTTTTAAAAGATTTTATTTATTTATTTGACAGAGAAAGAGAGTGAGCGCACGAGCAGGGGGAGGGGCAGAGGGAGAAGCAGACTCCCCGCGGAGCAGGGAGCCCGATCCCAGGACCCTGGGATCATGACCTGAGCTGAAGGCAGACGAGTAACGACTGAGCCACCCAGGTGCCCCTCAGCAAAGAACTTCTGTGATGGTTCATTTCTGTCATGACTCTACATGTTTGTGCTTTATACTTCTGGTTGAAGTCTGGTGGGCATTCGTACGTTCTTAAATACTGTACGCAATGTTACCTGACTTATTTAGACTAATTTAACCCGCAATTTGGGTTGTCTTAATAAGACTGGAACTCCAAGGACAATGAATAGTATAAGAGCACCAGCATGAGGCAAAAATAATGACAAGATGACACAAGATCTGGCTGTGACCTGCATGGGTGGTTACAAAGGATGAAAAAAAATTCTTGAAAATCAAAATGTACAATTCAGTTGATAGCCTTTATTTTCACGTTGGAAATATACACAAGAGTGCGCCTTTACATCGGGACCTGATGCCAAGGAGCTTCTCTGGGTCAACCTAAATTTGAAATGACACCTGTCTCTCTTGGGGCAATAACGCATCATAGAGAAGGAGTGACGTAGGCAGCTATGTAGCATTGGAGCTATGGCATCGTTTCCATTTTCATGTGGCCACGGACCTGCCAGAGGTGGTACAGGACCCTTAAGAGGGTCCAGTGCAACAGGCCTCCACCTTCCTATTTATTAAACAACAGAAGGCACCGGAAGGTAGGGGCAAAACCTGCATTAGAATTTAGGCACATCAACTCTCAGGCCCATGAGCTTTCCACCATACACCACCTGCCTTGCTCCTAAGTGCAAATTGCTAATAAAGTTTGGCATTTGTTAAACCATTAATCCCATTTTCTTCTTTCGGGTGTTCCTTTAAGTGAAGTAGGAGTTCCCCAGGCACATTAAGGTGAAACAGAAAGAGCCCCTGATAATACAGTTCAAGATAAGAAAGAAGGTAGAAGAGTACACAACCTATCATTTATACCTTTTACCATAACACAGGTCCCTTGCAAAGCTGCCCTGTAGTCAAAGTAACTACCTTACAGCACATTAAGTTTTAGACTGTATTCCATATTTAAGAAGTCTATATAAATAATGCCACCCTTTTAAAATTATCAGAAAGTTTTCCACACAATATAAAAACACATTATTTTTAAAATCTTCATTTTCTTTAGACTTTAGTTTCCAGTTCTGCAATCTGGAAATAAGACCAATTATTGTACTTTCACATACTTAGGTAGGAAAACATAAAATTGAGCAGAATGGGAAAGCCCAGAGAAAAAGACTTTTCCTTCTGAGAAAGCTGGATCCAAGTGTTGTAACAACCTACATTTGCTGAGATCCGATGTAATGCTATGATTAACATGGTATTTTTTCCCCTTAGTTACCCACATCTACATCTCCACAATAAAAGCAGCACAGGATAAGCAAGCCAGGTTATCAGGCTCTGTAGACTAAAGCTGGGTTGCTAGGAGGTAGTCGAGGATAACTGTAAAAGTACTCACAGACTTCAAAATGACTATCCTTGGTGGTCTGATCTCCTGCCCAGGCAAGGGACACCAACGCTACCATCAAGGGGACCCAGGCAGAAGATTTTCTATTGTGAACTACCTCAATTTGGATCATCCCAAGTTCAAAACAAAGCCCAACTGCACAGCAGATAGATTATTCATCGTTTCTCAATAAGAAGGCACATAAGTTATCTGGAAATATACTTGTGGAACTGCCCTTTGCATAAGTCCTGATTATTAGGTACCATTTATTAATTCATTCATCTGTTCACTCAATAAATATTTGCCAAATCCCTACTACACACCAGACACCGAATGCTAAGACTACAAAAGAGATATGAACCCAGCCTGCACCATGAGTATCAAAGTTTTAGGGTGGGGGAGAGGGGGTGAGTAGATGCCTCACACACCCAGAAATAAATAAGCAATATAATTTTTATACTCATGGTTTACTTCCAACATCAAATTTATGTAGAAAAGAAAGAGGCTGCCCTTTAAAAGAAAAAAAAAAGTCAGCGGATCAAAAGCATCATTAATCACTGTCTCTTTTAAATTAAAAGGTTCGCAAAAAGGTGGGCATGGAACCAACGTGGGAAACAAATCACTCCCCTTGCTGAGTGAGGGTCAGAGTCTAAATGGGAGAGTCCTCGGTATTTACCCAGCTCATCTCCTGCGTAATGGATTTGGAGAAGAGATTTCCGCTGGAGCTCTGCTAATTTGAGGCTTGGCTTTTGCTTTTTAAAAATGACACTTCGGTGGTTACTCTAGTATTGTGACTGGTTTTTAGAAATAAACCTTCCAAGGTTTCTCTCAATAAGGTTCTCGCTTTCGTGATGTGACCTAATAAATCTCGAGCCACTGCAAAGGTGCTCTGTTAATAAGCCACAGGCCTGATTCTTCGGGTGGCCATCTGCACCATGGCCAGCCCTTGTAAAGCAAACGTAAAGCATGTCCCGAGCACTGGAGAAACAGCCTCTCACACAGTGGCTGGAAGGGCTAGGGAAACCCCCCGAAGAATCAGGACTATCTGGACAAGGAGCACTCAGGGTCAGTGTCCCCTGGCCCTCTCCTCTTCACAAGGCCTCTATCCACACTCGCAGTGGTTAGAGCAGGTCAGGGAACGGGGAGATAAAGCATGGAGTTTTCTGCCATGGACACAGCACAGAAGGAGCTCAGCCTTTGACAGAGCCAGACTTCCTGTCCATGCAATGCCAGCCCAGAGGGATTTAAATATATTTAAAATCTAAAACAAAACAACACAACCTAGTCTATGCAAGACCATGAAAGCTGGGAATTTCAATAGCTGCTGGGAGGGTGTAACCATAGTTAGGGAACTGGGATTTTATTGTTCTATTGTTTATCGCAAACTTTGCTGTCCAATTAGGCTGTGGCCTGTTCTGAAAAGCTCACAATCCTCTGGACTGCCTATAGCTACAGAGAACCAACTCCCCAGCCCCCCACCAACCCTCCCTCACATTGTTATTGGTTGGGAAGCTTACATTCATTTCTCCTCCATTTTCTTCTGTGTTTTTTTTTTAATATATACAAATACATCTGTGATGGAAAGAGCAAGAGAGGATAAAAACATCATCTGTACGTTTACAGTAGTGATAATGATGGCACTCACTACTGGTTGAGAACTTACCACATGCTGGCACGGTGCTAAACGCTTCTTCTGCCTTCTCAAACTTACGCCTCTCAATTCCAGCGTAGGCACTATTCTTGTTCCTCATTTAAACATCAAGAAAACTGAGGTCAACATCATCGGGACTGAAGTAGAAGAGCTGATATCTGAACTTGCCCAACAGATGCTTAAGCAGTGCTTCTTATGCTTAATACATAACATAACTAACCACGACTACAAAGTCGTTGGGGAGGAGAGGAAACACGGGACACACACACACACACACACACACACACGTTTCAAACCCCCAGCACAGTAGACTTTGCTAGTTGTTTATACAGTCTCTAGGTGCTCTCCTCCCTCAGCACCAGAGTCCCATTTTGTTTGGGACTCCAGGGTGCTCAATTAACATATTTGCAATTTCAGGCTCTCTTGTCTCCGCAAGTAACCCAAAAAAACCATCCTGGCCAATGAAACAGATGCTCAAAGGAAGAGCATTCCTTCTCAAGTAAGAGGGCAAATCCAGGAAGATACATTCCATTTTATGAAGAAGCAAAATCTGAAGAGAAGCAACCTCTTTGTCCTCTGTGCTTTCACCTCCTTCCTGAGCCTGGAAACACATTTTTGATATCTAAAGGTATAGGAGTCATTGTGTGACCATGGGAACAAAAGTCAAATGCTAAAGATGGTGGATAAGCAGTAAGGAGCTCATTCTTGGAGGATTCCCTTGACCAGGTGCATTAGCCCTGGAAGGCCTACTCCTGGCCTTTATCAAACAGAATTATCCTGCAGCCCCATTTGATTAAGCCAGATGATATGAACTGTGGTCCCCAGGCCAAACCTGGAGGCTGTGTGCCTAAAGTTTTATAGCCACATAGCCGTGCCTGTTGATTTCAGCATTGTTTACGGCTAAGCTCATGCTACCACGGCAGAGTCGGGTACTTACGATAGACTGTACAGCCTGCAAAAGCCCCAAAGGCTCTTTTCAATGAAAGTTTGCCAACCTCTGGATTAAGAAGCTGTAGTCAGGTTTCTGCTCAGTGCACCCAAATGCAATCCTAATTGAAACATAGCCAGTCATGGGAAAATTCCCAGTAAGTGAAGAATAAAAATGGTTGCTCCACCTACTCAACCCATGTTCAGTACATATGTCTATCGAGTCCTACTACGTTCCAGATCCTTTGTGATATGCTAGATCTGAAGAAGTGAATACGTTCCTGACCCTTCAAGAACTTGCAATCTTTGTAGACTGCCATACGCTTTAAGACTAGCCTCAGAAAACAATCATTTGTAATTTTAAGTGCTAGAGGAAAATACAGGGATGCTATATAAACACACAATCAGGGAACCTAACCTAATCTAAAAGAGAGAAATCATCTCTGAAAAGTGATAGTTACCTGTTTCTACATAAACCTTCCCCATCTACCCAGCTGCTAGCCATCCATAAGCTACTCTTTGGTGGAGACTTGGTTCATTTTCAAAGTTCCACTGCACGACTGTGTAATAACCAGCTTGGGCACACTCAGAGAAAACCCAGACTTAGGGAGCTATTTGTCTAGAACAATCTCATTCGGTGACTTTAACACTTTTATGTGATTATGAGTTCTACAACCAAAGAACGTTTTAAGGGGGGAAAACATAGGGGTATCTATAACCAATGGATAACTTAACCCTCAATGTAATTTCTGCATTGGTGTCCCGAAGATCAAGCCACCTACGCCTATCACCTTGTCACGGATGCCAAACAGTTCTGGAGACCTGCCCTGGAGTGGTCTCCAGAGAGAAGAGGACATTGTACTCTGACAGGAAAGCTAAACAAAAGTGATGTTTTCCAAAACACATCAAATCGAAGACCCACAGAGTATCGATGGTAAAGTGCCAACAAATAAAATCTGTATAAAACCTGTGATTCCAGAAGGTGGACAAACGAGGATGAGAAAAGCAAGATCCATAAAATCTTGACATCAGGAACAGAAAGCCATGAATGGCCTTTTAGGGAAATTAGCTCAATCCTTAAGTCCTCACACATTTGAAAACAGCGCCATTTAGAAGGGATCTGGACTGGATTCTCGAACGGCTTTGTCACCTGTCCCCCATTCTTCCACTGGTTTGCTGAATGCCCTACTAGAGGCGCAAGGAGCTCCCTGCTGTGCTCGTCCCGAGCCTTCCGCTCTGGATTTCCAAGCATAAAACTGTCCGTTATACAGCCATCTCACTGTAATACAGCTGGGTATAGAGAATTATGCAACTGGTAATAGATCCTGACTAGGTACAATGAACAATATGAAAAGTAACAGTGACATCTGAGCGCTCACTATGCACCAGGCTCTGCTCTACTGCTCTTATATTCATTATTGCATTTAATTCTCAGAGCAACCCTTTTAAACTGGGTACAATTTCCCCTATTCTACAAATGAGGAAAGAGAAGCTCAGAGAGGTGTGCACAAGATCACAGAGCAAGCAAGCTGGCGAGCTGGGATGCAAGACCCAGCTGATCTGATTCTAGAGGCTGCTCTCCTTACCACTTACACAGGAGAAGCTCCCTCTCTAAGCTTCAGGGCAAGACTGGCTCTACTCTGTGAGGTCCTAGTTGTAACTCCAGGAACCCAGAGGTTGCAGGCAAGGAAACAGAAAATACCAACTTCTTCTCCTCTGTCAAGCACTTGCTAGACTACTTCTCTTTGGTTTAACCACCACCACCACCATCACAATGTGGCCAAAAGCAATACCATCAGCGCAATGTATTGAGAACTATGTTCACTGTTCTGTGGACTTGTACAGTTGCCCCAATGAGAAATCAGTTGGGAGACAAAGCACAGGATATAAGAAAGAAAAGAGAAGGGAGCATTTTGTCTCCCTGATATCAAAGAAGACCCAAGAACTGAACCAAAGGATGACTCTGAATTCCAGAAATCTTTTGGTAGTAAGCCCTAAGGCAAATTCATGACTGGATGGGCAGCACCCACTGCTAATACTCACTCAACCATTAGCTCACATCCAGTCCTCGGCAGCCAAGTAGAAGGTTTTGCCCCAGGAAGAAACAGTCCCACGCGACCAGACACCTAAGCAACTGACTGACTAGACAAATACCTGTCTATCTCTGTCTCCCTCTCAAGGAGGCATAGAAGAGAAGACACTGAACACTGCAGAAAAGGAGCAGACTCGGGCTTCCCAGGCTAGCCACCATCCCAGTAACCTGTGAGCTTGTTAACAAGGGGCACAATGACGATTTACAGTAGTGTGCATGAGCACACGAACGGCTGGCCTCACTCCAAAAGAACTGATAAAGTACGAAGGAAACTGAGAACAAAGTGACAAACACACAAAGATAAACCTCATCAGAATCACACAGGGGGAAGAAGGGGAAAAGTAAAGGTCACCTTTTGGCCATCAAAAGGTAGGAGTTCATTTCACAGCTCAGGAAACAGGGGAGAGCACCCAAAGCTGAACACAAGGCTCCAAAGTGCAAGAGGTGATGTAGGTGGAACGACCTAGGTAATCATCTGGACCGACAAGGAGGTACAAAGCAGGAACAATGCTGGTTCTGAAGCCCACCAAGCGGTGGGTTCAGTTCTTCATTAGAGTGGTAAGGATAGATGCAGAGCCCAAAAAATAAGCAAGGGAGGAGGAAAGGAAGAAAGTCGTGTTTACAGTACCTGGAAATGTGGCAATCATGGGGGAAGGTAAGAAAGTCACTGAGGTCATGACTCACATCCACAAAGTAGCACAAATTTGGACTTTTTGTGCTCTCTCCAAATCAGATTTAACCTCCAGTCACAGACATACAGTGAGAGGACTGTGCGTAATTCTTCATATTAGAACTTTAACCTTTAGCTCTGTTAATGGATCACATCACCTAAATACATCACAAGTCATATTTTGGATAAGTCATGGAAGTCTCGCCATTATATTGCATTAAATGTGTGTGTGTGGCGGGGGAGGGAATAGTAACTTATTTAAGGTAAATGTTGAGAAGATACTACAAGTTTCCTCAAGCTGTTCTCTGTTTACATTACATATTAGAACATTATGAGCCCTGATGTCATGAAGTGGCTCAGGTCTCTCGTGGCTTCTGAGAGTCCTTCCCCTTTCGTAAATGTATGTGAGAAAGACGCTCAATATTGGGAAAGTTTATAGAAATTACAGAAGGTCCACATGGGAAGGACTCCAAAATGGACAAGATCAATGTCTAGAAGCTCTCAAAGCAAGGCCAGGGAAAGACAGAAGAGTCGTGCCCAAGAGGGCCAAAAGGTGACTGAGCACCGACCTGCTATGCGAATGGAAATGCCAGACAGGTGGAAATCACTTTGTGATGGGAAGCCCCGAAAATAACAGCTGTTGTAGAAAGAAGGACAAGGTTGTGGAGCCAAAAGCAAAAACCAAGATACAATTTGCAAGAGATGACAGGCGAGGGTGGAGGATGTTCCTGTGTAAGACCAGAGAAGATGCACCAGGCCAATATGACTCCTTCGGGGGG
>NC_138369.1:32720364-32761533 GCF_054177405.1 Leptonychotes weddellii
TCACAAGGACATGAGACTAAGTCTCCCGAGGTGCCGGAGAAGAGACAGATGTGATTTCAGAGATTCCGAGGAGCACGAGAGCCCCCAGAAGACTGGGGAAAGGTGGAGAGGGCAACGAAGCACCCCTCACAGAATGATGAGCCGAGTAATTAAAACAGATCTTCTCCCCGTCCACACCAGGGGAGATACTGAGAGGAGGCAATCTTTTCGCCATCAGTGTGAGAAGCACAAGTTACCAGGCAACAACCAACACAGGCTTTCTGGAGACACGCCGTCCAGCCCCTCTGAGCGAGTGACAAGTCAAGTAGATAAAGGGAAAATAGGAGATGTAATCTTGGAGACTTCTGTTTGTCTCCTGATTCTGTCCCCTGTGACATTCTCATCAACGGGCGAGGAAGATGCAAGGAGGCAGGCCACACCCATTGGGCGGCTATCGCCTGTGTGCTGTCAACCTGTCTAACAAGTGATGTTCCACAGGTGTCCACCTTCCCACCAGCATTATTGAATATCTCTATCAATGAGAACCGGTAGAGCTTCCTGTGCCCAGCGCACCAGCCTGCAATCAAATCCCAGGGTCTCCCTATCGGCGTTCTGTATCGCTACTTCTCTTATTACCCGAGATGCAGCCCCATGCTTCATCTCTGCAGAATGAAGACAAAAATCTGCCAAGGTACCCGAGCGCAGAGAGATGAGAAGTCACTCTGCAGCGGCCCTATCCACGCAGAACCCTCCCGAGCTCAGCGCGACTTCAAACAGCTTTTGGTTTTCATTCAGCGGCACGTGACCGCGCACATACATTTCCAGGAAGGTGACACAGAATGGAGTCCCAGGAGGCCTCCAACTCAGAGTGGGCTCCAGGGAGGCTAAGCAGCCCACAGGCCTCCCACTGCAGAACTCCTCTCCAAAATACTAGCTTTTAGAGGTCCAGCTCTGCATGTCCGCCTGTAGACTGTGATTTTTGAAGAAGCAGCTGACCCCAACTCAAAAGTGCCACAGGAAACAAACATTACCCGGCGAAGACCCTGGGAAAGCAATGGTAAGATCAGAAAATGATGATGCAGAAAAAAAGAGATCATAAAACTGAACTTAATGTGCGGTCATCTAGACCTAAATTAAAAATGAAATCCCACTACCAAAAGGATTTTTCAAAATGCGAGGTCCGAGAATATGGCCATACTGTTCCACCCCGAGGAACCCGGTTGATTCACTTTTATGACTAGACTCTCCCTGCTTCTAAGTCCCTCACTATAAACATTTACAAATTTCATCGCAGCGTTAGTACTAAACAATATTCATTAAGAATCCCGCCAAAGTGCAACATGTAAGTAAATCAAACCTTTGATGCTCTATTTTGCAAATTTCATGGGCCACTAGGGATAATTAAAAGGGCAATTATATAAAGTTGGTGCAGTTTTGAGAAACAAATGACATTTTCTGCTTTAAAGCACTTGATAATTTGATATTTTGCTATTAGGACCATCATGTGTACTTTTATAGACAGGCAGCCAAATAAACAATAAATGTTCCTTAACAGCCTCTAATGATTGTTTTTGCCCATTGATATCACTCACCATTCCAGGCCATAAATCATATGCTACGAAACTAAGGTAAAGATAATGAAAAAGTAGTGGAGGCCACTAAGCTAGAGGAGGAAAAAACAAGGCAAAAAGCGCTGATTTCTTCTGTGCTTTTTGCAAAGACGCCCAGCAAGTCGGAGCTTCCGAGGGCTGGAGCGGGGCTCAGTCTGTCCCTGGGTTTAACCACCATTCCGAAGCCAGCCAAGTACATTACAGCTCATGAAAAATACAGCGAAGAAACTGCTAGTGGCAGAAGCATTTAACTTCCTTGTTAGCAGCCTCCCCCAAGTGGCACTTTTTCATCGGCAAGTTGTTTATTATGTTCCGTGCCAGGCAAAACTGATTAAATGGGGCTCTTAAGAATCAAAGCGTTATAAATTCATGGAAATACAGCAAGCAATAAATTCCATGGAATTAAAAGCTTACTAGTGCTATTAGCATTTCAGGGTGTTTGAATTGTTAATACTGATGTGCAAAAATGATGTGCCTCTAAGACAAGGCAGACCGAGGCAACACAGCCGAACAGCTCTGAATTTTTTTTTTTTTTTTTTGTATCAAAGTGGCACTGGGACTTGGCAGTTGTTATAGCCACAGGAATGGAGGAGGAGAGTAATTATCTCCAAAATTCTCATCTGCCCTGAGAAGTCAATCCCACCACAGAAGACACAAGGCACCAAATAAAGGTTTACACACAGGAGGAAAACGAGTAAAAATACTATGCCAAGGATTTATGCTTTCGATGAATGGAAATTTCATCTTGACAACTAAGAGGGATGAGAATTTTATCTTTAACGTGGTCTTAGCAGGGATGGGGCCCAACGTGTTGTGACTGGGTCGATCTTGGTTTTCCTACAGAGCACATAACCCCAGATGGGGCCCCAAAAAAGTTATCAAGTGGGGCTGGGTGCACTGGTGAAATGGCCAATAAATTTCCCTGGATCGTCATGTTTCATCTTCAACTCTTTCTGGGGGTTTATGAAGTGTTATTCTAAAGTGACAAGGGGTAAGAAAAAAATCAATTATTATGCCATTAGGCAAGTGATATCCTCCCAAGTGCAAGACACAAAGTAGTAATTCTATTGCACCCATCTATTTAAGAATACTTTGTTCCAAAAGAAATGCATCTCAGGATCTTTGCTAGGCAAATACAAATGTAAGAGAGAAAAAGAAAAAATATTAATGAATGCTTCATAAAGACTTAAAATTTTTTTTTAAAAAGAATGAGGATATATTTCACTTTTTTTTTAAAGAAAGAAATACTCTCAACAAATAAAAACACAATTTAAGAGAAAATATACTCCAGAATTACTGAAATTCAGGAAAAAAGGTAATCCAAAGGGATCAATCTAGACAAATATCCAAAACATCCATTCGTCCATTCCAGAGTTGGCCAAAACAGTACGATTTTCTAACATATCAAGAAAACTTAATTCCTTTGATAAAAGAATCACATGCATAATAGAATCTACTGACGGATCACTGGTACCTATGATGATCTCTGGGGCTATGTTCCACATATGGATATAACATTTGTACTCCCTGAAGCTGTCTGCTGCTTCCCCACAGAGAGACAGAGCCTGCTCACATACCAAAAAATAGAAAGGAGACAAAGAGGAAAAGCCTTACAGACAGAAACTCATATTCATTAATACGCTTTCACCGGGCTTAAGTCCAAAACCATGCATTGTTATAGGAACAACATTTTGCAGGGTATCTGAATTGTTAGCACTGCTGTTTGACATGGTCTGCCACTAAGACAAGACCTACTAGGTGTAGAACACTGGCAGGGGAAATGAATAACTATAAGACATTATTCTTGCACTCAAGAAAGCTTAAGAGTCTCACTGGGGAAATAATCAATTATAAAGCACCTATTATATATTCCAAATCAGGAATCAAAGATTCTTAAAAGACAGGTTTCTCTACCCATTGGGATTTTAGAGTGACTTTAAGATAAGGCATACACCCAAAACATAACCACTGAACAAGGCAGTATTATATCTATCAACATTCTTTACACACACAATCCTGGGGGGGGGGGTGCGCATGCACGCACGCAACAGTCTTCAAATACCAGACAGTGAAGAGTAAAACCTTGATAAATACAACACTGGGGAAATTTATATGACAATGAAAATGAAAATAGTATGTGTAATTTGCTCTGGGCAGTATCCTCAGTATCATGGGTGGATCAACTGAAATGTCCAGACAAGGCTGTGCGTGGGACTGCATCCAACAGCCGTGTGCAAAACCTATATGGTCCTTGCCCCCAGGGGTGTCACTGTAAGTTAGGGGTGGGGCAAGTAGCAGAAGGTGACCTCAAAAACAGTAAAGAAGACCTGGAAGCTTCCATGCCTATGTCCCACACTTACCCCCACCCCCCTCCTCTAGTCTTCTCACACAGGTCTCTGGGGCCTTGTTCTCTTCAAAAAGAGAAATCCCCCCGGCTCCGTCCTTCATTCTCACTGACCGACAGCCCTTTAATGTCAGTGAGCTCCACTAAAGTGTTATGCCAAAGAAAAGACATTTGTATTGTCAGCTTCTGATACCTAGTTGGGATGAAGAGTTCTGCCCTTTGTTAAAGGGGCACTTCCGTGCACTCTTTGACTAGAGTTTCGTTAGAATCAGAGGAGGGCACTTCTTGCTGATATCCTTTCAAGGGTAACGTCTTCCAGAACTACTAGGGAAGAGCTCCGTTCTATCTTATTTCCAGACGTGGAGACAGTGGTCTTGTGGCCATGGTCTTCCCTGGTTTGTTGGATGCACCACCTGCAGAAAGGATATCGTTCTGCACTCTCCCCAGCAGAGCCTCTCCCTTCTCCCTAAATGCAAATAAGGACTAATGAGAGCCCTTACATCCAGAGGAGCAAAGTCCCCTCCCTCCCTCGTATTCAATCTCCTGTGTCGCACAAAGAGCAGAGGTGGCCAGGTTCATATCTCCTCCTAGCCTCATGTGGCCCCCCTGGCCCACCAAGAATGGCCTGAATCAGGTTTATGAGAGGGATAAGAAAAAGGAGCCCTGTAGGTCCAGGACTGGACCAAGTACTCAAGCTCAGATTTCAAGAATTACCTGCAACAAGATGCTGGGAAGAAGGGACCAGTCGGACTAACAGTCGATGATTTGCTTTCCACTCACCTCTGTCCTCCTTCCAGAACATCTGGCTTATGTGAAGAAGCAGCATCACCTGACCCTAATACCACTGTCACAAAGTGTGACTCCAACTTCCAATACAGGCCCTCCCCTCCTCCTTATCACCTTAGCCATAATCAAGCCACTTCCCTCCCTAACCTGGCTTTGTCAGGTTGAAGCCTACTCTATTGTGTTTTCTAATACAAAAGTTGGCTGATATTTTCATGCAGTACCTGCCCCTCTTCAGTCTTCCTTGAATGCAGCCCTAGGCTGCTTCCATTATTTCAGTAGCCGGGAACAAAGTTTCTGATGACAAAGTGTGTCCTTAGAACTCAACCTCTGTGCTAATGGGGGGACTACAGCATGATAATAGGACACTGACTCTGCACCCCAGACAATGCGCCAAAAAGGGAACTGGGAAGGGAGAGAAGTAAATAACAATACAAAGTAATAAATGTGTCTGCCAATGAGTGTAAAGAAATAAAATGCACTTAATAGTCTGAGGACTGAGTGATTACGTTGGATGGTCTGGCCCCGGTGGGTGGCTACCCAATGAGAAGACGGGGCACGGGCCATTTTGAAGCCTGATAAACAGAACCTGATGAAAATTAAAATTGTCTGCTCATGCTCTTTGCATCTTCAAATGCCTCTACCCTATTCCTCTGCTCCATCTGCATGAAGTAGATGGACAGCTCCCAGAAGCCTTATCTCTGGTATCACTTCTCTCCCGCATCTCCCACTAATATTCCAGGTGGAGGTGAGCCCTCCCTAGAATTCCTGCAAATCTAATCAAAATCAAAAATGATTTCCATATTAGCTTCTGCATCTTCTCTACCATGCCAGGAGCTCCCCATGATCTACAGAAATATTTTATTTATCTTGGTGATTCCTTAAAAACCCGGAATATAGAAGTTTGAGGCTTATTGAATTTAATCGCTTTGTGAATAGGAAAGAGGTTAAGTGACAGCTGACCCTCCAGGTCCCCCAAGAAGCATGTGACACAAGGCAAACCTGAGAACAAATGCTGGAGGGGCTGGACCCACAGTGAGACCCTCCCTGCTGCCCTTGGAGTTGAGAAGTTGCAAAGATGGAGCTGCTGGGGCTACTCACCACCAGGAAGAGAGTCCCACTAGCAATGGGGTCAGCAGAGCATAAAGTGGAGGAGAAAAAGGTAAAGACAGGGTCTTCAGGGCTTAGATCGGGTCTAGCCAGGCCCAGACCTGACTGATTCCACTACGTAATCAATCAAATACAGTCTCTTTTTGCTTAAGTCCGCACGGGTTGAGACTCAATGACATGCAACTAAAAAAAAATGTTCTAGATGATACATAGATAATGAAAGTCGATAAAATAAATTAGCATTACACAGGAGACAAGCCCTACAGAGTGAGGATGTGACTGATCAGGGCTCAATCAACTGTTTGTTATCACTGGGTTTTTGAGATCAATCAGCAATCTCACCTGATATTCACATGTACTAAAAGCAAGGATTTAAAAGAGAGATCATCAAAATCCAGTATCTGATCTTTGCCAGCAGGGCTTGCTGCCCTTTAGGTAAAACACTTTACTCTTTGGCATCTCGGAACAGCTGTGTTCAAAGAAGTATTAAACTCATACATACATAAGCAAAGGGCACAAATGGGGTACAGAGGGAAAAGAAATTCCATACCCCCAACCACCAGTTTTCCCTTCCAAAGGTAACCATTTGTTACCAGTGTCTTGTCTCTATCTTCCAAAAATATTCTACATATAGACAATCACATGTGCTTTGTACGTATTTCTTTTTCCCCCTTCAACTCAGAGAGCAGCATAATTACTCACTTGGTCACTTAAGCCATCTTGGAGAGATTCCCGCATCAGCACCTAGGGGTCTATACATTCTTTATTAATTGCTGCCGAGCAGTGTCCCCATGTGTACCCCACCCGACCCTAGGGATAAGGCAAAATTTAACCATTCCCTCCTGGCAGACATGTAGGGAATTTCACTGCTTTTGATCCCATGAGCACTGCTGCAAGTTAGATCCCTATACACTGCCCTTTTCTCGGCTGGGTAACTATAAATCCCTAGAAACAACAGTTGATTTTTGCTGCTGCTGCATTTGTGAACCTTGTGAGTCAACAACCTTGCCAACTGGGAACATACATCCCCACTACCTTCTTACCTACCCTATCCTTGGGCTTCCCTTTTACTGGCATCTTTTTGATAGGATCAGACAACCAGGCGCCCTTGACAGATACTAAAAACAATACCAAGAGAGGAGGCACAATTCTGGAGTATCAGCTGATATCCACTACAGTGGGCCCCAACAGCCTGATAAAATATCCCCCCATAACACCCTTTGTAAAATTAAAACATTTTATAGTCCTGTTAGAAAATGCTTGGGGCACCTGGGTGGCTCAGTCGGTTAAGCGTCTGCCTTCAGCTCAGGTCATGATCCTAGGGTCCTGGGTTCCCTGCTCAGCGAGGAGCCTGCTTCTCCCTCTCCTTCTCCCCCTGCTTGTGCACTCACACTCACTCACTCTCTCTCTCTGTCAAATATATAAATAAAATAAAATAAAAAAAAAAGAAAGAAAGAAAAAGAAAATCCTACGTGCCTACATCCAATGGCAGACATGAGGCTTCTGGGTCTGTCTCACATCCTGGGGGTTACAAGTGATATGGTAATCACATATCCGTGTTCCTGGAAGTTGGAGGGGTTCCCCACTCTCTCCTGTGTATCCTTTCTGCATGTTTTTCCTGTTCCATTCCACCTTGAACATATCCTGGAGCATTCTTTCAGCCTGTTTTCCTCCAGTCTAATTATTCTTTAATTTTAAATAATGTAATAACTTTGACATTTTCATTTATAGTTAAACCCTGCTAATTTGCACAAATGATGGGTAGACACAGCACAAATTAAAAAGCCTGAAAATTCAGCAAACACACAAAAAAACAATGATTAAAAAGAAATCAAACTGCGGCATTATGAAATACACACTTACAAGCAAATTCTGCAGGCTCGCGAGCAAGTACGGACACTTGGCTGTTTTCGATTATTCTCTTTTCTAAGCTACAGGGTTACCTCCTTTCCATGGCCTCCAGTGATGATGTTTTCTGAAAAAATATCACAGTGCACGTAAGACGAAGTCTTTCTGAGTAACTATGAAGGTTTCAAAGGCAAGTCTATAAGCTCAGTTTTGCTGCTCTAAGAATTTCTGGGCTGTCTGGTTCCAGGGAAGAAACAACTACATTGTCATAGTGCAATGGGACTGCCATAACAGAATGCCATACACCAGGTGGCTTACAAACAAAGTTATTTCTCACAGTTCTGGAGGCTGGGAAGTCCAAGATCAAGGAGCCAATAGATGAGGTGTCTTAGGTGTCTGGTGAGGACCCACCTTCTGGCTCAGCCATGGTCATCTTTTTCTGTGTCCTCACATAGCAGAAGCAGGGGAGGAATTTGGCACCTGTTTTCAAGAGTGCTAATCACATTCAAGAGGGCTCCACCCTCAGGACCAGTCCCCTCCCAAAGGCCCCACCTCCAAACACCATGACGCTCAGTATTAGGATTCAACCTATGAACTTGGGGTGAACCCAAACACTATCTATAGCATATAAAAAGTGGATGCATCCTGAAAAACCCAAAGTGTGTCCAAACCCAATCTCATTATCTTCCCATTCCACACTTGGGCCTTCCTAACATTCCACTGACTCAACCAACATGACCTCCATCAGGAGATGTTCACATCAGCAATCAAGGTGTCATTTTGAACAACACCCCCTATCATATCATTTCCTCAGTCCATCATGACAACTGCCTAATTTTCACTCCTCAATCTCTCTCTTAAAGCCTTTCTTCCCTTGCTGTCCTCCATCAACATCAGAGTCTAAATTACAGTCTTCTCCAGCTTGGTCTTCTGCAAGAGCTGGCCACATTCACCTGCCCCACCGCATCTTCCACCCCCTCTTCACTTCTGGACTTTAGGGCAGCCACCTTCACTCACTCACCAGTAGACTCTGCACTAGCTGGTGTACCTACATGGCATGCATGGTCCCTAGCCTATGCCTGGTTCCTTCTTTTCACCGCCACTTAAATGTTACCTCTTCACTGGCACCTCCCCTGATAGTCCAATCATGCGAAGTGGCCAATACCTCCTCAGCCACTCTTTTAGGCACGAATTTAGCCTAGCTGCCAAACAAATGACACCTGACACTGTTCTCATATTTATTTGCTTATTGTCTCCCTCTATACGGTCAGAAGAGTGGGAATTTAGCCCGTATCATGCAGTGCTCTATTCTCAGTGCCGTGAACTGTACGGATTGCCTCCAAAGCTGTCTACCAATTATCCCTCCCATTCCTGTACGCTGGAGCCCATTGAGAGGTGGACTATTTTCCTCCTCCCCTGGCGTGTGGGCTGGCCATGTGACACGCTCTGACGAATACAAAGCAGTGACGGTTGCTGGGCCAGTACCAGGCCTAGGCCTTAGGAAACCTGGAAGTGCTCTCTTACACCCAAGCCTATCAGGATGGAAAGGCCAAGGAGAGAACCAGGTCATGACCCCTGCTAAGCCCTAGCCAAAGGGAAGAATCTGGCACCAATGATTATTGTTTTAAGCAGCCAAGGTTCAGGGCAGTGTGTGAAGCAGCAATAAATAAGTGAAGCCCAAGTGGGCATTATTTATTGAATCAATGACTGCTCCCCTTATTAGGGTTTCTGTATCTACTCCCCACTGCCCTAAGGCATTCTTAACACTTCACAGATTGATCCTCCCCCATTGCAAATCTGATCCTGTTCTCCCTCCTCCAACCCTCTCCCATCCCTCACGACAAAAACAAACAAGAACAACCTGTTTTGGAGGCACATATCCAAATCCATGTACATTCTGCCCACAGCCTGCATCCTTCACCTCATGCTCACCCTGGCACCTTCTCCACGAGTCCATTCTTCAACACGTCATAATCCATCCCAGCACAGGGGACATACTGTTCCTTTTCTGGGGCTCCCACACTTCACCTCCACCCTTCTTTCTCCAGATCTCATTTTAACCATCATTTCTCCTGGAAGCTTTCCCCGACGTCTCAGACTAGTGCAAATCCCCCAACTGCAGGCTCTACAAAGTCCCACGCACCTCCATTTCTTAGTCCTCATTAGATCAGCCTTTCTCAGCCCCCAATGGTCTGCGACCATGTCTTTTCTTACTCATTACTATAAACTCAGCAAAGATTACTATGGCTGGCACATAGGAAAAGCTCAAGTATTTGTTGGAAGAGTAAATAAATGAACAGTGTCCTCATTTGGACTGCCCACTTCAAATCCTGGCCACACCACACACTATAGATGTGATCCCTGACATTCTGGATGCATGGCTGGTGGTGTCTTCCTTCCCCTGGGGAAACCAGCAGCTCTCACCTAACCACCAGGTGTTTCTGAAGTTTAAATGAAATTATATGTAATAGCGCTTAGTCCAGTGCCTGATACAGAGCAAACATTCAATAATTAACTACTATTACCAGGATTTACTAGTATTCCTTTTTCTCACTGTAGGAAAAGTCTAAAATTGTGAAGTAATAGGTTTTCTCTTTGATGGTCTACCCTCTTTTTTCCCCCCCTTTTATGAGCCCAGAAGCCCTGTACATGATGCTAAGTAAAGATGACCCCTTGCACTTCCTTGCCGAACTGGAAATACCTCTACTGCCTCCATTGAGGTCATTAAAGACCTGATCTTAGGAAGCAATGCGATTAAACAAATTCCCCCAAAATAAAATAACAAATACCCAACCCTCCCCTCTTAAGCCTCTTGTAGACCTGTAATGAGGATCTTAGTTGTTTTCAATAGATACACGAATTGGTACCATTTTTCTAGAAAACAGTTTGGAAATATATACAAAATTTTCGATGTATATCAGTATCTAGCTGGCAAGCTAGCTACCGATCTAAATTTTAAATACATATACCTTTTCACCCAACAACTCCCATTCTGATAATCTTCCCTAAGTCAGTACTTCTCAACCCCAGGGCAATTTTGCAGGGGACGCACAGTAACGTCTGGGGATGTTTTCTGTTTTCCCATACTGGGGATGAGAATGGGGAGGGTGTGCTACTGGCATCTAGTGGGTAGAAGCTACGGACACTGCTGAACATCCAACAATCCAGCCCAAAATGTCCATCATGCTCCAGTAGAGAAACCCTAAGGAAATAATCAGACAGCCCTTTAAAGTTGAAACCACAAGCTTGCTCACCAGCATTATTGTGTACATCTTTGTATGTCCCAACAAAGCGGGACTGGTGCAATAAATCGTGATATATCTACACACAACTAGAAGGTAATAATGATGCTGCCATACATATACTAATCATGACAGAAAGATACTGGCAACCTGTTTTTAAATTCAAAAGAAAATGTGCTACAAATTTTCAAAAAGTAAGAAAAAGGTAGCATGATCCCGTTAGAACTGCGATGTATCTATACCCAACTGCAGAGTAAGAATATAATGTGAGGGGGTGTCTGCCTGGCTCAGTTGGGGGAGCGTGCAACTCTGAATCTCAGGGTTGTAAGTTCGAGCCCCATGTTAGATGTAGTAACTACTTAAAATCTTCAAGAAAAAAATATAACGTAAGCCACAAATGGAATTACATTTAATTGTACATTTTGTTTAATCCCATATATCTAAAGTATTACCATTTCAACCTGTAGTCAATATCTAAACTTAGTATCTATTTTATAGTCCCGTTTTTTTTTTTCTTTTTTTTCAAAATCTGGTGGGGACTTGACAAGTACAGCTCATGTCCATTCAGACTAGCCACGTTTCAACTGCTCAAGAGCTGCTTCGCAACTGGTTACCACACTGGACAGCCCAGGTCAACTCAATTAACAGATGGGCAGAGAGAGTGATATTTAGAAGAATTGATTCCAAAATGGTCCAGGCTGTGATGCTAGAGGATGATTCTGCCATCATGTTTACTTTCTTGCTTATGTTCTCCTGTTTATTTTTACAATGAAAAATACCATGTGTAAGAAAAATCAAACAATGCATTGAAAGGAACAAAGAGAGAAAATTGCTTGTTGGGCTTCATAAACATATATGAAGTAGCCCTCTGATCATTCTTCACATCCTTGATGGAAATGATACATTCTGGAGCTTTCCAAAGAGAAAGGGCTTGCCACCCCCTGGGGGGGTATGCACATGCATGCACATATGTGCACAAATATAATCCTTTGCATAACAGTTGGGTCAAGGTAACTTCTGCTAAGTGTACCCCAAAAAGCCAATCCCTACTCCCTTAAAACACAACTGAGCAGTGGAAAAGAGACTTTACTTTCTCCCAGATAGACAGGAATTCCTGCGTCCTGCCCTGGGGGCCTCCTTCCTTCCCTTCCTCCCTCCAGTTCAGTCTCTGTCTCTCTCTCACTCTCTCTCTCTCTCTCTGGCCTTGGACACAGTGAATACTCAATGAAATTTCTACCCACATTCCTCTCAATGTGAAGTGCTGAGGACACAAGCTTAATGCTCTTTTAACGTAGTCTCCAAGTGTTAAGTTCTATAATAAGATTACATTAGAGCCAACGAATCTCATGCACAACCCTGGAAAACCTTTTCACACTATTTCTGTCACACAGTTTAGGTTTTAAAAAGCTTGTGAGTTCCCAGATCTCTCCATCTGAACTGAGGAGCATCTGGGTATCAATGGCCTGGCCTAAATTTTAGCACTCAGATCCAAGCTGCAGTGTAGCCAACAGGCTGATTCAAATTCCTAAAAATGAGCCAGTTCGATCCCGCTAGATGGCCCCACCCTTTACCTGGTGATGGTAGGTGGGAGGTGAGAAGGAAAAGATGGTACAGAAATATAATGTTATCTCGAAAACCTCACAGACCCCTTCTTTCTTCTTAGGATCTTAAAAGTTTGTGTTGTATTTTCTATTTGGGGCCAGGGAAAGGTATCAGGATGCCTCTTTCATTTCTATTCCCACTAACTAGATTCTCCCCCATAAAAACAGCCACTTAAAACCATTTTCATTATCTTTAAAGCTAATTAATAATAAAATGTATTACCATTCTTGAGAACTTACTACATTCCATGCACTGTGCTGATAACAAAAATAGACATCACTGAGCCAACATCACCGAACCTTTCCTGGATATGAAGACTGCTCTAAGCACTTTTTACTTGGAATAACTCAGTTAATCTTCCAATGACTTCCAAGTCCCTATTTTTTTAGATAAGGGAAAAAAAGCTTAGAGAAGCTGGTTGCTTCCTCTAGATGACGAAGCCCAAAAGTAGCAGGGCTGGACCTGCAAAGCAGACCTCTAACCAAACTTCTTTATACAATCCTCACAGCACATCTACATGACGGATCTTTTCATTCTCCCCATGTCTCAGATGGAACAAGTGGCAGAGCATGTCGGGACCTGCCCAAGAACTGACATCTCCAAACTCAGACGAAGCCCACTTCTAATCCACGCCTCTGAGCAGGGCACCAGGACCGCAACCCTGAGCTACCCCTTCATCATTTCAGCATTGAGAATGTTTATCTCAATTACAAATCAGTTGTGTTTTCAAACAGTGGTGACAGGAACCAGGCAAGTACACAGAAAGGGCGATGGTTGCCAAGTGCATTCCCAGGAGTGGGACAAGCCAGAGAGAAAGCCAGTGTGGTCCTGGGTTCGAGGGGGCCTGTCTTTCCCCACTCAGTGCAGAGTTCCAGAATCCCAGAGAAAACTGAGAAATCCAGAGGAAGAACATTTTCCTTTTCTATTTTGGATTCCTTCACTCAGGGGTTGATGAGAATCAGCTGGTTGAGCTTCCAGATAAAGAGCCAATGATCAGGGAGCACCTCTCAGCCTTCAGGAATACCCCTACTAACAGGATGCAAATGGGAAGGGCTCCTCTGAAGTCCTTAGGTCTGTCCCCAAGGTATTACTGCTCAACTGCACTCAGCCCTGCTTCTCTACAGGCTTCCTCAACCACATGGCTGGAGGACATTAGCTCAGTGGATAAAGAAAGGGGCTAAAAGAGAAACAGAGAGAAGCTTGTCAGGCTGGCGGGAGACCGGGCCTGTGACAGCGTGTCTTTCCCAAGTGTGACAGGGAGACCACAGAGGGGACCTGGCTGGACGCAGGTTCTTATTTGAGGAGCTGCTGCTGCTAACAAAGAAACAGGAGAAGCAATAAGAAGAGAAGCAAGCATGACTCTCACTGTGCTAAGTGCTTTATGGAGAATTCTCCATTTGTCCTCATTATAAAGCAATGAGGGAGACTCACCACATTTAAAGAGCCTCTCTTTTGTTGTTTACCAGTATATCCCTGGTGCCTAGAAGAGTGCTTGAAACAAGTAAGCATTCAATAATTATTTGGTGAATAAAGGAATAAATTTAAAGCATCCAAATTTTTGGAAAGCTTATGGAGCCCCAGATCTCTCCATCTGGTTTCAGGAACATCTGAGTGCCAAGGGTCTGGCCTTTTCTAATTTTAGCACTTAGACCAAAGCTGCAATGTAGTACTCTGTGAATCTACTCTGTAATTTCGGCCATAAGTGCCACTGGTCAAGGACCCTGTCAATGACAGGATCCCTTCCCCATGCTCTCAGCATTATGGCTTCCTCATTCCTACTCCTTCAACCCCTGGCTGCTCCAGAAACTATGAACAATTAAAAGAAAAAATGCAAACAGTCTAAAGAAATAAAATTTCTGAACTTCATTTATAGTCAAAGAATTGAACAAGAAAAAAATGAGATACACTTTTTCTCTATGATTCACATGATAACAAAAAAATGTTGATACTCATTGTTGGCAAAGTTGCAGTGAAATAAACACTCATTCAGTGTTAACAGGAGTGTAAATAGGTGTATTTTTGAAAAACAGTATGACAAGAAGTATGGAAACCCTGTAAGAATTCCATAAACTCTCTTCTAGTAATTTCCACATCTAGAATATATCTAAAGAAATAAAAATAATTGACAAACACTTATGCACAGATATGCCCAGTGCAATAAATATATTACAGAAAAACTGGAAACAGTCTCCACACGCAATATTAAAGAACAGTCAATTAAACTGTGTTACATGCAAAAGGATGACACAGCATGTAATCATTTAAGATATCTTTAAGAATACTTCATGACATGGGAAAATACTCACTGTGTAATATTAAATTTTAAAAACAGATAATTCTATATACTGGATGACAGCAATTTTGTTAAATATGTACATTCAACGAAAAAAGGATGACAGAAAATTTACATTATTCTCAGGGTCAGGATTCTAGATTATTCTTTCTTTTATACTTGGTCTACTTTTCTATAATTTCAAATTCCCTATAATGCAGCTGGCTTAACATGTGTCATCAGAAAACAAAACGAAGTTCGTGGGAATTTCCTACGCTATTTCTATTACTAATAACATAATAAGAACTTAGCCAGTGAAGTTCCCAGTGACAATTCTATATTGGTCTTCATGTATTTTTATCCCCCGTAAGGAAATAAAGAGAGGATGTCAACCCCATTCCAGAGCTAGGGAGAACAAGACCTTGGAGCATAAGTAGCTCCAATCAAATAGACAGTGTATACCTCAAGAAACACAAGCAAAACACAACTATCCTTCCCTGTGCCTCAGCCCGGGGCAAAGCACCCGCCGCACGGGAGGTGTTCCTCTGTACGAATCAGTCAGGTAAGGGCAGTGGACACTGAGATTCTCAGGTTACACATAACACTCAACAATTTTGAAAATGCACAGTAGTAGTCAACTGGCAGGAACATTCTACTTTTATATACATCTTCATCAAATGGCCTTGTTTAAAAAAAAAAAAAAAAAAGATCAGCCTTCAGAGGCAGGCTACAGAGAGGGAGAGACAGGAGAGGGTGGGAGCAGGAGGGAGGAGGAAGAGGAGTGGTAAATCCAGAAGCTGGGAGACAGAGGAGGGAAGGAGGACATGAAGGTGGGAAGGAGAGGGAAAAATGGGCATCTTCTGAAATGAACATTTTTTTAAAGATTTTATTTATTTATTTGACAGAGACAGTGAGAGAGGGAATACAAGCAGGGGGAGTGGGAGAGGGAGAAGCAGACTCCCCACGGAGCAGGGAGCCTGATGCAGGGCTCGATCCCAGGACCCTGGGATCATGACCTGAACCGAAGGCAGACGCCCAACGACTGAGCCACCGAGGCGCCCCTGAAATGAACATTTTTATTTTTATTTATTTTTGAGATGAAGGTATTTAGGGGACATTTCTCATAGTTAATACGCTGAAACACTTGTAAATGGTGTCATTTCCCTTAACATTGCTGGAAAACGGAGATAGTGCTGGAAATGAAATCCAAGATAAAGGCCATCTACACTTAAAAAAAAAAACAAACACACACATTTTGGCTTTTGTCAGGTCTTTTTTTTAATAGCCAACTTTTTAATAGTCATATTTTAATAATTCCACTTGTTTGGGGTATCCTATCATAAAAGGAAGGAAGAGGTGTAGAAGAGCAGGGGATTCCCAACACAGAGGGTCACAATTATGCAGTGGCCTGGGGTCTGTCATGTCCCTTTCCGGAATGTCGGTTTCATCTTTCGTACATTACGAGGAAGAGACCAGTCAAGTCCCACATTCTTTGGTCCTCTCTGAAGTTCTAAGACTACTTCACTGAAAGGCCGTTTGGGGGATTTTAGAACTAGATGGGGTCACGGCCACAAAGCACAGTGGTGTGCAGCTCAATTTTAAACACACAGCGAACCTTACTGGAACTCAAACATTTGTTGCCTACACCATTAATGATGATACTGCTGAGGTATGGTGAACAAAAGAAGAGAACTTAAAATGTTAGACTCTAAAAGCTGCAAGTAATTTTTAATTTTTCTGGGTAAATTGACTGAAACCCAACCAAAGCAAATTCTGGAGATGCAAATGCAAACATAAAACAATGGCTTGCCCTGGGGTAAGAGAAAGGAGTGATGTTTGGGCTAATAAAACAAGGAGAGGATGAATGGCTCACCCTTGAAAGAACAGAAAATTCCTAGCTCACAGGCTGAAAATCAAGTTGGGGGAGTGGGAAAATACCAAAAACAATTCAGATCAGGAAAAAAAAAATGCCTAGCAACTTAAAGTCTAGACATTTTGAAATCAAAATTAATGTGAATTGTACCTCACCTAATCGTGGAAAATGCATACAGTTGACCCCAAGGAGTGATTTTATGTGGCTCAGTTTAATTTTAATATTATCTAGAAGTAGAGGGAGAAACTAGATGATAATCTAAAATCTCAACATCATTTATAAAACAAATTCAAGAGACTGAGCTATCTTGAGATGGCCAACTTAGACATCCTGGCCATCATGACTCAGTGGAAAATATCGGAAGCCCCACCATTGCAGGGATGAACAACACAACAAGAGAGGTCACCAAAGTATCCTAAAATAAGATTTATATATAACATGTAATGACTTGGAAAAATACTTGTGATAGTGTAAGGGTAAAAAATAGGAAACAAAATAGTGTGTGCAGGACGAGCACATATAAACAAATCTATATATACAAAATCCCGGCAGGATACTGATAAAATGTTGAACTGGTTAGGGGAGGTCACCAGTGAAATTGTTCTTCCTACATTTTCTTCCTCTAAGAAGGACATTTATTAGCTTCCACAAGGAGGGAATATTCTTACCTCCCCCAATACTACCTTAATGGGATTTAGTACCTAAAGAGAGAAAGCATCCTTGTTATTATTTTACCTACAGTTTTCTAGATGCTTAAAGATTTGGGACCAGCCTAGAAATCTTGAGAATGTTCACTGTATTTCAGAATTTTTGAATAAGCCAGAATCCTTGATGCTTTGAGTTGAAAGGCAGACAAGCCTGTCAAAGACTACCTAGATTAGTATAAGGTGAAGGTGACAGACTGGCGTGTGGCTCAGGCACAAACTAGGACTTTACTAATCTGGAGACCATGTTAACCACACCAAGCTGTCGTGTACTTCAGATGACTGAAACAACATATTTTATGCATCCCCCTTTTCCTCTGCCTTTTCTTTTCTTTTCTTTTTTTGAGCCCAATGTGGGGCCTGAATTCACAACCCTGAGATCAAGACCTGAGCTGAGATCAAGAGTCAGACGCTTCACCAACTGAGTCGCCCAGGCGCCCAATCTGCCTTTTCTTTAAACAGTACTATCTCAACCATTGGAGTAGAGAAGGAATTCAGAGGGGCAAAATGCACAGAATTCCTTTGTGCAGCAGTGAATTTTTCTTTGATTACACTTGACAGGCTGTACTGTGACCCAAGTATCACAGTTAGCCCCTTGTCCATGCGGGGCTGCAAGGGGTGGGGGTACATGTGACGACCTTAACAAATAATAGTGATAAACAGGGACTATCCCCAGAAAACCCATTCACAATGCCTACCATAAGCATATCGGTAGTTGTACGAAGCCACTATGTATTGTGGGAGTTTTGACTCTGGTTAAGGTTATAAATGACTTCCATGTTGACAAACACAACAGTCCGTTCTTTGTCATCATCTCTTCTGACCTCTTAGCCACCTCTGATGCAGCTGACAATGCTCTCCTTTATTTTTTTTAAAGTATTTATTTTAGGGAGAGATAGAGAGTGCAAGGAAGAGGGAGAGAGAAAGAAACCCAAGCTGATTCTGCACTGAGGATGGAGTCAGACGCGGGGCTCGATCTCATGACCCCGAGATCATGATCTGAGCTGAAACCAAGAGTTGGATGCTGAACCAACTGAGCCACTCAGGCACCGCAATGCCCTCTACCTTTAAACAATGTCCTCAATGGGCTCCCAGTATATCCAAATCCCCCAAATTTCCTGCCAGCTTTGCCTCTTACTTCACTATATCCTGAAACCAAATCTCTTAATGGTGTTGGCTTCAGAACCCACATCTTGGAGCCCTACTCTCCCTCTACTTACACCATGGCTCCCTTGGTGAGCTCACCCAGGTTCATGCCTTTACATGCTTACAGATCCTCAATTTGTAGGCTCAGCTAGGAGATTTCTGGATCCATATATCCAAATGCCCACTTGACAGCTCAACCTGGGTTAATAATAAACAGCTCAAAGCCCATGTGTCTACAGCTATACTCCCGGTTTCTCCTGCTTCCCTCATCCACCCTGACAAAGACTCCTGGCTTGACCAAACTTTAGTCAGGCTCCTGAAACCACCTGGGCACCTCCCTATAAAATCCAGTTTTAGCAAGAACCCTGCTAAGTCAGTTTAACTACAAGCCCCTCCACCACCTTCAGTATCTGATCACTGCTGATACGTGACTGGTTTCCTCATCCTCCATCATCCCCCAGGGAGTGTCTGATCACCCTGATGCGTCTTCAGCAAGAGCCCTGTTAGATCTGTGTAGCTCAGACCCTCTGCTTACCCACCATGTTTCCTCTGGTAATTCTCCATCTACGGACACCCACTCTCCTCCCTGGTTATAAATTCCTACTTGCCTGGGCTGTATTCAGAGTTGAGCCCAATCTCTCTCCCGCATAAAATCTTACAGGAGTGTTCCCAACACCTATTGTGATAGTCCTGAATAAAGTGTATCTTACCATCTTTAACAAGTGAGATTAATTTTTTTTTTCCTTTAATACCCTCAAACCTGTTCCCCTACAGGGTTCCCTATTTCAGTAAATGGCAGCTCCATCCTCCCAGCAGTTGCTTGGGCGCAAAGCCTCCATCTTCTAACTCTTTCCTTTCCACTCACAAGCAATCCTTCAGATAATACTACCCCATCATTCAGCACAAAAATCTCAGAGTCATCCCTGATGCAACCTTTTCAAATTCCACATCTATTCAACCAGGAAATCCTTTGGCTCTTCCTTCAAATCAAAAGCAACTCTAACTACTTCTCTCCACTTCTATTGCCACCCTGGTCCTAGCCACCATCCTATCTCATTGGGATGATTACAGTGACCTCCTAACAAGTCGCCCTCCCTATCATCTTGCTTTGTTCACCCACAGGCAAATTTCAAAATGGCTTCCAGAGTGATCCATTTAAAGCATGAGTCAGATCCTGACCCACCTCAAAGCCCATCAATGGTTCCCTATTTTACTAAAAGACTGAGTCCAGTGAGTCCTCATGCCCTACTCAGTTTGCCCCTGTTACTTCCTTTTTTTTTTTTCCCCAAAATTTAACTTTTTTTTTTTTTTTTTTTAACTCTACACCCAACCTGGGGCTCAAACTCATGACCCCAAGATCAGGAGCCACTTGCTCTTCTGATTGCACCAGCCAGGCACCCCCTAGCCCTGTTACTTCCTGACCTTGCCTCTGACTACTCTCCCCCTTGATGACTTTACTTCAGCCACACAAGCCAACTTGCTCTCTTTAGAACATGTTAAATCTTTGCTCCAATGCTCCCACACTTCACAGTCAGACTTAAGCTGATTATTTACAGTTGGAACCCCTTCCTCAGGCAATCTGATCTCCCTCACCCTTCTATAGTTCCTCCCCAGCCCTATCACTGTGTATTTGTATTTTATTTCCCTGCCTGTCCCCAACCCCTAGAACCATGAGCAGAGGGCTTGATAGCGGTGTCATTCACTGATAGAGTCCCCATCGACTTGAGCAACGTTGTCCATTAGAAATATAACGCCTGCCACACATGTCATTGTAACCACACTGAAGCAGTAAAAATTCAGGTTAATAATTTATATTATTTAACCTAACATAACAAAAATATGATCATTTCAATGTATAATCAAGAGAGAATAATAATTCAAGTATTTCATATATTTTTTCCATACAAAGTCTTTTAAATACTTTGTCGAATTTACACTCACAGCACATATTAAGTTTGCGCTAATCGCACTACAAAACATGCGGTTAGTGGTTTCCATATTAGACAGTGTAAGTTTACTCTATTTTATTCTACTCTATTGTATGCTTCTTCCGTTTCTTAAAAATCCTTGGGCACAATCCACTAAATAGATTTCCTAATCCACAAATGGGTCCCAATGCCCACTCTGAAAATCACTGTTCTCAATAAACTTTAAGGTAAGTCATCTGTACTGAACAGATTTTAGGGCACTTCCTCTGACCTGTAGGGACAGTCAGGACCCTCTGAAAGGGAAACAGACTTCCAGAAAAAAGAGGCCTGGAGGGATAGGCCGAGGAATTAAAGTACCATGCCAATCCACAGACTGAAATCATCACCATTCATCCGATGACGCAAGACTGTTTTTTTAATTAAAAGGTAATTTTAAATAAGTCATTGCACTTTCAGATAATTAACAAAACATCTAATTACTTATAATTATATACTACATACATGCTAATATACAAAATTCAAGGGAAAATGTGCATGATTTTCACACTTCAAAAAGAGTACATTTGAACAGAGCATAAAGACTTCAAGCTTTTTCATTCTTCTCCCTTCCCCACCCCCACCATGCCAAGGCTACAGAAGTCCAAGAGTTCAGATCAAGGACAGAGAAGTACAAACTTAAATGATTAATCTTCATATTTCAATTGCGAACTCCCACTCACCAGCAGTCCTTTTCAAAAGGTACTATAAACTTCAGATCAGAACTCAACCCTGGACAGAAGGTCAATTTTTAAAATGGACTCAAAATAAGGATTCTACCACCAATTGAACATTTGCTCCTTTAAGGTTCTGGATGTTACTAGATACGAGTAGGGCAATGCAGTCAAGGTTAACACAGATCTGCAACCTTAAACAGGGTTTTGTTTTTGTACAGTTAAGCTTCAAATTTCTTCCTGAGGTTTGTGAATTGCCAAAGTAAGGCAATACTTCCTACATCTCTGTTAAGCTGTTATGTTGTCACCTAAACTGAGAATCTCTTCCTAAGATACTCAAGGTGAGCAACTGGGATATTTGTGCCCTTGGCAGATGGAAGAACAAAAACATCATTTTAAAAAGATGAATAAACCATTTGTTATTCGGTTTTGTATTTCTGATTGTTCACAGTGCAAAATATGGTTAGTTGATAATTGCTGCAGAGATTGCCTTTACTACTAAATATGCCTTCATGTACATTTCAACAATGGCTTCTGCTTGAAAACGAACTCTATTGAGCATATTTCTCTGGAAATCAATATTTAAAAAATTTTTCTCTTTGAAACTAACATTCAAGAGAAACAGCTCTTGTTTACAGAGTAAGTTAGTTTAGCATTATGGTTAACAATGTTTAAAAACAGCTAACTTAAAATGCAAACATTTAAATTTTGAAGTTTAACTGTTGGGAGGCCAAGTCAGTTCTATGAAAACATAAACAACATGAGGACAGTCATGTTTCCCCCAATTCCATCCCATTAAGAATATTTCAGGTCACCATTTTGTCGGGTTTAGGAGTAAGACCTCAAACAACTCTGAGGTTGTAAGAGAGTTACAAATTTATTTATTTTTTGATAGTTACAGATTTAAGTGCTTGGGATGAACCTTGAAAACATCATGCTAAGTGAAGGAAGTCACTCACCAAAGACCACATATTGTAGGATTCCATTTATGGGAAATGTCCCAAATAGGTCAATCTATGCAGACAGAAAGTAGATTAGTTGTTGTCAGGTGCTGAGTTGAGGAGAGTGACTGCTGATGGTTATGGGGTCTCTTTCTGGGGTGCTGAAAATGTTCTGAAACCAGACTGGGATGATAGTTACAAACTCTGGCAATATACTCCAGGCCATCGAACGGTACACTTTAAGTGGGTGAATTGTATTGTGATATGAATTATATCTCAATAAAGCTATTAACAAAATTAACATGCCTGATAATGTTCATAACAGCATTGGCATGAAAGATACAAGAAAATCAAGTTAAGCTAACATTGCTTCCATACAAGGCTAAAATACAAAAATCCCTGATACCCTGGTCTCCCCACTATAGATCACTTTCTCCCAGCAACCAATATTTGCCCTTCCTAACACTAGTCATCATCATCGTTCATAATCTGGGTCTTCCGCTCTCTAAAATAAACTCTATGAGGACAGAGACCATGTCCTTCTTATGCAGTGCTATGATCTTGGCAACTAGCACACAATCATCAGTAAATATCTACAGTAGGAATTTATATATGTATGCAGTGTGTACTCTTGTATGAATGAATGACAGAATGAAAGAAAGAAAGAAAGGAAAGAGAAAAAGAAAGAAAGGAAAGAGAGAAAGAAAGAGAGAAAGAAAGAAAGAAAGAAAGAAAGAAAGAAAGAAAGAAAGAAAGAAAGAAAGAAAGAAAGAAAGAAAGAAAGAAATTATCGGATTGGGGCAATTCAACCAGTCAAGTTGTTGTGTTTGAATTGTCCCCTTAAACCTGTTCTCCAATTCTCCCATGCTCCTGGCCACCCTGGCAGACACATTTCCCAGCAGCCACTGCAGCTTCTTGCAACCAGGAGACCATAATCTTACCAATTAACAGTCAATGGATGAGATATGTGCAATTTTTAACTCATTTGAATCAAAGAAAACTGCTTGCCATGGACTTCTCCACTATGCTTCAATGATGTGAATAATGACAAAGTCCTAAGGTAGGAGAGCAAAAGAGAGAAAGAACCTGCCCAGGTAAGCTACACTGGTCAGACTGTTACATAAGAGAGAAGTAAACTTCCCTTTTATGTAAGCCATTGTATGTTGGGGTCTCTATGCTAATACCAGCCTAGTCTTTACCCTGATTGTTAAGCCCGGGCATGGGTGTATGGGGAGAAGGAGGGAGTGAAAAGGACTCCAGTGCTTAACTGAACAGACTAGTGAATCAGCTAGGGTGGTTATCTGGTGGCTCAGTGAAGACACTGTTATGTGTACACAACAACTTGATAAATTAAGTCACATGATTCAAATGTGGAATGCTATAAAGAGGTCATTTTGAAATGGACTTAACTTTGAATGTTATTGGCATTAAATATTTAAATCAAATAAATACACACTTTCAGAAGAGCCAATGGATATATTTTAAATAGCCAAATAGCCATTTTACCTTTATTTGTAACCAAGATATAATCTGCAATATGCGAGACACAATGAATAGTCTATAAGGATGCTTTATACTCCTTGACCCAACAAAAAAGGGCTCAAATTGGGGGTAGGAGAATACTGCAATGATTATACTTTTAGATTGTTTCTTAACTTTCTCACAAATAAGTTGACCATACAAAAGAAATTTAAAAAAAAATTAACGAGCACATAAGATGTGAAACTTGAAGATGCCTAAAACGTTTAAAAATAACCATTTAATCGTAATCTGTATGGGCTTGAAGATTACCATCTACTCCCAATACCACTCAGAACTGATACAAGAATATGAATTTTACAAATTGAATTTGAATCTCAAGCAAAAATGCATGTAGGTACAATGCCAATGTTGAGGGAAAGCAGAGAGAAAATGATGTATAAACCTGTATTAAATCACCAAACTAAGGCGGCCATGATAAAATGACATCAGTATAACTGTGACCTGAACAAGATGTCTTTTTAGATCCGGTCTTGACATTCTACGTGACCATCGGTAAGTTACTGATCGTCTATGGAACCACCTTCCCAGTCTGTAAAGTGGGGATTATAATCATGGCTGCCTATTTCTCCATAATGCTAGCACCAAACCCAGTTTGTAAAGTGTTCAGATCTACTTGGAAAAAAAATTGTTTTATTGCTACCAAGTAAGAGGGCTGTTATTTATGACTCTTCAGACCTTTGAATCTAAATTTGAAAAATGGCTTCATCTGTTTTTCTGAATTTGCCTGGCCGCTTTTATGCACATAAGTAGTTTTTCCCGAAGTGCCAATGTAGACATATTTACTTGCATCTATGCTTTTAATGATTCCCAGATTTCAAATGTGGCATGCCATTTACTGAGAAGCACCCGGGACCTGAAATCTACCTCTTCTTGATGGTGCGGAGATGGTGCTGGCTTCTCTGTCATCACTGGATAGCATGATCGTCTCAGGTTTTTGTTCGCTTTTGAGAGACAGCGTGCCCACGCATGCACACGTACGAGGGGGATGGAGGGGCAGAGGGAGAGAGAGAATCCTAAGCAGACTCTGTGCGCTCGATCCCACAACCCTGAGATCATGACATGAACTGAAATCAAGAGTGGGACGCTTAACTGAAGGAGCCACCCAGGCGCCCTGCGGTCTTCTCTGTTTAAGGCTTATTTCCAGGGAAGAAACAGTTGCCATTTCAGACATTTTACAGACTTTTTTTTTTTTTTTTTACATTTTTAACGAACCTTTTTTTCCTTTATATATAAGAGATCAAAATAAATAAGGATTAGTTTTTGAAGGCTCTTTGAGCTTGTTAAAAGGTAAAAAAAAAAAAATGTGATTTATCATTTAAATCTCTATACCTTCACTAATTTCTAAAAAAATAAAATAAAATTTGAAATGAGGGTTAAGCAAGATGGAATTGATATTGTAGAAGAATAAGAATAACCCAATGTTAATTGGGGGTAGAAAAAATAAAGTTTATTTAAAAAGATCTCAATCACAATAAGTTGGAGTAGGAAAAAACCATACAGAGATTGAACAAAAACTCTTCCTCCGAGATTCCTAGCAGTCAAGTTTAAAAGAAAAATTATATGAATTTGTTACTCAGCTTCCTTTGTGTCATGACAGGAGCCATCAGAAGGACAAAATTTTTCACTGTTCCTGAAATTTGACAAGGAGTTCCTCATTTGCAGTATATCGTACCATATAATACACCGTGTCCTTGACATTAATTATAAAGAGAGAATTTTTTTCTCTTCCCATGGACTACCTCTCTTTAGTCAACACTAATGAAAATTTCCTGGAACTTTTTTCTTTTTTTTCCCCCAAACTTGCCCCTGTCTCACGATATTTTAAACTTTGAACAGTATCACAGAATTGGAAACAAATCACATCGCATCCATTCAAGCGTGCCCATTTTCAAGTCATGGGTGTTAGCGTAGGCATTATAAAGACATCAAGTCAGAAGAAAAATAATTCATGCTTACAGGTGACTCCAAAGAAAACAATGAAAACTGCCCAGGATGCCCTTATTTGAAGCTGTCGGGGTAACACAACTCTCAAGGTGAATATTTCACCTTTTCAACCATGCTTTCAGCTTTGCTTAATCACAGTGTTGAGCTCTGCTAGAAGTCTTTGCTAGCTAATGGCACGAGATGAGTTAAACACCTGGCACAGCTTTGCATGAGGAACGTCTTGGACTGAGATCTCGCAGGGCTCACGGAGACCAGGAGACACAACGTACAGCCGAGCTGAGTCGCTGTGGCAGAGAGGGAATGGCCCAACAAAACAGAAAATATTTCCTGCATGGCCCTTTACGCAAAAAGTTTGCAGATCCCCGAAGTTAACTAAGCTTTCCTTTTTAAGACTGGACAACTTGAGTCTCAGCAAAGGGAAGTGCTTTGACTTGATAACCCGAAATACTAGCTGGGATCCACCCTTTCCATGCCGCAGTGTACAAATGAGACTGTCCTCCGTGGGGGCCAATCAGGTGCTTCCCACAAAGGTCTCATTTAAACACCAATGATGGTGAAATGCAGCAAGTTGGATTTTTTGCCTCCAATCAAATGTGCCAGAATGCAACTCTAAAAACAAATCCATACCTTTAAAAGGCGTCCTAGAGTCCCAGAATGCTTGGTAAGATTAAAAACAAAAGTGATCTAAGAATCTTCACATTATAAAGTTTCAAAAAACCCCCAAAACATGTTCAACTAAAGAGTAGGAAGTCTCTGTCTTACAAATTCATAAACTCAATTTAGTAATATCTGAGTGGAGACTTGGCACAACCAGGTCAGCAAGGAACCTGTTTTAAAACAGACACAAATCCACTAAAGCAAATGGAGCTGTTATTGGCCAAAATTCAAAAATAAAATGAAGATGCTACTTGATTAACCTCAGCCATGAAAATGACCTGCAAGATTAACTTGTGTCAGATGACCACAGCCACACCAGAAATTTGGAAATCAAGAAAATACGGAGCACCTATAACCATTTTAAACAGAGTGCTTTTTTTGTCCCCCCTCCCAAAAGTGAGTTTGAGAAAATTCAATTTAGCTTTAATTCATCAAGCTACATTAGTCTCTCTGAAAACTTCTGATTTTAAAATCAAATACTCATTTGATTTTCAAGCAAGGTCAAGACAACAAGGCAGCCTAGCGCTGACATCACAGGGATATGCCCCACGCCGCTCAGCAGTTACATCAATGTGCTGGGTTGCTATGGTGCTTGACTATTAATTTCTGAAAGAAGGTGATTATAAAGCCGCCAGATGAACATCAATCGGATGACACCACTTCGGCACCGAACACTGACATGTGCTACTCATGTTTGCAGCAAGTTCATTTTTATGAATCACCACTTTTGTGATGTGAATATTCCTTTCTAACTTTAAGCCCACCAAGTCAACAGCCAAAAAAAAAAAAGTTCAGCTTCAACAAAGAAGATAAAGTTTGATAACATTTTGGGGGGAAAGAGACTCTGCGGACCATTTCTTAAGGGCAATCTTTTCTTGAAAGATCTCCCAAAAGACGCTACTACATACAGACTTACACACAAATGCACACACACATATTTGGTAGCTACACAGACCGGAAAAGAGTTCAATTAAGATATACCTAGAAGGAGGGAGATATGGGCCAAGACATAATTCCACTAATCATATTTGCATTTACCTTTTTGGCTTCTGGAAAGCAATCTTCAGGTACAGTCACCTCAAAAGGTCACTTCTTACCCTGAAAACAAAAGAGAACGTCAAAATCCGAATGTCAAGAGACAGTAGCAACCACCCATCTGCCTGGGATAGATTCAAGAACAACAAAAGAACTCAGTTACATTGCATGGCAAATGACTTTCAGAGTTAATAATAAAAACAAGTCCCAAGACCACTGATCTGGCGCACAGGCCTGTGAGCTCCTCAAGACAACAAAAACAATGTGGGTGGAAAAAGTAAAGGTGAAACATTTCGAATTTTGCATATGAACTTTTTCTCATCTTGTCATCTATCAATTTATTTTCTGGTGCAATAATACGTGACTCATAGGCCTTTGTTTTTGGAAACCAGACTGCTCCTTGAACGTGTCTGTTTGGTTAACATCCACAACATCTCTGATTTCATTAAAGCACAGGCTTGTCCCCGCCGCCCCCCCCCCCACAGCCTTAGTAAGAGAGTGAGTTCTTATAGACAAGATGCTTTATGCCACCCTGGAACCTTTCAAAATGAATACAAGCACCAAGATCTTCAAGTCTGGGGAGGGGTAGGGGGTTAATCAGTTGGTGAAAGCTGTTCACACTATGTTTTCCACTTAGCATTTATCTACCAAATCTACCAAGTTAAATAAAAATGGTTTGTGTCAGATGAAATAAACAATTGAAACCGACCTCCCTAAAACACAAAGAAAGCCTGGAACATGTTTTATCCCACATCTACTCCTGCATCTGCATACTCTCTTATGCAAAACAGTGTGTAATCCTCTAAGAAACATTACAAGCTGCCTCTTTCTGCCCATGTAACTGGGATCAACATATGGCACAAGTGAAAAGAAAAACATTTGTTTATTAATTTAGATCAAGTTACCGACAGGGTACGGATTCATTCCACATCAGCTGACCAAATGCTCATGTAATTTTTTTGTAAGATGCTAAGATCGTATCGTCATTTTACTAAAATGTTAATATCCTTTTGCTCACTCTTCAGAACAATATGTAATGAAGTGGTTTTAATTTTATACAGAATATATCCCTGCTTATCCCTCTGCTGTCAGCCCTGAATGTGGAAAGGCAAACATTATTGAGAAGAGTTAAATCTTATTTCACAAGGGCTAAAATTTGAAAGTGGCACTTTGGTGAGTACTATCTTTGAGGAATTGATCTGAGGCCAATTTATGACATTTCCACAAGCAAGTATATGCAGATTCTTGCCATAAAGATTGGAAAAAAAAATGCAGGCTCTGAGTGAAATCATAATTTTCATGTTTACTGTAAGAGGAAATTGGAGGTTTTCACCATAAATGTTCACCATTTGGGTGGGGGAAAACCCTCACTCTGGGACTTAAAATTACTATTTTGCAACCTGCCCCAAACCTTTTTGTTTTTACACAAAACAATTCAAATTGAAAATGAAAATTTTGAGACACATTGCTGATGTGTGTCCCCAGGATTGGTTTCTCTACCGGTGAGAATTCTGTCATAGGGCAAATGGTGCTACGAAAACAGGGAGCAATGATGTTGGGGTCCTCAGGGTAATGGGGAGATCTGCAAAGCAGCCCAAGAGCTCATTAGATACAAGGCACAGCAATAATCGTATACACAAGAAATTTCCATCTCACCACACATGCAATCTTAAATGGAAAGGAAGTGAACTCTGGCAGATCCTACTGAAGTCAAGGCAAGAACGGCCATTCTCCCTCCTTTTTTACTTGAGATATTCTCCAATGTGCGTGCTCTAAACTAATGTTCATGTTCACCTATTGAGTTGCATTTATTTTTGCATGTTTGGCAGTCAGATCTATAGTATTAGACTTTGCATTGCAGATGAGATTGCTATCCTATAGGCCTGGCAAACAACTGGACCTTATTAAAATTTAATTTAAAAAAAAAAACCTGCTGAAAATGCCTACTTTGAATAAAGTTATCTCGAGCCATGTATTCAAACCTGTAGAAGGATTTCAGGGAAGAATGGGGCCTATTTCTCTATGCACCTGTCTACACAGTACAGTGTGTAAGTGAACAGAACAAAAATACATGCTGATTTACCCTCACATTTTTACAAGTATAATTTTCCCCTAGGGAAACAAAATTATACAACTGACCTTCCAACTTATAATTACTAAAGCGATACAAAATCGGCTATAGTTAATTTTTACTTATACAAAGAAAAAAAAAAAACCACACAAAAAACCTGGCAGTGGGATACAAATCATGTTTTTCTCCATTGTGAAGTTCCATAAATTTTAATGCATATGCACATTTGACCACTCATTAATTTATTTCTGTTGATTTTAGTTTTTAGTATAATTAGCCAAGTAATCTAAAAGATATTTTTCTAGCTTTGCAGAGAAAAAGATTAATAGTTCAACAGCTGTTTGCCATCATGCTAAATTAAATGAAATGTGTCAATATAACAGACAAGAAAATTAGGGAGTAGTACTGGGGCCTGAGTCTGCATCATGACGAGCCTGGAGGAATCAGAAATCAACAACCAGCAGAACAACCTGCATTTCATTTTTTTTCCAAAATGTAAAACTTCTGTTTCCAAAGCAGTTCACTATTTTTTTTTTAAACAATCACTTTTACTTATCAAATATATCAACTAGTTACCTGAATGCTTACTCACCGCACAAGCATCAAAACTAAAATTAAATGGTTATGTAAAGCTTTTAAGTTTTTTTTTAATATAAAAAGAAAAATATTCCCCTCCAGCCCACTCGTCTTCTTTTAAAATGCTGTTACCATCTGAATTGCATTGTCTTCCTCTCCCTTTCTGAAGTTTCCTATTGGTTTTAGGTTTTAAAAGTGAGCCAGGAATACGGTAAATAGAAATGACTTATTTTCCTTTGTGTCATTCTCTGTACAGTTAAGATCCCGTGAACACGAGTACTGTTCCTGGTGTGGCCCCCTCACTACTGTTTGCGAGAGTGTTGTCCACCTGAATCTATGCGTTGACCATAAAGACCTTGAGCAAGACACCGATCTTCAGCAGCAACTCTCCTCTTCCTCTACCTTCCCAACCCCCACCCCCTAAGAATTTCCCACTGTCTGTGGACCTCTTAGGTTACCATAGTGCTACAACGTCACACTTTGTAGGGGTGTATTTTGCCCCTCGTTTCATCTATTCGAGAAATAATACATGATGCCAACTGGTATGGCGTAGTCAGAACCAAGTTGCAGGTAACTTGACCTCATTTCACGAGACTGAAAATGAACAAGTCTTGAACAATATACACTCTACTTTTCCCACTAAGAGTATGTCCCCCCTTTCTTCCATGGCAGCTGAAGGAAATGATCTACATCAGGATTTCTGCACTATGTTTCCTTTTACACGATCATACAAAAGGGACTGGGAAAGACAACCAACGTTGTTCATCTTAACCTTCAGTCCACCAAATGAGGGCTGAGAAGGTACTGGGTCCCAGGTGTCACTGGCAGGTGTCACCGGGGATGCAAGGATGTCACGGCCAGCTCCTGGCCCACGAGGAAGGTGGCGATTTAGTAATTTGTCTCTGGTTAGAGAAGACCTTCTCTGAAAGCCCAGGAAAAAAGTTCAAGCTTCTCATACCCCAAATATTCCAAGCAAAGGACATGTACTTCATCTAAGAAAACAGAAGGTCTAAATGGGCCAATTTCCAAGAGACGCCTGCCTCTTTAACTAGAGACTCCTAACTCATGTGGATTTTCATGTATCGTTTTTCAAAGATTTCTTAGGAAAACAGGAGCGTATCAACACAAATTTGCCTAGCTGAGAAATGATAGTACGAGGGTCACTTCATTTTCTGCACTCGAGACAAGAAAATCCACTCAGAAATCAACCACAGAGAGTTTTTTCTCTGCTCTAATAACTTCAATATTGAGTCAGGCTTACAGAAAGAAAAAGCAAAGAGGGCAGGAAGGAAGAGAGAAAAAGAAGTAAGAGGGAAAGAAACCGGGAGCGCAGAAGAGGGGGAAGAGGAAAAGAAGGAAGGAAAATGGAAAGGAAAAGGAGCAGCTGCAGAGTTCAGGCCTTTGGGACACCGGCCAGGCTCGCAGGCTTACAATCACTACATTTCTGTTACTTCTGTTACTTCTGTCTACCAAAGAAATCCACCATCATTTCCTAACGTCCCCTCCTGTGGCTGCGAGGAACATTTTACTTCCTTTCTCCTCACCCTCTGGGACTCTTCACCAAATCGTGGAACCTAACTCTGAGGTCCATTCTCCTAAGAAAAACCGAAAATACTAGAAGGTAAGCCACATGGCGCAGGCAACGCCAGGCAAGGCGCACCCTGGGAAACTGCTCCAGGCTGTCAGCCCTCCCCGCCCGCCCCCCCCCCCCCCAGCTGCTCCACACTGGTCCATCTCTTTTGGAGGAACTCCTCTAGCTTACCTTACAGAAAAGTAAAACCCTGGTCATGGTCATGTGAAAATATTTTATAGGTATCCCTTAACAGCCTTTAAATGTTGAAACCTAAAAACAATATTTGCTGTTTTCTCTTTGAAGCTCTAACAAAGCCTTTGTTTTAGATTTACCTTGAGTGTGCAATAAGAGTTAATAATCAAATCCATCCCAACCCCCACAAATGTTAAACAAAAAGATAAAAGAAATGCAAATAGCTATTGTCATGGAAAGTTAAAGTACCTGTCTGTATTTTTAAGTGAAAACTATTATCTCTATCAATCAAAATTTAAGAATACAATAGCGCTAATCACAGAAGGTGCTCTGACAGAGTTACTTTTCCTCATAAAAAAAAAAGTATTTTTCCCCTTAAAAACCGAGTATAAAAGTCATATACTTACAATTAGATAGGGTATTTGTAATTTTATTATTAAAAACCTACAGCAGCCTCACTGTTAATAAATGCTTCTAAGTCTCTAGACTGATTTGTACCCAAGAAGACCCAACTCCCTACATATTTTAATAAGGTTGATGAAATTTTATTTAAATTCTCACAGTTTCCAACCTGCGGGGGAACAGCACACTCTTCTGTTGAAAAGAGTTACTCAAGCAGAGGCAACGGTTAACTGGTAATGCAAACTCCTTCTTTTAGACTCTGGACACAATTCCTAGTCCCTGAAATATCTTTACATAGGACATATCTTCCTTGGGTGGCTTGTCCCTTCTTCGTTGTGGCAATTCAGTTTTGAAATTATAACATTCTAAAAGAAAGCCGAATTCTACCATCATAGCGCAGAATGATCCAAGTGCACAGTACATCAATTTCTCTGAGCCTTTTTTTTTTTAATCCACTTTTTGAAAAGACTGGATTAGACCCTGAATATGGTGCTTTCTAAAGACAGTACGAGAACAAAAAAATAGCAAGACCCCAGATAGTAAAACAAACAGCTCAAGATTAAAATTCCTAGAGCAAACAGTTAAGCCAGGATGCCATTATGCAAGCTGAGCCTGGATGGATGTCTCCTCCACCGTGGGGCCAAGAGGCTGTCATCTCCCACCGCCCGCCCCCCCCAAGCAAGATCAGATTTCCTTCCCTCCCGACCGCCTCTCTGAGCATCATGGCCAACCTCTCTAGTGTGCTATTAATATCAATGAAGAGACGATTCGATTTCCACTAAAGAAAACCCTTCCTATTCCGGCACAGACCTTCGGGGAGGACCCTGGCCCGGGTATAGACAATACAGCAGCAGAGTTTCACTGCTTTCTTACAGTTCCGTCTTACACACTGTTTGAAGGCTTTTAGCAAACAATGGCAGCATTATCTCCAGGAGAGTTACAAAACAGGATTTGTTAGGACAAAGAATAATAAAGCTGTTCCTCTCTCTCTCTCTGTCTCTCCTTCTCCCCCAACAGCCCCCCCACCCCCGCCCGCCCGCCCGCCGGAGTTCCAAGAGGCTCCCTCTGCCAGCCCAAAATTCAGCCCGGGTTCCTCAGAGGCACCTGTACTCGTCTATTTCAAGGCAGCCAGCAACTGACAACGGCCCAGGAACCAGGACCCAGGGCGCTGGCAGGAGGCGCCCAGAAGAGCAGGAAAGTAGCCTCTCAACATTTGTAAAATGAAACAAAGTATCAGCCTTGGCTTCCCGCACACACTTACCCGCTCATGGTGAGGAAGGAAAGCTTTGGGGCCGGAGAGGCAATTTTCACACGACGGAAGAAAGTTGAGAGTTTGTCAGGGAGAAACTACAGGCGCTTGGAAGCCTGCGGGCTCTCAGGGCTCCAAGCTGCCGGCCGTGTGAGGAAGGACTGAAGGTATGTGGGCTAAACACAACAAAAGCCACTGCCTTACTCTAGATTAAATATGCAGGAAGAGGCCCCTTTGCATAAACACAAACACTCAGCAAATGAATAACTGGCTCAATCAGACGCCTGCTGTGCCTTCTACCTGTCCTCTCTCTGACGAGAGACACCACCAGTTCCAGGGCACAAGGACTAAACAGGAGACAGTTAAATGTGATGTTGCTATAATAACAATTAAAATGAATTGCATTCATTAGTAATTAAGAACTCACTCCTGGAGTGGGGGGGGGGGCGGTGGGTAACGGGGGAAAGGATATAGTGCTATTGTTTTATCTCCAGCTACTCCGAAAAGAAGTTGGCATAAGACACATCACTGGAGTTTTACCTTCGCTTGCCTTGAAATCTCTAACATTCAATGAGAGTTATCAACAATCACTTTTTTCACCAACAATATACCTTTTGTTTTTGTGCTTTGCCACACTATAAACCGGTCCTTGTGACCTGTACCTTTGAAAGGTCTATTTTATATATGCACAAAAATTTACACATATAAAATATAGACACACTTTCGTACACATACGTGTACATGCATATACATGTGTATATATAGGCCACGCATGTAACACTGACACGTATTTAATTAAAGGAGATAAACAAACAAAAAAACCCATGCCACTTTATGCTCTTTAGTTCACTAATGATTTAAGGAACATAATCTGAGTCTTCCAAAAATACATCCCAAATGCCTGCCTTTCAAATGTCATCAATCCATGACCACTCATTTAAAAACATTACCCATATATTAGAAAGGACGCTTTTAACTGAGTGGCCTCAACCACTTATAATTTCAATTAAATAACATAATTACAGTCAACAATTTCCTCCATTTCGGCAGAAAATATGCCATACCTCAACATAATTTGTCCTTAGAACCGAGGAATTTAAGCAAAAGGAAAAACACGCAGGCGCTAAGAATTCACTACTGCCTTTCCTCAGCCTAGGGAGTCAACACACTCACCTCTAACCTCTTACTGTATGTTCCAGCTACATGTTGGTCTTAGTAACTTAATTATTTTTTAATAACTTTTGCAGTATTAAATGATTTCGATTGAAACATAAATAAGATTATGTTCATCTACTTCCTTCTAATGCCACATAGTACTATGGGGGCAAATCCAGCATTGCTATTCTATAGGATGTGTCTACATTATTACTTGGACCAAAAAGGGTAGGTCACAGATCCTTCACAGCCTCAGAGAATGTAGTGCAACTATGCTAGCCAAGGGAAATAAGGCAGCTTTCTATTTCAAAAGCAAGTTCTATTTTATTAACACAACACTGCTCTCTGGCTGTATCATTCTACTGCAAAAGCAAATGAATATTACTGAAATTTTTTTTAAAAAAATTACTAACAAGCAGGAAAAAACCATCTCAAACATACATTATGGCATAACTTGGAGAAAAGAGAAACAAAATAGTTTTAAAGATTCCCAAAACCCCCTCCAAAGAATAAAACACAGGTTCTCCCTAAGAGGAGTTCCCAGAGAAACTAAAGATTCTATTCACTATTTTCTCTTGAAATGACCTTCCAAATAAGGTGTTAGATAACCTCCTTCCACAGACGATAGTGATCTAACCTTGATGCAAATAAACCATAGAACAAAATTTAATCAGTATATCACTGTGAAAAAGCCTTTGTCCATCCCAATGGAGCTTCTAATGACTGTTTTGGCAGTTCTGGCGGGTAGTTATGCTTCCTAGCTCATCTATATCTCATACTGGTTGAGCAAGCTAATGGAAGTGCTGTTAGTGGAATCCAATATTAATGCTCTGTATCGTGCAAACCTGGATGCAACTGAATATATTATACAATTAGAGGTAGTATCTAATTCCATAGGTATTAGATACTATACTCGAAATTAATATTTTAATGAGGAAAGTGAAATAAAGACGACAAGCCAGGTAAGGGATCCATGCATTGTGGCCCAGCTAAGCTTCTTGTGGCAAGAGGGCTGGATCCTGGAGTGAACGGCACAGACACAGGGATTGTGACAAAAATCCGTATGCAAGCTTTAGATGCTGAGTGACACATACTGATGCACAGAGTCAAAGATGTCATCCTCACGCAAGCGCCACTGGCTGTAAGCTTGAGAGAGAATGAAGGAGGGAAAAAAGGGGGCGGGGGGAGTTGCAGCGAGACCTCCAGAAAATAAACAGGGCGTACAGTTTCAAAGGCTGCAGACACAGACATTTCATTGTTCAAGCCAATTATCAGTGGAAAATAATAACAACAGATGGATTCAGAGTCACTGACTTTTCATATGCACTTCATCTCAGCGGAACAGATGATGAAACGCGAGAGCTATCTCAAAAAGGCAAAACATCTTTCAGTAAAAGAACTCTACAGTCCAGATGGGGACCTTCTAAGGCTGCTGATTATCTTCTTATAATGTTGTAAGATAGACTTACTAAAACATTTCAAGAACTGATCAGATATGATGCGTACAATGGCTTCATTATTGGAAAGAGTTGCTTCAGACTTGTGACTAAAGCGGGCAGAGATTTCAATAAGGTTAGGACTGTAAGTTTCCTGTTTTCTCATCAGGGACTGCAGGTTCCAACTAAAACTGGAAATCTGTGCACAACAGAGAATAAACCAGCACCCAAGGATCTTATGTTTGTGGTCTTCTCTCGTTTGAACGAAGAAAAAAAGAGATGAACTGGGACTGCGAAAAGGGCATTAAATTATTCTGAACCATTCTATCACAACGGGGGAGGAAAAAAAACCTCCAAAGCACTTCCTTATTAAAAGCATTCAGTGATAAAATACCATCTCTTACATGCAGTTAGAACATCTTAACTATCCCTTGCCACCGGTGATCACAAAATATAATTTGCTTTTAGTAGTAAATAAATATAAATTTCAATGGTGGTGTGATAAACAGTTGTATTGAATGCCAACCAAACACCCAGGCGAAAGCCACGGACCTATCCCAAAGCATTCTCACTTCACTTAAAGTCACACTTGCTGATAAAACACAATAGGTAAACCGCAACCTGAGAAGCTGCTGTAAGTAACAGAAAAAGTTAAAATTTCTAATCAGCTAAGACTCATTACTACTGGAAAAGCAACGTATCTATTCCGTATCCATCCATCCATTCATCGTTAATTCTACATTTATAATTTTGCAAAAATCTTTCTCTGAATTGACATGTCATTGAAATCAGTGTGCTAAAGAAAAAAGAAAAGCTGCTCCTCCCACTGTTTACTAACACACTTACCATTTTAAAAATATTTTTATGAACACACTGTTGACTTCACAAGTTTATAACGTAAGTTAAAAAAAATTTTTTTTAAGAGCAAGGCTTTTCTTTCAAAGTACTCTGACAAAAAAGTAAATTCATAGCAGAACATACAAGCATGAAGAAAATATCGCCAAGGGCAAAATTCGGCAACTGCTTTAAGAAGCAAACAAGAGCACAAAAGATGTGTAATACAACCATCTGGCTCTCCTCATACTGTATCAATGCCTCAACTTTATCCCCCACCCCCTTAGCCAGCCCACACCAATGCCACAAAACCAAATGGCTTCACTTATGTCTCCTGCACAGCAAATTTACACAATGCACTGAGAATGCAAAAGTTGATTTTTACACATAAACTAGTATCTTAAAATTTTCCCCCACTTCAACTATTTTGTTGAACCTCACTGTGATAAAGATGTCCCCACAGGTATAGATATGCTTCGCCTCAGGAGAAGCCCCCCTGAAAACTTTAATGTCTACCCTCTTGTGTTTTCTGTTATAATCAGACACTAGATGTGGGCATCTGAAAGAGGAATTCTGAAATTATTCCAATTAAACCTTTACTTTTTTGGTTCATTTTGCTCGAAATTGTGGGTTGTCTCCCCTACTTATTATTTGAAAGAACTTCACTCTTTTTTTATCACCACCCTTGAAAGTCAGCATGCTGACTAGAAATCATCCTCATCTGGCTCATTCTGCAAACATTAACTGAGCAACTACTGTGGTGTCAGAAGCTTGCTGGACAACGGATGATTGAAATCATGTTTTCCCAGAGAAGAGCAGAACCTGCCTAGTACATTAAACCAGAAACTTCGGTATTCATATAAATCTTCCACACACAAGTAGGCTGAAGCATTTTACTTATTTATGTACTAATTGGGAAGGCAGATATTTGAAAAGTTATGGCACATCTGTAGGTGTCCCACTGCTTTCAAAGGTGGGAATTAAGACTTTTAATGGATATCTCTGGGTAAAATCAACATAGGTCATCATAAATGGGTCTCACAAAGGGACAACAATCAAAAAATAGTAACTGGGGAAGAGGTTCTTGTAGGCCAACTCTCTGCTTTTTCTTCAGGGGCATGTTAGAGGCAGGTGGTCCGTATCAGGCAAGCACTCTTGGTTACAATCAAGACGTGCATGTGGGGGGCCACGTCTGGTTTACTTCTGGTTTTTTTGCTGACATTGGTTTTGTACCTCCCCTGCATCCCTCTCCATGCTCCAGGATCAGAAAGCCATGCCTAGTTTCTCAAGGAGCTGATTTTTGATTCCCTTCTGGGTGTTTCTGCCCCAGACCACAGACGCTCCTGGTCCGGACAGCAGTGGTAAGTTTAGGACACACACAGCGGATCTAGCCACGGGGCAAGGGATTCCGCTAATTGTTTAAGCCTGCTCTAGTGTCTGGCCACCAGTTGGCAGACACAACTCATGGCTGCCTACCAGACCTAGGTTAACACAGCTGGAGCCAGATGACAAGCTCACAAAGAGATTCTTCCCATGGCCACATCTGGCTCCCGGCGGCTCCAATCTGCAGCTAAACAGATTTCATTTGGTTTTTCTGGGAAAGTTTAGGCAATGGATAAAACCAGTCATGTTAATCTTGACTGTGTGCACTTCAGTGTGGGGCAAATTATCAGAAAATAAACCCCATGAAGGCAAGCACTTCCTCGTCTTGAATGCTGTACGCCAGTTACCAAATAGTAGCTGCATATGGTGGTTGGTCAATAAATATATATGGAATGAATAACACTAATCAGCATGTAAGTTGCATAAAAACATTCCTGTATCTCATTCTAGCTCCTCTATTCCTATTGTTATATGCACGATAGCTTACACCTGGGTATATACAGAAAAGACACCCCGCCCCCCTTCCCAACCAAGTGGCTCCACAGTTAAATGTTGTGGGCTCCATTGTGGGCATGTTGACCCATGGAGAAAAACACACAAGAATGAACCCACTCACATAGTCAGGTGGGAAAACCCCCCAAAAATCCTTCCCTGAAAATAACAGTCTCCCAGTATTACCCATGTCCCTGCTTTATTGGGCCTTAAACTGCAAAACTTGGCAGCTAGGTGCCCACCGTGCTTGCAAGTGACTCAAAAGTAGAAACTTAACTTTTGGCCACCAGAAAAATGCCAGATAATGAGACAACTTTTCCTGGCACCTTTTCATCCCATTTCCTTTCCCATGCCTCTCTTCCTGAATTCTCTGACATTGGCAGATCCCAGTTCCCTTTTCCACTCAACTCTGACCCGTCTCTCGGCTTTTCCGCACCTCACCACCACTAGAAACACACTTGCAAGCGCCAATGTAATTTAGAACCAGGTGGGACCCGCCCTCCTGGCTCCTTAGCTAGAAAGGTTTCTCATACCTTTAGGATGCTATGTTAATAATACTGATGTCAGGGGGTCTTTAATCCTTAGGACAATAAAGTTCCACTGAATGCCCCCAGAACTTGATAGAGGACCCGACACATTTGGCAGAAGCCTGGCCTGGCTGTTCATATATGATGCTGCTTCCCTAATACAGCAAGTTAACGTTCCTAAAACAAGAATGGCTGCAATGGGCAGATGACTTTGACAAGCTCAGCATATGGTCTTCAACAAAGCAAAGCCACTCAGAAGTGCACTAGATGAAGCTGTTGCCTGAACTCGCTCCCTTTTCTGTCGTGTAGAGCAGCAGGGGTGGGGGTGTGGGTAATTCCTTTCAGCTACGTGTTTAAGTTTCTGAGAGGTGTGCTGTGTCCGCTATGGAGGACTGGGGCTTCCAGCTCCCCTCAAAAGGAGCTGCGTACCTCATAAAGGGTGGGCCTGGAAGACCCACCGCTCAAAATCCTTCTCTTCCTTTGTTTCTACTTTCTGGAATTACTTTGAAAATGGGAGAACGGCTTTCCAGAACTCCATAATCACAATGAAAATTTAAGATAATCAAGGGAGAAGCGGGACAACAGGATGCGAACGGTTGATGCCTAGTCCTTCCCTGGGAACAGGGCAGAATGTAAAAACCACCAAAAGAAAACAGAAAAAAAAAATGTTTTTTTTAATTAGGGGAAAATGTCAGGAGATGGGGGGAGGGCACCAAGGCTGACCATGAATATCTTTATTTCTTAATGCTTTCTCGGGCTGCCTCAATTAACACTAAGTACTATGTAATATCATACTGCCCAGTCTAGCTCAACCTGGGAGAGTTCAGTCCTCACGAGCGCAGACACAAGCGCCTGAGTTCAAACCTCAGCTCTGCGCAGCTGACTGGCCTTGTGATCTCAGGCAAGTTACTGAAGCTCTCTGTCCCTCCGTGTCCTCATCTATAGAACGGGCTGAAGTATAGTGCATGATGTGCTTTTGAGGAAGAAATGCATTAATGGGAAAAGTCCTCACACAAGGGCCTGGCACACATGCCACAAAAATGATAGCCACTGTTACCACAAGCAGGGATAATACAACTTATGTAAATCTCAAACTTCCTACGCCTCATTTCTGCCATCTCTACAAGCTGTTAATATGATCTGGTGATCTGCCACGCTCAAAGGTAAAAAAAAGGAGAGAATGTGTATCAGATTTTAAACTTCTTAAAAACACAGTGCTAAAATAAAATCAAAGTACTGATTTTTCCCCCTCATACTGGGTGGAGAAACATAGAGGTAAGATTGGAGTCTCGCCTACGTCAGTAGAGGGTAAGTCATTAGCTACGAAAGAGCTACAACCCAAGCTCAGAGTCACCTGCTTGTCCCGCCAATGACCAAAAAGAATTTGGGGGGGGGGGGGCAAGGACATGTTCAAAGAAGGCAGGAGGAGAATCCGGCATGGAAGCAAAAGGTATTGAAATACATTTTCTTGTACTTTTCAAGTCTGTGCATATAGATTCTGTTACTGATTTAGGATCTTAAACAGTTTGTTTATTTTTTAAATGCCTTTCAGCTCACCTTTAATAACATGTTTCTTTGACTTGGCTGAACTATGCCTCAGAAGAATTACAAGCGGGAATATGGCTGGGTGAAAGGTTCAGTGAACTAATCCACACCTGGTCCATGTAAAAAAAAAAAAAAAAAGGGTCATATTTTCCATATAGAAACAAGTCTCTTTATATGAACCAGGCTTTTATTTAATTGGTAAGGCACTTTCCACACCGTACAATCTTTCATGAGCTTCTTCAGTGGGGTGGGGGAAAAGGCCACAGAACCACCACCCAGTCATACTATGCAGATTGATCAGTGACAACTGGGGGGAGGGGGGAGGAGAAAAACACACAATCACAATCAGAATAGGAAGTAGGTTTATTTATTATTTTTTTGGGGGGGGGGTTTATTCTTATGTTAATCCCCATACATTACATCATTAGTTTTAGATGTAGTGTTCCATGATTCATTGTTTGTGC
>NC_138369.1:32762033-32762545 GCF_054177405.1 Leptonychotes weddellii
GAGCCACCCAGGCACCCTAAGATTTTTCTCATTTTTAATTGTTGAGAAAAATATCAAATATGAAGGATCAACAAAAGGAGATATGAGTAATTAGTATTGTAGTTCTTTAAATACACGGACTCAAATTAAATGTAACAAGAAGAAAATTTTAAAGTTTTTTTATATTTGAACACAAATTTGGATAATGTTCATAAATAATGTGTTTTCTTTCTTTTTTTTCCTTTAAATTCTGATTGCCCTGGAATTTAAGGCTGAAGTCTAAGGTATTTCAGCTTATTATCCAACTGCTTAAGAGAACCACATAAAATTTCAAACTAGCCTCTCAAACCATACACTCTGAATGTCTGGTCATGGTGTACCAGTAAGACAGAGTCTCTTATCAAAACCCACATGAATTTAGAATTCTTCATTATCAGTGAGATCATATGATACATGTCTTTCTCTGTTTGACTTATTTCACTCAACATAATACCCTCCAGTTCCATCCATGTCGTTGCAAATGGCAAGATCTC
>NC_138369.1:32762645-33024006 GCF_054177405.1 Leptonychotes weddellii
TCTTTCCACAGTTTGGCTATTGTGGACATTGCTGCTATAAACATCGGGGTGCACGTACCCCTTCGGATCCCTACTTTTGTATCTTTGGGGTAAATACCCAGTAGTGCAATTGCTGGATCATATGGTAGCTCTATTTTCAAAGGAAGTAGGTTTATTTTCCCAGAAATTCCTCAACCCATTTTACCAATGACAAAAGACAAGAGGGTCACCCCAAAATGGACATTCAGTGAGACGTCTGTATGTCTTTGTGACCAAAACTCAGCTCTCCCCTACACCAACTGTGTGACCCAGACTTTGAAGTGGAAAGAATAAGGCTTCGATGGGGAAAAATCTCAGGTGAAAGAGAAGAATGAACACATTTCAGAGCGGAAAGGGACCTATGAGGGGGTCTAGTCAAGCCCCGTCCTCCTGGGGAGCAGACTCAGTGTGGGGCTGAGGCCACACAGGCAGTGCAGAGGGAGCAGGAATGGGAGCCTCCAACTCCCCACAAACGTGGAAAAGCAACAGCTAGAGAATGTGGCCACTGGAAACATCCATCATGTCAAAAGGACATTTTGGAGCAGGGTCCTGTGACCAGCAAGGAGACATGGAAGAGAGTGGAGGGAGTCACAAAGGTCCCATAAATTGTGCCAGCCCGTTGCATCTGAAGCTAGAATCCAAAGCTAGCTTTCTTCCATGAGGTCATTCACCTCAGGGCTCCACCATCTTGTTTTTTCCTCGGTTTTATCCCTAAGGAAATTTCTTTTCATCAACTCTGGTTTGCAATAAGTGAAAAGATTATTTCTACACCCCAGTGAAGAGGGAGCAAAGGGAAGTGGAAAGGACATGTCGCTAGAAGGCAAGAGAGTGTGTGTCTACTCCTGGATCCACTAGCAGCTCACCAGGAATTTGGAAAGCCCCTCCGCTTCTCCAGACTTCAGTCTCCTTGCTGGGAGAGGAGCAGGACTCAGGGATGATGATCAACTGCGACACTGTGGTTGCCTCAACGAGCTGTTAAAATACTGGAATATGTGTACGGGCTGGAAAACAGCCTTTACCCCCAAGCCCTTGGCCATGACCATGCTTCCCAGGATCTTCCAGGGACAGCGGGGAGTCCACGGTGTCCTGCTCCAACACTACGCCTACTGTCTCTCCCGGAAGGCCAGTACCCCTGCTCTGATGTCTACTTGGACCGTTACGCCAGATGTTCTGAGACCTTTTCCAAGGCTATGATGCAAGGACTCCCAGGGCCAGCTTATGCCCGGAGGAAGCCACAACCCGGGGACCAGCACCAGACGGAAGGGCTGGGACAAGCCAAACAGCGGACCCACGAGAGACCCACCTTTCCTACCACGTGACTTCCCTCACTTGGGGCACCTGGATGTGGGTCTGGAGTCTTGAGGCAAATCAGGGGAATCTTAAGGCAAATTCTTAGGGCTAAATTGGTTTTCAAAAGCTAGAAAGAAATATATCACTGTGAAACAACACTCCGAGTGAAATCCTGAGCTCTGAGGGAAATTACCAACACATGTAATCAAATTATATTTACCATGGAAATTTCTAATAGCTCATACTTTCTACTCTGCTTTTACAACTCTTTAGGAAAAGGAATATTTCTCTACCCTGTGTTCCAAATTTCCACAGCAGAGTTGAGGCAGTGTGCATCCTGAAATATATAGGAAAGGAAAAAAATTTCCCATTATTGTTTCCGTCAACCCTCTGTACCTTCCATGCCACCATTACTCAAAAGTCACTCAAACATTTTGCTGGCTGACATGACGCCATGCAGTCACTTGATCAGGTGTGGGGTACCACATGGTATGAATAAATACTTATCCACAACCGCATATTAAATGGGAATTTGCAAAGGCGAGCTCTGGAGACAAAGACGTTTCTATATAGAAATATTAACTAAGAATTTACGTAAATGGCCCCACTGGAAAAAAAAAAAAGTTCTGAAGTAGCAATATAAACTATATTTAATAGCAACAAAAAATATTTTCCTTTTGGGAAAGCAATTTGGGCTTCTAAAAGTTACTGCCTTTCACGTGACTTTGGTACAGTATGGTTGAATTCGTTCATTTCCTAAAACACAGATGCTAGGCCCCCAAATTCTACTTCACGAGAGTTAATTTTTTTAATTCATCTTCTCCCAAATACAATACCCAAATAAGAAACTGTTTTGGTACCTTCCTCCCCGCCCCATTGTTATTTTCTTCAGCGCATGAGTATCACACGTCCCAAAGAACATATGTTCCCAAGGAAGAAAAAAAAAAAAACAGGCTCTAGAACTAATACACAATGAAAAATAAATTTAAAGCAGCCTTCTGGTCTGACATAAGAATATAAAAATGATATGAGCAAGAACAGCTTAGTTTACATACTTTTCAGTCACAGCTGCTGCTCTGAAACCACAATACCTTTAAAATGACATTTTAAGGAAACAGATACGGCACGGCTTTAGCCATAGCTAGACGTAGCTACCACCGAATTAAAGGGGCTTTTCTTTGTATGCACATGCCTTATATAACCCTACACAGTGCCACACCTGAGGAGAGAAGAGGGATTCATTTTTTAAATAATACAGCGATAAACACAGTGAGTTACAAATAATTCTCCCCAGCAAGATTTTTTTTTTTTTTCCTTTTCCTTTGAAAGTCACCGGACTCAGATCATCAAAACAGAGTTTTGAGGAGACAAAGAACAAATCCCCTCTTCTGGGTTAATATTTAATTGGGTGCTAAAGATTTCTTGGGAGAGACCTCTGCACCCCCAGTGACGGGAGCAGCAGAGGCTCCTCCTATCTCCGCCACACATGCAGGCAGTTCCCTGAATAAACGAAAATAACATACAATTAAATCCGACTATTCAATTAATAAAGTACTTCGGTGGACCTTGCAGGCCAAGTCCTTTTTAATTACATAATTTAAAAAATATTTGCACATTGCAATCACTGAAATTGGCTTTGAGGTTTCATAATACACACTTAACAAATGAGTTAGAGAACAAATTTATTTAATAAATGCAGGCCTAAGTGCTAGAAGGCCATACCACTCAAACTGCAAAATCACTTAGCACATCCTCAGAAAAAGCAAATAAACTTTTCCACTATTTAGACGTAGGCTGCTGCTGAATGTCAGGAGAGGCTGGGTGATTTTCTGCATTTTCTCTGTCATGTGTTGCCTGTAAATCTGACCATTTCGAGAGGTCATTAGAATAGGGCTAATGGGCAAAATGGTTCCAGTTAAAGATAAATTAAAGATAAACTAAGGTGGAAGATGTCAAGAACCCAGTAGTAAAAACCTCTTTAGAGTAAAACAAAGAGAAGTGGTATTACCTCCCCATTTTTCACTTCTTAGAATTCCAAAATCCACCATAAATTAACATGGTTACTGAATGTAGAGACGTGTTCCATTAGGAAAGCACACACAAATTTAGGGGTGAGGAGGACATTCATAAAAAGGATAGAATTACATAGTGTCCACAAAGAAGGTAGAAACCTTTCAAAGTGACTGTGTCTCTTATGGTTGGATCGGGGGCCGTGATATTGCCATTAAGTGAATTTTCTAGAAAACCACTTGCCCGCTTTGGCACCACCACCTGTTCTGCCCTCACGTTTTGATGGAAACCTTTGTCAAATACAGACACTTCCAATAATCACTGCATGCTTTGTACCCACAATGGCCCCAGAGCTTTTCCAACTGCATGGGGCTAACTCCTGACACCCAAAGTCTCCCTACCACCATGACAAACTTGTTATTTGTGTGTGAGGGTCTTCTCCTAACAGATTTCCATCACGTGGCATCCAGCCTGCTGTGCTTCCATGTGCCTGCTCTGTTTACCTCCAAAAAGCCTCTAACTTGCTGCGAACTAACCACTAGTGAGAGAGTTATCTAAAATTGTGCGATTTAAAATTTCTGAGTAAGGTTTAAGCCAAAGATTCTAGTGAGGCCTTGAAATCTCCGTTAGGAAACACAATAAGCAACTTCTTCTCTTAGTCCCAGGTCTCCTTCTCTGTCTTCCTTTCCACAAACTTCTGAAAAGAGCCATCCACCTTCTTGGTCTCCATTTATTTACCTCCCACGTCTTTTTCCGTCCTCACTGAGGCACTGAAACCTGTCACCAAGGTCATTCGGTGTTGAGTCTTTTCTGATGTGGTCTGTTGGCTCCATTCGGCAGGGCTGACCCTCTCATCTTCTCCCACACTTCCTACATGAAGAGTTTCTCACATGACTCTGCCTCTCCATTATCCACCAACTTCTGCAGCATCCTCCTTTCTTCTGACTACTTCTCCTACATGGTCCTTCGCTCAGGGAACACCACCACCATCCACCCAGTAAATGAGGCCAAAGACTCTGGAGGCAGCTCTGAGGCCTCCGTCACCACATCTAACAGCCACATCCCTCCCATTCTCTTTTCTTCATCCCAACAGAGACTCACAAGCCCACATTAAAGAGCCTCCCGCGGGCTCCTGCAACTGCCATCTCAAAGCTCCCCCCTGCCTTTGCACTTGCTCTCCTCAAACCTACCCAGAGGGAAGACTAAGTCATCTTGAAAAATGCAAGTGGCAAAGTTTTTTTCAGTTCCCAGACAGCTTTTCTCAACACTACTTCAGATTTTTGCTACTGGGATGTATCCCCAAGTTGATGTGGATACTTCATGTCACCTGCTCCCCAGGTGCATGTCCCATCCCTACTCCAAAAGTTCTTAGCTTCCTAGGGCCCAGAAAGCCAAGTTGAAATGTCCGAAGGTACTCAGAGGGTCCTTCTTGATGTTGGCTGCTGTCCGGCCTTCTGGCCGCACCTCCTGCTGCTGCCCCGCTTCCATTCAACCACCAGCAGAGACAACTGCGTGCCCTGTACTCTCTCATCTCCAAGCCTACCACCTCCCTCTGCCCCTTCTCTCCTAGGCAATTCTCACCCGTCCCACATAACTCAGGCATAAATGCCACTTCCTCTAAGGAGAAACGAATCTCTCTTTAGATGTCTGCCCTTGTAATTTGTTTCATGTGCATGCAATCCTTATCCTAATATAGCAATGATTTCATTTTATTACACTGTTCTGTCTAACCAGTAGTTTCTCCTGGTGACCCGCACGCCCATTCTATTAAAGCCACTTCATATATCTCTTTTCTTCCTCCTCCCTTCCTCATTTATTTTTTTTTTGGATGAGATATAAATGATACACAATATTATATTAGTTTCAGATGTACAACTAATATATCTTCCTGAATGAATAAAGTTGTCGAATTCTAGTAAACAAAACTAATGACAACAGCTCTTTGGTTCCTTCATGAAATCAACTCTTCTCAGTCTTCGTTCCTGCCCCCAGTAAAACCATTCAGCAAGTGAGGTGAAGCAGATTGCATCTGCATGGTATTTGTTCACAACTGTGAAGATAGAAGAAAGGCTACCATGGCTGATATTTATGTGAATGAGTGGGATATAATTTGAACCAAAAAAAATCTTACGTTCCCTCGAAGTAAAATCACCTTATTGTTGATAATACAGTGAAAAGGAAATAGAATGAGCAAGGAAGCTATAAGGATTTAATCAAATAGACTTCTTATAAGTAAGAATTGAGATGCACTACCCACCAAAAATGCAATTACCCTGCCCCTACTAACAGCGCTTTAATTTAGACTCCGCACAAAAAAAGCTTTCAGGTTATAAGACAATTTTACATTAAGGTCTTAGATGAACCTTAATGCCATTCCCTCTCCTGGGCCTGTGGTCTGCTCAACTTCAGCTTTAATAATACGATCATGCATCCCATCTCCAGAAACTCTAACTTTGCAGTCTTCAAAACTGCCTACAAGAAAGAACTGTCATTGGTCAAACTCATGGCCTCCAATCTTTGGCAGATTTGGTAATGGTATAAAAACAAGAAACCTGGTAGCAGCCAACAACAGCCCTGGACTCAAGAAATGACCACACGTAAGTGACCAAAGAATAAAAGCCAACCTGTGAAATGTGAAAAGACCAGATGGGCTATAATCAACAAGTAAGGCCACTGAACATTCTCTCTGGGGTTCATACTTTCAGAGACCCAGAACTAACAATATCAGAAGAAATGTGCTGTTTATAATGCAATTAAAAATAACTAGCAGGGCACCTGGGTGGCTCAGATGGTTAAGCGTCTGCCTTCGGCTCAGGTCATGATCCCAGGGTTCTGGGATCGAGTCCCGCATCGGGTTCCCTGCTAGGCGGGAAGCCTGCTTCTCCCTCTGCCTCTCTCTCTCTCTGACTCTCATGAATAAAAGAAGAAAAAAAAAAGTAGTTGGGGCAGAGCCTCAACTCCGAAAAAAAAAAAAAAATAACTAGCAGACATAGTCAGATTTATTTTTCATCATTATGACTAGGAAGAGTCATTTAACTACTCCTCCATTTCTTCATCTATGAAACCGGGTGATGAGACCTGTGTGACAGTCAACTGTGATTTTGTGTGTTACGCTCATTGGAGGACTTTCATTTGTCTATTGTGGGTATAATGAATGGTATGTGAGTCAGAGAAGATCATGAGTGTTGATACAACTCCTACCATCATTCATTGGGTCATACAGCAAACGTGAGTGAACACCACTCTGGGCCACATGGAATGAAACAGAGTAAGACTTAGCCCCTGCCCTCAATGAGCTCACAGTCAAGGTCTGTGCTGTCCCAAACAGCAGTCATTAGTCACAGGTGGATATATTCTAATTAAAATGGAATGAAAACTAAGAACACACTTCCTCAGTGCACGAGTCACATTTCCCTGGCTCAAGAGCCATGTGTGGCTAACTAGCTCCATGGGGACTACCATATTCAAAAGTGTAGAACGTCTTCATCATTGCATAAAGTTTTATCGAACAGCTCTGGTCTAGAGGGTCAAGAGAGTCGAGTACATAGGTAAATTTTAACATACTGTGATAAATGATAATTTGGTAGCAGAAAATATTTTATAATGGAGTTGATCTTCTTGAAGTATAGGGAGTTTTGTTTTTCCAGAGCAAAGAGGGAGAGCTAGGTGGAGCAAACACATGGGCAAAGGCACAGAATCATCAGGAAACATTCTGAGTTCCAGGAGGGAGTGTAAGCTATTCTTGGTGACTGGCATATGAATGCATGGGGAAGCAGTGGCCAGAGATGAGGCTGGAGGAATAGTTAGGATCCAATTATGAAGGCCTCACAAGCCAAAGTAGGAATCAGGACTTAATTCACAAAACAGAAATACTGAAGCAGTAGAGTGACCCATGGAATGTGTTTTATAGAAAACCAATCGTGTGGTGGTTGTCAGCTCTGGAGATGCACCTGAAAACTCCTCTGGAAAGCTTCTGAAAATGCTGATGCCAGAGCCTTTACCCTAACTAAATTAAATCCATTTCTGGGCATCAGGCCCAGACCTAAGTCTTAAAATCCCAAAGTGACGGAAGTGCACCCAGGGTTGAAAACCAGTGGAGATGACAAAGAACTGGGAGTGTGATTAAGCTAGAATGAAGAAGTATAAGAGTCTACTGCAATAGTCTTAACAAAAGGTGATGGCTCACCTAACAAAGGAACAGGGAGGATAAGAAGAAAATGCTGATATTGGTAGAAGTTTCTAAGACAGAATATGGCCTGGAAATGAAGAATATGAGCAATCAGAGAAGAAAATACAGAACACAACATGACAACTTCCATCACATGGCAATAATGACCAAGATCAAGCATGTAGAAAACTGAGGTTAGGGAGGGGAGGCAAGACAACTAGCTCAATTTTACAGGCACTGCCTGCTACATTCCTCAGGGCATCTGGTAGAAAGGGCCAGGGGGCCAGAGGAAATATTTGCCTGGATTCTGCTAGAGAAGTAGGCCAGAGACTGGGGTACAGAGGATCTGTGAAGAGTGCTTGCAGAATCTGTACAGAGTAAAATATTTTCCTTTAAACTTCAACCTATCAAAACAGTAGAAAAGATACACGTGCACTTTCAAAGTTCTGCTCTATCCCCATCTACTCCACAGCACACACCAATGCCCACATCTGCCTGGCATCACCAACAGGCCACAGGTATCCTGTCCCCACATTACCACTTATTCACTGTACGGCTTTGAACAAATCATTTGACTCTCTGGGTCTGGCCTTCAATTTCTAAACAGCCAAAGGAGTGTGCTGACCTAGACCTAGATGCTACCAAGATGTCCCTCCAGTTTGAAGGGTCTATGACATAATACATTCTGAAAAGCAGAAATTATACATATAACTTATACTAATTTCTATCATTTATATATGTACTCATTTACATTAAGTTACATTTACATATATTCCAGAAATATTACATACTCCTGAGATTATATACATACATTTCATAAATTACAGCTTTTAAAAAGTTATATATATATATATATATTTCTCTTTCATCTTAAAGTTAACCATCAAAAAGACACACTCAACATACTGTTTAATCCTGAATACCAATTTTGTGTTGTTTTTCCTTTTCAACGTTAAAGAGGTGGCAAACTCCAATGTGGATATGAGCAGATGGTCACACTGATGAGTAAAGCAGGCCAGAGGAAAAGAGAAACTTTAGCCCCCCCCTCCCCCCCCCAGCTACAGCAAGCAGCCCCAATCCGGCTCTGGGCCACAGCTGCCATCTGAGAATGTGGCCCAGTGCTGTTGCACTTTTTCACAAGACCCAGAGATCCAGGGTTGTTTTAGGTGCAATCCCTTGATATTTAAATGCTGGCAAGCAACACAAGTTAGTCTAAAACGTGCAGACCAAACATGACAGGCCTGAAGCCACCAGAATGTGCTCCACCGCAAAGCATGCCATTCTGCTGTGGCTTTTAAACCTGAAAAACCTAAAACACGCATCAAACAAGAAGCTCTCTTAAGTTCCTGGGACAATCCTGATGACGTTTTACCCTAAGCAAGTCTGATCAGCAACACCAGGAAGGACCTGAAGTTCCCTTCACATTGAGTGCCTATAGAAAAAGAAAACTCCTACAAAGTGCATTAATTCCTATAAAACATCTATGTGGAGTTTGAATGGAGAGGAGAACACCTGATAAATGAGTTCTTTGTGTACTAAATATCAGGTGGACTTCAACACTTAGAGATAAAAATGTGATGATTTATATTCTACTGATAGCAGCCATAGATTACTCAGTGTATTCTAAATAGAAAAATAATTTATTTAGCAGCAATATTGCTCTATTTCTTGTGTTCAAACAGGGGAAAAAAACCTTCCTCTTATCATTATACCTTGTGTTTTGTTTCTTGGTTTTTTTTTAACGAAGCAATCTGGTGTACATTAGCAGGAAGAGGCCAACTGTACAAGGAATATACCATTACTCTCGTCTTCAAAGCATAATGAAATGTGATCTTCTGCTACTAGATCACCTTAAAACCAGTGCTTCCGTGCAGAGGGGAGGCACTGCTAATAAGAGGGGTCTGTATTCAAGTGGATTGTGCTGTACATTGGACTCAATGGTGGGAAATCCATGGGAAAAGCATTACAGGAGGCAAAGATGAAAAACAACAATAATAATTATAATAAAGTTCCCAATAATGCTTAAAAAAACACCTGGTAGCAACTAGGTTTTGAGTTCCTTCTGTGGTAACTGTGATGGCAGAGCTTAAGGCGTTCTGCTTCCAACACAAAATCAGGAACAGTTCTTCAAGAGGGGAGAATGTGTTTGTAAACTAAGTAAAATTCAACAAAAGCATCCTCATAAACGTATCTACCTTGAGAAAAGCTTTCTTGTCATGCTCACCAGTTGTATGTCTTAGGTGCGTAAATATTAAGGTAAGTTTTAAGCAAATCCCTAAACTCCACTAGTAGCTGGGAAGAATGAAGAAAACAAAGGATGTGGGGATTGAGAAAGACGATGCATGCTAGGCTGTCTGCTACAGCAGAGTCTGGATGAACTCTAAATCTGGAGGGACCTACAGGAAGGGGTAGGAAGAGATGGTAAACCAAACCAAGAACTGCAGCAGTAGGGAGAGAAGCAATAATGAGAAAGCAACACTTACTGTGGACCAGGTTCAGCACTAGGCTGTTCTTAATCCCATTGAACAGATGAGGAAACTAACAAATGACACAGCATGGGTTTGAATTCTGCTGTCCATTTTAGAATCCAGTGCACCTCAACCACCTCGCTATGCTGTCTCCCCAAACTGGAAACCAAAGGGCAATACAGAACAAAAGCAGGTAAAGACCAAGCTAGAGGTGAGAAGAGAAAAGATGCCTTCAGAAATGCTTGTGAAGGGCTAACTTTGATGGATCGATGGGGAGGAACAGCTGAAAGGGAGGAGGTGACAGCCTTGCTATCACTCCAAAGACAGAAGCGAGGCAGACTCACTGTGCTGAAAAAGGTTTCTCAGCCACAACATAAAGGTCACTTGCTTTCTTCTCAGTTGGCCGGCTGCAACAGAACTGAACTGTGATTAAATATATACTCACAAACCATGAAATCTGACCAACAATCAATTTCTAGACAAAGTTATAAACAGAGCAAACGACCTGATATAAAGGGTAGTTCAATTCTGTAAGTATGTATACATGCATGTGTGTGTTTACTGATCATAAAGTGTGTCTGAATCTTAAAGTACCGCTAATCTCTCACTCTTTTGCTAATTAGCTCTTTCCAAATCAGGTGCACATATATGTTTATTTTAGTGAGATACAGACATAGTTTTCTGAATCGGAGATCCCTCCCCCCAGGACATTCCCTCAACCTTCCATACAGGAGAGAAGGCCACACAAGTACCTCAAATAGGGTTATCTAAAACTACACCAGAAAATCTGTTCATGAGCATTAGAGACACCTGAAGTTATTTTCACTGGTGCAGTAGCTGTGTTCAAGATGCAGGATTAGCTGAAAAGATCATGAGTGGCAACACCTAGGAGCCTCATAACCTTCAAAGCTGCCCTTGGGATCCAGCTCTCTTGTGATACTAACTGTTCCCTTTCAATTAGAAACATGACCAATTCTGCCATCAAAATGTTATCACTTGTTCCTCGTAGTACACCTTTTTTATATGATGCCTGCTGGAGTACGTGAGGGCAGCAAAGAGGGACTCCAAGGAACAAGTTGTATGACTTTTCTGGGCTTACTTCCTGATACATCTCTGCCCATTTGGCAGAATTCTAGCTGAGACTTGCCTTCAATGCAACTTGCCAAAATGACAGGTTGTGAGAGGAGGAAATGCATAACCCTATCTACTCCTAATTATGGCATCTACCATAGTGACCAAAAGACTTGGACAGATTTGGAATGGTTACACTGATCAATTCAGATCTCAATACTGAGAATGACTGGGCTTCTTGGACCTGAGCAACCAGCCTGAGGCTGTCTGATAAGCCGGAATATGAACTCACCAATCCACTTGGCTGTGATGGATTAGACAGCTGGAATGATGACCCAGCTAAACACTGAGATCTCCATTCACAAAGTCTAGACCTATTAAATGTCAAGGTCCAGGGCTGCCCCAGATATCAGTGGTCAGGAACTACAAAAACAGCCAGAAACGATTAACAAAATGGTTTTATAAGCACATACCTATCAACAAAGGATATTAAACAACACGCTACTGAACAACCAAATGGGTGAAAGAAGTCAAAAGAAAAATAAAAAAATACCTCCAGACAAATGAGAATGAAAGTATAACATACCAAAATTTATGGGATGCAGCAAAAGCAGTTCTAAGAGAGCAGTTCATAGCAATAGATGCCTATCTCAAGAAAAAAGAAAAGTCTCAAACATACTAACTTTACACCTCAAGGAATTACAGAAGAAACAACTGAGCCCAAAGTTAGTAGAAGGGAGGAAATAACAAAGATTAAAGCAGAAATAAAGAAATAGAGATTTTAAAACAATAGAAAAAAAAAAATCAATGAAACTAAGAGCTGATTCTCTGAAAAGAAAAACAAATTTGGCAAATCTTTAGATAGACTCACCAAGATAAAAAGACAACTCAAAATCAGAAATGAAAGAAGAGATGTTATAAGTGATAACATAGAAACACAAAAAGATCATAAAAGACTACTTTGAACAAGAGTATGCCAACAAACTGGACAACCTGGAAGAAATGAATAAATTCCTAGAAGCACAAAGCTACTTAGACTGAAACATGATAAAATAGAAAATCCGAGCAGACGGATTACTGGTAAGATTGAATCAATCATCAAAATATCTCCTAACAAAAGTCTAGGACCAGACAGGCTCACTGGTGAATTCAACCAAACATTCAAAGAATTAATACCAATCCTTCTAAAACTCTTCCAAAAAATACAAGAGAAGGGAACCCTTCCAAACTTATTATTACAAGGAGAATTACCCTGATACCAAACCAAACAGCAATGCCACAAGAAAAGATTACAGGCCCAAATCCCTGATGAACACAGATGTAAAAGTCCTTAATAGAATATTAGCAAACTGCATTCAACAATACATTAAAAGGATCACACAACATGATCAAGTGGGATTTATTCTAAGGATGCAAGGATGGTTCAACATCTGCAGATCAATCAATGTGATAGACCACATTAACAAAATGAAGGATAAAATATGATCATCTCAATAGAGGCAGAGAAAGCATTTGAAAAAATTCAACATCTATTTACAGTAAAAATTCTCAACAAAGCAGTTAGAGAAGGAATACAGTCAACATAATAAAAGCCATATGTAGCAAGCCCACAGCTAACATCATATTCAATGGTGAAAAGCTGAAAGCTTCTATGATCAGAAACAAGACAAAAAATTATCATAGTACTGGAAGTTCTGACCAGAGCAATTAGGCAAGAAAAAGAAATAAAAGGAAGGAGTATCCAAATTAGAAAGGAAGAAGGAAAACTGTCAGTATTTGCAGATAACATATAGAGAAAATGCTGAAGACCCCACTAAAAAACTGTTAGACCTAAGAAACAAATCAAGTAAAGCTGTAGGATACAAAACCAATACACAAAGATATGCTGTGTTTCTATACACTAATAGTGAACTCCCAGTAGGAGAAATTAAGATAACAATCCCATTTATAATTATATATAAAAAAAAATACCTAGGAATAAATTTATCCAAGGAAGTGACAGACCCGTATATTAAAAACTATAAGACATTAAGGAAGAAATTGAAGGAAAGAAGAAATACACAAATAACTGGAAAAATACTCCATGCTCATGGATTGGAAGAATTGATATTAAGATGTCCATACTACCCAAAGCAATATACAGATTCAAACAATCGTAAAATTTGTATGGAACCTTGCAAGACCATAAATAGCCAAAGCAATCTTGAATAAGAAGAACAAAGCTGGAGGCAAAATGCTCCCTGATTTCAAACTACATTACAAAGTTACAGTAATTAAAACAGCATGGTATTAAAAGAAATGAACAAACAAACAAAAAGCAGAAACAGATCCATAAATACAGAGAATGAACAGATGGCTGCCAAAGAGGAGAGGTGGGGGAATAGGTAAAACGGGTGAAGGGAAGTGAGAAATATAGGTGTCCAGTTAGGAATGAATAAAACACAGGAATAAAAGGTACAGCATAGGGAATGCAGACAACAGAACTGTAATGGTGTTGTATGGTGACAGAGAAGACCTGTGGTGAGCACAGCATAACACGAAGTTCTGTTGACTCACAATGCTGTCCACCTAAAATTAATATAACATGGTGTGTCAACTATAGTTCAATTAAAATAAACACTGCCAAAATTATAATAAATAATGTTTCCATTAAAAATAATAATTAAAAAATAAAGCAGTATATAGTATTGGCATAAGATCTGTGGAACAGGAGTCCAGAATAATCCCACACATATATGGTCAATTAATTTATGACAAAAGAGCCAAGACTACACAATGGGGAAAGGGCAGCCTCTTCAATAAATGGTGTTGGGAAAACTGGACAGCCACATACAAAGGAATGAAACTGGAGCACTATCTTACACAAAAATTAACTCCAATGGGTTAAAGACTTGAACGTAAGACCTGAAGGCATAGAACTCCCAGGAGAAAGCACAAGCACTAAGCTCCTTGACATAGGTCTTGGCAATAATTTTTTTAATCTGACAGCAAAAGCAGAACTAGCAAAAGCAAAGATAACTAAATGGGACTACATCAAACTAAAAAATTTCTGCTTGGCAAAGGGAACCAACAAAATGAAAAGGCGACTTACTGAATGAAAGGAAGTATTGGCAAATCATGTATCTGATAGGAGCTAATATCCAAAATATATAAAGAACTAAAAGTCAACAGCAAAAAAGCAAACAATGCAATTTAAAAAATGGGCATAGGGGCACCTGGGTGGCTCAGTCGGTTCAGCATCTGACTCTTGATGTCTGCTCAGGTCAGGATCTCAGCATCATGAGATCAAGCCCCATGTCCGACTCCATGCTGGGCATGGAGCCTGCGTGAAATTTTCTGTCCCTCTCCCTCTGCCCTTCCTCTCTCTCTCTCCCTCTCTCTCTCCCTTTCAAAAAAAAAAAATTTTAAATGGGCATAATATCTGAATAGACATTTTCCCAAAGAAGATATACAGATGGTCAACAGGTACACAAGAAGATGCTCTACATCATTATCAGGGAAATGCAAATCAAACTACAATGAGACATTACCTCACATCTGTTATAATGAAAACTGTCAGAAAAATTAGAATTAACCATTGTTGTTAAGGATGTGGAAGAAGGGAACTCTTGTTCACTGTTAATGGGAATGTATATTGGTGCAGCTGCAATAGAAAGCAGTAGGGGAAAAAAAAAAAAAAAAAAAAAGAAAGCAGTAGGGAGGTTCCTCCATAAATTAAAAACAGACCTACCATAATATCCAGTAATTCCACTTCTGGCTATTTATCTCAAGAAAATGAAAACACTAATTTGAAAAGATATATGCACTCCACGTTGATTTCAGCATTATTTATAATAGCCAAGAAATGGAAACAACTTAAGTATCCATCGATGGTTAAATGGATAAAGAAATTGTGGTACATATACGCAATGGAATATTACTCAGCCATAACGAAGAATGAATTCTTGTCATTTGTGACAACATGAATGGACCTCGAGGGCAGTATACTAAGCAAAGTAAGTCAGAGAAAGACAAATACCATATGATCTCTCTTATATATGGAATCTCAAAATAAATAAATTTTATACATACACACACTGTTGACCCTTGAGCAGGGCTGGCACTGGGGATGTTAATGCCCCACACCCTCAAAAATAAACATACTGCTTTTTACTTCCTAAAAACCTAACTACTAATAGCCTACCTTTGACTGAAGCCTTACCAATAACAAAAACTGTTGACTGACACGTATTTTGTATATATACTGTATGCTGTATTCTTATAATAAAAGAAGCTAGAGAAAAGAAAATGTTATTAAGAAAATTATAAGAAAAAATACATTTACAGTACTGTATTTTTTTAAGATTTTATGTACTATTTATTTGACAGAGAGAGAGAGATTGCGAGAGAGAGCCAGCACAGGCAGGGGGAGCAGCAGGCAGAGGGCGAGGGAGAAGCAGACTCCCCATGGAGCAAGGAGCCCGATGCGGGGCTTGATCCCAGGACCCTGGGATTATGACCTGAGCTGAAGGCAGATGCTTAACCGACTGAGCCACCCAGGCACCCCAGTACTGTATTTTTTAAAAAGGTTTATTTATTTGACAGAGAGAGAGAGGGAGAACATAAGTGGGGGAGGGGCAAAGGGAGAGGAAGAGAGAGAGAATCCCAAGCAGACTCCCCAGCTGAGCGAGGAGCCTGATGTAGGGTTGGATCCCACAACCGTGAGATCATGACCTGAGCCGAAACCAAGAGTCGGATGCTTAACTGACTGAGCCACACAGGTGCCCCCTCTTGTACTGTATTTATCCAAAAAAATTTGCATATAAGCAGACCCACACAGTTCAAACCCATATTGTTCAAGGGTCCAATGTGTAAAAGTGTGTGTGTGTGTGCGCGCACGTGTGTGTGTGTGTGTACACTAAGCTAATAGGTACAGAGAACAGACTGCTGCTTGCCAGAGGTGTGGTTGGGGGGTGGGAGAAATGGGTGAACTGGTTTTTGTTTTTTAGTTTAAATAAATTGAACACAGTTTTAAAAATTAGAGCCAGAGGCAAAAGCACAGTTTTTGAATCTTCTCAATTCCCCACACAAAAACAGAACAATCTGAGAGCAAAACCAAAAACCCATGGACAAATTTACAACAAAATTAGGTGACTAGGTATTGCCTCAAACAAAAGTACAAACAGTTGTGGAAAAGCCAACACTTAACCACAAGTCCTGCAGATTAGCAACATCTGTGTGGAAAGAAGTAGAGGGAAACAACAGGGCAATTGAAGGACTTGAGAAAGAGAACCCCCAAAATTGCAATAAAGTACTAAATGGAAAGTGTGATGAGCTAATTTAAAACAGCAGCTGAACCTGGGAGGAATTTCTCCCATTCTAATAAGGAGTCAGTACATAGGGCTTACATGAAGACACTGTGAAAAGTCTGGAGTAGTTCAGTACATACAACCTCTCAAAATGGAGCTAGTGGGACTCCATTCTAGCACTGGATCTCACACCCAGGAAAAACTGTTAGAAATAGAATCAAAATTGAAAAATAGAGAGAAAATCAAAAGGAAAGAAAGACAAGGTCCAAAAACTGGGGGCAAGGGGAACAGAGCCAAGATATTCTAGAAAGCAGGACAGTAACCCAGTAGTAGAAACTAGACCAGAAGAGGGAGCTCTATGAAGTCAAAAGAACTATCTAAGTCAAGTCTCCCTAAGTTTAGAAAAACTACTTACACAGAGAAATGAGCAATAAAAAAAATTCTGAGATCAAATGCTAAACAAAGTTATGAGGAAGAAAAAGGAAAAGAATACAAATGAAAGCACATGCCAGAAAGACATGCCCTAGAGCAGATCAAAATTGTAACCTCCTATTTTAAAATGAGCTAAAAGACATTATGTATATGATAAAAAGGCATGAAAAATAACACAAATCAGAATTAGGAAAACTGAGAAATGAGGTAAGAAAGAATAAATCTGGAAAAAAAAATCATTTTAAAAATGAGGCATACACCAGGACATAAGAACAAAGAAAAATGATAAATAATGCTTTAAGAGTTAAGAGAAAAAAGGAGGAAATTTCTAAAAATCAAAAAGAAATGAAGATAAAAAGAATTTAAGGGACAGTGTCAAATGCTGAAGACAGGTAAAGAAGATCCAACATACAGAAAATAGGAATCCCTAAAAAGGAAATCAAACGAAGTGCTCTGTCCAAATACTTAAAACTATAATACAAGGAAAAGAGGACACTGGATACTATAGCATTTTGACCCAAAACGACCAACACCAAAACATACTGCAGTAAAATCACTGTATTTAAGACTTATGCCAGGGGTGCCTGGGTGGCTCAAGTCAGTTAAGCGTCCGACTCTTGATTTCAGCTCAGGTCATGATCTCAGGGTCCAAGATCAAGCCCTTTATCAGGCTCTGTGGCCAGCAGGGAGTCTGCTTTCCCTCTCCCTCTCCTTCTGCCCCTCCCCCTGCTCATACACATGCTCTCTCGCTTTCAAATAAGGAAATAAATACCTAAAAAAAAAAAAAAAGGACTCAAGCCAGAAGAAAGGAGTAACACAGTCAAGATACTTAAAAAATGTGAACCAACAATTTTACACCTAGCAAAAACTACCTTTTAAGTATAAAGGGCACAGTAAACTGTTGCCAAAATTCAAGAATTCAGAGAATATAGTTCCCATGAGCCCTTCCTAAGGAATCTAATAGAAAATGAGCTTTAGACAAAATGACAGAGACATCGATGTAAGGACTAGTGTTGAGTAATGAATACACTTACCTATAGAACGAAGACTAAAACTGGGTTAAAAGGGGCTAATATAAATAGCTGTATGCTCTGAAAAGACAAGCCTGGAAAACCATTAAAAAAAAAAAATCCCAGAGAGAAATTTGGAATAGTATATGGAAGATGTTTAACTCTTTTTGGTAATTATAATTGGAGGTTGTAGTATTAGTATTGCTATTCTGAGACTAATATGTGTAAGGTGGATAAATAAGCAAATCAGTAATCCTGGGATATTCTAATTCTACCATCCCCCATATTCTTTTTTTTTTAATTTTTTTCAAAATTCTATACATTACTCAATGCTCACCACCGCATATTCCTGAAAATCAGGATTCTCAGCATGGAAGAAAGGATATAAATATATAACAGCTAAGAAGCTAATTAAAAGCCTTCTAATCCTGAATACGAAACAGAAATATCAACGTGAACTCATGATACCTAGACACAATGATCAAGATACAATGACCAAATCAGTAACAATGAGCGTTAGTACTAAGAAAACTGTCTTGAAACACAAATATCCACTAAAAAAATTAAGTTTTCTTAGACAGATGGCCTATTTCCCCAGTTCTCAGGCAAGAAATTTACAAAGTCAACGTGTTATTGTCATAGCAGTGAGCAAAGAAACTCCCAAAGACTAGTAGGATCTTCTCAGGAAGACCAAGGAGCTAATGTAAAGAAGTTCCAGGACCAAAGGTGGACACTCTTCAACAAAAAATAAGAAATGTAATGGATCGAAATTGACTAATATTTAAATTCATGGTTCAGAAAGATAATAAAGTTTACTGGTAGCTTTCAGAGAGTAACGTGGAACCAATTCATTATTTTGAAAACTGGCAAACAGAGGGGAAGGAAGCAAGCATTTATCCTATATTTCCTATATGAACAGTTCCACTGGCTACCCAAAGAGTAGCTACGAGTAAAATTACAAACGCATTCCACCTAATAAACAGAATCAATATATCACCATTTTGCAACTTCCAGTGAATTAATGGATCTGGGCAGTGAGCACTAATGGCTGTTAACATCACAAAAAGAAAGACAAGGGGCGCCTGGGTGGCTCAGTTCTTAAGCATCTGCCTCAGCTCAGGTCATGATCCCAGGATCCTGGGACCTAGCCCAGCATCAGGCTCCCTGCTCAGCAGGAAGCCTGCTTCTTCCTCTCCCACTCCCCCTGCTTGTGTTCCCTCTCTCGCTGTGTCTCTGTCAAATAAATAAATAAATTCTTTAAAAAAATAAAAAGAAAGATAGAAAGAAAGACAATAAGATATTATTGTCCCTCCTGAATGAAAGAACGTAACATCCCTTAGAGTCTTGCCAAAGGGATCAAACATTATTAGCCTTTGGATCCAGCCACCAATCTGTAGGAAATATAGAGGGCAGAGGAACTCATGAACTGAGGATGCAATCAGCAAAATCAGACTCTTGGAAACTCTACAGCTCAAATGACCAGCATCCTCCAAAAGGTAAAGCACAAAGAAAAGAACAGAGGGAAAACTTATAAACTGAGAAACTTAAAAGATGTAACAATTTTAAAAAAGGGAGGGGGCACTACTATGGTGTCTAAGGATGCACATGTAGGTAATAAAATAATAAAAAAAACAAAGGTAAGTTATTTCTAAAGGTATTGGTTACTGGGGTACCAGGCTGGCTCAGTCAGGACAGCATGTGACTTTTGATCTCAGGGTCTCAAGTTCAAGCCCCACTTTGATCGTGGAGCCTACTTTAAAAAAAATAAAAGTACTGGTTACTTTTGGATGGGGCTATTAGTGGGACAAGGCACATGAGATGACTGGGTGGCTGAGAACATTCCATATCTTGACTTGAACAGATGTTACAAAGATATCCGCCTTAAAACAAGTGACCTATAAATATATACATGTATACGAATGTTGTCCAATACAATGATCTCTAGCCTCTTGTGCCTATTAGGGTGTAAATTAATTAGAACTAAATAAAATTTAGCTTCTCAGCCATCCTAGTCAACTTTCAAGAGCTCAGTAGACAGTGGCTACCTTTCAGGCAGTGCAGAAACAGGACATGTTGAATAGAACCAGCTGTGTGTGTGCATGTGTGAGTGTGTTTGGGTGGTTTTCTATAATTGTATTTTACTTTATAATAAAAATTTTAAAGTGCATGCCCTCAAAATACATTACCCAAGTGCATTTATTTGAATTTATCTCAAATACATGAATATTGGCTCATCTCTGAAGCAATGGCAAAGGGCATACACCTTCCAGAAAAGAGATGAAGAACATGAAACCAATTTATGGCGTTATGTAGCAGGGACCCAACAAGTCCAACGGATCTGATTTAAAGTTACTGGAATGAGAAACTCTCATCTCAAGGACAATGTACTCGTGCCTAGAAAAGGTTAATAAGCTCTTCTTCACTATGGATTGATAACTGGTCATTTCAATTATCATTAAACATTTATTAGACATTGGGAGCAGACAAGGCTATGGCAAAATAGGGCAGCAGAGTCCCTGCCAAATGGACACTCCAAACAAGGCACTTAAGATATGTAACCCAATTACACAAAAGGAGGACAAGAGAAGCGCTCCTTCCCCGAGCTGGAGATCCTTAGGTCAAACACATCATACCTCAGTACTATTGCTGAGCTCACAGTGAGGATGAAGGAGGTAGTTCCTCTGAAGAGATTCGAAGGAGGGATATGAAAGCAAAAAATAAAAGGTTGGCCAATGGAGTCATAAAATGTTTTCAAGCGGAGCAAGTGACTTAAGAGAAATGTAAGGCCAGACGTTCACAGAGATCAAAGGGAGATCTACAAAATATGTTACATAATAGAGCGAGGGCCTGAAAAGAAATAATTTAGAGGTCAAAATAGAGAATCACAGAGAAGCAATGTGTAAAAAAGGCAGGGTGTCCACTAATCCTCTCTAGTTGTTAGTAGGTCAAGGGTCAGGGCTATGGAAGAGGATAATTATAAAGGAGGCATTCGGAATAAACAAGAGAAAAGGGAGGAAAGAAACATCTTAACTACAAAGAACTCCTCCAACGGAGTCTTTAATTATCCAGGAGGAATATCAGTATTTTCATTAAAATCATGTAATGGATGCTAAAACATAATGAGGAAAAATACAAGACTAAGGAGCCTGTGACCCAGTGTAATAAAAAGGGAACAGATGTGCATTCACCGTTAAAAGGTGTGGAAAATCTGTATTCAAGTTACACGTTGGTAGTCATGCAAGGTACCACACACCAAAAAGCAGGCCAGCTTTGAGTCAAGCTGAGAGAAGCCCATCTAGGAAAATGATGCCAGAATGGGTTATGGGCACATGGTCAGAAAAAGAGGAAAACCAAAAATCAATAGGACCTACCTTTCCTCTCTTATTCCAGTCTGAGCCTTTCAATCTCAGAAAGTCCATCGTATGCTTGCGTGTGTCTGGATCTGATCCAAAGAGTCTGTACAAGCTCTCTCTTACATTTTATTCTATCAAGAAAGATTTGGCAACTGAAATCTATTATGATGTCAGAAGGTAGCTGACAACATAAAATGTATCCCGCTGAGCTGATGCCGCACACAGCTAAATTTACAACAACAGGAGTATCATAAAAATTATAAGAACTGCAAATTAACCACTGATTTCTAGTTCCCGGACATAAATAATGGTAAGGACCTGGACAACTTCCAAACATCTTTACCACTGTTTAATTTGTCAAAATCTATCAAGAGCTTTTCAACCACAGACCTGTCCTCTAAGGTACATTATCATTCCCACGCTTAGATTAGCCTCGGTGGCAGCCCAAGTCAGACTGCGTAATTACGAAGACTCCATCAGGATCTTTCTCTGGCTTTTGTAACTCCTCAATGTGGCAGTATCTCCCTCTTCCTTAAGTACCATTCTTACTCTCAATTAGTTATTTAAGATCATTTAAAAATTTGGCTCTAATTTTGTGAGCTACGTCTGTGCTTTCAAAATTAGTCCCTCATTACAGTGTTAAGGTTCCTACTGGGCTCAAATTAGCAAGATTTTCTGTTTACTTCCTATTTGTGAACCAGGAAGGCTGGTAGCAGTATGGTGCTGGAGTAGTTAGCAGACAGCTGTTGGGAAACCCAGCAGGTAGGGAGGTCACACGTTGAAAAAAAAATGACAAAAGACAATAATTCCTTTCTCAGAGAAAGTTAAGATACAGAACCATGCAGCTTCCTCCACTAGTCATCAACTCTATGGACTATTCAGAGGGATGACAAGAAAACAAAATGCCTTTTACAGGCAAAATCTCTTCAACCACACTGCATTTCATTCCTAGTGAATTCAAAAGCGGTGGCTTTACTCTGACGTCACTCATTGATGAGCACCAAAACGCGATTAAGGATAATAAAATAGTAAAAGAAATCGAGAAATCAAAGGTAAACGCCTTTTACAAATCTATTCAGCGAGGAATGATCTTTTAGGTATAAGTACGCAAGCCTGTGTGTGTGTGTGCGTGTGTGTGTACTACCCCCACCCCTGCTTTTCCAACTGACATGTGTCTAAAACAAATTCACAATACTGCCGAAAAGAAAAAAATTAAATGTTTGGTCATAACGTGGTTAGCAAAAACAATCAGCGAGCAGTATCAGGGCCTAAGTAGAAGCCATATATGCATTTGTGCATAAACTAGGCAGTTCTAACTCTATGATTAGTCCTAATACATGAAGTGTGGGGAGATGTTCGATAGATACTAAGTAAATCTAGCATACACTACTGGAGCCCAAATTGGTTTATTTCACATTTCTGTATTTGGGGGGAAAAGCAATTTCTGTATGACAGATGCACCTGGAGTTTGCCACGCGGCCTACACACAGAAAGGGCTGTAGAGTCATAGATTTAGAAACGAGAAAATTGCATTTTATTCTTATTTGCTAAAAAAAGGAAACAAAAAAACCCCAAAAAGCATATTTTCCCCATGGAACATGTTTGCATTCAGTTAGTCCATGTCTACACAGAGTCAGTGAAGAGTAGAGAGAAAACCCTGAATTACATCTGGGTCAGTCAAAGCCCCCAGTCACCTGCTATGGAAGATAATGTTGGTTTGGCCTTAACTGGACCCTACTGGTCATTTACAATAATAAAATACATGGGATAAATAAGCCATCAATCCTCCATTTCTCTTTACATGTGTAAATGTGGCCTAAACACCTCCATCAATGTCAGAGAGCAGCTCTATTAAAAAGCTAAGCTTTTTCGTCAGTGTGGTATTCCTTTTAAACTCTAAAACTCAGTGAAGTCCTGAATGGAGGTGACACAACAAGAGTGCACTTTTTTGGTCTTGTCAAGGAAGTCTTTACCTAAAGACAGAGCCCCAGAATACGTGAAGCAAAAACTAACAGGAAAGAAGGAGGAACAGACAATTCAACAAAATAGCTGGAGAATTCAATACCTCATACCAATAATGGATAGAACTAGTCAGAAGAACAGTTAGGAAACAGAAGGCATGAATGACACGAAGAATCCAATAAACCTAGCAGACATCTATAGAAAATTCCACCCAGAAACAGAATATAGACTCTTCTCAAGTTCACATGGAACATTCTCCAGGAGTGACCATAAGCTAAGCCATAAAACAGACCTCAATAAGTTTAAAAGATGGAAACAACACAAAGTATGTTCTCCAATTACAAAGAAATGGAATTAGGAATGAATAACAGAAAGAAGTTTGGAAAATTCACAAATATGTGGAAATCAAACACACTCCTAAATAATCAGAGGGCCAAAAAGAAATTAGGAAATACTTTGAGATGAATGAAAACAAAGAAATAACATGTCAAAACTTACAAGACACAGGTAAGGCAGTGTTCACAGGGAAAGGTGTAACTGTAAACATCCATACTAAAAAAGAAGAAAGAGTTCAAATAAACAAAGTCTTAGTTTGAGTTAATCAATCAGTTCACAGTTCCATCAATATATCCTAGAGCTTGATTTTTCCAGCCATAATACTGAGCAACTTCTGCAACAATCATCTTTACTCAGTGAAGACAGAAGTTTGAAGTTGTGTTATAGAGAATACCATGTTATGTATCCACAGAAGCTTTGGGTAGATTCTCTTCTTAATAATTTCCTAAATGAGGAAACAGACAACAAGTTAGCAGAAGACACAGCTTTAAAACTTGGATTTCTGAATTTGTATCTGGTAGTTTTTCTGATACACAAATAACTACCTTTGTGAATGTAAACTTTTCATGGCTTATCATATTTAAAATGCTGCCACCAAGTAAATGCTTAGCTTACTGTTACCATTTTCCTTAATACATATCACACACATCTCCATGTACACACCAGGAATGACAAAACTCCATTACAAAACCGCTCCCAACTGTCAGACCATCACCGTTCAAGATAAATGATCACCAATCTCTCTACCAAGAACTGAACAGATGAGGGGGGAGGGAGGACAGTGTGGAAGGAGTGGGATAAGGATGAGAAAACAGGAGAAGCAAGGATGAATTCTGGTTCCTAAAACTACATCAAGCTATGGGAGGCCACATGTTACCACCTGGGTAAACAGACATTGCCCCTAGAAAGATAATGGAGCAGAGATCATCTTCTTGCTGGTCAAGCTACCTAAAAAAGCAAAGCAGTGAATAATCTGGATTTCAAAAGTAAACGGACCTTGATTCAAGTGTAAAATCTGCCATTTTAAAGTTAAATTTTGAAAGAACTGTAGACTTATAGAAAGTTGCAAAAATAGTATAGGACCAGAAAACTGGCGTGGGTACATTACCATTAACCCGACTATAGACCTTATTCAGTTTTGTCTGCTTTTCCCATAACCCCAGGCAATTTAACACAGCTAACCTCTCTGATCCTCAGTTCACTCGTCCAAAACATGGTGATAAGAGTGTCTACACTTCACAGTATTTATAAGGATTCCATAAAATAGTGCTAGCATACTGCTTACAATAGTAGCTGATATACAGGAAGAACCCAGTAAATGGTCACATTATAATTATCAAATGAGGCTTTTGGGATTTCTAGGTCCTCTCACACTTTCCTTGGGGCCTTTCCTACTACCCACTAATAATGAGATGGCATCTGTCACCATTTATAGTTTGATTGATCTCAAAGGACAAAAATACTAAAAAAAATAAAAATGTAGCCTACAATAAGGATCGAAAGAAAATCCAACTCAAAATTCCATTTTCGTGTGGACATACCCTGATTTTCTTTCTTCCCTTTTTTTTTTTTTTAACTTCATTTATGCAACAGCAAAATGACTCAGTTATTACCGACAATGCCTTCTGAGGTCTTTGGAGGAAAAAGGAGTGCACTAAAATAACTGAACCTTAAACCGACATCCAAGAATAATCTGATACTTGAAATGGCTTTGCTTTCCCTTTTCTTTGGAAGGGTTGGGTAGGCTTTTAAATAAATAAATATATATATATGTATGTATGTTTTAAAAATATATATGATATATGTAATGCTTTTTCTAATATAAGTTTTTAAATATTAGATTATTTTTAATCACACAGATTGAACACAAGCCTGGATCCACCCTGCTACACCTTCCAAACCTACTTGTATCAGCGCTCAAGGGAAGCAACGCTCTTTAAGAGGCATGCTCTCTAATAGGTCTTAACCAGCCAGACCTCTGTTTAGATGTGCTTTTTGTGCAGCCGAGAAAGAGGTGCACATGCAAATAGTTTCAGGCACAATCAGGGCTCTCCAATCTAGGGGCTATCACACACTCGCGTCACCTATCTATGTGAGTCCATCCAAGATGCCTCTGGCTTTGGCACTGCAGACATATGCCAGTACCCAGAAAGCTCTGGGCCCTATCTCTTTCACAGCAATGTTTTCAGGACACAAGTGTTCAATTTATAATGGGAAAGAAGAACTTCGCTGAATTTTCCCCCAGCTTTGACATTTCTAAACCTTGAGAATAGATGAATCAGAAACGTCAAGGATTTTTTTGTGTGTTCTTTTTTTTCTATTCTCTTCTCTTTTTAGGAAATTAGCTACATTTTCAAAATGTGCCACCCACAAACAGTGTGCAACACTAAAGTGTCTGCTCTCTTTCCATCAACAGACATTATTTAGAATCCATTCAAAGGAAAGGACAAATAATATTGTCCACGAATCAACCAAACAGCTAGAGTAGACATCTTTGGTTTATTTTATTTTATTCCTTTTTCTTCGGTTCATTTTAATATGCAAACCTCTCTTCCATTCTCCTAAAGTCAGACCAAATGACAATGACAATCACATTCTGATAGCTGGAGCTCTGATTTCAGATCAGGGCAGACATCTCAAACCAAGCGATCTCCAAGGAAATCACTTAGTGTTAACTAAGATCATAGGAAAATAATTTAACAAATACGGGACTGGATCCATTCCAACTACCACATGTATCAATTAACTAGCCTACTGAACTTGGTTTTCCACTCCCAAGATTAATTTTTAAGTGGATCCAAGACCTGGGGACATGGGGAAGGCAACTTATTTCATAAGCTATACCACAATGACCAAAACCTGCTGTCCCACCTGAATTAAAAAGATGTCTTTAACTCTATGGGTCACTGTCCCCTGTCTGATTCTAGCTCCCTCTTTTTCAACATGAACATATGTTTTCCTTAAAATTACTTTTTTTTTCCTACCCTGGTGTTATGCAAGATCCCTGCTTATTTTGGCAATGGAAACAAAATAAGAAGAGCCACCCAGAGTTCTCCATTCCAGAGGGAGGAGCTTCCCAAGAAAAGCAAAGCTTTGCTGTTGCGTTTCCTTTCAGCCCGGCTAAAGAGCAAGCGGTATTCTTCAGCGTGGAAACTCAGCCCAGATGAGGGAGCTGCTCCTGAGACACCTATTAAACCATGAATGGCAAGTGCAGGCAGCGACTACCTAAACGTTCATGATCACTTAGTGCTTGTAAAAAACAGGAACTGGCAATAGACAGACAGACAGACAGACAGTGAGGTGTTTAAGTGGGCCTAATATGCCATCCGAAAAGGCACTTTTCAAAACACAAAATGGAAAGACAGGACATGCCTTCTCTTTCAGAGGTAGCCCAGCCAAAACCAGACTCTCCTATCAAGAAGCGAACCTTGACTTTATTTCTACGAGCAAAATCCTCACTAAAATGGCCATCGAGCAGAGGTGAAAGCTTTTAAGACGAAGGGGCTGACGTGCTTATAGAAGGAAAACAAAGAGGGGCTTGCATAGAGAATATGGGTTTCAATGAGGAAGGGTGAACGCCAAAAACAGTATAAGAATTAAGCGCTCACATAATAGATCACTGTGAGCAAAGCTCTCCCGCAGATGTCGGAGTGAGTGAGCTAAGCCTCACACTTGGAAAGGCTGTGTGACTGGAGCCATGATATATAAAGTAAGACCCAAGCGCCAAAGTTTTGATTTAGCCAAGCAAACGTGGCTGTTTCTGTTGGGTGGAAGAAGCATTTTTTTCACTGAGCAAAGAATTACAGTAAACATCTGCTAACCATGACCACAGAAACGGTGGTTGTTTTCGTCCAAGGTCATTTTAAAGGAATAAATGTAATTAATAAAACCACACAGTAATAGTATCCAACCGTCCCAATATGTCTGGTCACTTCTACTCACAGGCCTATTTATTTAAAAAGCCATCGAGATGGGGCGCCTGGGTGGCTCAGCCGTTAAGCGTCTGCCTTCAGCTCAGGTCATGATCCCAGGGTCCTGGGATCGAGCCCCGCATCGGGCTCCCAGCTCAGCGCGAAGCCTGCTTCTCCCTCTCCCACTCCCCCTGCTTGTGTTCCCTCTCTCGCTGTGTCTCTCTCTGTCACATAAATAAATAAAATCTTTTAAAAAAAAAATAATAAAAAAATAAAAAGCCATCGAGAAAGTTTCTCGACGTTGCCATTTCTACTTCTTGGGGACCACTGGTGTGGGGAAAGAAATTTCCGTCTCAGAGGATGCTTGAAAATACACGTGAACGTCACTCCTTAACTCATTCCTTAGGTAGTTGCTTCCCAGAGGGTTCTCTCGCTCTACTGGTGAGACTTATCATACACGTATCGTTTAGGTAGGTAAAACCCCCTTTAAAAAAAAATACAAATTAATGTTCTAATGGATTTACTTCACACATAAAAGTCCCAGAGTACATCTCTCTGTCAAGCTATCTCTTTTGAAAGTGAGTATAAGAATTCATATACTCCAAAATGGTTTCGGTTTTTAAAAATTCCTTATTTGGTTAGTTCTTTTGGAAGGAATGGGAGGGTAGGGAAACTAGTGGAAAACTGAATTATTCAGGCTGACTGTCGCTCAAATCTGTCAAATTAGAGCTCAAAACATCACTTCACCTCTGAACAACCAGCCATAAGCCCCTCCACAAAAGGAGAGTCATCCCTGGTTATTATTAAATGTTCCCAATTAGGAGAACATAATCAAATTCATAAAGCACCAACTTCCATTCTGAGCTCTCTACCTACAACATCAGCAAGGTTTTCTAGATTTAGAAAAGGCAGTTTTGCATAAACCACTACCACAGAATGGATAAAACTAAAGAACTCATAAGGTTTCCTGTTTCTAACAACCCTCTGGTCATTGTCAGTATGATCGATCAACAAAATACTAAGTTCACTGAACCTCAAAAATATTTTGTCTCTTTGCTCTCTCTCCTTCCCATGCAACTAGAACACAGAAATTCATAAAGGTCAGACTTCAGGAAGCTTACTGAAAAAAATAAATATTAAATTTATCAACTCCATTTTTTTCTAGTGATTATAATAATCGACAGGGTCCCACCTGTTAGACCAGTTCTAAGAGCAGCTTAGGAGCCAAGGGGATGGGAGGTTGTCAGTGTTTCAACTTTGCCCACCATCAGTCTTGAACACCTAACTATTAAACACCTCCTAGGTGCCAGGTACTGAGTGCTGGTGTGCGTGTGTGTACATGAGTGTGCATGCACACACAAGGATCCGCGTGTAGAGCAGGGAGGGCGGAAGGGTGAGGTGCTATCTTCCGGATGCTACTGGTATCTGCTAGAATCTTGAAGGGCAATTAACACAAATTTCAGAGCCTGCCGAATTCAGAAAATTAGTGTGTTCGTTTTCTCATTTTCCATGAGGCTAAGGGTTATGTGCTAAGAAAGGAAAGAAGGGAGGCAGAGCTGGAGAAAGCAAGCAAGAGTTTGATACCTCAACTGCCCTCAGTGATGATGAAGCCGAAACAAGGAAGGAAAGGGACTACAAAAGCCCAATCCTATTTACTAACTGTGAATGCCTTCGGCTGTGAAGGAGAGCAAGTCTTAATGTAACCCAACAATTCCCCCCCAAGACTGTCAAGAATTCATTTCTACAATCAAATCCAGTATCAGAGGCCACTGTGGTCAGAACTGGAAGGTTAGCACGTACCCCCACACTAACCGATGCATAAATGAAAATGCACTGCATCCATCATATCTGTATCATAGAGGGATTAAATCAGCTATCATTTTGAAGCTTTAAAAGAAAATTCCAAGCTTTTAAGTATATTCCTGGTGAAAGATAATATGACGAATGTCATAATAAAAAAATAAAGTCGTAGAAGAAAATAATACTTTACCCCTTTTAAATTTTCCTTACGAAGTGCATCATTTTAACCTAATGCATTTCAACATACTTATCCATAAATGTAAATTTGTTTTGATAAAATGAAGAGCCTTTTAATCCAAATTGCACAGTGATGCTTCTACACTGATCTGTTATAACTTAGTAATCAGAGTTAACAGACTGCCTAATTAACCAAGTCATCATTTGCCAAGATCCAAATATGGGATGAATTGTGGGCCAAGGAGAAAATATGATGGACATGAAAATTATTAATTCAGGGAAGCATTCAAAGCATGTGGAGTTAAAGTTCTTTGCTAAATCTCACCATCTTTAATATCCTTAATTTTTACAATACAAGTAACGTGCAAATAAAAAATATATTACAAGGTACACAGAAAAACACTTTTAAATCAACTGGTTATTAGTTAGTGATATAATTATTTTTAAAGCATTTGACAACCTATGAGGTGAAAATCTTAGATGTCTTCTGCTAATAATGAGTAACATCCAATGAGTGCTTATGAGGTGCCAGCACCATTTTCAGTGTTTTATACGGACCAGGATGTTTATTCTCTACATGAACCCTAATTCTTTGGAAGGTACTATTTTGTATTTAGGTATCAGATATGAAAACTGAGGTTCAGAATATTTTTTTGCTCAGCAGAGTGTAGAATAAGCAAACAATATCCAGTCCTTTCAAAAGTCTTAGGGAAGTGTTATTAAGAATTCTAGAATTTCTTTTACCCACGGAAGCTTCATCCATTCATTTATTATATACTCAGGAGGAGACAGGAAATCAGGGTAACTTCTAGATGCCATGGGGGTGACCTGTACAAAATTCTTCCATATCACAACACCTTGCTGTCCCTATCACTAACATATCAGTATGTCCTAAAAGACATGTACTTTAACTGGGCTTCGATACTGCATAAGCCAACTTCCCTAGATAACTCAAGTCTAAGCCCATATATAGAGTTTAATCCTAGAAGGGATGGTAAATCCACCAGTGTGACCATTTTTCCCTCGGATGCTTGGAAACTCCCATTCGTTTTCGGGGACCCAGCCAGGTCTCACTGTTTCTGGGAGGATTTCCAATCTCCCTCCCACTGCCCTCCTCCTCTATCACATACACACAATCCAGAAGTATTCTTGCAGCCCCTGTATCACTGTATTATTTCTGTCTACCTTGCAGATATAAGTATGTTGAAATCAAGGATCTTGTTTTAGGACCTAGAACAGTGACAGATGGTAGATGGATGGTTGACCAGAAGGACAGACAGGAGGAACACAGCAATGAATAACTCCAGGCTCCTGGAGGGACACAGGCATGGTAGTATTTTTGAGGCAATGCCTACCTTCGAGGTAGTGACTGCCATTAGAGATGGCCAATTAACTGGGCAGACAGCTTCATGGGGAAAATTTCATGCGATATTCATTCATGCATAGCTGGGCTAGGTGATATTGAAATTTTCCTTCCAACTCTATAATCCTATGTATTTACTGCGCCTTTAGCACTGTGCCTTATAGGACACATATGCACAGTCTATCTTCCCAGAATTCTGCCCCCTTGTTCCGAAACCAGCACCCTCTTCATCTGCTTTCCATTGCCTTGTGTAAGTTGAATGCCATCCATGACTCTTGAGAGAGGCATGTAACCCACTTAAGGCCAAGTACACCTTCATGCCTCCCCCTACCCAGTCCTGCTCCAGCCCCAGAGACTGCTGCAGTGACAGGCACATGGCACACCCTGGACCAATCACAGAACCAGGAAGATCCAAATTCTACAACAGCTACTACAACTCACGAGAAGAGATTTCTTTCTGCTGGAGTTGCTATGAAAACAGACTCATGAATGGTTATCATACCACAAGTTGGTAAACGCCTACATGAATGAATCCAACACAGAACACAGCACAGCCAAGAGCCTGAGAGGAGACTTACTAGCAAGATCTGAACTCCTCAGTCCAGATGTTCCAGAAGCTAGTTCTACCATCTGATGTTTCAGCATCATGAGCCAATTAAATCCCCTTTGTCCCTATGCTCCTCACAAGTAACCAGAGAGACCTAACAAATGGGGGGCTCAGTATCTTAAGACACAGACATGTGGAAAATGATCCACTGGTTGTGTTAAAAAGGAGACACTGATACCTCCAACTCCTTAAGTAAAAATGTTTTTATTTGTGGTCCCTTGCAACTGGCTTTTACATATTTCTTCAAGCCTATTATTTTACTATATGTTTTTAAAACTCTAACATTTTTATTTTTGAAGGCCTAAGTCCTTGGCATTCAGCCTACAAACCTGTAATTCTACTGACCAAGTAACTAAAGACCTTCTAACTTTTTAGCCAGTGTTCCCTCTAAGGATCCCAGAGCTTCACCTTTGTAAATAAAAAGCCTTCCAGGTGAAAGTATCCCAAGAACGAAAGGCACATTCTGAACTGCTTGCTGGCAAAACACCCCAGGTACCAGGCCTGCTGCTTTGGGAAGGAGACCCTCTCACTTGCCACACTTTTTCACACAGGTGATTGAGTGGAACAAATCAATTGTTGGGTGGTCAGAGGCTAATAAGAAATAAAACGAGGGCTACAGAGATGAGGTTAATTAGAATAATGTACCAGAGAAAAATGACTCAAAGACCTAGAGAAAATGTCTTAACAGGCACATCCAACTGGAGCTAGAAGAATGCCAATTAAGTGGTTGTCCTTGTTCCTAATCATTTTGGGACATACTTTTATTTCCCATAGCTCTTGTACCAGCAAAAAAGAATTAAAGCATTTGGAAAAGTCTAGAAAGAACAAACAGGGCCTGTGAGGTGGCACTGACATATAAAGGCTCAACATGCCTCGTATGAGCAATCCCAGAGTGGAAAATGCACGCTGAAATAAAACAACGCCTGCACACCAACACCCCAGGGAAAGGTCTCCACGAGGAGGACCATATAGAACGGTGGTGAAGAGCCATGGCACCAGACGGACAGTGCCTGGGTTCAAGTCCTAGCTCTCCTTCTCATAAGCAAAGATGTCTGAGTCACGAGTCACTTAACCTCACCGTGCGTCCGTCTTCTCATCCGTAGAACAGATTTTTAGAACTGAAACCCTCTCATAGAGTTTTTGTGAATTAATACATACATGCTTGGAATCACGGGTGGCACAGAATAAAGTCTCAGTAAAAGTAGCTAGTATGGAGTCAACTTCTCACAAACTAGTGTTATGCTCTCAAACAACTGCTGTTCATTGGACTTTCTCAAGATGAGGTTCTTCCTGAGTTTTGAAAATTCTCCCTTTACCTCTCATTCCTTTTTCAGAGAGCAAGAGGAAACTCTGCAAGCAGGGATAGGTGAAAACACCACGTGCAAGTTCTTCCAGGCGTATGTATCTCTATACAGCGGAGAAGTCCTCAGCATGGTTTATTCTAGGAGTAGAATTTCAGGAAATTGCCACGTTTAAGAAGCGGGACTGGAAGAATGGATTTGTGTCACCGTTAATGAATGATTTGGGACAGATCTGGACAAAGGCGAGGCACGGCCTCTCTGGATAAGAACGTCCCGCGAGAAAGGTTTATGGATGGTCTGTAAGAGTTGGCAGGGAGACAGTCAACTCCCGACACATTGTAAGCAGACCCCCTGGCACGGAGACACTGCCACAGCAAACCGCACCCAGACGGGCAGCAGCAGTTCAAAACAGTAGAGAAAACGCCCTCAGAAAGTGCCTAATCTCTCCCGCTGATAGTCAGGCATCCGGGTATTAAGAAGAGAGCAGCACAAGAGCTGAGCCACACGCCAAACCTCCGATGTCACGGCAAGTTGTCAAGCCTCGCCTTACATGGATCGTTTTCCCCTTTCGTGATTACTGTTTTGGTTTCTGAAATGGTATTTGGAGACAGGTGTGTTCCATGTTTGGGGAGATGTAAGAAAACCACTCTGAAGGCTGTCATGTGCCTGATCAAAGTTCTTCCTGAATCCTTAGCCAAGACTGAAACTGAATTTTAGCTTTTTCTTTACTAAAAAAGAATATCAGGAACTAAACTGGATGCCTTAAGTTGTATTTTAAGCATGTTCTTTTATGTTTTAGAAGTTGAGAGGGTCTACATAAGAAGTTAATAAAATTAATGGCTCTTTTAATTTCTTCGATAACCCTAGGCATTCCATAAATCATGTAAATAAGAGTATGTGATGGGATATATTTTATCTCTTGCCTCCAAAATGTTATGGGATACAGAGACTTGCTTCAGCTTTCATGCAACAAATGCACAAAGAACACCACACATCAACACACATGCACTGAAACAACAAAGCAACAATAGACAAGCTTCCTTAAGCGGGTGGAAGAAATCAAAGCTAACAATGAAAGGTATTAACATCCAACTCCTTTCAATCTATGTAGACTTGACTTTTCTTTCAAAAAAGAAGCATGTGAATTTTCAGGACAGATGCACCAAGTGTATACTTTTTTTAAAAATTAGGATTTACAGGAAATTTAAGACACAGTCTATCATAAGGCAGGAGATCAAACCAGCTCTGATTAACTTACAGACAAAACATATCCTCAACCATGTGTCTTTAGGACAGTGTAGCACCCTGAACTCCAAATTCCTTTTTTTTTTTTTTTAAGAGAAGGAGGGGGAAGTGGGGAGAGGGAGAAGGAGACAGAATCTTAAGCAAGGCTCCATGCCCAGAGCAGAGCCCCATATGGGGCTCCATCTCATGACCCTGAGATCATGACCTGAGCCAAAATCAAGAGTCAGAAGCTTAACTGACTGAGCCACCCAGATGCCCCTGAACTCTGAATTTCTAAGGTTTTGTGGATGCAGGTCAGGCACCAAACACAATCTTCCCAGCATTTTAGGTTTATAATTTGTGTTATCCGAAACTGGTCATAAACATCCAAGAGTCAACATGTCAACAACCAATACAAAACAGATCATCCTACTTGTGCTCATTTTGTACTTTTTAAAGTTAATTCAGTGGACGAAACATGAGCAAATTAATAGGGAATCAAGGCTCTTCACCATCTTTACCAATCTTTTTTAAAAAATACTACAAGAAAGTGCAATGAGTTTGCCAGCATACCTCCCAAAACCCTTTGCCGTTCTTTCTAAACCAAGAGCATCATTATCCTGTTCCAGAGTCTGTGCAAAGCACTGTATAGGTATCATCTCATTTAATCCTTGCAATAATACTATGAGCAAGATGATGCTATTACCCATGGCTCAGGTAAGTAAGAACCCAGAAAGAGGAAGAGAAAGTAATTTGTCCAAGGACAAAGAGCCAGTGAACGAGAGTGCTGGGATTTGATCTTGGAATCCAAAGTCCTTAATTAACCTGTACCACCCACAATACCTTTTCAGCCCAAATGGCAAATGATTCTGTCTTCACGGTCAAGATGATGTATAACCCCTTCTGGAAGCGACACACAGAGTATCAAAGACTTGTTTAGTGTAGAGTGGAAACTTTCCAGAGAAAACCCAGGGGCAGTATTCTATTCCTATAATAAAGGTGATGTGTGTGGTTTTATTTCTTCTCTTCCCCTCTCATCCAGATGCAGTCCTCTTAGGTATCATGAAAATACAGAAATTCACAGGGAAATCCCCAAATGGGCTCTATTTTCCCTAACTACTAACTGTGAGCATGCCTACCATCCTCTGGCCACTGCCAGTGGTGAGGAGTCACACTGAATCACACAGACCTGCCCCGTGCACATTACCTGGCAAACAGGTACATTCAGAACAAACAAGAGGCTTGGATGCAGGACAGTGAGAAGGGGTGGGGGGAGGAGAGGAGGAGGGAAATCTTGAGTGTGGGTGTTCAGGGAAGACCTCTCCAAGAAGTTGATATTTGAACTGGGCAATAAGGAACAAGGGAGTGAGCCTATGAACCAGAGAAATCGTTCCGGGTAGAGAATACCACGGCCCAGAGGCAACAGAGAATTTATGGCATCTGAGCACGGCAATGGTGTCTCAATAAAATATTTGAAACCACAGAGTAGAAGCCCAAAGCTTCCAAGAGTCTCTTGAATGGGCAACATCTTCAAGACACGATTTCCACTTGACAAAGAGCCACCATCAAGTCGGTGCCACCACTTGTCAATCTTCAGGACACACGGCCGATGGGGCCCTCCGTGGACACAGCCACCATCTCTGATGTGCTCAGGCCGCAGCTTCTGTGAGCACACGACACTGTTCCTGGAGGGCTGTTACGAGGAAGATCGGTGGGGGACCGGGGCCTGCTGTGCAGACTCAGCACAGAGGCAGGGCCCAGGATGAGGCAGGGCGAGACCGACATCGTGGAGCATCAGCCTGCATGAGTGAAACCCTACGGAGTTTCAGATTATCATCAGCAACACCAACTTGAAAGCAGTTAGTGAATTCTGCTTGCGAGGCAGGCCCACTGTCCGAGTAAGTGAAAAAACGGACTACAAAAAGAACTGCACACCTCCCAGGGGAAATGGTCAAAAAGGGACCGAGAGATCTAAGTTCTGCTAGCAGGGCCGTCCAGCAGAACACATGGCCGCAGGGTCCTTGAAGACGGGCATCAAAGCCGCCTCCCAAGGCTCTGCTTGAACTTGGAAGAGAATCCTGGGTTGGAAGCAATGGACTGTGAAATATACCTTGTCTACGAGTGAGACAATGACCAACAAGCCAGACGCAGGACAGTAAAAACTCCTCCAAGACCAGGATTTCTACTGCATCACCTGGGCTGTGGAGCACAGCGCTGGCATCTGTTAACCACTGGGAGCTGTGCTAAGCTCTTTGTACGCATCGCCTCCCGCTAACTCTTCACGGGGAGCTAGTTCCTGTTTCCAGCCCCAGCTCCCAGATGAGGAGGCAGTGGCCCAGAGAGGTTCAGCAACTTGCCCAATGTTGCTCAGCCAGTAAGCGGAAAAGGTGGAATCTGATTCTCGGCTGATCTAACCTCAAAGCAGAGACTCTTAAGCACACGGCTGCCCCATGCCCCCAGCAGGCATTTGGTAATGTTTATGGATGCAGCAACTACCATGAGTCATGAGCATCTATCACAGGCTGGTCCAGGCAGATGCGATATGATGAAGCATTGGGAAGTCTCATTCTACTCATTCTATGAGATGGAAATTTTCACAAAAGTAATGTAAGGCCAATCTGAATCAGAAAAATTGGACAGAGGTCTTGTGCTCCCCTTTACCCAAGGTTAAGTTTTCAGCAGAGATGCGGGGTCCAGTAAATAACAGAGATGCAGGGTGAATAGCATTGTCCAGTCTCTGGGGGACAGTGCAAAGCCATCAGCAATGTCCCCTGCACATATTGGCACAAACAGAATTGGGTATAAGGCTGCACATCACTAGGACCTCAGGCTGGTACTCAAGCTTTGACAAAAGCTTGCATCCAAAGGACAGAAAATTCATTAGAAAATTCTCAAGCTTCAATTGTGGTTGATAGTTCCCTTAGGAAAGAAATTTATTCCTCAGATTTGCCATGGCACTCTCAGTAAGAATACCATGGTCCTAAAATATTTACTGAGCTATGTCTCTCCACTGAAAATCAAAGAAACCAAAATTCAAACATGAGAAATTCAAATTAGAGATTATACACACAAGTCAAGGGAAGACAGAAGACAGTCACTGAAAACATGTAAGAAAAATTCATATCGTAATTTTGTGTAAGTAATTACAACTGTGGCTCAGGAACCATTTACCTTTTCTTCCTTACTACTAGAATGTGGAATTTATCAGGACATCAGATTTCTCAAGTCCGAGGATACACTTCCGAGATGCTCTTATGTTAGGGGTTATTAAAAAGATATAAGTAGATAGAAGTCATTACGACTGCAGGGAGAATTCTTTAAAGAGGCCTGCCTCAGCTGGGAGGACTACTCTTTTTGTTCCTTGCACTCCTGCCTCTTTCTTCAGGATGTAGAAGCAATGGCTGGAGAGCCAGCAGCCATAATGTGACCTTGAAAACAGAACAACACTTGAACAGGCAGGCAGAGCAGAAAGGCAGAAAGCACAAACTGCTCTACTCCAAACACCCTTCATGAGAGAGAATATGCAACTCATTTTTTAAAATGAACAGTTGCATCTCTGTTACTAGAAAACGGATTCTTAAGTGATATAATGATATGAAAACGTGTCTGAAGACTACCCTATTTTTTCTGAGAGAAAAAAAAATGAGGAAACTTCATGAATTGGGATTCTGATTACTCCTCTATTCACCAAGCTATTTGTTTAAGTATGACTTTCCTTCTTAATTACTACCACTAGCCCAGGAAGCATATTTGCTGAACCTGTCTCTATGTTTTGACATGCAACACTTGTGAAATTCAAACATACTTGTAGACATCCAAAGCTTATTATTTATTAAGGACTATATTTAAGGTGGAAGATCTTAAAACACTTTCAGAATCTGATGATTAAAGGAAATTTAATCGTTATTCATTGGCATTTGATCTTCAGCCTGCCATAATCTACCCATATATCCCTTCATCCATATTCGATACTAAAGAGACATTTCAACAACTTGTCCATCAACTGCAAAGTAACATACAGAAAAACCACATTACTTAGAAAATAAAAGAGCTTTCCCCCACACTCATTGAGCTCATGAAAGCCCAATATGATTAAAAGGGTGAAGAAGGCAGACTCCACTAGGCAACCCAGAATGAGTGCAAAGAGCCATCCATCTATTATATTTGTAAGGAGTTTCGAAATTTTCAAAGTGCTTTCGTATACATTATATCCTGTTTCATCCTTAAAACTACACCCTGCGTGGTAGTCAGGGCAGGTATTTTTTTTTTTTTTTTTATTCTCGTTTCTTCTTGATAAATGGTTTGCTCGAGATCAGAGAGACTGCGACCCAGTGAGGTACCTTCTTTATCCTCTTTACCCTCTTTGATGCTTAGCTTAGGGGTCAGCAAACTATGGCCTTTGGGCCAAATATGGCCCACTGACTGTTTTTTGTAGTTTCACTGGACCAGTCACACCCATTTGTTTACATATTATCCCTGGCTGATTTTGTGCTACATCAGCAGAGTTGACCACAAAGTCACAACCATGACTCCAAGGCCCAGGAACCTGACAATATGTATCATCTGGCTGTTTCAAAGACAAAATTTGCAGACCCTGCCATTAGATCACGATCTCAGTTACAGATCCTATTCTTGAAAGCCATAACCCTAGCTTAGAGGACGACACACTTATTCCTGCTGGCTTTGGAAGTCCTGCTTGATAATGAGGCATTCTGAGGAATTACTGTATCTGCTACAGGGTCACCTGCAAAGGTGGGTCACGGTTTTCAAGTGGGACACAATATTCGCGTTGTTTGCCACTTACCCTGAACTTTTAACGTGTCTCACAGCCATAAAAAGCCTGAGGGTCACTGGTTGGGGGCATGCATGATGCCACAGGACTGCAACACACGGAGGGACACTGAAAGCAGAGAGAAGAGACGAGGTTAATGGGAGGGGCCGATGGCGATGCTTCAAAAGCGAGGCATTCACATGAGCCCCGGGATTCCTTGTGGACACACAACTTTGACATTCAATATGCCGTCATGTAGTTAAGCATCTCTTTCGCCTGTTCCCTTACAGAATCAGCATTTCATTAGCTCACACTCTGCGTTAGACAACGTAGTATGAAAAGTAAGGGCAAGATGATCCCTGAGTCCCAGTGAGGATTTCGCTTTGGGTTGTAGTCTTTTGGTCTCTCCCAGTACATCCAGTAGAAACGACAAGAGGAAATACACGTATGTGCACACACGTGCACGTGGGCACACACGCACAGAAGCACCCTGGTCTTTTCAAAAAAAAAAAAAAAGGACAAGTGATCTCCCCTGCCAGCCAAACCCCAAAATCTCACTTGCCACAGTTCACAGCTCTCTTTCCAGCTGCATTTCAAATGCAGGAGGAGGCTGGGACGCAGCCTTCTTATGGAAGCAGGCAGCCTGCGGATGGACACAGGTGCGCAGGCTGCAAGCTTCCACGGCGGGGTTGGGTTATTAGTCGAATACTGACCACGTCCAATTGCAAGTAAGATGAAATTGCTGACAGTTAAGTCAAACTCATCCTCAAGCAGTTTCAGAAAGATTTTGTGAACAGCAGTCAGTAGCGAGGTTTTGCAGGCCAGGCCTTTTCTGCCCAGATCCTGGGGATGATAACGCCACCTCTGCAGGCCTGCAGACGGCAGGAGGGACTCTGTCACACGGGGAAACAGAACTCCAGAATGAGTAGAAAGCCTGAGCCCTCCAGTGCGCACGTGTGCTGGTCTCCCTCAACAGTGAACTCAGACAAAAATCCACGAACGACACGTTTTCTGAATCTAATCAGAGAAGTTGAAACTGAAAAGGAGATGTATGAAGTTTTATGATTTGAATAGTCACATCGTATCTCCGGAAACTATGTGGGTTGTCTGTCTACCAGAGCTCAGAAGAGAGTTAAGGGGTGGTGCTTCCAGTGAGTGCCTCTTCTGGATAAGAGATAAACTCAGGCCAGATTGGTGCACATTATGTTTTCTAGGTATGAGTCGTCTACACGAAGTGTAAACCGTTTGCCAAACATATTATGGCTCGAGAATCTTCATTCTTACACGAATTGAACATGCTGTGCTAGCATCATGCCTCTGTAACAAGGCAGCTTAAGAGTAGGCTAAGAATGAATCAAAAATATTTTTAAAGATAATTTCAGTTGGCAAAGGCTGTAATCGTTCAAACTTAATTGGTGAACTCATTAATGAGAAACTGCCACCACAAGAAAGAGAGCCATTGTCATCGACTTATCAGAGCAATGAGATAACGAAGTTAATGATATTGTTTTCAATGGGTTTACACTTGCTTCCTTTTAAAGTCTACATTTTCCAAACATTTGTTCTGACACTCCATGTGTTTGCTCCTCTTAAAAAAAAAAAAAAAAAACCTATCAGCCGTGGGCTCCTCAAGGAAAAGTCGGCAGATCACAGCCCTAACATCAGGGCAAAGCAATTGGAAAACTTTTCTACCCTTTATTATCTACTTGTAAAATGTTATAAGCCTGTAAACTAGTTAATTTATGAGCCGTGTTAATAATTTGCTCACACTTGATCGCAGGTTTCGCAAACACCGTTTCCAGGGATGCGGGAGGGTGATTTGTAGGTCTGGCTTCTCTCCTAAGGGGACACTAACTAATTTGACACAGTAACATGACATTGATGATGGGGCACACCAATGACCATACTCCAAGACGCGGCTGTCAGCCTGTCGTTCCAGTGAGAAGCAGCTTGCTTTCACTGCTGCTCGGTACACGATGCTCAGCTAATTATTCAGACAGCGACATTAATGAGAACCCTCGTGTTTATTTCCAACATACTAACCAGCGCTTAGCTTCCATTTGTCTGATATGGTCACTGATAAAGTGTGTTTCATGAATAGTAAATTTGAACTCTAATATAACAAAGAAGGCACTGGGGAAAAATAAGGAACAGCTGATTAGAAAACTATTCTTGTCTACTCAACTTGTTTTCTGCCTCAAATATCGTCAAGGACAAAGTGACAGGTAACAGGAAATGCCAGGAGTACCAAGAAAACTAAAAGAAATATTTTTAACCACATATGTCCACGTACAATCTTGACTTGTGACCAAGGCCCCTGGATCACAACATGGTCACGAGCAACTTCTATCTCAAAGAAATTTCACTAACTTTAGAATACTGGATAAATTTTTTGAAGTTATTTCTCAATGGAATGACCAAAAAGTTCCTTTGCTCTAATGGGTTTTTTCAACATAAGAAAAGTTTGATCTTTGTGAAACTATCTCAGATGTGACCTTTACAAACGTCACTAATTGCAACCTAAGGTTTTTTTCCTAAATCTATTGTAAAACCCTACTACTGAGGGTTTTTTCCAAAAGTGTTCTTCAATACCCTCTTATACATATTTTGAGTCTACTAAACCTTGCACTCAAGTTCTACTTTAAATTAAATTTCTATTTTTGTATGATAAATTCTGTCCTTTTTATGGTGATTATAATCCTAAAATATTCATATAATCATAATTTAAAATGAGTAACTTTTAAAAAAGGTACACTTAGATCTACTAGAGGTACTGAAAAATTGAAAACACTCCTGATGTGGTTCATTGTAAAATGTACACTTTGAATTAAGTAACAGTGGTAGTATTTCAACAAATGTTCTCTCTGGCATCATGATAAGAAATTTTCTACTCAATACTATGTATGACTCCTGATTTTACAGAACAGCAAAGTAAGTATGAGTCCACTGTAGATCACTTTGGGAATGAAAAGGTCATCACATGTAACATTTCTTAAGTACGTATTTCTAAACTTACAATAGATCTGCGACTTTAGAATGCCAAAATACATAAATGGCATGTAACATGTAACAAGCAGATCCAGATCCCAGACTAATTTTTTAAAGTATTTTCAACAAGTATACAGATTACTTCTCTCAAATGAGCATTACTGTTTCCAAATGATACTCTTTCCATGGGCACCTGTTACAGCTTCTCAGATGATTAGTATCTGTGCAGTTTATTTATGGTAAGCATTCATCCTCCATAACAACCTAAAAAGATATGGCTGGTGCGTGGCAGAGACCAGCCAGATGCCCATTAAACTCCCTTCTTTCTAGATGCAGAGATGGGATATTATTTCCCAGCTTCCCTCACCGTTAGGTGGGGCCTTGTGCCCGAGTTCCAGTGAAATAGATCAAAGTGGGTATGTTACTTTCATTCTGACCCTGAGGCTTCCTGAACATCACTAATGTCCTCTCTCTTCCCTTGACTGTGCACCTAGAGGTCCAATGGAGAACTCCCCGTTCTGGCAGATTGTGGAGTCATGGAATAGAATATGCCAAGGTCCCCAAAACACAATGAGTAAAAGAGCCACCACCCCTGGTCCTCACCAGCCAGCACCAGACTGAGCTTCCTAAGAAATAAAACTGTACCAAGTTAAGACTCTGAAATTCAGGAGTGTTTGCTGTAACCGCCAGTAACTCTTACCTGAATAAAGAGACCTTTCTACTTTCTCCCTGGCTCCAAAGTTATACTTGAATCTCCAGGCCACCATACCTAAACAGAGGCACTGTAGATTTGGAAAAATCCCAGCTGTGATTATTTGCTCCTCTAATTAAGCTAAGGATAGAAAATGCATCAGGTGTAGCTTTCCTTACTTAATCTTCACAGCCCTACAGGGAGGTCTGATTCCCATTTTATGGATGAGAATACTAAGCCTGTAAGAAATGAAATACAAGCAAATAGTGCAAATGTATATTCAGTTGACATTTTCCTAATTGAATGCCTCTTACCTTTTAATATCTAAATTTTACAGAAAATTCTTATTTCTAAAGCAAACATTTTTGGCTCTAGCTTATAAAAGAAAAAATTCTATGACATTCTCCAAAATTAAATAGAACATTTTTAATAAAATGTGTGAGGGGGAAGTGTCAAGTTACAGTACAATTGGTAAAATGTCAGAAACTTCTGTAGAGGTTTTGAAAAGCCAGCAACAAAGGGGATGTGTCTCAGATGTTCTTGGTGATTAGAAAAAAAAAAAAAAAAAGCCGTATTTCAAAAAATATATATATTGCTATGCTGAGATCATATTAATTGTTTAGTAATCAATGTTTTACATATTTTTACATTCTACATACTGTGATGGTAGTTAACTATACCTGTAAGGCATTTTGCTATACTTTAGTCATATTTTAGAATAAGGATAGACAAACTTTTTCAGTAAAGGGCCAGACAATGAATATTTTAGACTATGTTGCTGTAAGTTGTCTACTGTAACTACTCAACCATGCCCTTGTAGTAAGAAAGTAACCACAGGCAATAAGTAAACTAACGGGTATCGTGTTCTGATAAAACTTTATTTACAAAAGCAGGTAGTAGGCCTAAGGGCCATATTTTGCCAACTTCTGTTCTAGAAAATTGATTGGGTTGGGGAGTTGCATATTGACACATAACATTATGATTCCTCCTATGTAAAATAATGGGAAATAGTCTTTGGTTAGCACTTTCACCCAGGATATCTAATGGTCAGGAGCAGATTATTGATGTCCAGCAGAGAGAGCAGCCTTCCTTTGCCCAAGGTTCAAGAGATAGGTAGATGGCAACACTCAGTTTCCATATGAGTTCTAACCCTGCTGTCCCATTCTTTGCCCTAAGTCACATACCTTTGCCTGACTCATGGGCTCATTGCCCATACAAATAAATAATAAAAGAAAGCAAAATAAATAATGTGTAGGCTCTAAATGTCACTAGGAGAATGAGTGCTAGGAGCAAGAAATGACAACTTCTAAAAGTTTCCAAATTAGGCATAAAGACTCCCCAAATTAGAATCAAACAGGTTCTCTGGTTTTGGAGGATGTGCTTTGTTAACCAATTTCAGGAGCTATGTGTCCAATAATAGAAAATGCCAGAGAAAATGTATCAAATGCATTCCCTTATTATTCTTAAGAATGTAAAGTTGTAACAAGGTTTTAGTTCACTTTTTCTTTTGCATGACAAAATTCAAAATTCAGAGACACACACAGAGACGCTTTTTTTAAAAAAATCTCGGTTCCCTGTTAATGTTATTATAACAGTTAAGTGTACAAGATGGTTTCAGACATGAAATGGATTAATTTTATGAATCTGTTTTACCTAAATGTCAATCACAAAAGAACAAGAGCAGGTAAATGATAGTCCAGTCTGACAAAGGAATATTCTGGAGTCATTAAAAATGATAGTGGGAACAGGAAAATATGTGCAAATGCTTGTTATAATGTTACACGAAATAAGCAAGATAGAAAAATTATACCTACACTAGACTCTCAACTGCATAAAAATATGTGTCAATAACGAACAGGAAAAAATAGCAAAACTAGGGCGCCTGGGTGGCTCAGTTGGTTAAGCAACTGCCTTCGGCTCAGGTCATGATCCTGGAGTCCCGGGATCGAGTCCCGCATTGGGCTCCCTGCTCGGCAGGGAGTCTGCTTCTCCCTCTGACCTTCCTCCCTCTCATGCTCTCTGTCTCTCATTCTCTCTCTCTCTCAAATAAATAAATAAAATCTTTAAAAAAAAAAAAATAGCAAAACTAGCAGTTTTGCCCTGTAGGAAATGTGACTAGGTGATATTTTTCTTCAGAATTTTTGTATGTTCAATATCCTAAAACAAGCAGTATTTAAAATAATGGTTATAGAATCTGAGTTATCTGATCTTCAAAAAGAAAAAGAAATTTGTTGTACATTTATACTCATTTATTAACGGCTTTTGATTGCCTTGTTTTCAGACCAGAAGTATCTTGAGAGGAGAGATTTGTGCTCTCATGTCCCAAGCACAGTGTTTATAGCATCTTACACAATCAATTAACACTCTTTGAAGCAAATGCATAGACCACCTTACTTTTTTACAAGTCTTTCCAATGGGATTCCACAAATACATTAAATTTTTATACTTCAAGCCTTTAAAAAATATAAATAATTTTGTTTAAAGAGGTTGAGTGCTTCTGGATTATAGCTGCCAATAAATTGCTTGCTACAAAATTATACATTCTCCCCTCTCCTTTTTCCATGATGGCACATAACAATTTGTCTTTTAATAACTTCAAATAATTCTGAGTCATTTGCTCATTAAAAACAAAATACATCTTGATCACAAAGCTTGGCATTTCATAAATATTTACCCCCAAAGCGCTGCCTGCTTTGAAGCTGGGATGGTAAGCTCCTGATTGACAAGTCACTTCTGTGCACAAAGAGGGAGGAGACCTCTCCCTCGTGTCAGCTGTGAGAAGGGCACCATTCTGTCTTCACACTCACTCTCCTATGGAGGTTCTTTCCCAACAGCCAAAAAACACATGGCAAATGGAATCATCATTCATTGTTTTCCTTCTCTCCATCTATCTCTCTCTCAGACAGAAAGACACACACACACACACAACATATGCATGCATGTCTACCGGGCAAGCCCTCCCTCCTTGTATACTTTCAATGGCTCCCCAGTACTCTTAGAGTAAAGATCAAAACCCTTCACTTGGCCCTTACAAGGCCCTCAAAAGCCAGCTGTGGCAGAGTCTCTCCACTGGCTCAGCCAAGCTTCTCATTGAGCTGGAAGGATGGCAGGAAGGGAGACTGAGGACAGTAAAGATTTTAGCTCCTTTCCTGAGAACCACCATGGTCAGCAAGACAATGGGATAAGAAATGTATCTTTCTTTAAAAACAAAACAAAACAGGGCATCACTTGATTATATTTTTCCTTTGCTTAACATATCATGAAAAATTTCCCCTATCACCTTCTGGACAAAAATAAACCAAGATTAGTACACACACACACACACACACACACACACACACACACAAAAACTAAAGTCATAAAAAGCAACTTTAGTTTTCTCCTTAAGACCTAACACTTTGCCCATGGGTCCTCTGTGAGCCCTTAAAAATGGCAAGTGGGAAATGTTTAGTCAGTCCTCACCACAGGTGAACTCTTCTCCCCAAACCTGTCACCTCCAGGAGTAGAAGAGAAAAATAGGTTCGATTATAGCACACAGACAGGACTTGCCATATGAAAGCCAACCTGTTTGTCATCAAACTAATTTGCCACTTGCGGTAGAAGATTTCATCGGATGGTGGAGGGAATGCATGCTATAGCCTGGCTCATCAACAAATCGCCCTGCCCAACCCCAGAGGAAGATGGGCTCTTAGTTGGGGTTAAATGAAAGACATTCTCCTCATGACATGCAAAAATTAAGGGCCTCTGAGGGCTATCGCTCTTCTTGATCTCTGGGAGAACAAGGGTATTTATTGATGAGCAGGCTACAAAAACAGAAGGTGCTATGCTTCCTTTTGATCAAACCCCAGTGGCTAAAACCAAAGTAACATGTTGTTGAGGACTACCACCTGATAACTAATTCCATTTCATTTTCTTCTTCCTGGGGACACAGGCAGATCACACTGCCCAATTTCCCTGGCTCAGACTGAATTCTGGTCAAAGGGATGTGAGCAGAAGCAAGGCGTTACCACTGGCAGGCATGCCAAATAATCAACAGTGCTCCCTGTTCCTCTTTCCCCAAGACTGTGGAGACCCCTCCTCGTTCCTTGTAGCAAGCACAAGATGGAGGAGGTTCATTCAGGGGACTGGAACTGACAGGAAACGAGAACAACATACACCTTTATGATGTTTAGCCACCCAAATCTGTGTATTGTTAGACACAGAAGCCAACATAACACATCCTAAGTTGATACTTTGTTGTAGCTTTCATGAGGATTAACAATCATAAATAAATACTTCGTGTTGGCTCTGTCTCCACGACTCCCATCTTGATCCCATGGGACAATGCCTTATTATTCTGTGTAACCTTCTTTTAGAAAAGACCCACCACCACGTCTCTCAAAAGTCTGTTGTTGATAAATAGAGTCACAGATAATTACCAATGAAGAGGGAAAGCGTTCACTTGATAGTTACTTTTTCAGGACTTACTGTGGGCCAAACACTGTGTTTGAAGCTGAATATAGCTTGGAATGGAGATAAGGAAGGTCTCCATTTTCATGAGGCCCACAGTCTACTGTGAAACCAACATAAATGCATGGGAATAACTTACCATACAAATCTGACCTAAGCACAAGAGGTCAGAAAAGACTTCAGGGCAAAAATGATCTGTAAGCTGAAGACAATGAAGGTAAGCAGGACTTAGCCAGGTAGATGGGACTGGGTGGAGGGTGAGGAGATTCTCCAAAGGAATATTCTCCAATGGCGCTCTAGGTCAAAATACACATGAGCAAGCATAAACACTGGGCCCTGAAATAACGTTCTGTTTCTCAATGATTTTAAAAACATAATCTGGGACTAACAGGGCCTCCAAACCAAAAACAAGGCCAAATATATTGAGTAATTCAGAAATAAAAGAATATTATTACCCTCTGCTAGGTGTCTCAATGGTGTAACTTAATACAAAACACTTGTTTTTCTACCACTGACAGGGAGAAAGGAGAGGGGTTATTCACACTGAAATTGCTTTTCTAAATGGCCTGAGAAAATAGGAACAAGAGAAACGAGGCAGCCTCAGTTCAGAGACCACAGCCCTACTCCTTGTTAAAAATCCAACCACCTCCTCCATTATAAATATCATAATTGGCCCTCAGAAAACAAAGTGGGTTTTGTTTATTCTTTAGCTCCATAAACCCATGAGGAAAGAGCACTAGAATAGGGTCCAAGGACCCAGGTTCTTGTTAGCCCTGGATGATCACTGAGCTGTACCCCTGTACTGGGTCCTGTCTTCTGTAGAATGTCAACAGTGAGTTTGGAGAACTGGGAAGTCCTTTCTGGCACTAATATCCAAACTCGAGTCCTCATCAGAATCATCCAGAAGGCTTGTTCTAACAGGACTGCTGGGCCCTAACCCCAGAGTTTCTGATTCACTGAGGCCAGGCCTCTACCAAGGTTCCTTGCTCAACCTCAGGGCACCAGGACTTTATCCTCTCTCCCAAGGAAGTCTAACTCTATAGGAAATACTTGGAGCTCTGCAATCTGTTCTCCAGCGACTGCCCATGTGGCTCATTCTGACACCTGCCTCAGAAGTGACTCTCTTCCAGTACTCTGCCATCAGTCTGAGAATAAGACCCAGCCCTTCTGCACGCTCCTCAGCTTACACCTCCAGCCTCTCCCACACCCTGCCCTCTGACCCTACATCTCCAGGCTCTCCACCCAGCTCCATCCCCGCCGGCAGCTGCTGGCCACACTGCTCTTCCTCTCCCATACCATGCTCTATAGTCCCAGCTCTGGGGTTTGGTCCTCATCACTGCTTCTACGTGGACAGTTCTTCCCCCAGCTCGTTGTATGTGGAGATCATTCTCAACCCCTAGATCTTACAGCTGATGCCATTCCTGATCGGATTAAGTGGCCTTCCCCCAAGGTCTGAGCTGTATATGATTTCCTTCATGCATGTTCATCACAGGGAAGTATAACTGCTCCTTCCTTTCACTGTTTACATCCTCTGTCCCCCTCCACTTGAAGGGAAACTCCATGAAAGCAGGAATCTGTTCTGTGTCCTTCCCTACGAGGCACCCAGCCCCCTCACCAGTGAATGTCCCACAGTAGGTGCTCAAGGAGATTTGCTGGATGCATAAAGGACTAAATCAAGTTATCCTATACTATCCTTCACTTACGGCGGCGGCGGGGGGGGGGGGGGAGGAGAAACTAAGGAGAAGGTAAAACCCAGTAACTCTGAGCAATAAATAATACAATGAGCTGCAGAGCCCAGAGTGACTTGAAATGCACGAGGCAAACTGAAGTTACTGGAATAAGGCATCTATGTCAGCATTTCAGGCATCAGGAGGTGAGGTGGATGGAGAGGTGTAGGAGATCCTCGTACAGCTCAAATCACCCCTCAAGACACCCACCCTGTCTCTGATAAGCCATTTCATATCATTTCTGCAAGTTGTATCCATAACCCTCAACATCTTGAACTTCTTTTTAATGTCACCCCACTCCCGCTGCCAGGTGCAAGGGGGAGTGGAGGTACTCAAGTTTTTTTGCAAGCTGAGCTCCTCTGCCCTGGATGACTCCGAAAAACCACTTGTAAGTAGCATATGTTAACCACAGTTCGTCATTTTGTCACAGGTGTTTGACTAAAAAGAGGACAAAGCCTTTTAAGAGAGTCCGCCTCTATTATGTCATTGTGTATATTCCGCACCACACCTAAAAGCTAACAAGATCCTTTCTTTCTACGCCATGGCAACCAGAAGAGGTAACGCTGCATAATTTTGCTAGGGGCATCCTACATGCTCCAAAATGTTCACGCCTTTACAAAAAAACATGTTAAAGTAGAATTTTAACACAACTTGTCATAAAAGCTGACATGAGTACACTCGAGAGGAAACCAAATGACAGGAGTTGTACCTGGCAGTTCAACAGAATACAGGATAAATACTCTTCCGAACGCAGCCAAAGCCCTGGTTAAAAGTTCAAACAAGGGAGACGCAGTGAATGAATATTCAAAGTACACCATCCCAAACGATTTTTCTATAATTATTTTTAAAAATTCATTAAAATGCACTAAATTTCGTAGCAGGCTGGTGGGGCGAAATTCGTGCCAATTCTGCTTCCGACGCTAATTTACTGGCGGTGTGGTCTTAGAAAAGTCACTCCCCCCTCTCCGAAATATATAAGATGTCTGAGGCATTCAATGATTTCAGAGGGTCTTTCCAGTCCGCATAGTCTCTGAGTCTATGAATGTTTCTGGGCTTGCATCTTCGGCAGGACAGACACGGTGAAATGGGAGAGCTTACCTCTACCTGGCTCATTATAAGACAGACACGTGGGAACCTCCATTCTTTAAGGTGGAGGGTGGCTCTACTCTGGCTTATTGTATCTGCTCAAATAATGTTTCCATGTACTGCAGGAGGGTGAGTTGATGTAGTTAATTACCTGTTACTCTTGACAAGTAAGGTAATTAATGTAGCAAAATACCACTGCAATGTGTGTAAATTTAGACCACCATAATTAAAGCACCCGTCTGTTCAACAAACTGTTCAATTAAGAAAAAATATTGATGGTGTACATTTTTTGAAATTAGAAAACGTATGGAATGAATGAATCTCCCTTGGTTGACATCCATTTCTAGAATGCTTTCTCAGCAGGGAGCATCCATAAAGGGTTATAATGGAGTAACTTCCACTAAAACACAGAAGTATCTCTGTATGTACACTATTAAGACAAGACTCTCTCCTGTACGTATTTATTTAGGATTCTCATTCCATAAAACCTGTCAGAAAATTAGCTCAAGGAGTATCGGAACCCTAAAACTATAGGAAGTAGCAAAAAAAGCTGCAAAATTATGGTTGTTCAACTATCCAAGTAACAAAGGTTGTTCTCGAGTATCCTAGTTTGAAAGTAGCATCATCTAGTTGCCAATTTTAAAGAGCTGGAGGCACTGAACACGCCAAGGACAAATAAAATAACTGCAAAGCCCCTGGTACTCCTTGAACAGAGAGACCGTGCTATCCAAGTTGGCTGTGTTGTGCTTTTCTCTGGTTTCTGCCCGTGTCTACCAGTCATCTTCAGACCAAAGGTTAACATGTTGAACAAGCAGGCTACTTGGTCCTTCACTTGAAGCAAAATTTACCTCCTTGCTAGTCTGCTTTTGAAAAACTCGAGCCACATCGAGTGAAACGCCCCCCAAAATTAAACCAGACTCGCCATAAGACTGACAGAAAAAGAATCCAACAGTGACCAGATCAGGGGAAATCAGTTACCTCTATATGTGTTCACAGGGGGAGAGAAAAGCAAAGCTCACTGACATCTATGCAGGATAGCAGAAGTGGGGAACAAGGGAGGGGTGCTCCCAGCTCGCTCCAGGGAGGAAACCCCAAGGGCTCTTTCTCTTAATTCTTCTACTTAGATAAATTTGGAGGAAGACACAACAAGGTGGCCTGAGTAAAGAAACAGCCGGAATTCAAGCAGACTAAACAGTGTTATACGGGGAAGAAATGGTATATGATTTCAGTGTCATTTAATGATGGATACACTTGTTTGGGGGTTTGCTTTCACATTTTTGTATAGTGTATCTTACCAATGGTATATGATTTCAATGTCATTTAATGATGGATACACTTGTTTGGGGGTTTGCTTTCACATTTTTGTATAGTGTATCTTACCTTGGGAGACTTAAAAATCTAGAGAGAAGTAACTCAAAGACATCTTCGAGTGAATTCTCAGCTTAAAATAGTAAATTTAAGTCCTAATATCTGAGAACTTGGATGTATCCCCAAGTAAAGAATAAAAAGTACAAGGAGACATTCTAGACTGCAACATGGTGAGGAAATTAAACCATTTCTCCAACTAAAATACTCTGATTTCACACTTGGAAATAATATTGTCATTAAAAGGACCAGGATGAAGAAATTACTTGCACTGGCTATTGATAAAAACAAGGCTAGGGCGCCTGGGTGGCTCAGTTGGTTAAGCGACTGCCTTCGGCTCAGGTCATGATCCTGGAGCCCCGGGATCGAGTCCCGCATCAGGCTTCCTGCTCAGCAGGGAGTCCGCTTCTCCCTCTGACCCTCCCCCCTCTCATGTGCTCTCTCTCTCTCTCAAATAAATAAAATCTTTAAAAAAAAAAAAAAAAACAAGGCTAGAAGGTCCTCATAGGGAAGAGGATTTTGTAAAAGCAGCCTTAGAACTTATAGTACATGGTGGTACTAAAGCATGAACTTTTAAAAATGAGCATTTGGGGAGCACCTGGGTGGCTCAGTTGGTGAAGTTTCTGCCTTCGGCTCAAGTCATGACCCTGGGACCCTGGGGTCCTGGGATCGAGCCTCATGGAACCCCATGTCAGGCTCCCTGCTCAGTGGGGAGTCTGGTTCTCCCTCTCCCTCTGCCCCTTCCTCCCACCCCCCCTTTCTGTCAAATAAATAAATAAAATCTTTTAAAAAAATGAGCATGTTGGGGCACCTGGGTGGCTCAGTCGTTAAGCGTCTGCCTTCGGCTCCGGTCATGATCCCAGGGTCCTGGGATCGAGCCCTGCATCGGGCTCCCTGCTCCATGGGAAGCCTGCTTCTCCCTCTCCCGCTCCCCCTGCTTGTGTTCCCTCTCTCGCTGTGTCTCTCTCTGTCAAATAAATAGATAAAATCTTTAAAAAAAAAAATGAGCATGCATTTTTTCCTTCCTTTTTTACTCTCCTAGTTTGAAAGGATGCAAGGATGCTGAATCCGATTATGGCAGGGACAGGGGGAAAAAGGGGGGAAGGGACATGAACTGGGGATCTGATGCCAGATTCACTGACTGCAAACTAAAATTTCCAATTCTCAAATGCTGTGTGAACCACTGAAGAACAAAAGAACGTCCAGTGTCCTGGCTCACTGGGTGAAATTTACGGAAGGTGAAATCTCCAGAGGCCCTTATTTCAAAGATTAAATCGGATGACATCTCATGGGCTGTGTAATATTACAAAACATTACAAAACTATTTCACATCGATTCTGTCACGGGAGCCTTACAAACATGAATTCCATTGTATGGACAAGTAAACTATGGCCAGGAGCAGCTGACAGGTATGGCTGAGTTCCCCAAAGCTACTGTACTGCAACAATGGGTTCTCCCTGGAATGGGATAAATAAGGCTCTTGGTCCCACTACATCAATTTCTGGAGAGCATTTGAATATTTTCACATTAGTCCCTACAGTTGTGACACGTGTCTTAAAATTTGTGCCTTAAAATTACCAGGCATACTGGTTAATATGTTCCAAACTAATGGTAGTTTAAGTAATCACCCAAGTTGGGGAAACACAAACCTGGTTCCAAATTCTGGTTCAGCCATTTCGTAAAAATATCAACCTAAAATCTGTGAACCTATGAACCCAACTAAGCTTAAATAGTCAATCATGCTTAGAATTTGTTCTCCCCCAAAAGAGGGCCCAAGGAAAACACCACCACCATCTTCAACTTCCAACTTCACGTAAATCAGTTCTTGGTGTAACTTTCTTTTAACCTTTTCTTCCTGCCCCTTTGGTGGCCTTACCCTGTGGCCCTCTCTCAACTCACAGACCGAACCTAAGAGCCATGTGGCTGGAGGATGACTCCTACAGTCAGAGACATTCTCCAGATGCAGAAGCTGATGTAAGAAATAGAAAAAAACTGACTGGGACAGAAAGAAGGAAGGACGATAACCGTCGTATGTATTCATCTTTTACACCAAAAGAAACTTAAAAGTGAGTGAAAGGCAGAAGAGTTTCTTCTTCCTTTTTCATTCTTGAAATTAATAAAAACTGCAGAAAAAAAAACAAAATGGCGAACGGGTGAGCAGGTGCAACTGAACTTATGTTAAGGTGTTAAAACATGTGAGTCAATGCTTCCTGGGTTTAAGCAACTTTAAGAGACTCACTGATGTAAAGTCACCCGAATTCTGGTCTTATATGAACTCCATGCATACCTCCTTTCTACATAAGAGAACATTCTCAAACTGAGACATCTGAAGTGCTAAAAAGGTGAGATGGCTGTTTAGAGCACTGGTGACTCCCAGAGTTAAATGTCTCCTTGCATTTAGCGCCACCTTGGGCATCCAGCAAAATAATAATTTGAAATACTTTTTATTTAATTAGGTAACTAAATAGCACATAAAGGGAACATTACTTTTTATATACCAAGCACTGTGCTCAAAACTATTTTTGCAAAATCCCATTTAACCCAAAAGGATCTGATAAACTAGGATACCTTCCATTCCTACAGTGAGGTAGGTGCTTCTTTACTTCCATCTTCAAGGGGAAAACAAAGGCTTAAAAAGATTAAATAACTTTCCCAAGGTCACAAAGTTACTAAGTAGCTTAGCCAGAATTTGAAACCAGATCCCTTTTCCCAACTTGGGTAATTACTTAACAACTATACTATACCACACTTTAGAACATATCAGCTAATACTCCTGGTATAAGATTTCCCGATTCATGTTGATACTGGAAAGAAAAGCAACCTGAAAAAACAACTTTGTTTTAAGAAGCTTGTTTTGAATTAAAAGTCATTTTTTTGTGCTGGTAACATGAAGACTGATTACTCTTTAGGTTATAGTAATAGTTACTACCTTATGAATGCTCCATGTAAATGCTTCCTCAGAATTTGGTGTTTTTGTCTATCATAATACAAAGGATAGAAAATATCCAAATGCTGTTAACAGTGAAACTCTCGTATCCTCCAGACCTCTATCTCAAGTTATGAGATAAAGCCACAATGGTCCTGGTCTTCTAATAAAGAATCCTGTCAAGAAATAACTCAAGGAATCTTACCCAAATTGTATATAAAGTATAATTAAGAACCACCCTTCCCCCCCCCCCCAAAAAAAAGCCTGTTTGGAGGATGAACACTGAATGAATCACCACAAATGGACAGAAGGCAGTTAGATAAAGAGACACTATCTCAGATCACTAACTGCCCTTGTTCTTCTTGCCAGGAGAGAAGGAATACTAACATTAGAAACTTCTGGAAGAGAATAGTGTGACACACAAATACCAAAGAAGCTAATACAGGGAGAGGGATGAATACTATGCAGTACCATACACTGTGACACTACAGAAAAAGGAGAGATAGTAATGGACTGACTGGCAAAATATGCAAGTTTTTGCCAACTTCTGGTCTCAGAAGTTATTCTTTTGGGTATATGCTCCTTTATCAAAAATAGCCATTTTCCCACCCCTTCCTCTCCCATCACTGCTCTTGGCTATTTCTAGCTGGGATGTTGAAAACTCTCTACACCTCTCCGTTTATGTGCTATATGAATTTCTATCTTCATGTCATCTGTGTGAGGTTTAGGACAACTGAGTAGAACAAATGGACAAAGGCAATAGTTCTTAAAGTTCTAGACTTAAACCATTCTGATGATTTCAGGTGTTACAGACATGACAACAAATTGCATTGAACTGCATACTTGGAAGTTCTCTTTCCAATTCCCTTTCATCCCCTTCTCATATGTCAAGGACAAAGCCTCATCTGAGCCCTGGTCTGACACCTAATACATGCTAATGTGTATCGTTAACAAAGAAAGAACCTCTCCGGCCCCAATACCCCAGGGAGAAGTAGGCAAGAGAATACAGAGAATTTCTGCCATGGGTCAGCAAATTATGGTCCAAAGGCAAACCTGGCCTGCTGTTGAATTTTGTAATACCCGTAAGTTAAGGAGGGATTTTATATTTTTAAATGATTACAAGAAAAAAATCAAAGAGTAATATTTCACATGAAAAATTTACATGAAAATCAAAGTTCTGTGTCCATAGTTTTCCTGGGACACAGCCATGCCCATTTATCTACGTATTGTTTCTTGCCGATTTGGGATTACAATGCAGGAGGTGAGCAGTTGCACCATAAACCATATGGTCTGTGAAGCCAAAAATATTTACTACGTGGCCCTTTAGAGAAAAATGATGCCATCTCCTGCGTATATCATCATTCTGGTCTGTATAGTATTTATTTTAGGTTACCATCAAGCTCTGGTAACTGATACTGGTTTTTTTTTCCTTTAAGAGATGATGTCAAATTTCTTTTTTAAATAGACATATTCTAACAAGCAAGGGGACTTCAAGGGAGATAAAAGCGAATAAAATATAGGTGGTATTTAGACCAAAATCAGAAAAACGTGAAGAATACGTGAGAATGGCCAAGGTGGAAAAATAATCAACCAAGGAGATGGGTGCAGGCAGGGAGAGGCTGGGACATAAAAGGAAAGACTATGTAAATAAGATATCCAGACGTAGCAATCTGTCTTCTGAGGTGGCAAAGGAGTCTGAAATGTGGACCCCTAGTGGACAGAAGGTCAGGCAGGCTACCCAAGAACATCAGGTTGGCCAGCCTCATCACGGGGAGCAGCGGGTTCTCACGCAGGCCAAGAATTCCTAGCCTGGCAACTGGGGAGACGGTCAGTCCAAAACAACCAAGGCTGTAAGTCAGGTAAAACAAGAGCAGAAGTCCAAGAGGCTCAGCAGGAGTCTAGGCCAAATGCTTCAGAGCAAGTATCTCTTTGCACTGATAATCTCTCCAGTATGACTGGAAGAAGATTCCTTTAGCTTCCTTCACTCTGATGGAAATGTTTCCAAAGTGCAGCGAGCATGAGAGACTTCCTGCATCTTAGAATAAGTTCACATTACTATTGACGACACTCCATCCTCTTCAATGCTTGATATGCACAATGTTTCTTCTTTCACAACAAGGTTTCCCCAACAGTTTGGCTATCGTCTTTTTTAAAATATGTCTTCTGGTACAACAATCTTCCATTACCATATTCATCTCTCATTACTCTTGAATACGCATCTTGTCTGCAGCCTTTCAAGTAAACTTTTTCCCCCAAGACATAATTGTATTGTGGTCTTCCACGAACAACAATTTCTACTGTTGAGTCATAGATACTTTCGTAGCAGTGTTAAAAATTCATCATCTTTTTCTTTCCATATGATTGTTTTTAAAACAAGCTAGTAAAACTTAAAACTTACCATATCTGAAAAAAAAAAAAAAAGGACCTGAAATGCTGAATTTTAAACTTTGGAAATAAGACAAGTACAACCGAATGTCATCTTTTCCAGCGTGGTATTTCAACTGGTCATCATTTCTTAGGTGGATTAGAATTAGTTTTATCTGCTATTGACTCAGAAGGCTGAGACAAGAGGTTCCCAATTTTTTTTAAACCACGATGAACTATTTTTATTAAATTCCAAGCACTCCCACACACAGACACTAAGTTTTCATACTTATTTGTTAAGTATTAATTAGTTCATACAGAATATCTACCAAATTGCCAATCAGAGCTCACAGATTGAAATATTTATGGCCAAAAGCCAAAAAACTTAATGTTTTGGTTAACCCCACAAGTCTTATCTCATGCAAATGACTGAATTAACTTTGGGTCTTCTGAAAACTAAAAAACAGCTCAATAAAGTGTACACTTGAAGCTGTGTACACAGCATCCTTTCCTCCAAACCCCCCTCCCAAACAGGACCAATTGACAGATGGGGAGTCAGGCCATTCTGGGGAAGTTGACTCCACCCTGGCTCCAGTGGTTAAAAAAAAAAAAAAAAATGTCACCTAGGGTATGTCAATTGACATCCTCTTCCTCCCTGGCCATGGGGTGGACCTAACAGGCTGGAAAGCACTCCAATTCGAGCTTCAAGAATTTTTCTGAAATTTTAAAGAAAAGATTCGCTATTTCTCTCTCCTTCTTGGCATGTTCAAGGAAATTTCAAGGAAATCTATGACTGAACAGTTGCCAGGCACTATCTTACAAGTGCAAGTAAGGCCAGTCTGATAGACCAACACTGTGGAAAACAGCAGAGAGCGATGGATCAAGTCTCCCACAGTCTACCTGCTAATAAGGACTTTATTAAGTCTGGTTAAGCCTGCCTCATCTGGACTTTCTGTTGCTTACAACCAAATCCATCCTAACTAAAATTCTGAAATACTCAAGGATTGTATTTCCAAAAGCCCTGGGATTCTGGGACCCCAGGCACTGGGAACCATGCCTCTCATGAGGAGTAGATTTTTATACATTTACATGAGGGTATCAGAATGTGCAAAGTAACCAATTCGTGTTCATGTCAAGCTTGATGAATATTTTTCAGAGTGTTTGTAACTCCAGGTCAGGCATGTCACTGGGAAAACGATAAAAGATAACAACATCAAGAAACTGCCTGATGTCCCTCCTCTAATTCTAAGATGGCTAGGCCTGCTGCCAGGATTATGGTAGAGCGACATGAGATGAGCCGGCTCCAGGTGGCTCACTCATTGAAAATGCTTTCAGCTAGCTCTGCATCAAAAGGCACAACTTAACCATTTCATTAACATCCTTAATTTTCAGAGAAGGGAGAAAATTCATGACCATAGAAGACTTGCTTTAAGCTTGCCATATGAAGTGGGAAACTTTACAAGCAAGATTAGATGATTAAAAAAAACAAAACAAAAAAACCCACATTAAATGCTTTAAATATTCCTATAAACTAGGGAGTCTGTGAGGCTTTTTGGGTTTCTGCCCCCGGGTCTGGAGGAGAGAGACTGTTGGCCTAGTAGAAGAAAATAAAAATCAATGGGGAAAAAAAAAAAGGCTGGTATTTAGGGTTTGCGCTTTGAAGTCCTCAGTTCAAATCAAGACACAACCTATTTGGCTGATTTAAGGATTCAGAAGTTGAGAAGAATGGAGTTTGATGGACAAGGTCAAAAGTGGAATAAAACCCTCACATGTCTCTCTATGCAAAGTAGTCTTAGTTTTTGCTCCATTTGAAGGAGAAGAAAATGAGGTGGTATATATGCAAGTGGATAGGTGAAAGGTGATCATTCCACCAGTGAGCAGTGCCTTCTTGATATGCTGCCTGAAATATGGGAGACAGGGCCCCCAGGAACCGGCTTGGAAGGAGATGTTGACCAGAAAGAGAAAGCTAACCTGGTGTTTTTAAGAAATATGAGCAGGTAACAGAAAGCAGAGAGGTAAGAAGAAAGAAGAAAACAGGAGGGAAGAGAGGAGAACAGAAGGGACAAGTTAGGCTTCTGGAGGTCATTGATCTATGGAGAAAGTGGTTCAAGGACAAATTTAGTGGGGGCAAATAGGTATTTTAAGAACAGTGCTGTTGAACATGTGACTCTAAACTTCTCTGATACAAACTTCCTGGAACTTCCTAAACTCCAATGTCCTCTATGAGTTGTGTGAAAGGAAATTATGGACAGGAGCTAACTTCCAACTCCAAGAGGAGAAAAGAGAACAGCAGTGAGAAGAGAGAGTATCAAGAGTTCTTTAACCAAAATCAATCATGAAAATGAAGTCTCCAGGAATCCTCATTGGAATTCCCACAGGGAATAAGATAAAGGTTCAAGCCAATTTTATTAGAATCTCAAAAGTCAGGGTGACCTCAGTTGATTAATGTCTTCTCAACCCATTATGACAAAGCTCTCAGTAACATGGTCAACTAGAGACTCCCAGGAGACACGTGAATGCTATCCCAACATTGACACGGTGTGAAGACCTGCACCATTTTGCTAAATCTATTTTCTTAAAATGAGTGTCACCACCCGTAAAGGATTCACATGAATTTCACAGTACTGGCAGTATGAGTAGTGGGTGGCCCTGAAGCTTTTTAAGGTGTTACAAACCATTCTAACCCTTTAGTAAATGTCCAATGTAAGGAATCAAGACAAGAAGTAGAAACTGAAGTCTACCAACGTGGGAGGCAAGTTTTGCCAGGGTGACATTTTATAGAACCTGAAAGGAAATCACTTTGTGGCTACTTGAAAAGGGGGGTGGCACTATCTCATTCTCCAATCAATATTACCAAACAGCCTTCAGCAATAACATTTCTTTGGTTGTCAGAAAAAAAAAAAATTAAAGACCTGGAAGTCTTAACCGTTACCGTTATTAGTAATTAAGAAGAGGTACAGGGAAGAAAAAAAAAATTCTTAACCACAATCACTGGCAAAAGCAATGAAAGCAACGAGCTTCCCATATGCATTTTAGCAGATGAATGGATTTTCAAAGAAGAAAAATATCACCCCAAATGAAAAGTTAACACATTTATTGACCACACTCTTAGCCCATATTTCACAACATAATGGTAATCTTGCTGAATTCTGTAAAATCCTATTATAGATCATTTAGCATTTACTATAGCATTTAAAGCAGCCAGGCTTCTGTGTTGGAATGCATTTGTTGGGGGGAGTATAAAATTCTATGTGTTGGGCTGAACCTCACACACTCTAGAAGGGAACTCCACTTTCCTCTACTGCCCTCAAGTTGTAGCACACAGAGCAGAATCCTCCCGAGTCGGCCACTCCTGGGACAGACTGATACCCAGCCTCTCCCCACTTGCTAACTGAGGTGGGAAAGGCTCCCAAGTGTACATATGTGTGCTTAAGGGAACAGTGCATGCTCATGATACATATACAAATACACAGTGATACATATGAATGTATATAGGAATACATATATAAATATGTACATGAATATGTATACAAATATGAATATGTATAGGTATGTGTCTGAAGCGTGGCCTACAAATCTGTCATCTTCAATGTGCAGAAAGATTTTTCTTTATCTCATAAGGCTGACTTATTTCCTGATCTCCTTCTCCAGCCAGTCTTTCTTCTCCCCCCATCACTAAATGTACCAGTCTCTCTCTCTCTATATATATACTTATTTCCTTGGCTTCCAATCCACATCTCCAGCCCAGTTACCTTCCCAAGGTTATGTTCAATGTGTATTTCATCATCTTCCAGAAAGATTCTGCCTGAAATTAACTCTTGCACCTAACATGGTATCCAAACCTCTGCTCATCGCTTCCCAGCCTGTCCCTCTCCTCTTCTGGGAACAAGTGCTGGGAACACTGATTTTCCCAATCGTCCATCATCCTCAGACCAAGTCCCGTGGATAAAACTTCACGGGTTTTTGTACACATCCCCCCATCACTGTCTTTCCAACCTTTTCAACTACCCAGAGTTGAAAGACTTGGGTTTCGGCTCTTCAGAAACATCACAATTTCCTCTAATTTGGGCTCTCCATATATTCTATGAAACAATGACAAATGAACTTTCCTGGAGCTCCGCTCTGACCAAGAGAGATCTGTGCTCATAAAAACCCTGTTCATGCCCACTGGCTGTGTAATCAGAATCTTCAAAAGGCTGGTCCTTGAGTCACAGAGCCAACTGTAAATCATGGCTCCATCTCACCACTTTGTGCCTCTGGAAAGATCACATATCCTTTCCACGACTCAATTTCCTCACCTGTATGGTAATCTATGGATAGTAATAGTACCCCCTTCATTGGATTCGTATACGGAGTAAAACATAATGAACTGGAAATCACTATGCTTGATGCCTTGTCCATAGCAAATGTTATCTGCTATTACTAATAGTAAATAACGGTACCAAATAAATCACTTGCTTGTGAACTCAATTTGAAGTTCTCCATGGTAGTATGTCAACTACCTTTCCAACTCATTTTCTCTCTTCCTCTTTATGAACTCCATGTCCTAGCCAAAGGGAATTATTCATTGTTCTCCTCAATTATCATGCTTTTTGGTCTCTGTTGCTTATTCATTCTGTTCCCAAGAACCAGAAAACCACATTTCTTCCCCTAACCCAAATACCTCAAGCTCACCTCTTCAGGAGGCTGCAGCTTAAATTCTCCATGGGGTTAAAGAAATATCTCACTTCTCTAAACACTTTATTTTTTTTTAAAGATTTATTTATTTATTCATATGTCAGAGAGAGAGAGAGAGAGAACAAGCAGAGGGAGAAGCAGGCTCCCTGCTGAGCAAGGAGCCCAATGCAGAACTCGATCCCAGGACCCTGGGATCATGACCTGAGCCGAAGGCAGACGCTTAACCGACTAAGCCACCCAGGTGTCCCTAAACACTTTATTTCTAAAGACAGCATCTGAGTACGAACTTATGTCTTCTCAAAATTGTCTACAGCAAATTTAGACATACCCTGAGCTATCAGATCCATAAGCAAGGAATAGGGTACAGGTGAAGGAATCAAAAGATCATCCCCTGCACACTCCTGGGCATCATGCATCTCTTGCAACACTGAAGTCAAACACCGGCTTAATAACTTGATCACTTACTGGTTAGTAAATATATCACCTTGTCTTGGTTAAGTTAATGTCAATACAATTGTTAACAATCAAGGATTTTATACCGAAAATACCAAAAAGTATACTTCTTTTCTTTGCCCGTTATAAAATAAGCCTTTTAGATGCTTTAGTAAGCCATTTTGAGAACAAATTTTGGCTGTCAGTGAAACCAGCTCATACCTAAATGACTTAATATTGCCTGTAATCTGCCTCTTTGAATTCATATTGTTTATTCCACAGAATATATATAAACTCCTTACAGTGGAGTGTGAACAAATGTATACCAATTCTCGAAAGTGACATATGCATCTGTGATTATTACACATTATCAGCTCAATAACCACACCCATGTCATCTTCAAATGGTATTTATTAAGGACCCATATGTTCCTGCTCATGACAAAAACAAAGCTGCTGTTCAGTTCAGCTTCTATTTACTTCAACGTCTAATGCTCTTAAGAGAATGGGTGGTTCTCTGTTATTGAAAAAGTTTGTAACTGTCAAAACAAGAAACCGACTTGGTTATAGTCAGAGGCTTATAATGCCAATACCAAACCACTGCCAGAACATACACTAACCAAAAAAAAAAAAAAAAAAATTCCGTCAATTTTTCCGCTTGAAAGTCTGTTTCTATGCATTGCCTATATATCCAGCCAATTCAAAAGGGATGAAAAGTAAAAATCTTTTGCTGTCATGTAGCCAATACAGCCAGTGGATTTCCTTTTCTAACTTTATTTTTTGAATGTCCTGTAGACTCATCATAAATCATTTCCAATCTAATTTTCCTGCTTCCCAATTTTAACTGTCGGCCTTATTTAAAGAATTGCCTCTATATTTAACAGATTCCATATCCATTCTGAGAGCTAGTAAGCTAAAAAAGAGTGTGTTGTTCTAAAATGCATCATTCAACTGCCTGACTCTTGAAGCAGCTTAAATGTTCAACGTCCAATTGTCTTACCTAGCAGTGATTTGAAAACTACATATATGACTTCCCAGTAATAAAGAAAATCACAGTTTAGCGCACGTTCAACACCTAGGTTTCAGGTGAGATGATTTATCAATGTGCATTCTCTCAACCCAGCCTGAGTGTACAACACTTCATCGACGACAAAAAACACGAGTATTTAACAGAACACACTGCCAATTTTCTTTTTCAGTGAAGTAAGATACACATTGTAACAGTGGGCACTTTTTTTTTTCCCCAACCAGTAGGCTATTATGCCTTTTATTAAAATTAAAAATTAAATAAGGCTTCCCAAAACAAAGGTAACAGTTGACACTTAGTTGCTTTCAAGAGTCCTCTGGGGAGAAAAAGGAAGAGGAAAAAAATGCAGTGGCAGTTACAACAAATTAACAACATATAATAAAAATGCCATAAACATGCGGCATACGTCATAAATCTAATCAAGTCTACAAGGCGGGCAGATAAAAATGATTAACTGCCACTACCCTTGAAAAGAAAAGAAAAATTTTGTCCCTTGTTATTCATCACAGCTAATGTTCTGACCCTAAATCTAACATGTAGATCGAATGATCTTTAGAGTAACACACTGTACCAAAGAGAATGGCCTTTTCACTTCCTATTTTATTTTCTGAGAAACCAAGAAAGCACAAATTCTAGTGCCACTTTTTCATTAAAGGTGTGGCTTTTGGGGGCATTAATAAAGGTTCTCAGAGTCTTTATCAACAGAAAAAGAAGTAACAATAACAACAGAAAACTCCCCTAGTCTCTGTGTACTGACAGGACAAATGTACAAAAATATTACCTGTCTCAAGGTAACATTCAGTCACTTTTTATTGGCTAGCTGCATTCTTTCCTGATTCTGATAAGTTACCAATTCAGCCAAGGCCTCCAGCCAATGAGGAATATATATGCTAAATCTGTAAGGTGTGGAGATGAACTTCACGGGAAGGAAATAATAGGAAAACGGCAGCTTGCTCAAGAGGTAGGTTCTGTGGCGTAACAAAGGCTTGGATAACTTCCATGACAAAGACTATCACCTTGACAGGTAGCAGGTCTGAGAATGTTCCTTAGAGTTAAGATTCTCCAGGCAGATCCTCTGTGACAAGAAGGGTTACCTAGAGTGAAGATTAACACGATGATGTGTAAAAAAATAAAAAATTACGATTTTTTTTTTTTTAAAGCTGAAGAGGTTCAAATGAACAAACTCCTACTTGTTCCTTAAAGGAAAAACACAGAGCTTTCAGAAACATCTCCTCTGAGAGATGTAAAAGAATATGAGTAAATTATAACAATTAAAAACCATTAAAGATAGAATAATTGAGAATACCTGTTTGGGTAACAATGACTTTCTTGAATTCCTCATAACAGAGGCTCTATTTTTAATCACCCTTTCTGCAAAAACTTGCATAATTTAACAATAATTGCGGATTTTTAATTTTTATACATCCACAAGAACATAAAGTGAAAACCATAAATTATATACTAACTCCAGCTGTTAAATGTTGGCATTTTGTCTTAAAAAAAAAAAAAAAAGTTCAAAAATCTGTTTCCTTAAACCAAGGAAATGTGGGAAAAGGCCATCCTGCCAGTGGAAATCTTCAGCAGCAGAAAAGCTCCTGCTGTGGTTTCTTGCCGAGGCAGCAAACTCTACTGAAAGAGAAGTTGCTGCCAACTCAAATACTGTTTGCTTTCACACCCAAGAACAAACTGTGTGCATGGCGGAGGCATCCGAAGGGCTGGGGGCAGCAGCTGGAGGGGACTGCAGAAAGGTAACCGTGGTGTCAGAGCTACTGTAAACTGGTTCTCGAGTTTCTATCAGCAAGTCAGCATCCCAGAAAACAACCCGGTGCCTTCTCCGGCGGCTCAGAGCCCTCAGTCAGTACCTGCCTGCCGCAATTCAAAACCTCCTTTTTCCAAGTCCCCAAGCCAAGGGACTTTTCAAAGAAATCACCCAGACAAATAAAACGCACACTCCTTCGGTGCGCTTCTAAGGGCCGGCAAGGTTCAGGTTTAAATGGGAGTAATGAGGAATGTCCCTGTCTCGGGGCGACATGCAACCTGCTTTCTCTGTAAGCAGGAAATGCGAAGGAGGTGTTCACTGCAACTTGTACACCAAGGGCAGAAAGTTCTGCCATCGCAAATATTATGAGTCCAAGGGTTTTCTGCCCCAAAGACCCTCCAAGTTACCTGGGTGCCCCCACGGATGGCTGTCACTAGGGATGTGCCAGGGGGAGTCAAGGATTCTGCAAGGAAGAAAAAACCACCCAAGTCTCCAAAAAAAAAAGACACTTCCACCATGACGACTTTCTGTTCTAGTTTCAAGTAAACAAAGGCCAACTTCTTGTTGGGATAGTACCGTTGAAGCCACAAATGTAAAATGGTCAAATAACAAAGATTTTTTTTTTCTTTCCTTTGCCCATAGTGTTTTGAAATAATAGTTACAATTATCATGCAGTTGGTTAAATTGGTCAATTTCATGCCATGTATATTTCACAATTAAAAAAAAAAAGTATTGTGCAATGCCACGGTGGTGAAAAGGAAAGAGCCCTCGGTCTGAGCTATCTGTTAGGAAATTCTGCCTCCCCGTGCCTGGCATGCTGCAATTCCAGAATCAAACACAGTTAATCATTTTAAGGAAGAATCCTTTCCAAGGTAGAAAATCACAGTGTTTCTTTGAAAACCCCTACTCCATCTACTCCCCCTTTTTCCCTAAACACTGTTATTTAAAACAGCTCACAAAAAAGTCCTGGGTGCAACACATGTATATGGAGGAAATGGTGACTCTGTGTGAATGGAAGATCTAAATATTCGCCGTCTATAATAAGAAAGTTTACCTAGGGCAAAAATATCACATACTCCCAATTCCAGATTGGATCCAGTAAGGAGTCAGTATTAAGAGTCAACTTTATTGACTTCCCCTAGTTTAAAATTAGAAACCTTTTTCTTACTGTCTTAACCACCCACACCTACTGCCCCCACCACAAGAAGTTTAATGGTTTAGACACAGGTTAAAAAAAAAAAAAATCTGTCCAACTAAACAAAGACTGCCTTTCTTCCCAAATAAAAAAGAGTGTAAGAATTTGCCAACTGTTCCCCCAAGATACAATCCTATAGCAAATTCTTCTTGCCTCGAGAATGATTGATGTGATGTCCTTCCCCTCTGTCAACGCTCCCTACCTTGTCTGGTCGCTGGTGAAAACCAGGAAGCCACAGATACACACTTCGGGCTTTTGCTTGTGCGGGCCTCAATTCTCCAATGCCAGGCTGCCGCCAATGTCCTTGCAGCCAATGGTAAACAGGCCACAGGGTTCAAGTTAACTGCGGAGCGTTACCACACTGAACATCTGGTCATGAATGAACGGATTGCCCACTAACTCTCAGCATTGGGCAGCTGATGAAAAATTCAACATTTTCCTTGTTGGCACAGTTGTTTTGGAGAATTCTCTAGAGCTTCCTGAATTATATTAAGAAAATTTCACTGCAGCAATCTATATCTGTGAGAACAGCTGGTGTTGAAAGGGATCTGCTGCTCTCTCTCCGTGCTGGGGGACCTCGTGTTGGATCAAGACAGTTTTACTACATTTGTCCTTGAAAACGTAGCCTTCGCTCTGAGGTATCGGGCAAAGCAAATGGCAGGAAAGGCAGCTCCCGGTTGCTGGATTCCACACAAACGAACCTCTTAATTCAGGGTGAAAAATCTATTACCCAGCTGAGAGGACAGTAAGATCGAAACGGTGCATGACGAAGACCTGTCTCAGAATTTCCCTTAGAGAAAATATATCCAAATGGTCATCAAAACTATGGCTGAGGTCTGTGATCCGATTGGCCTCGTTAGCCACTGGACATATTTTGAAGATTTTCAGTACGAAATAATAGTCCTTGACAAAACCCAACGAGATGCAACGTGTCCAAATATTAGTTTTGCACCACATGATGGATTTTAAAGTTAGCTAAGTCTTTTATTAAACCTAAGGATGACACAGTTCTAGCAAATCACATGTAATATGTTCTGTTATGTTCTGCACTGGAAGAAGCCACATTGACAGAAGTGGTCCACTGATGCCTGAGAAGAGAAATTCTCTAAAAATATAACAGTAGCGTTTAAAGAAATTAACTTGTTAATGGATATATGTGATATATTATTATTCTTTTTGCTGAAAAAAAAGGAAGTGGTAAACTTAAGTCAAGCTAAATTTAGGCTATTATCTATGCAGCATAAATTTCACTTCTGTGTATAAATGCTAACTTGCATATTTCTCCATGGTAACTAAACTATGATTAAAACAACAGTGAAACCAGCCTTTAAAGCCACCTGTTTAACTAGGAACAACCTAATTTACAAAAATACTTAAACTTTGGAAATTTCATGGGCATCTCTATCACGCTTTTCCCGGTAGAAAGCTCACTTTTCCATGAACACATAATTGCAATGTACTTGGCCTGGGTCGCGATCATTCTTTTTTTAACTGGTGTAATTTTCCCATGTATTGTTCACTCTAACATAAGCGGTATTTAAGATTATAAAGAAGAAGACTCTAATAACTCTTTCCAAAAAGGAAGTGATTTTACCGCTTGGAAGGGATTAATTTACCTAGAAAGTATCTCCCACATTTCACAAAAAGAACGAAAGGAAATTCCACACTGAGTGACGATTTGAGATGGCAAGCCACATTTACACCAGTTTTTTTCTTTTATTGAGATAGCCTTGTAATTTACTAATGAAGAAATGGGCTATTTTATTGATGAAATTAAAGAAATAATTATAATATGTCCAAGAATAGTAAAAATGTAGGTATAAGCAGTATTTTCTTATTTAATTATAAAACATAAAAGTAGATTTGAATGTGAATCATTTTGAAACCTTAGAATTAGGTTTAGAATTTAAATACTGAAAACCCCTTGAAGTCGAAACATAATCATAATAGGTCAGGTTTGGTGTGAAAATCATGACTCATGTTCATGACACATATTCAGAAATGCCTCATACTAAAACTTTATTATAATCAAAAATTGATCCTCAGGTTTTTTTTTTTTTTTTTTCGGTCTCCTGGTCTTTACATGATGTAATGTCTAAGGCCACATTTCACACTGTTAAGTAATGATGACTGTGTAAGACTCATGATAAAAAAAAACTCATAAAATGTCACAATTTATAATTTTATGTATACTTGCCTCTGTAATATCACGTACATTTGCACAGTGGATGCTAATTAGATAACAATGGTATTACTATAATGTCTATAAAACCTGCCTTTAAAACCAAATTCTGTTAAAAATAGTCTTTTTAAGCTGACATAGCCCATTTCCAGGGTCATATTTAAAATAATTAGCACCACTGCGAGTAAATGTTCTAATAAAACTCGAAAATGACTTTCTAAGCAGAATGCAAAATTCTCTAAAACTTAACAATAAAGTCTTCCAGTAATCTGAGATCATCTTTCCAAGGGATGTCTATGAAATCAAAAGAGTAGAGTAAGATCTTAAAATTCAGACTCCCTAGGGCCATTTACATGGCTCCTGAAACTAATCTTGGAAAACCAAACCAATGGAATCTGTTATCCTTGCTGATTCCTTTTTTTTTCTTTAAGATTTTATTTATTTATTTGAGAGAGACAGTGACAGATAGCACAAGCGGGGAGGAGAGGGAGAAGCAGGCTTTCTGCTGAGCAGGGAGCCCCTGACTTGGGGCTCGATCCCAGGACCCCAGGATCATGACCCGAGCCAAATGTGGACACTTAACCGACTCAGCCACCCAGGCGCCCTACTGTGGCTGATTCCTTGACACACACAGATGTCCTGCTAAGCAGAGCGAGAAGTTCTGAGAGGTGGATGGAGACAAAAGCCGACTCTTGCACCATAAATGTCAACTACCTAGACCCAATTTCCACAATAATTACCTTCTCCCAAAGAACAACATGTAAACTACTCATCTCCACAAGCCTAAATCCAAGGTGACCAGGAGTTATCTTTGAAGGCACGGAATTTTTGTCTTATAAAAACTACTGTGATCCTCTTTAAAGACAAGCCCTTAAAACTAACAGTAAACCTTCTTTTTGGACTTTCCCATATTTCAAAGTCAGCCCAGCTAAGAGATAAGTAATCTAGGGGACAGAATCCCACAGGTGGGGCCATGTGTTCTCACATTCCAGACCTTAAAAAAGGTCAGGTACCTATCAATGTGAACCAGTATCTAGGAACCACTTACTGAATAAGGTAACTATATACATCATCAATGTATCTGCTAGGTCTTTCCACAAGTAATAGAAAAACTCCTTAATGGATAGAAAAATACATTTTTATAATTAAAAAAAATTAGGTATTTTTAGCAGGTAAGGTTATCAACTGAGAATTATCAATCACAACAGCTACATAATATCTGCATATGATTTTGCATTTACCAAGTAGTCATCTTGAGCCCTAAGTCATTTCAACATTATACCAACCTTGTGTCAAAGGTATTATCAGTCCATGATGATACGATTCGTTGGGGAAACTAAATAGCTTGTCCCAGCACAGCTGAGACTTATCTTGGGACTCCAATTCCAGTGCTCCATTTGGATAATACTTCTTATTTAGAGAACTGCAGTGGATAAATCCAGGTAAAATCACCCATTTTCTTTCTAGTTAATACCTGGAGACTGCTTAATTGATTCAACTACACAGCTTATGACTGAAAAGATTCCTGGTTCTCTTTTAGCTTAAAAATAATAGAGCAACCAGACTCAGGGATGACATGATCATGGTCTACAGACTCCAAGATCAGGCACCAACTAATTCTCTTGCCCAACCAATTTCCCCTCTCTATCTTGTACACCTCATTCTGGCCACACTGGTCTTCTTTCTGTTCCTCAAATTCACCAAGCTTGTGGCACCTTAGGGTCTGAGCACTGGTTATTCCTAAGCCTGGAAGGCTTTTCTCCCACGCTTCTCCTGGTTGCCTCCCTCTTGCCATTCAGATCTCAGCTCAAACGTCACCTCCTCTGAGAAGCCTTCCCTGGCTACCTTCTCTAAAGTGGCCCAGAGGCAGTCTTATTCCACCGCCCTGTCTTATTTCTCTGCATAGCACTTTTCTCTGATACTATTCTTTGTTGTGTTTAGTATCTGTTCCCAACTAGGATGTCAGCCACACACCAGCAAGGTTCTTGTGGTGTTGTGAACAGTTACACTCCTGGCATACAAAGTCTTTAATAGATACTTGTCAGATAAATGAATGGATCATATCCCACATCACATCAGTCCCCAGTAACATATTCTCTCCAAGAACCCAAGTCCCTCTGATATGGTCAATGTTTGCAAATTTTCTGTATGAATGGGGGAGGGGATTCTATTTACAAATTACTTGTCTGCTTCAAAATGTGTTTTCAATGCCCTGCAAAAGATACACTGAGTAAGAGACAACTTTGAACCATTGGGAAACAGAAATGGGTTACAGAATGCTGAGTTTGGTTATACAAATCCTTTTCACATTAATTAATCATTCCATACACAGGAGGAAGCCCAGAGGAGAAGGAGCAACCAGGGTCTCAGTGAGAGGGAGGTAGTCAGCAGAGTTGAGTCAAGGCCTCCCTTTACTCTGGTGCCAGGCTTCAAGAACCCGTGAGTGCGGCCCAGGACAGCATCAAAGCACAGTGACAATCCTGCAATGTCGTGAGCACTGACCACACAGAGCAGGGGCCTCCCTGGGGGTGGGGGGTGGGGGGGATGTCACCAGAAATGTGCTGCCCAATGACAGCAAAAATACCCAGCCCTGACTGTGTGCTCACCCTGGGCCAGGCACCCGGGAAGCTTCTTCTATACACTATCCCATTTAGCCCTTATCTCAAGATCAGGATGTAGGCACACTATTATCATGTCGTTTTTGCAAATGAGGAAAATGATCCTGGAAAGTTTAAGTACTGTGATCCTTGCAGGGCCAGGATCTGAACCCAGAAGTCTGAGTCAAGGCCAAAGCTCTTATCCCATTTGTTTGTGTCCAGGGAAGGCAGGCTTTCTAACAAGCGCTCCATAAAGCCTTTAGGAGCCCTGGTCAGGTAAGATCAGGCCTGAGCAACCTGGCTTCAAGTAACAGAGATTCTGGCAGAGTAAGGAAAGTCAGCAACTGAAAAGTCACAGCTAGTGACAACGAAAGAACAGGTATGTACGGGCAGGGCCACCGACATAAGCTGTGGGGTCCAGAGTAAAATGAAGATGTGGACCCCTTGTGTGCAATTATTAAGAGTTTCAAGATGGTGGGGCACTTGGGTGGCTCATTCAGTTAAGCTTCCAACTCTTGATTTCAGCTCAGGGTAATGGGATTGAGCCCCGTGTCAGGCTCTGCACATAGCGGGGAGTCTGTTTCTCTCACCCTCTCCCTCTGCTCCTCCCCACACTCATGCTCTCTCTCTCAAATAAATAAATCTTTAAAAAAAAAAAAAAGACCTTCAAGATGGTGACAGCAGCACATTCTACCAAGGGAAAGGCCCTTTTGATCACAGGGCCTGGGGTGGCTGCATGGGTCTCACGACCATGAAGGCAGCCCTGGTTCTAAGTACTTTCTGTCTCTGAAACTTAACTCCCTGCATTTTCATTTCAGTCCTCTCTTTATAAGGGTCAATACATGAGTCATAAAGAACATGTGCATTCTAAATGAAAGAGACAGTCAAGGGATAGAGAACACGTGCGAATTTTTCTGACTTGATTCTCTCAAGTGTCAAAGGGTTGGGTATGAGCCATCAAGTGGCAGTCTCTGGAATTACATGATGGATGCCTGGGAGACAAAAATCAATTTGGAAGGGACTGGATCTAACTGGATTCTCAGGCTCCAAACTTTAAATTAGGGGGATGGCAACAAGCCATCTAAATTGCTCTGTTATTTACGTGGACACGTATTTGCAGTTTGGGAAAATTTTATCTGGATGGATTTGCTGGTGATCTCCAAGTGATATGCTGAATGCAGGCTACCATCCAAGTGGTTCTTGTGATTCATTCTACAAATACTTCCCAAATGTACATGATGTGTCAGGTAATGTGACAGGACAATTCCTGCCTGCATGGAACTTACAGACCAGACACAGGGGAATAAACATTAAGTAATATGACAAATACTACAAACTGTAATCACCAAGTACGGTAAATGTACAAGAACTCTCAAGTCTGTACTTCCATGACAGAGAGCACGAGGAGGACCTTATACCTTCCACTGAGAATAGGGCAGTGTTACGAACACCCCAACAAACCTCTCGCTAGCCTCACCGAGTTCATCTAAAAAAAAAAAAAAAGGCTAAGTCTTCCATTTATACTACTTAAAGCACTTTTCTGTCTGCCCTGGAAGAGACAGAAAAATTCCTATGTCCAGCCCAGTGCGGGGTTCCACACTACACAGACCCTGTCCTACGGTGTAACTCTCTTCCATACAAAATTTTACAGGGAAGTGAAGGAAGAAGAAGGAGAAAGTGGAAGGAGGGGGTGAGGAAGAGAGGGAGAGGAAGGAGAGGAGGGAGAGAAGAGGGGGGGAAGAGAGGAGAGCAAGTACAAAGAAACAGATCACTACCTTCTGACCAGAGCATGACTTTAAGAAATAACCACTTTCTTCTTTATTTCCGCCCCCCTTCCTCCTCCAAAAGCTCGAGAACACTCTTCAAACCACTCATAGCTTCTATCACTCCAGGGTCTTAACATTATTTTAACAGAGCTTTGCAAGTGCAAATAATACTAAAACCAGAAACAGTGCCTCTTCCTTAGAAGCATCCATCGAATCTGAGCGTATATATGTCAAGTCCACGAGTGTGATACGTATGTCAACAGCGTGTAAGTAATATCTTGTCTCCACCAGCTTCTGATCTCTTTGAATTCTCAAATGAACCTCTCGCTCACTCCCTCGCTCTTTTTGAACCGTGCTGGACAGAAGTGTTAGAGAGTTCAGTTCTCGCTATGAGGCACAAAACAAATGGAAGGATCTCTGCCAGCCCTTGAGTCTCACGAGTTTCTTTTAAACACCTACTTTGCTGGTGTAAGCTAATGCGAACCTTTCTCACCCTGTTTGAATTCCAACGTAAAATTTGTACACAACAATAAAACGTGTGGCTCATTTGTCATGCTTCCATGAGCTACTATGTCACTCACACCACGAACCACAGGCTGGGTGTGCAGAGCGATTTCATTCCTTTTTCACATCACTCAATTGAGCCTTCTGTAGAAAAGCTTTTAACAACCACATCTGGCCTTTAATAAATCACTGCACTTTGTCTTCCTGCCAAAACTCCTCTTTTATCTAACTTACATCTTCATGATGAGATAGGAAATCACGCGTTATGGTGGTGACAAACAATTGTAATTATGTCATTAGTAGCCATTTAGTCGACAAAGGTGCTCAAAAAGGAAATATAATGCACAATAAGAAATCTAGGGTAATACAGTGATCACAGTTCTAATCCGCTTTTACTTCATGAGTGTAAAAAGCTGGCATAATTCTTGGGCACAGCATGCATTAACAGCATACCACTTTATGAACTATGTAGCTATTTTATTCCCCTATCTACTTAAAAATAAAAAAGCATTTAATAGCTTGATTTAGACATAAAAGTTATTTGTGATGCCTCGCTGATTATAATATTTATTTTTCGACTTTTCGTAGAAGTGACTTTTTGTGTTAGGAAAGAAACTCGAGCAACTGGGGTTTAGGAAATGTAATGGCCATATAAGTGCATGTGTGTGCACACAGACATGGGAATACACTCTGGTGTACATGGATGAGTGCATATATTATGGAGATGTGTGCGTATGTACATACACACATTCCTACAGGAGTCAACCCATAAGGTAATACATTCTCGAAGGACCCTAAGTACTGAAGAAAAAACTATGCAAGAGAGCGTTTTTTCAATGGGCTATTTATCCTGTATCCCACCACCTCCCACCATGTAGATGAGTAATAAGAAATTCCAGCAGGTTTCAAATTAAGTAACTATTTGGGTATTGCTAAAGTTCTAAAAATCCTATACATTCCTCCAAAGTCAATAAAAATCAAATGCCTGATTCTGCACAGACCAGAGCTCTATGATCTACCCAGACTGAGCTACTAGTTGCATCTTGGGGAGAAGAAAGGGGTGGGGGTTTGGGAGGTAAAACTTATGATAATCTACAGCCTATTGAGGTGGAACATGAAGAAATGTCCTCTCTTACCATATCTCCACCTTTGAAACGCATAAACCTAAAACATGTAAGTAAAAAAACCCGGAAGGCAATGTGCTCAAACTTTAACAGGAGCAAAATCATGTCATGTGGGACCTCAGCCAGCCACGTGGACCTCCCCACATCTTACAAACCCTCACATTATTGTGAAATCTCTACACGAGAAGAGCTTTCAATCAAGTCATTTAAAAATGTCCCTTTGTTAATACAACAAACATCTAGTAAATGCCTACTATGTTCCTCGTCAATCTGTTCATCCCAAAATAATTAAGATGTAGACAACAGTGATAAAAAGTTAAAATGGGAAATACTGATGCCAAATCTAATTAATCCAATGTTAACAATTATGACCATTATTTCCACACATGGACATTTTTTCTAAATGATAAGCTTTTAGTTTTCACCTTGCACTTGGCAGTGCATTGCTTTTCTGGGAGGGTATGAGGCTGAATTCATAAAAATTTTTAAAAATTAAAAAAAAAACTCCTATCTTCAATATTGAGGTAAATCTTGTTGAAATCCTCCACTGGTTAATTAAGCACAGGATAGGCACAAATGCACTGAAATCATTTGTTTCAAAATTTTAATAAACAATATAAAAACCAGGTACTTAATTGGATCGGGTTTATGACACAGATCTTGTCTGTTTCATTTATTTACATAGAATCAATGTTTCACATTTCCTTTTATCCGAATATAAAGTGTCCAATTTCAAAAGATGCTTGTGAGAGAACAGAAGCTGGATTATTTTTCCAGAAGTTTTGTGAAGAAAAGAAGAAACTCCCATATCCATGACACACATTGTCTAAGACACTGACTCCCCCATTTTTCAATATACTGGGGGAGGAATTAGAAAGTGACCATTACAGACAAGGACAGAAAGTAAAATTAGAATAAGCAGAGGCTTTAAGAGAACACATGAGCGGGAGGGAAGTCTAAATTCCATGAAAACAGAAGGGGCTTCAGCCAAATTGATGTATATGCTACCCGCTTGATTCTCCCTTCATCGGGCTAAGGTCCGAGGATATCTTTTAGTACTGGAGTCCTTGCTACCCCCACTCAAAAAACTTTGACATTTAGAATTTTATTTTTCTAAGAAAAGCTTATCTGGAACTCACATGCTTCTCTAGTTACATATGAAAGAAATTGTACTCACATCAACATTATCTTTATTTATCAACTCCCCTGCACCGTGCCCCATGGGTACCAGCAGTTCAAAAGTTCAAAAAGGTTTTTGAAAATAAACCAAGATAGAAAACAGGCACCAATTCCTATTTGGAACTTACATTCTCGTGCCTTCTAGCATTCTCTGGATGATGGATCAAGAGGAATGATAAAAGATAGTGAGGCAGCTGCCAGGGGAGGGTATCAGTTGGTGTGGATGGCATTTCTCATGCTGACTGAAAAATTCATCTGGTCCCCACAAGCTGTCAGGCCTAAGCATGGGACAGATCTACATATCACACCTCAGGATGAGAAGGAACAGTGGAGGCCTCATTCACTCAGAAATTCTTCCTCCCTTTTATTCTTACATTTTTGTTTTCTTTCACTCTGTTTTTGTGTGCTGTTGCTTCAAACATTTCTCTCTGGGGCTCTCTTAGCCCCCCAAAAGGAATGGCAGAGAAAGCTCAAAACCAGCCTGTGTGTGGGGACAACCCTCGCTGGGCTCTCCTGCTGGATTAATTGGTGGATGCCTTCCTTCTCTAAACCATGTCACTATCTGAAACAGAAAATGAGGCTCTTGCCATTCAAACAATGTAGTGGGATCTCTCTATTCAAACAGATGAAATCAATGGACACAATGCGTCATGAATTGTCTGCTACAAGATACTAGAGCCCTAAGCAGACCATTACTTCCTCTTGAGGGCACCAATGCAGTCCGGCTCAAATAAGCAGTTCTTGGACAGAGCTATCCTCCTCCACTTCCTCACCAGACTGTAGACTCCTTGCGGAAAGACAGGACAGACCAACATCTTCCTCCTTGCTGTGGAGGCAAGTTCCGAACTGAGGAGCCGTACATCTTGGTAAGTACAATTCATTCTCCTAGTAATTCTACGTCTTGGTCCTTAAGGAAACTCTCAGGCATGCCTACGCTGTTCACCGCAGTAAAAACAAAATTATAAATGCCCACCGACACCGGAATGTATAAGCACAAGGTATGGTTCAATGACAGAATATCTTGTAGACTTTTGGCAAGGTAAGTTAGAGCTATACGTATGAACACTAACCATTCTCAAAATCAAGGCTGAATAAAAAGTACAAAGTAGTAAGGATACCATATAGTTTGAAGCTAAACTTATAAACTAAACACTCTCAAAAATAGGTTCTCTGTGTAACCAAATGTATAAAAATGGAATGGAATGAGGTAGCCTCAACTCCTGATGGCATTTGCTTCTGAGGATGGCAAGAGCATAGATATAAGGGGATCCAGACTCTAACTGAAACGTTGTATTCCTTTTAAATACAACCACAAGCAAAGAGGACAAAATATCAATAACTGTCCTTCAAGGTGGAGAGAACACAGAAGACAGCGGGTCTTTGTACTTTCCTCTAACTTCTGTACACCTCAAGCGCCTCTTCCATCCCCCTGTCAATTTATTCCCGAGATGATTTGAAAACCATTCAATCAATCAGGTCATCTTTTTACATACAGCTGGCCAAGCATACTCTTCATTAGATAAGACATTGGATAAGCAAAGCCAGCTTTGTTTCTCAAAAGAGAAAGTCTAGTTTTGGGGGCTTGTTGGTTCTTTGCTTCTGTTTCCTGGATGGAAATGTCATAATCCAAAATTCCTAGAAATTGGGAATAATGAACTTGGATCTCCTCAAATTCACAAAACCCTAGCATATGCACACGTGGCTGGCCATAAGCTGCTCCTGGCAGTTCCAGCCAGGGCATGGACTATGAGCCCCTGATAGCACAAAACACCTGCTTGGACCTCCAAACCGGAGACAGCTTTAAAAAAAAAAAAAAAATACACAGCTCACCACTAAAAATCTTCAGGTTGATGGCCGCTACATGGCAATGAAAGTAAGAGGAACACAAAAAGGAGAGCATTATTTCAGGATCTGGGCTGGGATTAGAGAACTACTGATGTGATACACATATAGAAAGAGTTTCCTCTCGACGCCAAGAAAACAAATACTCTAATTTAAAAAAAAAACTGGCAGAGGACCTGAATAGACATTTCTCCAAAGAAGACACCCAGATGGCCAAGAGGCACATGCAAAAATACTGAACATCACTCATCATGAGGGAAATGCACATCAGAACCACAATGAGAGATCACCTCACACCTGTCACGATGGCTAGTATGAAAATGACAAGAAACAGCGAGTGGTGGAGAGGATGTGGAGAAAAGGGAACTGTCATGCACTGCTGGTGGGAATGTCAGCTGGTGCAGCTGCCGTGGGAGACAGTATGGAGGTTCCTCAAGAGATTAAAAGTAGAAATACCATATAGCCCAGTAATTCCACTTCTGGTTATTGGCCTGAAGACAAAAATGCTAATTCAAAAAGACCTACGCACCGCTATGTTGACTGCAGCATTATTTACAGTAGCCAAGCTATGGAAGCAGCCCAAGTGTCCACTGACAGATAAAAGGATAAAGAAGAGGTGGTGTGTATACACACATGCACAAAGGAATATTACTCAGACAGAAAAAAGACAAATGCCATATAAGTTAACTTATATGTGGAACCTAAAACGTGAAACAAATGAGCTAACAAAAAAATCCCAAAGAAACATAAATAGACTCATAAGTACAGAATCAACTGGTAGTTACCAGAGGGGAGGGGGGTGGGGGATAGACGAAATCGGTGAAGGGGAGTAAGAGGTACAGACTTTCAGTTATAAAATAAATAAGTCACAGGATGAAAAGTACAAGAAAGGGAATAGAGTCAATAATACTGTAATGACACTGTATGGTGACAGATGGTGACCACACTGACCCTGGTGAGCACTGTATGATGTATATGATTGCCTAATTACTATGTTGTATACCTGAAATTAATGTACCATCCTGTGTCATCTAAACGTCCATTTTCGAAGAATTTCTTTTCTAAAGGACCCAAGGAATGACAGAATTCCAAAGGTGCCAAAACTGCCATCCAAATGCATGCAATGTGAAAAGAAAAGAATTTAAGATTATCAAATTCAATTTTATTATTCGCTCTCAGTGATACCAACAGCAAGGATGACGAAAGATTATATATTGCCTAAAACAAATGAGTTTCAGGGCAATGGCCTACAGATAGTTAATTACCTTAAAGGAAGCCAGAGGGGAGCTTGCCCCAATGGGTTGGGTTCTTTCCTTTGGAAACAGGGCTTGGTTGTTACTTCTGATATTGTTAATTTGTTTCCCAAGAATCACAGGGTCCAAGCACAGGTTTTCTTAGTGACACCTGACCAAGTTTCTAAAAATGTTGTACAAAGGCCATTAAGCACAGAAAGGAAACATAATTGTTGACTTTAAATATGCAGGCAAAAGTCACAGTAAATAACAATAATTTGCTTGGGATATTGTTCCATACAGCATTTCACAGAAATCCAGCATACAATTTGCGAGAAAGTGCAGGCAAATTAATTGTATACTTTCACCTTTTCTTCTCAACTCATGGAGGAGAAGAATAACATTTTACCCCACACAGAGAAGCCCCATATGCCGCATACCGTTTTGAAAAGAACCTAATCAATAGTATCAACTGAACCTGAGATTAGATTAAACGGCAGACAGAGGCAAACAGCCTATAACTGTTAAGAATCATCATTCCCATGGCTTTCAACCTCCTTTTCCGTGACGGCAGGCAACAGGGCAATATGCTTTATCGTGCAGAGACCGAATCCAGTACAAAATGCCACCCCCAGCCCGGGGACTGACACTGGCAATGGCTTGTGAAATGCCACCAAAGGGGGCTCGAGAGCATGCAGCTGCCAGCTTCCACGTTCCTACACACCGGCCTTGCAAGCCTTACATGGGGCAAGCAGGCATGGCCCCAAACTCAGAGCGAGACCCAGGTTCGAGTCCTGACTCCGGGCTTATTACCTGTGCAACTGGAAGAGCTGCTGACCTTTCCTGATCCTCTCAACCCTCCATGGAAAGGGTGTAATGGTAGAAGCTTCTTCAGAGAGCAGTTGTGAATACAAGCCATGGAAATCAGCCAGGCTCTGTGCCTAATATTATCTCATCTGGGGAATCTACCTCTGTGCATCCCAACCATCATAAGAAGACTCAAAACAGTAGCTACCCTTTATTAAGCAATCACCATGAGAAAGACACACGCCCTTTAAGACGTAAGGATCATACAACCCTAGGCAGACGTTCACAGTAGCCCCACATAACAGATGGGGAAACTAAAGCTAAGAGAATAACTTGCTCACACACCTAGCTGGCCCAACACAGGTGGCTCAACTGGAAGCCAAGTTTATCCGATACCAAAGCTTATGCCCTAAACCAGCACTCCACCTCTTTGGTTGTGCATCCAAGTCACCTGGAGAACCTGCAAAATGACCATGTTCAAGCCACCCTAGACTTATTCCACCCCTGGAATTTCGGGGTTCCAGGATCCAGAGATCAGCATTTTTAAACCCCTGCAGGTGATTCTCATATGCAGCTGTGTTTGCTAACAACTAATCTACTCACTATACGCCAGGCATATGGTCCTCCTCCCGTATATGAGTATCCCATGGCTGCTAGAACAAGTCACCACAAACTTTGTGACTTAAAACATATACATTTATTGTCTTATAGTTCTGGAGATCAGAAGTCCAAAATGGGTCTCATGGGGGCTAAAGTCAAGGTGTTGGCGGGGCCGTGTTCCTCCCGGAGGCTCTAAGACAGAATCTGTTTCCTTGCTTGCCCTTCTCAGCTTCTAGAGGCAGCCCACATTCCTTGGCATGTGGCCCCTTCCTCCATGTTCAAAGCCAGCAACACTGGGCAGAGTCTGGCTCTTGTTCTCTTTGGTTTTATCTCTTTAGTCTCTTTTAATTTTAAAAACTCTGTGAGTACATTGGGCTCACTGGGATAATCCAGGATAATCTCCCCACATTCAAGGTCAGGTGATGAGCCACTTCAACTCCATCTGCAAACTTAATTCCCCTTTTCCACGTGAGAGATCACATTTCCAGGTTCTAAAGATCAGGACGTAGACACGTTTAGGGGGCATTATTCTGCCCACCACACCTGACAATCCTGCCTCCAGGCCAGGATCAGGGGCAAAGTGACACATTGTGAAGGTGACCTGAAAGTGGGTCTCAGTATATGAGCATCCTCTGCATCTTAGATACCAAGTGTAGGGGGTGGAGCTTTATAAAAGGTGGTCCATAGATGTCAAAGGAAGGAAAGAAAAATTCTCGCACCTCTCCCGCCACAAAATTTTATATCGGATACGCTATCACGTTCAATAAGGAGAGGGAGAACTGGTGTTGTTTCTAATTGGATACTCAGATGACAAATTTCTGCCTGACTCTAAACACAGCATCTCCACACTCTGCTCTCACGTTAGGAACTACATGGCCAACCATTCCCCACCCCTCCAACACACAGAAGTCTGCATCTCATTTTACAAGGGCTTGGAAATAACATGCCCTCTAACTTGAATGGTCTTTGCCAGTGGCCACCAGAAAAACAAACTGCTTTCAGTAGGGTGTTTTTCACTGGGTTTGTGTATTGGGTTGTTTCTCAGGGGAAGTTGGCGGGGCGGGGGGAGGTGGTGGGAAAAAGGGACACTTATTTTTTAAAAAAAAAAAAAAATCATGCTTCTAATCCCTAAAAAGACTAAAATAGTTTCATCCTTCATAACCTGTCATCACGCATGTTTCTCTAAAATTAAACACATATGGCTCAAGCCAGAGTTACATTATGCACCATATTATGTAATTATCTTTTCAATTTATTACTCCTCAAAATAGAAAAAGATTAGCCCGTGTTTCTTAAGTCTGAGTAAACATATGGCCTGAAGATTGTAAATGACATCCTATCTTTAAAAGAAGTTCCAAGACTAAACAACACACAATACTCCGTCCGCAAGGGCCATATGTGATATCAGGGTTGTGAAGATAGAGGAACTCTGTGTGTGTGTGTGTGTGTGTGTGTGTACATATACATCTTCCTGCTTTCTGGCCATGCCTTTAATGCCGTGAAATATTCCTGCTGGCAGATCATAAACAGTACAAAACTAGAGACCAAAAAAAAAAAATCTCCATTTCAGTATTTCCTATTAGCCTTAGTGCTCTCGGGTACTGTTTAATCCATAAGGAATAGGGTCCCAGTCATCTGGGTGTTCATACAGGAATTATCTGTCTCTCTACAATTCAGGAGCTTTGTGCCCGCTTCCCCGGCAGCCTGTGTATATTCCATTCTTCATGTTACCCGGTGATTGAAGACCTCCTTTGAGACCCTCTGCTTGATCACTGCCCTATATTCCCCGTCAGGAAAGGGAGCACTCAAGCAGGGATCCTCATGGCTGCCAACAACTCCTTGCCCGACAACTACATTAAACGTTATTCCGGAGGCTCCCAGCAGTGTGCAGCGGAGTTAAGGGTCTGACAACGGCCCTATTATCAAAACCGTTCTTCAGGGGGGTTTGCAACTTGAAGACTTTCAATTTGCAACAGGCGGAAATTTTTGCATAGGGCTGCCAAGCATAAAGGGGATATTTTGGAGACAATTCATACTCAAATCAGTTTAATTGTTTATTCCATATTGAGGGATATCAGAAATGAAATGCTGTGAGTGGGTTTCTGATGCCTTTATACTCTCCCTAACAAGAAAGAATGGTTTAAAAAAAAACTTAAAAAAAGAAAAAAAGAAATCTGGCAAATTGGAAACCAGCTAATCAGGCTTCCACAGAGCCGTTACCATGCGCACACTCACAAGGGTTTTAAATATACATTTTGCTATGAATGTCCAGCAGGAAATCGTGGATTTGAGGAGACTTTTCATCAAGAAAATATGAATTCCAATGGATCGATATTAACAATTTGCAAAGGTGTTACCAAGTAAATTTTAAGAACATAGCATCTAATAATATTTTACTGACTAATGTGAAACCTTTTAGATTTGAGATCATAAGGGTTCAATGAGGTCTTACTCTGCCATAATGCAACAATTACTCATTTCCAGATCATACAGGCAATCCTTTTACTTGCTCTAGGGGTGTAACCAGAAGCAGGGGGACCAGATTCTCATCTTATTGGAACCATTGCCCCATAGAACATAGAGATCTTGATTTCCAATCCCTAGGATAAGGCTACATACAGTCCACTAAAAATAAATCACTCAGATGGCTAGGAAAGGATACATCTCAGAGGTATAAACCTTTGGGCTATATTCCACATTTACCAAATCTCTGGAATCAGAAATACCATGTTTAGGTTGTTTGGCACCTTGCCATTCAATATAGATCCCCAGAGAAATATATGATTATCTGATCAGGAAGGTATATGCAAGGGCAGATTAATTTGAATAACAGGTTTTTCTTTTTTGTTTATGAGCAGACTCTCACCACAGGGCCTTTGCACTTGCTGTTCTTCCTGAATGCTCTTCCCTCAGATATCCTCAAGGCCCCCTCATGTCTCACAATTTTGCTATATTCTCACTGTCCTGTCCTTCCTTGAAGTTCCTGTAAAAACAGCACACCCCTCACTCACATTCTCCACTTCCTCATCCTGATTTATTTTTTCTATGCCACTTACTACCATGAAACATACCATATATTTATTTGAGTTCCGTCTTCCTTACTAGGATGTAAGCACCATGAGATCAGGGAGTGGCTGTACCCACTGCTCTCTGCCCAGGGTGTGAAACGGTAGCTGGAATGTAACTGCCACTGAACTATTTACTGAGTGAAAAAATGGACAAGCAAATGAACGAATGAGTGTGCCAATACAACAGCCTTTATGTCCGCTTCAGTAGGCACGGCGCCAGAAGCGTGTGACTATCTACAGTAGTATGAGTGCACTGAGGCTCACATACTATTCGGATGAAGAGAGGCCTGAGTCTGAGTTACTTTCCTCACAGCAAAGACATCTCAGGCTATTCTGAAGTGTTTAGGGAAAACAATTAAAGCAAAACCCTCAAGTAATAGTAATATACCTTAATAGTTAGGTGCTTCAACTTTGGGGTCAGACTGCCTGCGTTCAAGTCTCAGTGCCTCTTAAAGGGGCCTTTTAAAAGCCGTGTGGCCCCCGCAAGGAATTCCAGCTGTCTGAGTCTTGGCTCCTGTGGCTATAAAATATGGCCAACAACAGGCCCTCTGACTCAGAGTTTTAGGAACGATACAATAACGGACTTAAACACAGTGGCCCATAAGATGTTCGCTGACTGCACCTATAAGTTATTTTCCATTTTAAAAGAACAAAGGACAAATAATTAAGACTAGAAAGGAGATTTTGAGATACCGCTGATCTTTTGATATTTTTACCCTAGCTAACTGTCCACAGTCCTTTTAAAAAGGTATAAAAAAAAGTTGGCTTCCATTATCTTGAAACTCTTACAGCATTTTTAAATTTCAGGTGGATTATGATTTTTGTTTAAAAATTTTGTCATATTCCAAGAAATTATGGTGTACTTCCAACTGCAGATTATATTTCCTGATGTTAACTTTACTCAAAGAGACACTTGCACTTTCTTCATTCACCAAAAGATGCATCCTTGTGGTTGTGCACCCAAAAATGCATTTGTATGTTTTTAAAATTGTCTCCACACATATAATCCGTGTTTCATATATATTCTCAAAGGAATTAGGAAACGAATGTCAAACACTGCTGTAAATACATTTTTTTAAATTTCTCCAAACATAGATCTTTGTGCTTCTGAGTTCTTGGAGAAGTATCTCATGGAAAAATGCAGGATTTCATCGGAGGGGTAGACGAACCATGAGAGACGATGGACTCTGAAAAACAAAATGAGGGTTCTGGGGGGGAGGGGGGTGGGAGGATGGGTTGGCCTGGTGGTGGGTATTGAGGAGGGCACGTTCTGCATGGAGCACAGGGTGTTATGCACAAACAATGAATCATGGAACACTACATCTAAAACTAATGATGTAATGTATGGGGATTAACATAAGAATAAAAAAATAAATAAATGAAAAAAAGAAAAAAAAATGCAGTATTTCAACCAGAATATGCTTTGTTATACTTGATACCTTATTTTTTCGAAGTTGAAATACACATCCCATTTTTATCCTTTGCATAAAAAAAGTAATAAATGTCTTTTTCCCAGAGCAAACATTTTTTATATGGCTTTTCTTAAGAAGGGTTGGTATTTGTCTATTTTCTCACCTAGTGCTGATGTTGAAAGGCTCCTGGAGTTATGCTGATCCTTTACACATGTGGCTTCATCCGTGTAGCAGACAAGGCAAACGGGCAAGCCTTTTACTACAAGATATGTGGGGGTGTTTAGGGCATGGTCTAGGGGCTCCACTGTTCAACGTGTGCAAAGATGCAGAACAGAATCCATACACCATCTGAGAGGTACCAGATGAATGCAAAATAATTTTTAGGTTCACCTATATTGAGTATTGCTGGTTACATTCGACGCAACACAATATAAGGACATCTGCGTGTATTCCTATTTTATGTATCTGCTCCAGGTCTCCCTCCAGGGAAGATAAACCTGTCCTGGGAGTACAGAAGCCGAAAGGCCTTCTTACCGTCGTTTCGGACTATCTGATGCTGGTGGGTGGCAGGCCAAGCCTCTGATGGAGAATGACCCATAAACAGCAGCGATCAACACCTCCGGTCCTCCTCCAGTGAGACAGAACAGACGAGCAGCACCTTTTGAGCGAAGGAAGCCTCAGGTCCAGTACCACTGCCAGGACCACCAGCTAGGAGCCTGGGCCAGTCACTTCATCTCCAGAAGCTCCTGCTTCTGGGATCGGAGAGAGGTGGCAGCAGAGACTACACTATCCATCTCACTGGCTGAGAGGTGAGGTAACATTCATCAGCAGGCCCAACACTGCGAATGATGTGTAAAGACCAAAATTCCCAATAATGATAATGAATGTTGTTAGCGCTACAGAAGGTCTAAGTGGGGGCTTCCAAACAGAGCAGTGTCTGTCTCCTCCTACACTCTTCAAAAAACCTGTGTTTTCTAGACAAATGGCTCTTTTTTCTTGTTTGGCAATCTATTCATAATCCTTAGGACCCTCACGGAGAGGAACAGGCAACATGGCCTGAGGGATCTGGAGATACCCAGCCTTGGCCCTTGCATGGGCACCCTTGGGAAAGTTCCTTAATGTCTTTGAGTTTCTCACATGCCTTGCCTAAAACTCCTCAAGTGCTCGAAATAAGTATCTCCCAAACTCTCTTGTGCAAAAAAGATGACGGGATTTACAGAGTGGGGTGAGGACGGGTTTATGTGGTTGGAGTGCCTGCCGCGCTACACATTCTGGCTGATCAAAGGGGCCCCGAAGCCTCTTCTGCTGTGCACTCAATACCCTGCCTCTGTTAAGGAAGGAAAACAACAGGGTACTGCTGTCTACGTGGGCCAGACCAAGGCCTGGGATGTAACACAAAAGGTCACCACAGTTGGGGCAGAAGAGAGTCCCGCCACACCTGCAGGTGAGTGTTAGCCAAGAGGGATGCGCCATTCTGAATACTTCAAAACGACACACCCAAACCTTCTCCCGGGGTAAAGAACAGAAAGAAAGGATATGGGAAGACAACAGGGGTCCTTCACACAGGCTTGTGATCCCAAGTGAGACGGGGCTTACTCCTTCCTATCTTGTGAACTTCTCTGTATGCTGACCCCACCCCTCCTCCACTTCAGTGCGGGCACCTGGGCCCCACCACGACCGACCCACAGAGTACATAAATTAAATTTTAAAAAAAAGGGCGCCTGGGTGGCTCAGATGGTTAAGCGTCTGCCTTCAGCTCAGGTCATGATCCCAGGGTCCTGGGATCGAGTCCCACATCGGGCTCCCTGCTGGGCAGGGAGGCTGCTTCTCCCTCTGCCTCTCTCTCTCTCTCTCTCTCTCTCTGACTCTCATGAATAAATAAATAAAACATTAAAAAAAAAAAAGACTGGAGAATAAATACATTTTGGGTTAAATATGTTTGTCTAATTAAAAATATTGTTCTGCTTAATACAGGCAAACCAACTAGAGAATTAATGTGCCACCTGTCTACACACTAAGAGTAAAACTAAAAGTAGGAATTTCAAAGGTGCTTTTGTCTCTTGATGTACAGGAGTGGCTCTCCAAATTCCTACATACCGTTCCATTCCTTTGAAAACACAGGGAGATTGGGTTGGGGGCAGCGGGGGCGGGGGAGGGGGGAAGTCAACTAGCCATCCAGCTCATTGAAACACACATACACACACCCCCACCCCCATACCAGCCCCAAAGGAACACACGCATAACCTCAACGTCCAACCAATAAGGAACTGGCTAAGTAAATGACAATACATCCCTCTGAAACAATGCTGTGCTGCCATTAAAATATACAACATACATCTATATTAATGGTATAGCAAGAAGTCCACTCTTTATACATTGCACGCTTACTAATTATTTAGTAGACCTTACTTACATACCTCCTAGATGCTACCTATTACCATCCTGCCGCTCCTCTCGGTTTATCATGGATCTCTACCCATCTAGTTTGTTTTTTTGACACATATCAGAGCAAGTCCCAAGATACATTTTAAATAGAAAAGACAAACTACCAAACCGCATGTACAGTATGAGCTCATTTTTGAAACTATATATGGGTGTGTGCACTCACAGGCCTGGAAAAAACAATGGAAGGAAATACCACAAAATGTTACTAGTAACAATTTTGGTATTTTTTTCCCTTGTTACCTATATGCATTTTTTTCTCTTTTTTTTTTTTCTCTCTCTCTTTTTTTGGTGTTTTGTTTTGTTTTAGTGATAAGCATTTATTCCTTGAGGAATAAATAGATCCGTGATGAAGGTAAGGAGACGAAGATGAGAAGAGGAATGCAAGGCAGGCAACTAGAAAGAATGCAGGACAGAACAGAAATACCCGGAGCCATCAAGGAAGGCCTCCCTCCCTAAGCATTGGCGGCTCGGCAAGAAGCTACATGTTCAACCAGCCATGGGAGTGTTGGCCACGAAGGGCAGAGAAAGGCAACTGAGAAGAAAGCAAATGCCAGTCCTGCTGGCCCTCCAGATCATTTCCTAACAGATTAACTATTTTTCAGAGAGAGTTCTAAAACCATTTCCAATCACCTCCCTGTCAGTGGGAAGTGATGGGGATTTCCTGAGCCCAGGCTCATATCTGCACCAGCTGTCAGAAACAATCCATTGCATCGAGTCTCCAGCAGCCAAGTAAAACAGGCCACCATCGTTAGCCTCTGCAACCACCTCGGGGCCATCCTCATCAGCAAGCACTTGGTCAGCATCCACCTGGGTGCCAGCCTCTGGCTCTGGAAGGCTAGCAGCTTAGAATGGAGGGAATGCCCACACATCACGTTAGGTAGCCCCCAGTCGTTCCACTTTTCACCGATGCATTTGTCGACCCATTTAAGGACTTACTGGTTAAGATTTAGGTCTCATTTCCAATGACTAAAAGGGGAACCAATGAGGGGGAATTTCCTCTGACACTAGGACTATGCGAACAGCAACTCATGGAGCCTTCTGGAAGCACTCCAGCCCTCTGATGGGGGCTGAAAGTGGAGGACACAAGAAGACGAAGCAGATCACGAGGAGAACCTGGAGGCTGGGATCTCCAAAGTACTTCTTCGTAGCCTTGCCTGTAAAGACTGGACATCGCCATGGTAATGCCATGGGGTAAGGAATAATAAGACAATCACAAAGCACGTGAAATAAAAAGGATAATTAAGGGGCGCCTGGGTGGCTCAGTCGGTTGAGCATCTGACTCTTGATTCCAGCTCAGGTAATGATCTCAGGGTTGTGAGAGCAAGCCCCATGTCAGGCTCCATGCTGGGCATGGAGTCTGCTTAAGATTCTTTCCCTCCCTCTCCCTCTGCCCCATCCTCCTCTTTAAGAAAAAAAAAAAAAAAAAGATAATTAAAATCATCCCCTGGAAGTTTGTAAGGGCAGTCACTGATGGATCAGCACATCTAATAGCATGGTGGTTTATTTTTCAAATCCCGCATGTAGCTTCACATTAATAACCCAATACCATGCTCTCATTGAGAACACTATATTCTCCTGTCACTTTCTTACTATTTTTTGTTATTGTTCATTTTAAAAAAATTAAAAGGTACTCTCAAAGTATACTATAATCACACCCTATGAGAAATCCAGGTATTTGGAAACACAACATTAAGTTCTCATTCATATCTTAAGGTCATCTGTACCAGAACCTTTCCCTTCACCCCCAAGACACACATACATACATTTATTCCAAAGAACAGCATTCCTCTCCATGGAATCTGTATTCCAGTAGTATACAATGCCCCACCTCTTAGAAATTCATAAGGCACATGTGTGTATCAGAAAGAAACCAAGTGTAGCCAAAACTGACTTGTCAAGAAAATCTTTTAATTTCTCATAGATCACCTATTTAAAGGCTCATAAAAAAATGGGGCAATGAGGATCCCAGTGATTTAAAAAAGTTAATATCCTAAAGTATAATATTTTTCAACCTATAAATTATAACTTTCACTCATATTGATAACAAAAAACGTCTAAATCCTCCATGAAATCATGTAAGCTTTATAAGATGTAGACATAGAAACGTTTTTGAACCTGGGTCTTTGATGTGAGAGCCAATATTTATACTTATAAAAGCTAGAATATCAGAACCAGAAGAGAACTCAGATATCATGTAACCCGACTCTCTCATTTCACAGGTATAGACAGAAAAGGTTGAGAGATGGTAAGTGGCTTACGTGGCTATGGGGACATATATGGTGCCCTAATACCAAATTAAGGGTGGGAGCATTATCAGGGATCAAAAGTATAAGCAGAACAAAAGTCAACAATTAGTTGTTGTTGTTGCTTCCATTACAGGCTTTAGTATACAATGTTTGAGTCTTTGACTATAAAACAGTCAAGACCACAAACTGCCCTTCCCCCCACAAAACACATAATCACCCCCCTAAAAAAAGAACTTCAGCCCTATAACATAAAGGCAATTAAAAAAAAAAATAAAGTGAACCACTTAGACAGCAACCACATAGCCGACAAGTAAACTACTTGGTTTGGTTTTTAAATAAGACTTCAAAAGGACTCAAAATAATAGAAAGTTGAGACTCCAGTATCTTTCCAAACAGGAACAACAGACCAACTACTATAGTCCTTTGCTGAAGAAATATTTACAAAATACCTACTTTGTGCCAGGCATTGTGCTTACAGACTAGTATACAACAGTACCCGGAAAGTTATATTCTTGCCTGCTGGAGATGGTGAGAAGACTGGCATTAATCAATACAGAAACAAAGATAGATATAAACTATATTGGGATAAATGCCACAAAGTTATATGGGGCCAGAACAAAGTTTAAGAGGGATGTTGGCAGAGTAGAGAGATCAAGGAAGAACTCCCTGATGAGGTTACAATCGAGCTGTGAGCTGAAGGACAGGTAGGAGGTAACCAGATGGAGAAGAGATGAAAGCACTCTCCAGGCAGAGGGAACACATGCAAAGGCCCTGCGGCACCGAGGAGCAGAATAAGACATAACCAGGGTGGATGCAAAAGAAAATAAGGGTGGGGGTAGCACAGAATGAGAAGAAAGCAGAATTCACACTATAAAGGTTGTGCAGATCCTATGACAGAATTCTGTCTTTATCCTAAGGGTAGTGGGAGGCCATTGAAGGGACCTCAGCTTTGTGTTGAACAGGTGAAGCGGACATGATCATATCCACATTTTGAAGAGATTACTCAGGCTGCTGAATGGAGAGCCAACTGGAATGGGACCAGTCAGTCTATGAGAAAAAAATGTCCAACCCTATTCAGTGGATTCCCAATATATGCAAAAATTAGAGAAGGTCCTTACAAAATACCCAAAGCAATCCTTCAAATATACATAAGAAAGCAGGTAGAGTTGGGGTTAGAAGGGAGAGAGCTCGGAAGGCAAATGGTACAGACCTGTAGCATCCTTGGGGCTATTCCAGTGGTCCACAGGATGCAAATAAACATTTTGAGCCCCGACTCCGCCCACCATGGAATTTACAGATGGTTTATTCCGGCATCTGTTTCACACTGGCTATGTTCCACCGTTATTGATTTTAGACTTCCAATTATCTCTGTATCTGCGTTTGTGGACTAAGACGTGTAAGACCCTGCACCAAAACCAAAACTGTAAACCATTCCAAACTGTCCTAAAAATAAGCACTGTACTTCTGGGCTGTCTTCTTGAGCAGACGCTAAGGTGGCAGAGGGGAATAAAGGACCATCCACACAAGACTTTAATATCACTACTTACCTTTCAAAAAACCACATGGAGTCTCCTACGATTTTTTTTTTCATGTCTGAGACAATGTCTAAGTATTATGTTTCCAGCTTTTCAGAGACAAAAAATTGATTAGTTTTACAGGGAGCTAAATTCCTTCTCATCCAAAGAACAGGAAACAGCTACTGTATCATTTCATTTTTCTCTGCAGATCTACAAATGGGGACAGGCGTCTCAGCTGGCCCTAGACTAGCACAAGTTTGGACAGAGCTGAGGTTGTTGGGTTTAATTTGGCCAAATAAAGGAACTCTCAACTCAACGAGCATTTGGTCTGTGTAGTTGATTCACTTCATATTACAGATCGAGGACACCACCAGTACTGTTTAGAAAAAATGGCAATGCTGTTTAGACAAACAGCCCTGAGAAGACAGACTGGATAGGAAACGTGGTCTGCTGCACTGTTATCCTAGATTTTTTTTTTTCCTTCCTCCTTCCCCCATGAGTGCTTTTCATGTAATTTTTACGCACGAAGTTGCCAGTGTTAATTTCTACAGGCCAAATTTGGCTCACTTATTCCTTGCCAATTCCACAGTCAAATTCTGTGTGCTTGAGGGTGTGTGTGTGTGTGTGTGTGTTTCCACTGAATTGCACCTAAAGCCAAAGGGATTTCTGTGACCAGAGACTCAAGAAGAATGTAGGCAGCATCACACTTGGGTATCTCTAATGACAAAATCTGTCTCTATTAGCAAAAACAATCAAACTCTCTGAGCTGGCACAAGGCTCAACTCAGCAAGATGCATGGATCCCCACAGAACCTTTACAAGGATGTGACAGAGCATCCACAGAAAAGCAATTTGCATATTCTCCTGCACAGGAAAAGGAAACACAGCAAAGCAAGGGCTAAGCAGCATTTTTCTTGAATTTTCCCACATGGGCTCTACAACCATTCATTTTAGGGCGCTGGGTTCAAATGGCAGAGACAGAAAATGACAGGTTTTTTTCCCCTTCTTCCATTTTACATAATATACTAATTTGATACTGGTTCTTTTTTATTATTATTTTGAAGTGATAAAAGAGATCAATTTCCTCCTCCACCCAAAAAAGCTAATAGAAAAATTATTAACTGTCAGAACCACAATATTTTATCATGCCCACCTGAGATCCCAAAATCCAAAGATAGGATATAAACTCAAAACCGAAAGATTAATTTGGGGCAACCACAATCTTAATATTTTATTCCAGTTATTCACTCGAGGCCAATATCACTGCAAAAAATTAAGAAAGCATCTACTAAACCAGTTATATATTTTTTTACAAGGTTAATGTAAGAATTTAAGAATCAGAAGTTAACCACACATAAGGGAAAGGGAATGAAAGGGAAAACAATATCCCAAATTAATTGCTTCTACCCTTGCAGCAGAGCTGTGAAGAATAAGATTAATCAAAAGTAGAGGTTTCCAAACCTCATAGGTCCTGAGTGAGACTGGACTGATCTTATTCAAGGTTGTACCTAACACCTGCTATCAGAAGGTAAGAAAGAAACTGGATCTCCACCAACATTTTTAGTTCCCACCAGCAGTGTACTAAGGGCAATGACCTTTAGAGACCATCTCAATATGCCACATCATTTGCAAACTGTTTTGGAGGTTTCTGGTCTACCTCAGTGTTTCCCAAAAGTACAGTGCAAATACCATGGGTGGTACCGGGGGGCGGGGGGTTCTAGCTGACAAATGGAGATATGTATGCATGCATACACACACACACACACACACACACACACACTTAATACCTAGGTGTTTGACAGTTTTCTTTCCTTTATGGTCCACCATCATACTAGTTTTCCAATAATGAAAAAATTCTAAAGCGTCCTTTTATGAAAAATATTAATTAAAAATAAACAAATGAATAAATCTTTAAAAAGCAATTTAAAGTAATAGTAGGTAAAGTGTATTCCAAGTATATAAAGATATGGCAAAAACGAGGGTGTGCAGTTTGACAAGCCATCATGTAGCTACACGAAGACGTGACAGAGAAGGTGTCGACCCATATTAGAGCACATGGTAGGAAAGCAGAGGCATGGGGTCTAATTCTACCCGCATGCTACTGAATTCACTGCTCTGCTATGAGCTTCAGAGTCCGCATCTGTGCAGTGGATTAAATATGTGCATCCCAAATGTTTTTATCATGATATTCCCTAAAATGATTTTTTTTAAGATTTTATTTATTTATTTGACAGAGAGAGACAGCGAGAGAGGGAACACAAGCAGGAGGAGTGGGGGAGGGAGAAGCAGGCTTCCTGCTGAGCAGAGAGCCTGATGCAGGGCTTGATCCCAGGACCCCGGGATCACAACCTGAGCCGAAGGCAGATGCTTAACTACTGAGCCACCCAGGCGTCCCCCTAAAATGACTTTTAAAAAAGCATACATATAGACATAGGGGCATATCCACACGTCTAAAAAAGGTATATGTCTGTACATGTCCATGAGGTCACATATATAAACGTATGCACATACACAGATACAGATATATAATACACACAGTTACGGGCTTGTGTATGTACATATATTGATACATATCTACACATACGCACATTTACGTGTATGTAAAACCAGACTGCCGTATCCAAGGTGGAGGCTGATCAGCAGAGTAGATAGGGATCAAAGGCAATTATGAATAAAGAAGCTTTCCCTGCCTGGTGCTACGCATCTGAGTTTCTACCTCCTTTCCCAACCAGCATCTGGTGGAGCCCCAAGCCCACCAAATCAAATCACAGGACTATGAGGGTCTTCACATTCCTGTCCAGCTCTACAATGTCAATATTCCCTAAAGCCTCACTCTAGGATGACCAGGAGATGAGGACCTTGAGATGATCTGCAAGGGACAGACATTCCAAAGGAAATCTGTCACCATCACTACCAAAGTGAGATGTTTCCTAAAGAAGAGCTCTGAACAACACATTCTTAGGGGGAAAACCACATAAGAGTAAGCAAAAGAAGAACGGAACTGCAGCAGAAAGTGAATGAGTATCATTTTCCGCAATTTTGACATCAGGATAAAAAAATTAAACAAATTAGAGGTGAATTTAGCTAGGCAATGCCATCCTTTACCCTCAGGTAAATTTATGCCCTGTTCATAATTTCAGAAAAAAGGATAAAGCTACACATGGTTTCAATATTTTTGCTATGCTACGGCAATCTAGTTATCTTTCTATTCAATAAGGCAAACAAAATTGTACGTGTTTCCTAAATAATTCTGAATTTATACCATTTGACTCTTTTTTTTTTTTCAAAGAAGCATAAATTGTCTGAGGGCCATCTCCCCAACGCATGACAATAAATTGCAGTCCATCCTATTTTAGGATAACCACGATATGCAAACATCAGTCACCAGCCAGACTCAGGACAGAGACACCTGCATAATGAATGGTTCACCCTAGAAATCGAGAGGCTGTTGGTCTCAGGACCTCCTGCCCAAAGAGAGGCTGGCCTGACTCTTCTTTCATCCAAGGGTATGATGTTACCAAGCCACTGCCCAAAGTCCTCTCCTGAAATGGCAGGCTTCCTCTTAAAACTGTCACCAACTACCACAATTCTCTTAAATCAAGCCAGCTCAGGGTTAACCCAACTATGATTAGCATCCCAGCTGCCTCTGCACTGACGATGAGCACGTCCATCTGAGCAGCTCAGGGGCACAAGTCATAATCTGATCCCTCCTGACATGGCCTCGGTTTTCTATTTCATCATTTCACAAGACGCTTCCTTTTGTACTTTTCAAGCAACCCAGCCCAAGTTCTTAAGGCAGTTTGCAGTCACCAAAAGATCTGGGTACTGAGCATCTTCTCCTTTCAGACATTTCGACATCTTAATGGTGTGATGTGGAACAGGAAACATTAGCTCACCCGCTAGTTTCAGTCACACTTCACAGCTTTCTAACACAAGTCACGGACAACACATAAAAGGAAGCCGGAAAGCTAGAGGAGTGATAATGTGGACCCTTCAGAAGAAAGGAGCATCTAACAGCATCAGCATAAACATGAACTTCTCAACCTAGAACAACCAACACCAGCCACTTTTTACTGCCATTCAAAAAAATACATAGAATTTAAAATGTCCTAGTGCTTCTCAGACCTTAAGGTAGATATGAACCACTTGGTGATCATGGTAAAAGATGGATTCAGGCTGTGTGTCTGAGGGGGCAAGAAGGGAAGCATTCGGCATTAATAACCAGCGCCCAGGTGATGCTGATGCTGCTGGTCCAGGACCACACTCTGAGCCGCAAGGATGTAGGGTCCTTCCCCCTCATCTCCACCTTTTCTTCCCACCATCCCAGTGAGGTCAGGAGACCCCACAGCTGAAAACAAGTTTCCACCAAAACCAGGCTGAAAACGTGTTTCAAACGAATCTGAAGTGTGGAAAAATAATCGAAAAGAAAAGCAAAATTAGTAATTGTCCAAGTTGCAACAAGTTCTTCCATTAGATGTGGAAGTCATTCATTGGTATGGCTGTTGAGCTCTCACACTTCTGGGAAGGACCTAGTGGCCAGATTTGACCCTTGGAGACAAGAAGGCAACTGTCCTCCCTCTTGGCCATGTAAGACATGAAATTCTGTCATCTCCCTTTCAACAAAAGCCACATACAGATTATAGGTAGATATTTTCATTCTCTCCCTCACTCTCTCTTTCTCCTTCCTTTCACACAGGGAAAAAAGTAAACCACAATTCCAATAAAAGACCTGGTGTCTAACCTAAGAAAATAGCCATGATTTTCTCAGAAAAAATTAAAACTTGATCAAGACCCAGGTGAGTACAACCTGAAACCCAGCACCCAGCCCCAGAATCTGAGACCTTCGACTCTCTGGTGGCAAAAGGCAAACCAAAGACGCAAAATGGTAGCACCTGTGGTCATGCCCATTTACAACACCTCCAAGCCTTCAGTTTCACATCTTCGAAGCGCTTTCTGAGCGTAAGTTTATGAATCCACACACCTCCTCTGAGTTCTCCTTCCCCAAGTCTTATTAACCCCATTTTGCAGATGAGGGAGTGGAGAAACACCCAGAGTTTTGGCAAGTCCAAGCATGCATCCGATCGTGAGGAGGAGGCCCCTGACCCCCACTCCCCAGACCAACCCAGACGCTCAGAATATCCTCGTCACAGGCCCGGAGGTGGTGTTCCTTTGGCAAGGACAGAGACTCATCCTGGAATTCTGCTAAGGAAAAACACATTAGCCCTAAAAGTATGCCCTTTGCCCCTACTCACAAACTGCTCAACTTTATAGGACATCTGGGATCAGACCAGCTTCTGCTAACACGAGGACCATCTCCCACTGGCTGGCATGCCTAGACATGTTTCTGAAACGGGCACCAAGAGGATGGGATCCAGCACCGCAGGGGCAGCTGCCCACAGGGTCAACTCACGGGCACCCCAGCCTGGCCTGTGTGTATGTCACAGACTGAGAGCCAGAGCCCTTCTTCTCTCCTCCCTCATGGAAGCCTGCCACAGTCTGGCAGAAAAGTAGGATTACGTCTCCCCTTGGTACATGTGTCTTCAGTTGCATTCAATCAGTTTGTCCTGGGTCACAGGATTTCACGTGTGGCCCTAAATATACCTGCAGACTATGAAAATGTACCCACAAAACCAGATGTTAACTTCTCTGCCACAACACGTACCTTTTAAAATGAGTAATGATGAGCAGGAGTGAGAGATGCTTTAATAACAGTCTGACCCAAATAGTAAAGAAGCGACCACCATCTTGGAAAACAGGCACAGAGAAGCACCTCCTCTTCGGTCTAACTGGGAAGATCTTAAATGTCCTCTTGGGCTTTCAGGTCATAATAAAGGAAAATGTCCATGTTATATAACCTCTGGCTATGTCGCAGATACTGGGTAGGGTATCTCCCTAATCTCCCTCACAGTCCACACCAGCAACTTGCCGTGTTACCCAGGAGGAAAGAAACCAAGACAAGCCCCTTGCCCAGTGCCCCAGAGCCAGGCACAAGAGGATTCAATGTCTGTTTCTCTTGACTCTGAGTTCATGATATTTTGACCACTCCATACCACGGGTGCTGGGGGGCTTATATCATAGCAGTGGGGACCATCACGCCTAAGAATCATAAATGGCTGCTAAGTTCCAGTGACAGCTTAATAGGAATCTAAAAACAGCAGGGTTTTTCAAATCACACAAAAACCCACAATCCAATTTTTCTACTCACTTCTTATACATCCTAGGAGAACCACATCTTGAGCGTGGGGTCACTGTTGAGCTGGAGAACTGACCCTTGGGAGTCACTGAGCAGCCAGTACTTACACTGTGCTCACTTGTAAGATGAAAGCAGAAGACACATCCTTTGCCTTCAAAAAACCAAAGGTCCAACCAGAAAAACAAAACACTCCCATGAGAAAACTGCCAGGCTGGAGGTGGTGCCGGCGGGGGGGGGAGGTGGCGGGGGGGGCACGGGAAGGTACATGTCAAACATAAAGGTAAAGAGTGACTGAGAAAAAAAAAGTAGGATGCTTCCCTGGGCAGACAGCAATGTATATGGTGGCTGCCATACTCAAAGTATTGACTGAGGAAAAGATAAAAAGCACTAATTTGAATTTTTATTAATAGACTAGGATTACGCTAACTTGTAAATATCAGATAATCACCTACGAGGTGTGCTCCTTTTACTGTTAGGACAGACTGTGGTTTTTCAACTCTGTTCCAAGGGGCCACTGTGGTATGAAAGGTGGAGAGGAGAGACACGCTGCTCTGAGTTGTAAGTCACTCAACTTCCTGGTGTATAACTGCCTCCTCAGCTCCAAGCAGAGTCCCTGGTAAAATAAGTGCTTACTAAGTATCTGCTGAATGAAAAAACAAGACGAAGGAGAGCTTCGAACTTGTGCCCCTAGTCAACCATTAGAATTCAACTTTTGTTTATTTTAAATGTTGGGGGATGGGGTCCAAGTAAGATTTCTTTGGGGCAAGGCAGCGAAACCACTTAAAAAAAAGAAACAAACAAAAAAAAAAGACATGAGATTTATGAGTATCTCTAACGTTTGCCTCCATTTCTTACTCTACCATGACATTTATCCAACACAAAGCCCCACTAAATTGGGCTTCTTCAAACTTTTAACAAATTTCCAGGATCACAACCACATTCAGCCATCCACATATTGCTGAACCACATCAGTCAATAGTGCAGCCTGTTCAAGACCATAGCCTGGAGGCTAGCTGGGTTTGACCTACACACCGGCTCAACCAAGTTTCTGCCTCAAACTGGAAAAAACACCCAGCATAAACTCCAAGCTCAATGCATGAGCCTCAGATCATGCCAGCTCCCTGATCCCATGGGAAGTTGAAAGAGGACAGTAACAACTAACACCAACTCGTCTTGACCTATGATCTGAAAAACAAGGTACTCTGGAAAAGCAGGTGGGTCTAAGGATTGAAAAGATTCTATGAAGTCCAAGGGGTTGGGTAAAAAACTCAGGGGACAAAGTGAGTCACATAAGTTCCACTCTTGGCTAAATGGGAGCCATCTGCCAAATTATATTTGCAACATCAATAAACAACTCACCAAATAATCTGTAAGTCCCATCAGATGGACGTCTCTCCCCTGAAAGGTATCAGTAAGAAAAATGGAAATGTACAGTGTACAGTCATTGTCCTCAAAGAATTCAGAGGAAACTCATTCAATAGATTCACTATGAGGCAAAATAGATAAGTGTTACGAAGGAAAACCAAAGTGGCTTCTGGTGAGAGGATGAATATAGTTGGGCACATGAAAGAAAAAGAAAAATGAAAACTTCAACAGAAGAAGGACCGAAATCTCTCAGTTCATTTAAGACTTATGTGGACCCTACCTCAGTGCTTTTGCACATGCTGTCCTACCTGCCAAAAAGATTCTTTCCCAGCCCTATGTATAGGGGTCTCCATCTCATCCTGCAAACCTTCACTTGAATACCACCTTCTTGGAAAGTCCTTCTCTGACCACACAAGCGAAAATAACCTCCCTTCTCTCACTATCTCTTAAAACATCAGAAGCACTTTTTTTCCCCACATAATCATCCCATTTATACACATGTATTTCTTGACTTATTGATTATTTGACTCTCCCCTTGAAAGACCATAAAGGGAGGAAGCACGGCTGTTTGCATGGTCTCCATGGATCTAATATGTAGCCCCGGGTCTGGCGCAAAGACAGAAGTCAGTCAGTAGCTGCAGAACACATGAACTAATAAATGAATACAAAATGAAGAATGGAGAAAAAGTTGCACACAGAGTGAGAGGAGAAGTGACACTCTAACAGGAAAGTGTCAGTGATGTTGGAGGGGAGCTGGGTGGGAGGGAGTGGAGTTGTGGAGAGGGGATTAAGGAGAACCAGAAACCGAGCTGCAGAGGGAGTGTGCAGGGAGATCACAGAAGGCCTGGAATGCCTGGCTAAGGAGCCTGGGCTCTTCTGTCAATAAAAGGAACTACTGAAGGTTCAGAACAAACATATGTGACATGATTCAGATCGTTCCAACAGAAACGTATGGAGACAGCATTTTCAGCCGCAGGCTACCACAATAATATGCAGAAAACATACCAAAGGCTTGAATGAGAGGAAAAACCCAGCAAAGAGAATAGACAGGATGAGAAACAGAGATACAAGTCACAGACTTGAGCCACGAAGGGAATTTGACGAGTGAGAGGCCACGACAATGAAGAGGACTCCTAGATTTCAGGCTAAGTGACTGGAAAGATGGTACCAGAATTAACAGATAGAGGAAATGCAAGAGCATGAGCAGGTTCAAGAGAAAAGATGACAAATTCCATTCCAGGAATGCCTATGAAGAGATCTGGGAGTAAGGGGGGAATCTTTGTGAAGAGATCTTCCAGGAACCTGAAAACAAGTGCCTGGAATCCAGGAAAAGCATTAGCTCAAAACAGGAATATCTTGGAACATACCGAGGTGAAGAGCAGAACCATGAGGGAAAGGGAGACTGTCTAGAGTTTAAATCAGAGAAAAGTCCAACGTGAAGGCATCAGTATCATGGCTTTCCATCAAGTGGATGAGCATCTGTGATGGGGGCACAGCCTCTCTTCTCCAGTAGGAAAGCGAGACCATGTGTCTGCATTCCAAGTCCCCGAACTCTCAGAAAAATGAACGTGGCAGCAACAGAGTGAGCAGTCTCTCCCACAGCACCAGGGCTACCAGGGAGACCTGAGAAGCAATGTTGAAAATTGTCAGGTGTCTCTACCCCGTCTCAGAGTGAGACTCCCTGTAAAGTCCTCTGCATTTCCTTTTTGGTTTTTAAAATGCCCATGTTCCAACTGTTTCCTGCTCTAACCAAATTAAGGGAACAGTACAGATACAAATGCCAGTGGAAAAATATGGCAGCAGGAAAAGTTTACAGAGCTAATTTTCAATTGTTTTGGCAAAACAGCTTGGTCCACTCCTTCAGGTCTGGAAAGCAATCAGCTTATTAGCAGAGAATGGGCTTCTGTAGCTTGATGAGTCTGGTTCAGAAGGCTGCTTTATGGTTTTTATTTTGTGAGAAGTTGCAATTGAGAGGCCATTGTTCTAAAGAGGCTCCTGTATGAACTGTCTTTCATGCCCAAGGTTCAACAACAGCCCTTCGAGAGGCAGACTCCTAAAATAATAATAGGGCAAGTCATGAGATTCAAAGGAAATTAAACATTTGAAATCCCTACAATGAGATGTGGCCTGGACACACATCCACACAAAAGAAACTTGAAGGGGCACATAGAGAAAGGGTTAAGTACACTTCACCTTGAGCTGCAACCGCTCTGGGAGCTCTTTCCAAACCCTGGCTCATCCAGAGCTGCTGGTGGAGCAGGGGCTTTCCTGGCCCTGAGGTTCAGCTCCGCTTGTCCATTCTACTGTGCAATTACAGAATCAATAAAGCATCCCTTTGAAACTCCCTGGACTAGTGCCGACACGCAGACAGGAGTCGGCTGACGTTTTTTTGCTATTTCCGTTATTACAGCCGGCAAACCTGACCAGAAGGCATCAGAGCTCCTGCAGGGGCTGGGCCAGAAGGTGGCTGTGAAGTCCGGCTGCACGCAGGCTGCCCCTGTGCTCTGTGTGGTCCGCGTGCTCCCTGGCAGGCTCGCCCGTGGCGGGGACCACCGCAATCCAGGAGATGCCATTTCTAAGGGGACACTGAGGAAAAAGTCCAGAGGAGTCTGGATCAGCTCTGCCTTCCCCACTTTGGCGGGGTGGGCGGGAGCAGCGGGAGACTATTTTTTAAGGGAAAAAAAAAAAAGACATTCTTGGACAGGCTCACCTGAGAAAGATTTTTTTTTTTTTTTTTTGGTCTGCTCTGAGCATTTCAGGAATCAAAGGCCTGTGCCAAGAAGCAGGCAGCCAGGCGGAACTCGGCACTTGTGTGTGTGTGTGTGTGTGTGTGTGTGTGTGTGGCTCGTGAGAATCCGGGGGGTGGGGTGGGAGGGGGGTACTGAAATGTCCCTGTCCATCTGTTGATGTCTGGGTGGCAGAAAATATTGAAATAGAAATAGAAAGTCAGAAAACTGCTTAGGAGCAAAACCTGAAAGAGTATTGTATTTGAAAGGGAATGTTAGACTGATTGTATAAAAATGGAAAAACAGAATTAACATGTTCCGTAATGATACGTCTGTGTTAACTAAATATTGAGCTGAAATTTGGTGAAACCCTCAAAATAAGACTTTCCAAGGAAGTTGCTGTCTTCAAAAATCGTTGCCGTCTCAAGACAGCTCAACACCTCCGCGGTGCCCTATCTGACTCACCTGGCGGACAGCCTTCCCATTCGCTTTACTCAAGAAAGCACAACATTATGTGCTGTGTACTCCCCATTCCAAAACCACAAGGCAAGCCCATTACCAGCATTCCTCAATACATATTTGCATATCCAGTGAAAAACAAAATTCACCATCTTTCCAAGCTGCTTCTGCTCTCCTGGGAAGCTATAAAAACTGGCAACTTGGACAGATGAAGATTCCTCTTTCTCATCCAACCAATCTTACCCAGGAAGTGACACGAGAGCTTTGCTCGAACGGCCCTCCCGCTCCACTGACCACAACGCCGACAAAGACCACCCTGGGAATGAGGCAATCCAGGTTTTTAACTGGCTCTCCTGACCGTACCCAAAAATAGCCAGCCCCAAACCACGGAGAGCCTGACTCAAGGACTTGCAGCGTGAGCGATCTGGGCATTGCTAACTCAACCCAACAGTCCTTACTTATAAAATAAAGACCACAGCCATGCACACATAGTAAAATGAGCAGGCGCAAATCTGGCGCAGTATTTCAAGCCGAGTGAATAATAGTACAAAAATATCAAAAAAAAGAAAGGTTATGAAATTTTATAACAGATGACAAATTGGTAGCTTTTCCCCGCTTTTCTGGAATGGATTCAGTAACAGATTTGAATCTTGGGTTTTGATGCTTATCTGTGATACACAGGGATCCCAAGTTCAAGGGGAAAAAAAAAAAGTAGTTATCTGCATAGTACTTCACTTACAGCAGGAGCTAGCCTTCGCTCTTTACCCTAGAAATGATTCGATTCCTTATTTAATTCACTTTTATTTAAAACAACATGAAATATTTAATTTTAATTTTTCATCCTGGGGGTCTTCTGTACTTGAAGCTCTCAGACTTAGGTCTAAAAGATAAACCTACCTGCTCAGATTGCGGGAAAACCGAGAGAAAGTACTGCATTCTGCCACTTTGGAAGAGAGGCTCAAAACTCTGCCTTATGGTGTCTGTCTGTCACCCAAGCTCCCTAAGCTGCGGGGGAGGTAGCCGCACGTTTCTGGGGTGAGAATGTCCACAGGGGACTGCCTTTCGGGTCACAGGCCCAGCTGCAGAGCAGCTACAACCACCAGGGAACACGGAAACCGTGCCAAGAGGCCCCCCATTTCCACGAAACACCTTCCCAGACTTTCTCCCCCAGCGCTTCAGTCTCATTGCAACAAAACATTTGGAAGGTGCCTGGTGGGAGGAAGCATGCAGGGAAGGGACCCTGGAGGAGGATCCAGGAGACACACCCCTGGACTGCAAGTAACTCTTGTTGTCTGGGGAGGAAGATGGACATGCAAATGAGCCACGCAGAGACAATACAGACAAAAACAAACCAGCTGCTGAGTAGCCTCGCAAATCTCCACCAGCAGCAAAGAGTTCAGGGTCCTTTCTCTGGTGGCTGAGTAGGAAATCAAGGAAGGTTTCAAGAAAAACAAAGGCCGTGAGGAGTAAGAAGCAACGCACCAGTGTGTGCTTGCTAGCCAGGAAGTACCTGGGTGGTTAATATTCTTGGCGACCTCAGCTCCACTCCAGCTCACTAATCAGAGCTGATGCATCTCAAGGCTCACACAGCGCTAGGCCCTGGGCTAAGCTACAGGCTTCACGCAGTCGATCCATGCGGCGACTCTTGCCCATTTTAAAGACAGAAAAACTAAAGTTTGGAGGGATAAGGTAACTTGCTGGCTTCACCAAGCTAGTAAGTGGTGAAGGAGGGACTCGAACCCTGGTCCACCTGGTCCCAGATGGCCCTACTATCTGGTTAGTTAGTTCGACCAAACACATTTTCCACAGGTATTTGCTAAAGTTAATGGAAATTTAAGAGCTCCTTAGTCCCAAGTCCTCATTTTATAGGTGATAAACATACCTATATGGAGGAATGGAGACCAATTTTTCCACAAAGCCACCCTATGACTTTGGGTCAAATTCAGAACCCAAACCACCTGGCCTCTTCCAGACCATATTTTTCTTTCTATGTGTTCATTCTGACTTTGCTGTGTAAGTGACATGGGAAAGCAAAGCCAAAGAGTAAAAAATAAAGACTACACTTAAACCCTGCCATCTTGCAACTCTCGGTCCCTCGCTGGCACCTGGGGAGCATCTCCTCAACCACCTGAGAAACTGAGAGAACCTAAGGCAGAGTCAGAGGGTTCTCTAAGGCTACTGGTTGTAGAAAACCGACCTGCAGCATATTTCTTCAGGGCTGACCTCGGCTGACACTTGGACCATTCTGCTCAAGGAACTTCAACACCTACGGGGCAGCGAGTAGGACCCATCGTGATACGTAGAGGGTCAACCCTCGACCTCGGTGCTCAGTGCACAACAGCAGCCCGGCCCACACCCTGTATCGCCTCGCTCCTTTCCGGCATCCAGCTCGTTGGTTTTTCCGTATCCTCCCAAGCTCGGCACTGAGCATGTTCCCCTGCCCGGTCCCTGCCTTGCCAGCCCTGAGCCAGCTTCTGACCTTGCGCCCTTCCCTGCTTTTCAGAGCACAATCGGCGCACCCCTCCCAGGCCCTGGCCCAATGACCCCCATTCTTCTCTCCCTTTGGAAGCTTCCTTTTCCTGTCCCTCCCTGTCTAATAATCTGCTCCTATTCCACTGGGTCCCCCTGGGCTGACGCTGCACCGAACAGGGCAGGGCCTGAGCTGCCTGTGGCATTCCAGCTCTGGTTTCAAGTGGCTTTGAGGCTGGCTCACCCAATGCCTGCAGCACTGAGCTCCTCATCACAAACTTCCCCTCCCCCCCCCCAGTCCTCAAGCACTGCCTCCCCCCACCACTACCAAAACACCAGAACTCTCAGCATTTATATTCATTTTCAGGCTTCAGTGTGGCACTCCTAAGCCTAGCCTTCAAAGCAATTCAGCACTCAACTCTGACAGGAAATGTGAACATGTAAAAAAAAAATTTTTTAACATGATTTGGCTGAGGAGCTATTCTTTGCAATGTTTCCAAGGATGAACCAGCGTCTGAGCTTTAAGATGGATAAAATGACAGTGGATTTGAATGATTCTAATGGACAGAGTACCGTGATCATCTTGTACCTGCATTGGTAATTTTGGATCCTCAGGTATTTAAAAAACAACAACAACAAAATTGGTGACCTGAGTGACTTGTTTTGTCCTTAATCCCCCACCCTGTGACAAATCCAGAGCAAATCAGTGATGATGGTAGTAGATTTGTATGTCACAATTCACCCAACAAATGGTGAAAGTCAAGTCATAAACTGTTGGTATACAAGGACCCTGAAGAAAATATATCAAAGTCAGCCTAACTAGCTCAACTACTTTAGGCATTGTTTTTAAAACTACAAAATCAAATAGTAGGTACCAGACTTTTGATTTATCTCTTTTTCTCTAAAGAGACAAACACTCTCCAACGTGTCCGTCTGAAGAAAACAATGTCTCATGTTTGTTACCGTCATGCACACACACAGTTGATCAGGGAAACTTTATGGGGTCAACCACGAGAAATAAAAATGTTCCAGGCTTCCCAACACATTCAGTATCTGACATCACACATCAGAGAGAGGGCAGGCAGTGGAGACCTGGAATAATCTCGGCTTGTGCAGGGGGAAAAAAGGCCTGTAAACTAAAATAAAAACACACATTAAAAACGTGCATGTTGTACAAACAGAATATAAAACACGTCCACTGGGGCTTTAGTTTTTCCTCACTGGTGAGATAAGCTTTCCCCAGCTTGCTGTGTCTTCTGAATCCCTGAGAATCCACCTCTCCTTTCCTCAGAAGAGCAGCTCCAAGCGCTCCCACGTAAGCTCTTTCCTGATGGGTTGACTGGATGGGTGTGAATGTCTCTGGTCTGTAGGTAACCAAAACCGTGCCTGCACTCACCTGCACTGCTGGCCCTCCCCGGATGGCAGGGGGAAAGCTCGCTTATCACCAGCCGCAGAGCCAGGCCAAATAAATGCCCAAACCACGGTACAGCTTCCTGGCTGGCTTCAACTGCCATCATTTATCTTCATACGCCTCAAGTTCAGTTTCTGAAAATTATTTAAAGACCTAACACCATAATGAACATTTCTGCTACACACAACTTAAAAAAAAAAAAATCACAAAGTATTATGTTTCTTGGGTAAGGCACCCAAGAGGAGAGGCAGAGACATCAAAAATCAGAGTTTTGACTGGTAAGGAGTTTACTGTCCAAGCGAAGAAGCACGCCCTATACATCTAAAAAGATAAGCTACCCTGAGGAAGTATGTTAAATGCCAAATGAAACCTTCAGGAAAGAGTGAGGGTTTGGACCTAGATTCTAAAGGCCCCAAGGGGCCTAACTCACCTCCCCCTACCCAACCCCACCCCCGCCCCTGGCAAGCTCACAACCTCTGGAGAGCCCTCACTCCTGCTTCTGCCCTAGTGAGACCCCTGCACGCTGCACGCATGTCACACTGCACTCTCTGAACCCAGCTCGGTGCAAGTCCTAACTTCCTCTATAATGTGAGTCTAGAAATGGGCTTCCAGGGTCCAGGAAGTGCCTGAGGCCACAGCTTGAAAACTGTTGGTGCCCTGGCACATCGTGATGCCAATTACACAAAATAAAGAAATATATGCAAAAGCACCGTATATCCCTTCTGGACACCTGCGTGCATAAAACAGCAACCCCAGAAAGAGGTCACGGCAGAACTTCATGAGAGGAGGAGGGACCAGACCTGAGCTGTGGGATAAGACACGTCTTTCATCGTGAATTTTCTATTGCCTAAAGGTAACAGAGGAGAGGTGAATATGACCAAACGTCAAAGTTATTAATTCTGGGGGGCAGAAAAGTGGGCTTTTGTTTTACACAAACACCAAGAGGAACTTTTCAGTTTCACAAAGGGGCTCATGACCCCAAAAAAGCTTAAACCCCTTGACTTACAGACCCCTGTTGCCTCTGTGTGTCTCTCTCCTTTGATCTCCTATAGCCAGGCAGGGGGTGACCAATTCACAACCCATCCTGTTGAGCTTCATGACATTTCTTCCATTTTTAAATTGACAATTAAATACCTCAATTTTTTTCTTCATTTCTGTTTTTCTCTCTCCTCAACTGAAGTTAAGTTTTTTGAATCCAAGAAACTGCTACCTGCCCTTCTTCTTCAACTCAGTGTCTCCCACAAAATAGTCAATAAATCAATGTTACTAAATGATATTTAAGACTAAGAAACATCAAACAAAATGTAGCAATGAGACTGGTTTGACCACCTTTCATTCTGGGGAAAAAAAAAAAAGCTATTCTCCGAAGCAGTAAATATTCATTTCCACAGCAAGGGTTTATCTCCTGGGTGTACATGCACACACACGCACACAACAATTTTTCAGTTTTGTTACTCTTTCTCTCTTAAGAACTTAAAGTAATAGACTTTAAGGCCAAAAGAAAAAGAAAACAGGGGACGCCTGGGTGGCTCAGTCGGTTAAGCGTCTGCCTTCGGCTCAGGTCATGATCCCAGGGTCCTGGGATCGAGTCCCGCATCGGGCTCCCTGATCAGCGGGAAGCCCGCTTCTCCCTCTGCCTCTGTCTCTCTGTCTCTCATGAATAAATAAATAAAATCTTTAAAAAAAAAAAAAAAGAAAACAGAAAGGAAAAGAAAGAACCCTCCACATACATTAGCACTCTTTTATTCCACAACTTAAACATTTCTGGATTTTCACCTCCCCCCTCCCCCGCCCCCAGAGAGCGTGAGCTCATGCCCTGCAAAAGTGTGTAATTATTCCAATGAAATACTTCCCAAACTGTATTCCTGGTATGGGTTCTTCAATATGTCAAAAGGCATTGTCCCCCAACCCATTTCTCATTCCCACCAAAAAAGTTTCAACGGGAAAACTCTACCTATGTTCAGAGTTCCCTCTGAGATCAATAATGCCTATTACTATACTAAAAATCTGAAAAGCTCTAGAGTTAAAAATAAAATAAAAGAGATTCACCCTGGTACAGACCAGTGCTTCCCAGCTTATTTTAACCAGAGAATAGTTTCTGCATGGAACAAATTAATATGTTGAGGAACTCATGGTCTGAGGATCATAGTGTAGGACATGCTGGCTCTTATGATGATAGTATCTTCTGGATCTTACACTACTGTCCACATTTCAAATATCCCATCCATTGTCCCCATAAATATGACTCATCCTCATAAAATCAGAAATCCTAGTTTTAGATTCATAAAATATGGTCCCTATTACAATGCCATGTATTTCCATAAAACCCTTATGAATCGATTCACATAACCTCTTATAATACTAAAAAGAATAGAATAGAAAAATTTCAGGAATTAACTTCATCAGCTCAATAGTGTTAAACCAACTGCAGTCATAAACCAAACCCAGACCCCATCCTCAAAGAGTGATAGATAACAAGAATGCACCAGAAATATCTTGAAACCAGATTCTGTTTCCGAGTCTCTACTAGGCCAAGTGGAGATGTATATGCAGGAATAATGCAAAATATCTACTATAACAACCTCATTTTGGGTAACTTTGGTACCTATCTAAAACACAGAAAACACAAATTGCAGCCCTACTACCCATCAAAACAAATGCCAATTAAGACATTATTTTTTTCACCTATCAAATTAGGAAATATTTTCACATAGAATATCCTGTATTAGTGGCATTTGGGGAAATGGGCCTTCACATACAAAGCTGATAGGAAACAAACTTGGTATTATCATTCTGAAAACAAAATGTATTCCCTACTAAAATTCTGCAGTCTCTTTAAGGGGATAGCACGGTGGGCTCTCAGCACACAAATACGGCAGGGCTCTGAATGTTCCCCTAGGAAGAGACTATCATACAACTCTGCAATGGCCTGCCATCATCTCTCTCAACCCAGCAGAAAACTCAGGCCCAAGTGGGGAGGGGCATGAGATTCCAAGTCTGAGATTATCCTTTGCTCAAAGAAGAAGCCCTGTGATACCTTTGGAATAAAAAGAAAGAAGCCCAGGGCACCTGGCTGGCTCAGTTGTAGAGCATGCAACTCTTGACCTCAGGGTCATGAGTTCAAGCCCCAGGAAGAGAAGAGAAAAGAGAAGAGAAGAGAAGAAAGGAGAAGAGAGAGAAAAGAGAGAGAGGGAGAGGGAAAGAGAGAGAAAGAAAAAAAGAGAAAAGAAAAGAAGCCCCAAACAGACCAGAAATCAAAGCTGACTCCTCTGGATGGGACACAGGAGACCTAAACCAAAAAAAAAAAAAAAAAAAAAATCAGAGAAAAAAGGAGCTGTCCCAAAGGGATAGGATCCCCCTGCAGACAAAAAGAAAAGCCTGTTCCCAACAGGTGAAAAGCTCTGTAAATGAGGCTGAGTGGAAGGGAACCCGAGGAAAGCTCCCAAGATCCTCTGAAGAGAAGAGGAGAAAAGGAAAATGACAAAGATTTTCAGAAGTAATGTATTTTTGTATGATTCAGCACTAAAATCTACCTCTAGCATTTCTACAAAAATAATGGAATAAAAGTAAAACAACAGAAATATGTATTACCTTCAGGAAAATGTACACATCCAACAAATTTACTCACAGGAATTAGATGGGATGCAGTAACATGAAGACTCTTTATGGACAGCATGTCTGGCTTTGCTCAGCACTGGATTCTTGGCTATTAAAAAATTGATTTCTGAAGGAAGGAAGGAAGGAAGGAAGAGAGGGAGGCAGGGAAGGAGGGAGGGAGGGATGTTGCCCCATAGGAGGGAGGGAGGGAGGAATGTTGCCCCATAGTGTTCATTTTCTGGCAACCTAGTTTCATACAAGCTACACCGGCCTGCAAGAACTGGTGTTTTTGGATTACTTTTAAAAATGTGAAACAGCAAGACTAGTCCTATTTCCACTTTATTTATCCACCTTTAAAGGGTCACCTGCTGTGGCATCAGTCCCTGTGCATTCCATTATCTCCGCTGACTCTCCATCTTCCTGGCCATCAGTGAGGAACCCCTGGCTCACAAAAGGATTGAACAGCATAGCACAGCAGAGATTTCGACGTCTGGCCACCTTCTTCAGGCTCCCCTCCACTTACATCTCCAAATATTGGGACTGTCCCTCCCTTAGGCCTTTTGGACTCACTTTTACACCCTGCGTATTGATGGCCAAGATCTAGTCCTCAGGCACAAGGCTTGGTAGGCCCATTGTGCAACAGAATTACATAGATTTAGGGAGGTTTCTGTCTAATTGGGAAAAAAAAATGGGCGGAAAAAAGCAGTCTCCATAGATACAAGCTTTTCAACATATTGCTTTTCTGCTCTCCTGTTTTCTTACACTGAGAATGTCAAGGCAGAACCGGAATATTTATAAGTAAATTACACGTTCCACCCATCCCTCCACACCCTGACTGGTGACACCCAGCTGGAAATTCTGAAGACCACAGAGCTGCGTGGAAGGTAGCTGGGATACAGAGCTCTTCAGAGGGAAGCAATGAATGGAGCCTTACGTAGGAGCTACGCCATGCCATCCAAAGTACTGCTGGGGGAGAAAAGGCCCTTCTCACAACACATCTTCCTCTTCACCGCTTCATTCGATAGCACAGGGATGTGACTGTCCATGTAGGTGTCAGATGGGCAAAGAGGGGGCCAGGCCACATGCTTCCACAGACGCAGAGCTTGGTCAAGCAGCATGGATCCCGGTGACAAAGTGATCAAGGTGTGGTTATTTATAGTTGCCTGAATGCTGCCGGCAACCGTGGGCCCGCGGATGCAAATGATTGCCTTGCGTGGGTCCCCGACATCTTAGTGTGTCCAAGTGTGCACACAGAAGGGGTGAGAAGAAGCATCAAGGGCAGCAGTGAGGCAATGAAAAATTTCAAGAAAGGGTGTGAATGGGATTGGAGGACAGTGGATTCCATTCCCCCTGGCTAAAAAAGGCCAAAAGGAAGAAAATACAGAATTACCACACAATCTAGCAATTCCACTTCTGAGTATATAACCAAAAGAATTGAAAGCGGGGACTTGAAGAGCTATCTGTACACCCACATTCATAGGAGCATTATTCCTAAGAGCCAAAAGGTAGAAGTAACCCAAGTGTCCCCCTGTGGATGAATGGATAAGTAAAATGTGATCTATACATACAATGGAATATTATTCGGCCTTAAAGGGAAGGAAATTGTGACACAAGCTACAACAGAGATGAACCTTGAGGACATTATGTTAAATGAAATAAGCCAAGTTAAAAAGAGATAAATACTATATGATTCCACATATTATCAGGTACCTGGAGTAGTCAGATTGATAGGGAGAAAGTGGAATGATGGCTGCCAGGGGCTGGGGTGGGTGGGGGGGTGTAGGAAGTCGCTATTTAATGGGTAGAGCGTTTCAATTTTGCAAGATGGAAAAGTTGTGGAGACTGATTGCACAATGGTGTGAACACCAGTACTCTTAACCCTACTGAACTGTGTACTTTACAACGGTTTAAGATAATAAGTTTCATGTTTTATGTATTTTAACACAATTAAAAATTTTTTAAAAGAAGAAAAAAAAAGTCTTGAAAAAAATCAAAGACCCTGTTCCTTGAATTTTGAAGTAAAACTGGTATTAAATGAAAAGCCTTGAAAATGACCACGTGTACATCAGGAATTCCTCTTTCTTGTGAGATGACAGGACTTTAGTAAAGTACTAGTTGTTTTAAAAACGAACTGCATTCTCTGCGGCCAACAGCATAAAACCATTCTGTAAGATGCCCCCCTCCCCGTTTTCTTTCTCCATGTTCTCAATTAGAGACCTGGTTTAGCTGTGCCTCCATGAGGGTAAATAAATTTGCATATCATGGCACACCCCACTGATACAGCGCGGTCAGAATCAATGGTTCTCATCAGGGATGATTTTGTGCCCCCGACCCCCCAGGGGATGTGTGGCAAATGTTTAAGGACGGTTTGCCTGTCACACAGGGGACAGGAGGGAATGTTACTGGCATCTAGTGGATAGGCGCAGGGGGCAGGGATGATGCTACACACCCCACAAAGCACAGCACAACCCCCACAACAAAGAACTTTCTGGGCCTCAATGTCAATAGTGTCCAGGTTGAAAAATTCTGTGCTAGACCGGCCTTGGAATTCAGACACCAGGTTTGTGGTGACTTTTGTTCTTCCTTCTACACGTGCCTCTGAGCAGCCTGTAGAGCGAACTAATCTGCCAGGTGTGATGCTAAGTGCTCTCTGCCCATTACCTCATTCTGTTCTCACTATTGTAAGAGAGATGCTGCCACAATCCTAGGCCTACTGGGGAAGCACATTTGGAGAGGTCAAGGAGCAGTCCAAAGTCAAGGCCGCTGCTGGGATTTTAAATAAGCTCAGCAGACCTCCAGAGTGGCATTCTTGCCTCTACTTCCTAAACCCAAGTGTTCTAGGACTCTGTGAGCGACACATCCAGAGACCCAAGTTCAACAAGACACACTGTGGAGAAGGCTGTCACAGGGAACAGTTAAACCAGGCAATTCCCACCCGAGCCCCTTCAGCATTAGGGCAGCCTGTCAACCCCACACAAACTATGGAAGAACTTTGAGATTCAGGGGGAATGTTTCAAGAAAAACCATTTTTTAATATGTTATAGGGGTTTGTCCATTCTGCCAAATGTTATCTGCATCAAGAGGGCCTTAACAACGAAGTTCCGACTAGTAAGTATCTTCACCAGAATCTTCCAATTCAGAAGTCACTCATAGGTGGGGGGATGGGCGAAATCAGTGAAGGGGTGATTAGGAGGAACAGACTTCCAGTTTTAAAATTCCTAAGTCATGGGGATGGAAAGTAGAACACTGGGAATAAAGTCGATAATATTGTAGTAACTTTATACGGTGACAGACAGTGACTACACTTATTGTAAGCATTTTGTATTGTATATCATTATTGATTCCCTATGTACACACCTGAAACTGATATAACATTGTCTGTTATTTGTACCTCCATTAATTTTTTAAAAGTATGATCTTAAAAAAAAAGTCACTTCCAAACCTCTTAGAATTCCCAAACATGAAGTATGTCAGGAGGCAGAGCCCGAAACATCTCTAGCTACTGGCTCTACCTGTAATATTGACTGTAATATGATTCCTCCTGAACCACCTGGGGTGACGCATCTTCATCCTCAAGAATCTGCGCAAGTTTGGCACACCACTTCTGTGAAGCTCTCCCATACGCTCCAGTTTGACCTTCCTTCTGCACCAGTTCTATGCAGTAAGTCCTGGTCTACACCTACTTCTCTATCTTAACCATTAGTCAACCAGAATGCAACCTCCTTGACACAAGGACTGCATACATCTTATTTGCCTTTGTATATACTTTGTCTATGACAACAGAGCCTCAAAGTGGTGGGAAATGAAACCTGTCACCTTTGTCTGCCATATTTTACAAATAAAGACGATCGGCTTAAAATCATGTCCAACTAGCACCTTTCGCAGATGGTTAAAGATCTTTAGGAGCCAAAAAAAAAAAAAAAATATGTTAAGATATCAACTAACACATTGGGGGAGACACCTATAGGAGGACATTTGCAACTTCCTCTGAATCTTGAGAAGGTCCAAGTAATTTTGGCAGACTTACAAGAGTTTCTGAAAAGGAGGGATGAATTCCTTAGTTGCTTAAATCAGTCACAAGTCTCTTGCGATGAGCTGAGCACTTGGGACATCTGTGGAAAGTGACATGGGTGCCAAGGTCCTCTGTATTGTGGGTATCATCATACACCAAATGAGCCATGGCCTCAACAAATAAGAGACGCTTCCTCCATTCCGTGGTTTTGGTTCTGTGTTTTGAATATATTTTTAACAACAATCACAGCCACTCCCAAAGTCAGGATTTATTGAATCCTCGATCACTACATCAGAAAACTCCTGAAGGGGAAGGGAACGGTGGGTGGGGAACCTTGGCAAATAACAATAATAATGATGATGATGATGATGACGATGACGATGACAATGATGATGATGGAAGAAACTAAGGAAGGAGATTCTCAGGCCCCAGGAACAAGCTACCGAATCAGAATCTCTAGGGGTGGGGCTCAAGCACGGAGCTTTAACAAGCCAGCCCTCATGGTGATTCTGAGGTGCACTCAAGTTCGTGAGCCGCTCCCTTAAGTCTGCTGTTCTCATTTATTATCGAGCATCAGAATCACCTGGAAGACGAGATGAAACACCGATTCCAGGCCACACCCCAGGTTCTCTGATTCTGCAGGTACTTCCTGGGGCCCCAGAACTTATATCTAACAAGTTCCCAGGTGATGCTGATGGTGCTGGTCCCTGGTGACTTACTGACTAGAGACGTGATCTGAGAACCTGGGGAGGGGAGATTGAATTTCCATTTTATATCCTTCTGTGATTCTTCCTCACCTTGTGTGTATGTTTTAATAAGGAACAGAGAATACTTCTCAGTTTATGAGAAAATCGCCTGGTATTATAGTATGATAACTTAAGGAAATACTAGAATAAACTGTTCAACTGAATACTGCTTCCCCGGCACGCTTCTCTCCCCCAACCATCTACAAGACACCCCAAACTTTGGACCAGCAGCCCGGCACCCAGCCTCCTTGCGAGGGGCTTCACCAGCCCGGCCCAGACTGGTTTACAACTCAAATACTGGCTGCCCAAGCACTGTAGCCTCTGCCTTCACCTCAAAGGGATTTCTCTCTGAAGCACCCGATACAGCCACCTCAGTTGGCATTGGCTGTTGTTAACGATCGCAATGGCCCGCGCCAACCACAGCTTACAGTACATGCGACTCGGCCTACTTCCCTATTTTAAATGCCTAATTGTTACTGCTGTGCCCAAACACATCTGGAGGGAGTTGGGCCCTCTGGTTGCCTCTTGCCTCGCTGTAGGCCCTCCTACAAGGGGTGCACTCGGCCAGCCCTCCAAGTACAGACAGGTTACACAGTTTTGCTCCGTGGCAGAGCGGAGGCCTCAAACAATCGAGGATTTTTTTTTTTTTTTGGAGAAATGATCAAACCCGGGGGTGGGGACAGAACTTCCTGCAAGAAACCGCATCCTGAACAAGCATCGCCACGACTCACTGTAAATAAATACTCTCTCCTTGCAGCACTTCCGTCAACTGTCAGGGCCCTGGCTCCAATCGCCTTTCAAGTCCAAACAGGAAAGGGGGAAAAGAGAGGGAGATGGCAGATAGGAGGTTTAATTTGCTTCTTGCTGCAGTTTTCACTGGTGGGGCGCTTCCAATTCAGCAGGATAGCCAGCTGCCTGGAATTGCTCCTGGACCCCACTTTTTCCTGTTAACCTTCAAAATTGTATTATTACGGGCCAGCCCACAACTGGCATCCCCAAGGCTGGGGAGTGCAGCTTCTTCCCTGGATCAGATAAGCAGCCCAAATCGAACAGGCTTGCGGCAGACAGAAGGCAACTGACACTTGCAAGGGATGCTGTGTACATGCCTCTGCTGTACTCAGCCCAAGGGATGGGGGCGGGGGCGGGGGACGGCCGTGGGGACTGCAGGGCAGAGGGTTCAAGAAGGAAACAAGTCGGTGACCTCAATTTTCCAGAAAACGAATGTGAAGGATATCCTTTTCAAAGTGCATCATGTGGCTGGGTTGGGAATGATATGCAAAAGGAGATCATTCCTTTCATTTACAGCAAAGATGACCATTTCTCGACCGTGTGGGAGACACGACACAAAGGGCATTAATATGCCTCCTCTCCTACGGTACCTCTGAGGCAGCTACAGTAACCTCCATTTTACAGATGACAAAACCAAACTTGGGAGAGCCAAAGAAACACGTGCCAGTTCACGAACAGTAAGCGGTAAAAGCAGAACTCTAACTCAGTTCGGTCTGCATCAGGGCTGCCATGAACAGCTGAGGAGGGTGTGCACTGAACAACTCAACAGGTGCCACCCATACTGTCGGCAAGGCAGATGGCAGCCCCAGTGTCTTGACTGCTACATTTCAACCACACAACACACTGCCTCCCAAAGCTTCTGAAATATAAAAATGAGCCCAATGCAGAGAACTTCTCAAGTTCTGAGATTCTGAGGTTGTTTGAACTCCATGGCATTCAAAAGAAAAGAGCCTATTTGTCCTTTCATCCTTCCTTTGCTGCATTCCTGACAGTCCTCATTTCTCCTCTGGTCTGTATAATGGGACCAGGCCACACGTCTGCTTTCACACAGTATTGACAGCACTCCTGCCTGGCGCATAACGGATATTCAATGAAGACCTAAGGAAAAGAACAGGTGAATGAATGAATGGATGAGCAGAAGACAGCTTCTTCTCCTCTCCAAGAATCCTGGGCCCCACGGAGAAATGAGGGCTCTGCCACCCTGCCGAGACCAGCTTCAAAAGGAGGCTACTGCCACTCTTGGGCACTGCTGATTGTTTTGTTTAATGTAACTTGGAAACGCAGGCCCGTGCAGTGGTGGTAGCAGCCCTAGCTGGAGATGGAGATAATCTAATGTGTTGCTGGCAGCCCAAGAGGAAACAGGGACGGTAATGAGCAGGGAAAAAGCATGTTCGAGAATGCAGGAGTGGGTGAACCTCGTAAACCCTCTGCAGACAGGACATGCCCCTGGAGCCTCTGCCCTGGGGAGGGAGGGAACCAGGCGGCTTTCCCGAGGCAGAGAAGGGTGGGGCTGAGGTGCCCAGGGCACCCACTGCCACACACAGGAAAAAAAAAAAAAATGAAATTAATAAAAGTAAAAACAAAGCACCACATGTAGCAGTGAAGTGCTATTAAAACGCTGTAATGTCTCAGAGGTTCCTATGAAGTCATGTTCTTACAATTCACTCGTAAGAATTTAAAGACAAAATTATATGCCTTGTAATTCTCCAATGAGTATGTTTTTTCTATGGATCCCATTGTTTATATGGGATGCACAGCTTCCAGAAAGTTTAAATCATTTAAGGGATTAAAAAAAACTGGCACTTTCCCGAAATCTAGCTGCACATTTCTCAGTGGGAGCAACTGTCAATACTGATTATGTCCACACACTCATGTAGACTAGTACGTACATTTCAGGACACACTCTCTATCAGGGTTGCAAACTCAAACGCCCACAGGGGCCAGAAAAAAAAAATGCAGTTAGGCGGGGAATCAAACACCAGGGAGTGGTGGAAGGCATCCCAGCAGAAGAGCTTCACAAGCGGCACCTCGGCCCCAGCATGGGAGAAAGGCTGGTGTTCCCACATCTTTTGATTTGTCAGAAGAAACCAGAAATCTCGGCCTTACGTAGGAAAGCCCAGGGAACGTAAGTGGTTAAGTTCAAATTTCTTATTTAGAACACTGTGCAAGTCAAACAAAATATACGATCTACCCCTACATCTACACATACACCAGTAACCATTGCTGCTTCTATTCAGCCACCGTATGACCAGGCGCTCTGCATCCAACATTACCGTATTAGTTCACAGGGTTCCCCGAAGAGCTTACAAAGAAAAATGTCCATGTTAGAGATGAACACATTGAGGCAGGGAGGTACCTGGGCACTGACTGGCAACCAGATGCCATGCCATGAGAGTCAAATCCAAATGGGAATCAGAGCAGCTGAAAGGAAAGAGGTGGGGGGCCTCGTTCCATGGCGTTAGAATGCCAATTTGCTCAATTTTCCACCACACATTTCACTCCCAGAGACGTGAAGCCATCGAGACCTGTATTCCAGTTACCACACAGCAATCGAGAGGAACTACTTAAAAAAAAAAAAAAAAAAGGTGGATGAGGCCTCATGTTAACAGCAAAGTTATTAAAAGGAAGCCCATCCATGCTCGGAGTGCTTTACCTGTGAAGATGCAGGTTATAACAGATCTAAGAAGAGTTCTTCCAAAAATACATTTTTATTAAACTTGCATACTCACCAGGATGCGGGAAGGTGGATATCCGTTTCTTTCCCTTTTGTCCTACTCAGGATCAGAGAAATTTCAACGCTTTACAATCAACCAGAGACAAGTGTAGGCATGTTCTGAGAGGAGAACGTGAAATGACTCATTCTTCCAGTTTTCTCAAACCAATTTCAGCTTTACGAAAGAGGCTTCATTCATACACACCGCACATCAGTCAGTGCCAGACCCCACGGAACCCCTCATGGGTTGATGGATACAAACGCTTCCCTGCTAAGGAATGTGAATGCTGCCAGCCTTGGGGAGGGAACCCCAGCACAGAAACAGGCTCCTTCTAAGACTTCAGTCTTAGTGACTGACAGTTCTCTCCTGCTCTAGCAGGAGATCATTCTCCCCTGACCAGAGTTGAGCATTCCCACTGCCTCTCTTTCCCTTACACACTCCTCTTTGAATGGCTTCCATAAAGCAACGTACAAAATCCTGCCCCAATGAGTCTACAAACACATGGTATGGACACTTCATGCTTTTGCTGGTTCTGCAAATGTAAGGCTGTTGACTTGTAAGACAGAAGCAATACTTAAGAGGGAAATCCTGGTACCTCTTCCAAAGGCAGACTATACCTATAATAATGTCCCTAGACAATAAATGGAAGGGTTAGGCAGTGGTTAAGAGAATTGGTATTAAGAGCCCAAGGGTTAGGCTCTGTTGTTTTTGAGCCGTGAACTGGGGCAAATGATTTCATTTCTCCAAGCACTGATTCCCTCACCTGTAAACCAGTAGGTAATAATGGAACCTACTAAACCAGGTTTCCCCGAGAATGAAATGGAAGGAATTCAAAGAGAGCACCTAACAGGAAATCCATACCTAGTAGGTGGTGGTTGTGGTGTCAGAGGCAAAGACCATTCTTACCAACTGTTTTACTGTCCTGAGTTAAGATGCCCATTACAAACTTAACTCCTCCGCTTTGAACACCAAATTACCATTTCCACAGTCTCAGAGCCAAATCATTGCCAAGTATTAATCCTTCCAAACCTGCTTAGCAAACTTCAATGTGGTGATGCTAGCACATGTCCTTTTAACGGAGGCCATTCGCAACTGTACAACTTAATAAGGTGTGTGGCATGCAAAGTTTGTTAGCCAATGTCAAACCCTAGCTCCCATGGGATCAAAGAAAAAAAAATACATGTTATGACCAGACCTAATGCAAAACTGCTTTTCGGTTCTGAAACAGAATGCCTGCCAGCTCAGAAAAGCTGCGTGGAAACAGTAACTGAACAATACTGTATAATCACATTTTCTTAATTTTGTAAGGAACACAGGGTAGATTACAGAAATAGCAAAAAGGTAGATGTGCTTCACCCGGATCCAAGATTTTTTTCTATGGCAAACATGCAGCCCAAAAGGAGCCTTCTAAAAGGATTACAGCATGGCCAAGAGCTAGGGGAAGCAAGCAAGGTGTCTGGGGTACAAACTCTAAAGAGGCGCTCAACTCTCAAAATCAGGCCAAGCTCAAGGTCAGCACCTGAGATTAAGTGCCTCCTTAAAGTTTACCCCTCACCTGCCTCACCCCAGTCCAGGGTTAAGGGACATGGAAGCCCCATGTGACTTTCATGCATTTGTATGTGTGGTAGTAACTTGCAAGGAGGTACCAAGATGTAAACTCATGGGTAACATCTTAACACATCTCTCCCTTAAAGACCAGAATTTCACTGCTGGGAGCAGTCTAGGCAAGGGACAATTTCCCGGAATCTTACCAAGTTCAAAGGCAGCCCCGTGCAACTTTGTGAGCATTTCCTACACAACCTCTTCTCTTGTCCCACACAAATTAGGATTAACTCCCTTAACAGCAGAAAATCCCAGTCATTTCTCCCTAAACCCTAAAGGAGGAGGAAAGGCAACGTAAAAGGAAAAGGGGTCACTTACTGATCATGCAATCTGACCACTCCAAATTGAGGACTCCTTTTTCTCTGCTTGTAAATGAGTCATTGTTTGATTAAATATTCACAGAGTTTATTTTTAGAAAAACTAAATAATAATAAAGTAGTACTAAATGCATTCTAACACAGATCTTAATGGAACATGGGGTAAATAAAAGTTTTACAAACAGAAAGGTAACTTAAGGCATGCCATTTCTTTCAAACTGAGCATTAAAGGGAAAAGGGGCTTTAAAAACATAAGGCCCTCAGTGTTCAAAATTTCCGTTCTGGTTTTCCGTGTTTACCTCACAAAGCCTCATTTACAAATAAACATGCTTCTAAATACGTAATACATTAGAACAAGGGGTAGCAGGAGGACAAAGAAAAATCACACCTGCATACCAGCGTCAAAGTGGAAATATTCCTGATTTTGATTATTTCACTGAAACCACTTTGGTTAGAAATGCTTAAACAAATAGATTGAAAACTGAAAAATTACAGGTGTTTCTTTACCTCCACGCTGGAAATTTTTGGACGTGCTTCACTAATGATGGGAGCAGAAATGCTGCACGTGGATAAAGAACCAGGACAAAATGTAACAAACTTGGCTCTCCCCCACCCACCCTTCTCTGTAACTTCCCCGTAGAACGACTTGCTCATCGCCAATGAGCTCCACTCTCGAACGCCCCCCGAATATTGGTATCAGCTGTTCCCATGCAAATTGCAGGCACGATTCCGTATGCATTGCAGAGCTATGAAATAAGTCAGTGTGTCAGGATGTGTGAACACGTGCCTCTCTCTTGTTGCTGAACACAAACAGTTCATGATGTCTCGTGCATGGCGATCCTCTCGGCTCACCGTCCCCTCTCTTTTTAAGAAAGCCTATCACTGTGTTAAATGTGGAACAAAAGTAAAGAATAGCCTAAGAGGAGCTCCTGTCTAAATACCATTAAATTCAATTTCTCCTTAAGGAATAAAACAAGTGATGTGTGGAGCTGGTCATTTTTTTTTCTTTAAGGGCGGGGAGGGGTCGGGAGAATAAACAATTTTATGGAAATTTTTTTTTTAGACCTAATTATAGAGTAAGCTCGAAGTAATTTTTCCCTCCTGCCTACATTTTATGTTTTGGGCACTTCCATTTCATGTCCCTTGACACCTTTTCCAATAATCCATCTACTTGATATTGGAAAGCCTCACATGAATAAAACTTTATGGCACGACGGGCGTTTAGCCTTCCAGTGACATTCCTGGCCTGTTCAATTCTGCAATTCAATCAAAATCAAATCTCAAAATCCTCTTGTCAGCCAGCACTGCTTTCATATGCCCGAGCCTTGTGTAAGGATAACTGCATCCAATCTTCCCCCCAAGCAGTGCTTATATTGTTTTATTACAGTTCAATGAGTGGAGTTCAAAATTACATGCAGCTGCCTACTACTGTGGTCAGGCTGTGTTACGCATGGACACAAGTAGTGCCCACCAGGCCTGAAATCACTCACTCACTCGCCGGCCAGAAAGACTGGGAGCGCTTCTTTGTATGGAGGAACATCCTGTCTGCTAGATCTAAAGAGGGTGATGTTAACAGATCAGTCCCTTTATAAAAGGATTGTGAGAGCCCAATGAAATGCAACTCAAATGTGCTCAATGTTAAGCGTGTGGCTAGAGCACATAAAAGCAAAGATAAACCCCAACATGCACTACTTATTCTCAGAAAGCTTGTGAAGGAAGATAAAGGGACCCAGAATAAAAGCCATCTTAAAGAATTTTTATATGTGTTTTAAATGATAGAGCTTCGTTTCAATGGGCTTTTTTAAATACACCCCAATATTCCTTTCATCGACACAAAAAGACAAAACACAAAGCCAATTAAATACAATTTAACCTGATGAACAATACAGTAATTAAAGCGCCAGGAGTTTGGGAATGCTCCAGATGAGCTGGTGGGAGGCAGAGGGATGGTGAAATGGCAGTAGGGCTGGCCCGTCTTCTTTTCAACACGGGACAAACACGTCAAGTGGCCTTCCGCTGTTATAAATGCAAACAGAAAATGAGGAGAACATACTAGAACCATAAAGGAAGACAAACGGAGCCTCGTTTGTCTTAAGTGTTAAATTACCAAGCCATTGTCAAATGGGAAAAAGAAAAATGTTTTAGCTAGAAGAGGAACCGCCAAAACCCCAAATAAAAATGTATGTGCTAACTCCACGCTGCCTTCAGGTTGGTAATTCACAAGTAAAACAATGGATTCCTAGGGTGCAGCCTTCCAAGAAAAGAGAATTACACCTCTCTCATTTATGAAGACGTGCATCTCCTGTGCAGGTGGTCACACAGCTCTCTGTGGCAAAAGTCAGTGCCGATAAGGTAAAGATATATGTGCAATTGCAAAAATCTTATCTGCGAGGTCGCTAAAATTAAACACCCTTGGAGCCTCCAAAAGTTGAATTTATATCCATTTCTAATACCTACCACCATGTATCTTTTGAAATCCTGCCATCAAAGCAAACTCTAAAGGGAACCTGAAAAGCTCTCCTATACAGAAATTCCTTACACAATGTACAAATTAGTCTCAAAACCAAATAGTCAGGAGTTTTAAGTACTGAGTTAATCCCCAAGCCAACAGGGCAAATGTAAATGTATCCATTCGGTTGCAGTTATGTTTACAGGTAGCCATTTGGAAAACCGATTGATACACATGTCATGATATTTCATTTTTTAATGACACAGGCAGATCCACAGAACCAGCAAGGCAAGACAGGGAAAATTCAGAGTTTGCACAGTAGTGGTGAGTTTCTAGGTATATAATTTTATTCTCCCTGGGATAAATGATGAGGTTCAGGCTTACCAACCCAAAGGAGGCTCTTATTATATTTTAATATCTGAAAGGGCTGATCTTTGAGGGACAGGCATACATTTTTTAATGTGGACACTGCCTTGGTAAAGATCTGTCATTCTTTGATGGTCACAGAGCAGGAACACCTGCCTCCCTCCCAAGTCAACTGCAATGAAATGTTACTGAGTGATAGCTTTCCACTACTAAGAAAATCAGCTGGTGTTTCCAGAAAATGGATATGAATTCCACACACTGGTCTCCCTCCCTCCCTTCCTTCCTCCTTCACTCGGTGGAGTTCCCATGGATAAATGAACAAATCTCCAAAGCATTCGAAGACCACTCTTGGTAATAAGACTCTACTGTCTTCTGGCATCAATGTGGCCCAAAGTCCTGGAAACACCTGGACTGGATGGAGTGAAACAGCGATGCTGTCTGGTTCTCCACTCTCTCCAACCAGCCCACCCACTTCTTTCAAGTCACCTGGGTGGGCCCCTTAACAAACTGAGTCTGACACCCTGAACTAGACTACCTCAAGTTACTTCTGGTACCCAAATTCTACGACCCTATTACACTCAGTGATGTTGAAGCCAGTTCTCAGTCAATGTTCCCACACTGCCTTCTTCCTCATTTCCTAAGAAAGGAGAAAAAGAATAAGAATACATATATAGCTTTGAGATAAATGTCAGTACCAGCTAGCTAAACACAGACAACAAGAATGAAGCAGGATCCCTCCCCCAATCTCATCCCTACCAACCCCCAGTTTCCTATATGCCTACCAGGCAAGGGAGTTATTGGTTCAAAACATGAATTATCAGATACATCCTTCAGGCTGAATGACACATGCAAATGGATATTCTGAGAACCGGTTACCTTGGTTATCCTAACAGCTAAAGCAGATTCACAGTGTGATCCGGGCAGCCCCATAAGCTGAATCAAAGGGTAGGTTGTAATAGGATTTCAACACAAGGAGCAAAGACACCAGATACCGATGGACTCATAAAGCTCACTTAAAAGCCTAACTCTCGCTTTTTAACAAAGGAAACCAACCTCCCCCACCCTTCAACCCAGAGATCTTGTCCAAAGTTACTGAGATGATCCCCATCACCTTCAGGATCTAGAATCCTATTCTCATGGAAGAAATAGCATGCCCAAAACGTGGCTGAAATTTAGAGCTGAACCCAATGGTCACACTCCTCTTCCCAAGTGCCCTGGAATAAAGGGAATTCACGAATATGTGCCAAGCTCAGACGCCAATATCCTTACTAGGATGTTCCACCTTCTATAGCCAACTTCCACCTTCTATAGCCAAAAAAAAAAAAGTCTTCAAGTAGAGACTCTTTATGAACCAGGTATCTGTGCTTAAGACAATGAAGAGATCAAGCTTGAAAGGGGCCGCCGCTCTGAGGCAGAGCGGGCGTAACTTTGGGTATCTCCACCAAACCACTTCTTCAGCTGTCAAATCCTTTACAAAGCAAATATTTATACTGTAGCAGCAAAACCCTGAGCTGGACTGTTTCTTCTCTCACCTCCATTTTGCAAGATGCCCCAATCCAGTGACCCTGGAGTTCAGAGCCGCATTTGCTCTGCTTTGTTACACGACAGCAGCAACAGAAGAGGTCAGAGAAAGTGTCTCAGAGGAATCTGAACTGCCTCCTTCATCCAACGGGGGAACTGTACTCCTACGGGATGATCAGAGCCTGGCTTGTTGGCTCTCATTTAGATCCTCTGTGCCTCCACAGACATGAGGAATGTCACCGTATTTTCACTTCTTGTGAAAATACTCCTTACTGCTCGCAGGCGTGGTTATACCCTAAAGCAGGAGATGAAGCAGAGAGAGACAGGTGTTCGGCAGAAAACCACACAGACAAAAGTACCCAAAGAGTTGCTTCAAATTTTTTCCTTCCTTTTCAAAAACTCTGCGATGTAAGTGATGGCATCTCGATGTCCTGGGTGTGGTCCAAACAAGCAGCATGGACATGACCTAGGAGTTTATTAAAGCTGTAGGGTCCCAGGCCCCACCCCAGACCTAAAGACTCAGAATCTGCTTTCTTAACAAAATCCGCAGCTGATCCCTATACATACAAAGGAATGAGAAATACTGCTCTAGAAGCATTTTGATGCAGCTGCTCTTAACAGTGTTGGGATCCTGAGGATGATTCTCTGACTTCTAGAACCTACGTAAAAGTCTACGGAATACCTGGATTCAAATCGCCAGAGGAGCTTATTAAGAATTAAAAAAAAATAAAACAACAAACAAACAAAAACCACAGATTTCTAGGTCCCCTCTCAGATCTGCTGAATCAGAATCACTGGCGCTGAGGTAGTTGTGGGGTCCACTATAGTTTAAGAAACCCTGCATAACTTCAAATCGTGCATCTTGTTCTGGGCTATATTTATGGGCTGGTTTCAATCTATTGCTAAAGTGATCAACATACCGCAACTGTGTTATCTGCAGAGACTTCAAAAAGCATGTCATAGCTTTGTATATGCTCCAGAGTAAATGGGGTAGGGGCACTGTTGTGGAATTCTTATGAATGATATACATCTCTTTACAAATAGTTGATTTTTTAAAGGAAATGTGTGCATTCTCAGTAACACACATGCTTTTTGTGCTAAACTCTTCTTAGAAAATGACAGGCAGGCGTGGAAATGTCTGCACGAGCACACATCCCACCCCGCCCCAACCCCATCTGAAATACAGAGGGACACAACTCAGAGTACGTCTGTATGTACAGACCCCTGTGAAATAAACAGACCAGCTACAGAGCAAAAGCACCGTCCTTAAATCTAATATTCACTTTTTATCTAGAACCAAGCCAACTGATTTTAACAAGTAGCAATAAATAACCCACTACATGTTAGCTTTTAGTCATTAAACACCCTTCCCTTTTAATTAAAGAAAATTTAAAAACCGGCTCTCAACAGGGTCCTAAATAAAAACCCCTTAAATGTTTTAAGAAAACACTGCTTTTGAGACAAACTAGATGAAATGAATGATGAAAACTCTTCAGTGTTGAATGGGTTAGGGTTTCAAAGAAAACTAATTGCACTGTGAGAAAGAAGCAAGATGCATTTGCTTCTGAGTCCCTCCCTCACTTCATGCTTTTAGAGCCCCCAAGTTTTAAGTTGGGAGGAAAACCTAAATGTTCTTCATTAATATGAAAAGTCAAAATATTTTAAGGGGTTATACTTCCAATGGTTTCAATTTCCCTGATGCAGTTTACCTAAAAAAGAAAAGCACCATTAGTAATAGTTACGGGCGGGTATGCGGGGAGAGCCCTATACGCACTTATGCTTTGTTTATCTACCATTGCAGATCTGCAAGGATATGCAAGAACAGTTCAATAAACAGTACCATTTTACTTTTCAGTCCAAAGTGTTTTTTCATTCAATTAAGTTATTAAGACATGACTGTAATTTGACTACATTTATAAAACAATAAAGCAAGTCTCTGGGTACAGTAACTTGGGACAAAGCGTTTCCAAAAAGCACAGCCCTAAAGTCATGGCAAGCTGAGGGAAAGGCGTGAAAATGCCCATCCGTGAAAATGCCCGTCCATGAAAAGAACAACAGTTGTCCTTGCTTTGATGACCGCAGTATTTGGGAGGTAGCAACAGCCCTTCCCTAGCAGGCCTGGAGCGCACGTACTTCTTGATGAAATCGACAAACTAGCTGTTCTTGCTTTACATGTGGGCAGCAGGAACAACAAAGAAAGAGAAAGAGAGGGGGACACACAAAAGTCTGGCAAAACAGGAAATTTGAGGAAACTATTTCTGAAATGTAAATAAGGGTTTCTGTTACTTTCATTATTGCAGAAGCAAAGAAGCTACATTCAAAGAAAAGTGCTGGTTTTTCCTGTAAACTCTTAATTTTTCAGACATGAGAGTTGGTTCACAATGTACTGAACTGATATGTTATATATGAGTTGATAGCATCACAATAGTGACTAAAATTTATTTTAAGGGTTCCTTTGACCCTCAGTCCTCTTCCCACCCACCCCCCACCGGCCTTGGGGGCCGTGAAAGCAGGCTTTTCGAATCCCAGCAACTCCACGCACACATGGGACTCATGACAGTGTATGTATCTTCTTTAACATAAATTTCTTCCCTGGAAGCTGGGGATAATAAGCAGTTCCTACTTCACAGAGATATTGTGAGATACCAAAATTATACAATGACTCAACTATATAGCAAGGGCTAAATATGCTAAGTATTTTTATTATTAACAAGAGGGCAAAGCCTCTTAAAATCAACCCGTGGAATACCAGCAAGTTGGGGTTTGTTTGTTTCTGTGAAAAAAAAAAAAATCTATGTCAACTAATATTAATATCAGTAGCTTTATTTTTAAAGAGGGTGTTTGTAGGTTACTGCTAAAGAAAATGCCCCATATGAAAAAGAGTGCCCTGGCAACTTATCTCAGACATGTGTCATTTACCCTCAAAGAAAGCAGAACACACAAACACGGAGTCTCATACTAGAATATAAAGATGGGTATTTGAGAGTGCTAAGAGAATTCCAGGCTGCTGAAGGCAGAGTTTATCATTCACACATCTTTACCACGTTCTTAAATGTCTTTGCTAATCCTCACTAGGAAACTTACAAAAAAAAGAAAGAAAAGCATTCACAAATTCATAGAAATCAGAAATCACAGAAAGTTGTATTAGTAAGATTAAAGTATAATCTTAAAAATTGAAAATCTAATAAAGTAAAAGCCCCCCAAACCACCCCCCCCACCTAACGTGCAGGCACACTGGATTCAAGCAAATCCTCATCATTGCTATACACACGATCCTAGAACATCTATGTAAATTATGATTGTGGTGCTATATACTGCCATTTTATTCTCAGTTAGTGTGGACACATCCTGCCAGGTACACACATCAAATATATTCAGTGATCACAGGAGAGATCCGAGTCCTGATGGGTACCAGCCACATCTTCATTTGCATCTCCATGAAATTCAAGTAACAACTTCATCAAAGGAGATGACCAAACAGAGAACTGAGTGTTAATTAACAAGACAGCATTTAATTCAGAACTATAGTGCCTCTGCAGATTCATATTTAGAGCCTATCCCTTTAAAGCATACTTCGCTGTATTACGTCTCACGTTTAGACAACTGAGAACTCCCATGCACACAAACAGTAAGGGAAATGGCTCGACCACTGGGTAAAAATATGCAGTTGGTCCAACATGCACGACTGAGGCAATCAAAAGATATGTGTGTAAATTACATTTTTTTTATTGATATTTATTGGTAGGGCTGTTCGCCACAAGTCATAGTCATTCCGTCTCCCCACTTTCCTCTTTTCAGCAAACACGCCCTGTTTCCCATCCCCGGCATGGGTGCACAGAACAGGAACTATGGGGCTGGAGGCTTCCGCACAGCAGATCCCAACCAGCATTGGCTACAACTCCAGCACCACGCGCCAATTTCAGGAAAATGAGAGTTCAGCCCTTTCTTTCCTCTCCATTTTTTGTAATCTCCTAGAAGCACAACTGTTCCAGAAACCAGCTCCCCTACCAGTCGGATATTTATACTAAATCTTCACTAAAGGGTTTGCTATTACAATGCTATCTCATCGATACAAGATTACCTCATTTCTGAACCACATCAAGCTGTATAATACTCCAACAATAAAAAAAAAAAAAACATTGCCCCTCGAGAAAGATGCAGCCCAGATTATTTTCATGTGCTTATCAAAGCGGAACGCCAACATTTTTGTTTAATGCAATGCAAATCTCAAAAAAGAGTCAGAGTTTAACTATGAATGCAGCAGACAGGCAAATATCCTTCCAACATACATGTGTCCATATACATAGTACTTACACATTATACGGGCACATGGCAAGCTGCAAGGAATCAATGGATCAGATCTGGATCAGAACCTTAAATATTTTCAATCCCTTTAAGTGCAACTCCATTTTCAAAAGCCCAGACAAGCATGAGATCAGATGAAATATTTTTTTTAAATCTTTGGGAAAACATAAAAAATCCCTGTTCATGACCAGGTGAAATATTCCACCTTTTTTACTCTGATTTGCAAAATAGGTATGTGGGGAAAGTAACAGAATACAGCATTTACCTACCCATTTAGCAAATAATATGGAAGACCTACTCTACATCTTTATTCAAATGAAAATACTTTTTGCCCAGCATTTATTTCTTCAGCTGGTAGAAACCCCACCCTGTAAGGAACACAAGCGTAAAGCAATCTCTTGCAATGGACCATTTTACTTATTCTGCAATTTCTTACCCAAATTACACAGGTATAATTATTTTGACACTATAATGAAAAGAAAATGGGATTTGGGCACCGTAGGTTTATCTAATAACACTATTTCTTGCCAGACTTCACAGCACTGACAGTCACAAAGAACCTTGTCCATTCCAATAGGAAATATTTGATTTTACTGTAGGAACATTATTTATTTTCACCAAGTTGCTATTATCAGAAAGGATATGATAGCTGAATAATAAAAATGAAATCAAGAAATTCTGGTGTTTCAAGGCTTTATTTTTTTTCTGCTCTCACTTTTGACATTTTCTTCCCCTGGAGAGACAAGATAAAGTGCTGTCATAAATGGGTGACTTTTCTTGTCAAATGACAGATTTGATTCTCCATGGCAACCACAAATCAAGGTGCTAGTAGGAATTAAAGCTTCTCTTAAAAGGCGTCTTTATGTTTATAAAATGAATTTAAATTAAATGGGTATTAGGTACAGTCTTTACCTCGATTTATTTGTTGACTGAAGAGCTCTGTATTGCAAGGAGCGCATTTGCATTTTTAAGGAAAGATAACATATTGTCCTGACAGATGTATAAACAAAGCAAGTTACAAGGTCATGCTTCATACACTAGTTTAGAGACCCAGGAAGGGTATTCAGATGGACATCTAGCAGTTAAGAGGTATTTAAATACTGGACAAGGTGTAAAAATTACTCCTACAGGGGAACACATGAAGGGATCTCTCTATTTCTTGTCCTAACAGAGCTTTCTTCTATTGCTAATTAATAAAGATTTTTATAATCGTCACAAACAGAATGGCAAAAGACAATCTCCTTCTTCATCTCTGTCCCTCATGTAATACAGATTTTTTTTAAAAATCTCATCATTGCAAATGAGTACCCCACTCAAAATTAAATTATTTTAAGCCCCCCAAATTCAAGCACTGCTAGAATGAAACATTCGCTTTCCAGTGTTTTTAAGAAAAGCAAACACACACACAGAGAAACATGTATGATTTCAAAGGAACTGGATAATTAATCTGGGATGTAAGCGGATTTCCATTTTCATAAGAAATGAAAGCTGATGTGCTTCATTTTTTACAACATTCCTGGCCATTAGAACTTAAGAAGCAAAGTAATGTGTGAGTGGATCCTAAAATAATAAATCAGGTCCCATCTTCCTGATATTAGCAAGCCATTTACCTAGTCTAGAGGAGTGAGGGTTTTCAGGTCATAAATAATATTTTAAAAGTTGGAGTACAGCTCATTTTTGGAAGTTTCAATTACAGCAGAGGGCATTGCTAGCCTGCTTGAAATATACATTGTCAACAGTACAGTCATTCTGAGGGACACGTTTAACTTAAAGAAAGGGGAAAATAAAAGTTTTACACTGCATGCTGGTAGTTGGGAGAATCCATCATTCTAAATGGCACCCTTGTAAGCTTAGCCAAATTTGATTTTACGCCGTCTCTAGTTAAAAGAACGATACGGGGAATTAAATCAAATTCCTTTCATACAATCGTCTGATGGCACTGCCTTGGACTGGCGGGAGCAGCGCTGACAAGCTAAAGGAGGGAGAAACAGCCGGTACAATGACAACAAAGAGATGCACAGAACAGCTTCATCTAGCAATTTGTGACTTTAAACATCGATGCTCAGACCTTGCTTTTTGGGGGGGAGCAGGGAGGTCTTACTTGTAATCTGTGGGGCTCAAAGAGACTTGGTCCACTCTTGACTTTTATCAGTACCGGCTAAAATAAAATGGTGCCCAAAAGTTATCAATCACTTTGGAACTCCATGTACAAAGCCTAATTTATGGCGGAGTGAGTCACCCTGAACTCTCTGTTTCAGTCACAATGGCTTCTGCTTCATATTAGAATGAGGTGGGCTAGGGAACTTATTCTCATCCTGCGTAAAAAGTCAAAGTAGCATCACGTCTAAAAACCCAGGTCGACCAATGACACAGGGACGAGCGCTTGTAGCAACTGCGCATAACACTAGAGACACAATGCAGGTGCAATGCAGGTGCCGCGATATTGTGACATCACCCTTAAAGATGGGGGCACAGGTGTGTGGCGTCAAGACCTCCCAGGACGCCTACCTAGGGAGCTTGGCAGTGCTTGGTAGTCTCCTGGAGAGTGTCTAAAAATGGGGTCTTGTCCCTCTGCAAAACACCTGACCCTCCCTTCAGAGAGACGGAGGTATCAAGACTACCGGAGCGCTCAGAGCGCCTTCCCGTAACAGCGTGTGCCTTAAATAATGTCCTCATCAGAGACAGAAAGTTGTCGAGACCCTACGGGGACCATATGTAAACACTTGCTGCATGAGATCAGAAAACACTTGGCTAATGCACTACTGGATAAAACAAATTGCTCATTAAAATAAGACCCGCCAGGACAGAAAAATGGGATTGTTATTTGCGTGGAATTGAAATTATTTACCATTTTGTTTGAAATGGGCGCAAAAATGAAGAATGTGTAAACCTATGTCAGTCATGAGGTGGAATCCGGTTACTCTGTTTAGATGTCCCTGTCACAGAATCAGCTTAGGAATTTCTCGAGAAAAATAAAACATGGTTCACTTCAAACAACACCTTCCACCTGCCTTCAGGAGTGCTCTAGGCTTTTCAGGGGCACACAGGGCCTCACACAATCATGTCTTCATGCCAGGCCGATTCCTTGGGCAAGGTTTCCTGTGTGGTAAGCTCCAGTCACCGTTTGGCTAACACAAAATATAATAGGTGAGAGCCCATTCATGTACAGTTGGAATTTCAGTGTCTTCCACCAAATTCTGCATCATAATTAAAAATCTGTTAGATGTGAGAGGGAAATCATTTTATCTGTGTTGGAAATCTGGACTTCACTCGGAATAAGTTCCATTTAGTTTCATTGTATTCCACAGTCATCCAACGATGGAAAATTCAAGCCAGCTACCACCTACAATGTGCTTTTAATTTTTTTAAGATTTTATTTATTTATTTGAGAGAGAGAGAGAGAACATAAGCAGGGGGAGGGGCAGAGGGAGAAGCAGACTCCCCGCTGAGCAGGGAGCCCAATGCAGGGCTCGATCCCGGGACTCTGGGACCATGACCTGAGCCAAAGGCAGACACTTAACCGACGGAGCCACCCAGGCGCCCTACAATGCTTTAAATCTCCACGTGATGTGGCTTCATCTGGTCCAAATTAAGGACCTCCAAATATATACAGGTGACTTGTATTTATGGCTCAAGGTGAGCCAGCAAGCTGTTCTCCTCCACAAATGTTCTCCAATGCTCTGGCACCCCCAGCAGCACGTATAAACCCACCTCCTACCCTACCGCCTCCTGCAAATATATCCACTAACTGTATTTTCACCTGAGAGTGCCTGCACCTCAAAGTCCAGTGCTTTACTGAACCCCAGGCTCCTGGTCCCTGTGCCCCTTTGATAGAAAATCTCTCTGCCTGCCACTCTCAGACCTCGCCATTGACGGCAGGTGGGTGGGCGGAATTTCCACCAGCAGGTCACGGGTACAAAAGCCAAAGCTCACAGCTAACAGGTGGCTGTGGGTTCAGGATATTTCAGGGCCTGCTCAGGCAAGGCTGGCATGGGGATGCATCCCTCACTCGGGAGGGCCCCATGTGACTGGCCCTTCTAATGCCCCATGTGACTGGTGATACTGAGCTTCCCCAGGCTGGGCTCTTCCCCATGAGAAATGAGGATGACAATGCCTACCTCACGGGGGTGCTGTAATTTCAGTTACAGTCTCTAAAATGTTTTGTGATGCCTAGAGTAAAGCACTGGCAGATGAAAGCACAAAAGGGGTCACAAGGGTAACTGCTGTTATTGTGTCTTGACCCCTGACCACAACTCTATTTAATTAATCATCTTCTTGAAGCTTTGTCTGGCTACACCTGACATGGATGGGAAAAGTCTAGAATGAAGAATGTGTCCTACAGAGGCATGTATTTTGTAATAAGAAAAGTACTGATGATGAGAAGGAGGAAGGAACTGGCAGAAGGAGATCTTGCCTGAGTAGTACTTAGCAATGGCATCAAGCATACATTTCTGCAAAGGCTGGGGAGGCCAGCTTACCAATCTGTCAAAATGGGTACGTTATTTAAGAAAACAAGGTGACTGCCCACAGGACTCAGGCAGTCTGAATCAGGAGCAGGGGATCTGCACCTCCCGGGATGCCCTGCTTACCCCAGCATGGGGCTCATGGCCAACTGTCAAAGTTATCAACCCCTAAAGAAGAGGAGGACCCTGAAAGTTTCCTGCGAGGGTTCTCCTGGGAGGAGGGAGGTAAAGCAGAGGCCCAGTTACTACTGTTCCATCTTGTCCTCCTCAGGGAACCGAGCAGGGCCAGGATGCCTTGGGCTCTTGGGAACTGGAAAATCAAGACACCAAACAATGCTACGCCCTCCCCACCTGGCTCTTCCAAGATAGCCCTTCTCCACAGGTAGTGTCAACAATCAATTTTGCTTCTGCTTTACCCTTCTCACCCCCAGAGTGTGAGAATGAATGAAAGACAGCAAGTGCCCTCTCTGGTCTCAGCTCAACAATCACTCCCTTGGGGGACCCGGACTCCCGCCCGTGTATTATACAGTGGCATTTATAGAGGACTAACTTTCTGCCAAGCAGGGGGCTAAGCAGGGACTCTGAAAGCCTGACTGCCTGAGATCCAATCTCCACTCTGCCCCTTTCTCCTAATATAACCTCATGTGAGTTGTTTTCCATCTAACTCCCCATCTCCTTATCTATAACACTGGAGGTAAGAGTACCTAGGCAGAGGGGTTTTTTTTTTTTCATCACGTGTTAATCAAATGAGTAATTCTACGTAAGTACCTGAAAAAAAGTCTGCCTAGAATTGTCACATCTGCCTCATAATAATGCTATGAAGTGGATACTAATATTCTCTCCACCGGGCAGATGGAAAAATCGAGGCAGAGCGTGCTTAACGGATTTGTCCAGGACGGGAGAGTTAGTGAGTGCTCTAATCTAAGGAGCCCAGCCCTGGAGCCCACCCTCTGAATATTCTATAATCCTGCAATGCAGAGCCCACAGACCTCTGTTCTGTATCATTTAAGATGGCACCAAAATCTTACATTTATTCGCAGAACGCTCCATGAGGGCAGGGACTATGCCCGGTTTCACTCCTACTGTCTAGGACTCAGCACATTATAGGGACACACGGGCTAAGTAAATGAGCAAACCCATCCCAGAAACATGCTGGGCAGGTGAAAGTAAACATTTACGAGGCTGACAACCATGAACAAGTCTGCACAGTAACCTGTAGCCCAGAGATGCCAGCTCACGGTCAGCCTCCCCCAGACCTTCCCAGAGTGGCTACGATACATTCTCTCCACCCCTCACCCCACTCATCGACCCCCAACCTCTCCTGCTTTTCTAGCGGGTCCTTATTCTTGTCATAGGGCTGCAAAAATCTGATCAAGGGCGAGCTGCTAACTTTTCTCTAGAAAACAACTTTCCTCAGCTATTTGTCAACTTCTGTCATTCAAAGGGATACAACACAAATGTATATCTCTAATGAAATTCACAGTCAAGAAAAGTTGTCATCATCTAGTTATATCTGTTATGACATACATTTCATTTTGTTCAATACATAACAGAGAAGCTATTTAATCAAACAGAAGATTCTTGCTAAAATGACAGTCCAAGCAATGTCCAAACAAGCTTTTATTATGCTAGGCGAATCTGATCAGGATTGGATTGTTTTCAGCGGATTTTTTTCCCTTTCCTCTTCCATTGAGAAAATAGCTTGGGGAGGGTGGGTGCAGAAAATGACACAAGACAATGGACTTGAAGGGATGCTGAGTCAGCGGTGTGTGTGGGTACTGGAGCCCTGTCCTTGGGTCTGTTGGGAGAATGTACAAAGATACATCCCACCATCTGGAGGGCCATAAAAGGGTTTGCCAGGGCAACAGGTTGTGTCTTCCTTTTCCGCACCATATAATTCCTCACAAGAGAGGTACCAACCCAAACACAATACACAATGTAAGGAATGAGGACTCTGTGTTTCTCAAGGGATACTTAACCATGGATATATTTTGTTTGTCTTTACAATTTAATAAACACTTAGCTTCAATGAGAAAACACTATCACTGCAGAAGAATTTAGTGAGCCATAGAGCTAAACAGCCCAAGGCCAAAAATACAAAAGGAAAAAAAAATATGTTAAGGAGGAACTGGGTACTTGGGCTTTGGGCACTACAGATGGTACGAATTCGAGGGAAAGAAAAGATACCAGTAACATTCAGAGGAGGGCCGCTCTCTTCCTTCTGCTGCATTCACTGCACAGCACCTGGAACAAAGTGGGGTATCAACAAAGAATTGTTGCATGGAGGGACAGAAGGACACACGGGGAGGCAAGTGGATAGATGGATGGATGAAAGACCTCCCACAAAAAAAAAAGAAATGGCTGATAAAAATGATTTTAATACATTATACTGACAGGTGGTGGCCCATTACCACAGGAACCTCTTCCCCGCTGCTCTTGCCAAAGGTGGGCCCTGTGCTGTGTTAAGGCAGCTTTTCTATTAAAGGAAAAAAAAAAAAATATATATATATATATATATATATCTTTCAAGACAGTTGGGGGCAGCCTGTGGCTAAGAAACTTTCTTTTTTCCTAGGCCAGGTTAATTGGTCACCACGACAACAATGACACAGATTATCAATTAGCCAAACGTTTACTACGCTAACATTCTAAGTGAATGAGGGATGATCAAGACCAGTTGTGCTCATTCCGGAAGGCTTGCTAAAACAAAGACTGCTGGATCTCTCCCTCCTCAGAGTTTCTGATTATGTAGGTCTGGGATAAGACCCAAGAATTCTCCTCTCTAACAAAGTTTCCAGGTGATACTGATGCTCATGCCGTGAACAGCAGAACCACTGATGTAGACAATCCCTAAGGTTCCTCCCAAATGTAATATCCTCCAAGTCTATTCAGGAGCTACCAATACTCTTCTGAATGGAATGAATTTTGAAAAGGAGATCCAACACTATTTGAGGCATCATAAAGGTAGGCAGCATCACTAACTTTAACATCAGGACACCAATCCAACAGTCCTCACTATGTGGAATTTTTAATCTTCAGAGGAGCAATTTTTTTATATTACTGTGTTCTTTTTGGGAGAGTTAAAAATGTCTGTCAAAACATTTGAAAAAATCAATTTCAAAAATTCAATCACAATAAGACAATATAAACATGAATTCAGGAGCCTGTAATGAGCTTCTGCAGGGTCCTCTGCACTGAAAGTTACTGCTTGGCTTCCAACAGGATCTGCAAACCAGCCACCAGATCACCTACCTCAAATATGCCTAAATGACATCAAGGTGAGGGGCCCCGACATTTCTCTTTGGTGGCATCCTACTCCAGAGTCTATCTTTAAAAGACTCTTGGCATGTTATCACATCACACAGTATTCTCAACTGCTCTTCCACAGTTAATGCCTTCCTAATGGTAGGTGTTTAGAAGGCCAAAGGGTGAACACCCCTTCCTTATAATTACTGTTCCTGTGTACAAAGACTGAACAGAACGCCCCCTCACATATACACATACCCTTGGGCTTCTCCTATGTTAAGTGGTTCTGACTCCTTTAACCTTCCCGCAAAGATCCTATTCACACACCCTTTCATCGTGTTCACTGATCATCTCTGGAAACTTTCCAAAATCCCTACCCTTTTCTTGTCCTCCACCCGGGGCTGGACAAGTCATTGGTCCTTTCATCTTTCACCATACTTTCATTAATACATCCTGAGTCATGCGAGGTCTTTAATACCAGCAATGCAGTGCTAACACAAGCGTAAATGGGAAAGGGGAGGGACCAGACACATCCACGCTACTAAAGGCAAAGCTATCGAGACTTGCTTGAAGAGAAAAAGGAGCAGGACCAAGTTGGCAAATGGGCACTGGAGCAAGACTCAAAAAGATATCCCAGGGGCCACTGTCCTGAATGAAAACTTGGTGGCAGGGATGTCTGGGGCCTGCAGAGCACTTATAACTCTGAGCAATTCCACCAGCGCTGGGTGTTGGCTTTTAAATGGCAATATCCAAATCAGAGAGGAAATGACAGTGCATTCCAAGCAAAACTGCACACATTTAGACAGACTAAGAAAATAACAATAAAAGGGCAAATTTATTCTGCATGTGTGATCATGATTATCATTACATCAGGTCCCATATATGCCCAGCCAGAATAAATATTAACCCATTTTATAAATGACTTATACTGCATTTGTGGATACAGCTCCACCCAAACCCAAAACAACACTGTTTCCATAGTAACCAACAGATTTCAAAGGAGGAAAAAGGAAGGGAAGACTTCAGAACGGATAGCAATCAAATAAAATAGCCAGCATCAACAAAATATGTCAGCATTATTTAAAACACACATTTAGGACCATTCTATAGTTTAATCTCTTTCCCAGAACACCAGCTCCTTCGAAGCCACCTTCTAGTAAAGCTGGTCCTCCCACCAAAAAAAAAAAAAAAAAAAAAAGCAAAATTGTCTCCATTTTAATTGAGGAAAGAAGTACATTTCTTGAGTCATTCCTGGGATTCAAATGGGAGTATGATGAAGAAAATAACATCTACTGGCTGACTTAGCATGCACTGCAATTCAGATTAATTACCAATTGGTAATTATGAAACCTCAACTGGGCTTTGATCATCCTATTAGGGTATCTATTCTCTTGCTGAGAATGTAATGACGGGAAAAAGAAGTAAAAGCCAAAATTCAAAGCCAGAGAGCTAACGACCAGAAAAGCTGCAGACCATCACCAACTGACAGCCAGGTTTTTCCCTGGAACTTTCTCAAATAACAGTTCCCCCCAGTGAATTTTGCACAGAGATGGTATGTAATAGTTTACCCACATTCCTGCAGGTTCTGTGGGTCTTAAACCTGTAAAACGCAAGGTAACCTCTATAGGCAGCACCCTATCTGCAGGATAGGACTGGCCTCATGCGGGGTCTTCTGTGAACTCTGAAAATCCACAGTCCTGGCAATCTCTCCCTCTCGCTCTCTTTCCTACTGCCACCTGATTTCAAAATTGTGCAGACTAATAAGAATAAAATATTCAGGTGGCGCCTGGGTGGCTCAGTTGTTGAACGTCTGCCTTCGGCTCAGGTCATGATCCCAGGGTCCTGGGATCGGGCCCCGCATCGGGCTCCCTGCTCAGTGGGAAGCCTGCTTCTCCCTCTCCCACTCCCCCTGCTTGTGTTCGCTCTCTCGCTGTGTCTCTCTCTGTCAAAAAAAAAAAAAAAGAATAAAATATTCGTAGGATGGACAAATGGGTATCTTGCGTCCCTGGCTCCTAAATGTGATCTCCCATGTTCTAGCTCTGCAACCTTGGGTAAGTCATTTAACCTTCCATTGACCTTCCTGCCCCTCACCTTCCTCAATCTGTAGAACAGGAATAATAAAAGCATCTACCTTACAGAGATGTTATAACAATGAAATGAATTAACACATAGAAAAAGCTCAGCAAAAGACCTGATACACAAGAGAAGACGACTGGTGTGACCATTAGCATTATTATTATTTGTAAGGAATTCCTCTTTCTTAATGAGCACAATCACATCCGGATGGGGTTTCCTTAGAGAAACCTCTCAGTGCGGCAAAGACAAGTACGCTGAGCAAACACCTTGGGAATGATTTCACTAGGAGGTCTTGAGAACTGCAACTGCACTGCCCGTCAGCTCGTCCTACATGGCTTCCGCTGCCAAAGCAGACAGAACTGGGTTTGAAACATGGGTCACGGCCGTGTGACCATGAGCTGGTCCCTTACTGCGCCTAAGCCTCAGCTTCTGACCTCTCCAACGGGAGCAATCAGAGTAACCACCTTTTGGTTACCTGTGGCAATGATCAAGTGGGAGAATTCCCAGGCAGCATCTCACCAAGGATCTAGGACATCCCAACATTAAATATGTGTCCACTTTTATTATTCTTACATTGACGTGCTCACACAAAACACTGATTCAGCAACTATTTACTGTTGTGTGTGCAAGGCGGTGTGTGATCAAAAGTTTACCTGACATGGTCTGTGCTCTCATGGAGTTTACCGCCCACATGGGAACAGTGACATGGAAAAGGCAGACCCAAAATATAATTACAAACTCTGACGAGTGCTATGAAGGAACAAACTAGGGGAAAGTGACTAAGGTTTATCAATGACAAGAGTATGTCACATTTTAAATATTTTTCTCCAGTAACCAAAAATGACCCAAAGATGTTATAACCCATCAATGATCGCCCGGTCCCCTGGTCTAAAAGCTTGCAGTATACTAGCCTTTTCCAGAAAGGACTCAGTACTACTACAGGGCCTTACTTTTAGCCAAAACCATAGCAATGCTTCCATTCTTTTCACCCCAAATAAACAACAGGCAAGGTTGATGTTTATTTACAGCAGTCACACAAGTTAATATGAAAGTGATGGGGGTGGGGGGAGGGGGGCGGTAAAAATCAGATAGGCTACCTTAAAGCCACACTGTCAAAGACTCAACGTGTTTTTGTTCCCGGGCTACTTTATGAATCACCAATATCATAAATATCGTAAGAACCCAGCATACGCATGCAGCTCTGCAAAGTGAACAAAATGAAAGAACCACGTTCTGATGACTCATAGTGGTTCCATCTGACCAGGCCAAGAGAGACTCCACAGCATGACAACAGGTGACTCCCGAATTTAAGGATTTACCTGAACGTGTTCTACAACCTTATTAGTACACTTTTCCCTTCCTTCTTCCTCCAGTTTGCCTAATGGTAGAAGACGCACAAATGTAATTACATTTACATTTTATTATGAAGTCAGTGAGTCACTCAGAGTACATGCTAGAACTTACGTTTTATTGTTTTTCATTATGTATTGTGTGCTTCATTGCCTTTAGGGTCATATTGTTGTTGGGGGAGGAGTTATAAGTATGGAATACTTATTTTGTGGACGACACACTTTTCTGTCAGAGTCTTTGTTTTTAACGCCACAGAACGACTCTGACTCCACATTACTGGAACTCTGTCATTTACGTGCGGCATACAATTCTTCACAGGGAATAAGGATTTGGACTTTGGAGATACGGTATGCGGAAGTGTTCACACCCAATACAAAATATATAAAAGTGATTGATTAAAAAAAAAAAAAAAAGGGAAAATCAAGGAGGCCCAAGAGAATTCAGCCAAAGTTTGAAAATGTCTTCCCATCTTTTTTTTCTATGTGAAATCAAATCAAATGCCTTCCTATTTTTTTTCTATGCCTCACTTAAAGTTACATTCTTCAACCAAATATTTTGGGCGTTAGTTCCACTGGCTTTACTAGATGACATCTGGGCCCAGGGATGTAAAAACAGATGCCAAACTTGAGGCAGAACTGCTCCTTCTTCTTCCAGCCATTCGACTTTGAAACCAGCCCCGAACTCTGACTGGAAGCCCAAGACCAGAGAGGAAACAAGAAGGATACACAAGTTTACAGTTTTACCCATAGCAAGGTATTTTATTAATTTTAATTATTTTAACACATAACATCAATATGTAAAAAAAAAAAGGTAGCTGGATTTACTAGTTTTTTCCCCCTGAAAGTGAAAAGAGAAGGGAGAGCACTTGTCTATATACTCCCACTTATTCCAACTCCCTAAGCTATGACTAGATCCCTAGCTGCCATTTACAGGGTCCTGCTATCCCAGGCAGGCACTGCACCAAAGTACACCCTTGCTGAGTCTCCATGATGATTCAGTGAGAGGGTTTTCTTTGCATTCCCATTTCACAGATGGGAAAACCAAGGCTCAGAGTAGTAAAGTAACCGATGAAAGGCTCAGAGAGTTACTAAGGAAGTGAGTCAAGATTTGAAGCCAGAGCCTGGCACCAGCGCCCATGCTTACAATTGCTATACATCCATAGACAAATACTGGCCTTCATTTGAGCTAACAGACCAACCTCTCGCCCATGTAGCCCATTTCATCTCACAAGATCTTTCTGAGGTATGTACTATTATATAATAGAGGAAGATAAAAAGAGGTACAATTGCGTTAAGTAACTTGAACCAAGGACATGCAGCTAATAAGTGTCAGAACCAAGATTTGAAGTAAGGTTCTAAACTATGAGCCTTTAAATACTCTCCAAGATATACTCCCCAAAAGTGAACTTCACTTGAACTTTCAGGGTGGTAGATGGGATAAGATGTGGAAAAGAAGCAACTAGGAGGGATCCCACTTGTGATCTTAGTTGAGATGATAACATCTGCCTTTCCTCCCAGATTGTCAAAACTGTGTCCCAAAATTGTGAGTAGCAAAACTCTAAGGTAACAAAGTAGAGCATGGAAAATCACCCATCACTCAAGGCCTCTTTCTACAGTGAAATGGCAGTCACAGATACAACTGATGTATAACCACTTTACCACCAAATGAAAGAAAGGAAAACAGTAATCTACTTTCATGTCCAACATTTAATGCACTGTCCAGCAGGTAAACAGTAAACCAAATTATGGTTTAAGACAGTGATCCTCAACTGGAGAGCCAAGGAGTAGGGTATCTGGAACATGTGGGAGCACTGTTGGCTGTCACAATGACTGGGGGACACCAAGAATGCTAAACACCCTGCTAAAGGGATGGCACAGATGAAAAGAACTGCTATGTCTCAAGTAGGAATGGCGCCCCCTGAAAAATATAATCAATAAGCCCCACATGGGTGAGAAACTGGTTTTTCTCATTCCAAGGACATAAGACAGGCCCTGGCCCACAGAAGGAACTCAAAAATAGCTATGCGATGAGTAGATGATCTATTACACAGTCAAATAAAAGTAACTGTAATAAGGATAATATGAGAGCATGAAGACACTTATGTTAGAGAGAGAAAGCAGGACACAAAGTTACTAGCACAAGTGACTGCAACTATTTATTTAAATACTGCATCCAGAAAAGACTAGGAAATGGACTAAAATATTCAATTCTTGTTTCAGAACAGTGAAAGAATTAATGATTTTCCCCTCTACTGCATAAGTATGGTATCATTTATGATGAAAGTAAAAATCTTAAATCATATTTAATTGGCCAAAAGAGATCTAGAACAGAAAAACAGTGGAGAAAAAAAAAAAGAAAAATACTGGAGTAGGGACGCCTGGGTAGCTCAGTGGTTAAGCGTCTGACTCTTGGTTTCAGCTCAGGTCATGATCTCATGGATCATGGATGGAGCCCAGGTCGGGCTCTACGCTCAGCGGGAAGTCTGCTTGAAGATTCTCTTCCTCTGCCCCTCCCACCACTTGTGAGCGCATGTGCACACAAGTCTCTGTCTCTCCCTAAAATAAATAAATAAATCTTTAAAAAAAAAATACTGGAGTACAAGCAACCCTGAATAAATGTGCCCAAAAGGAGAGTATGAAAGAGTTTCTAAAAAAGATAAATTACGACCATCACCTTGTATTTCTAGACAGATTTTCCACCGTCACTTCCGAATCCAGAGTACCATAAACTAAAGTCAATAGTTTACAGCCCCTGACTAGCAAATTTTCTTCATCCCAGTTCCCCACCTCTGGTAAACACACTGCCATCCACTGTCAGGCAAAGTCAATGTTCAAAGTCTATTTTTCCCTTCTCCATCCCATGCCTCCCCCACTGCAGGCATCCCCCTATCCTCCCAGTCTTTGCTACAATTTCTGTACTGTCTGTCCAAACCTACCTTCTATGCCCACTATCAGCACCCTAACTCAAGATCTTTCCTCTCCTCTGGAAGCTGTCACCATGCCTTCCTGCCCTGGTGAAGGGTAGTAACTTTCCTATCATGTGCAAGCAATGCCCAGAATTTTTAGTATTCTAACTAAGACGATCAAACATCACTATTAAATTCTCAATGGAAGTAGCAACTGCAATTTTTTTTAAAGTAATGATTAGTTAGGAAACTAAGTTTGGTCTCAAACATTTCTACCAAAATATACCTTAATGGCAGGGCACCTGGCTGGCTCAGTCAGGAAAGCATGCAACTTTTGATGTCGGGGTCATGAGTTCAAGCCCTATATGGGTGTGGAGACTACCAAAAAAAAAAACCTCAATGGCAATGGAGGAAGGGGGGAAGTGGAGGATAGTTTATATCCACCCATGAGGCAGGAAAAGTCTGGAAGCATTAATCAAAGAGGACCTAAGTAAGCAGGAAAAGTCATGGTCAAGATTCGAAATCTTGTATGTCAGCCTAAATGTGTCCATTTAAAATGTAAAAATGATGCCTTTTCCCACTGAAATCTTCCAAGAAAAAGTGCCTCTTCATAGAGATAAGCTAGAGTAAATTATTTTGTGATTTAATGAGGATCCTGACTTCTCTGATGTATGGACCTAATGGTATGCATGTGACCATTTGAGATTTACAGGTCTACATGACCAAACCAAAGACAATTAAAAAAAAAAAAAAAAAGATTATCTGCTGGCATTTAATGGCAAACTCACATGTTCATTAACTGTTCTACTCTTTAACTAGATGTGTCAGTGTGGTTACACAGACTGGGAATGACTTAACATGGTTTTCTCACAGATTATAATCCATGAGGGAATATTTACTGCTGGGCTGCATTTACAGTAGATGAAACAAATTCATTTAAAGAGCATTCTAGATATTTTTTTAATAAAACAAATTGGCTAAGCCTTTTTCAACTTCAGCAATGTTTGCTCCCCTTTTTAAGGAAAAGAACCTCTTGAAGATTACTGATTTTAGAAATATGTAAGTGGTACGTTCTATAACAATGCTGCCAGAGAGAAATAGAAAACGAGCCGCATATGTAATGTTTAATTTTCTAGTGGCCACATTAGAAAGATAAGGAACAGATAAAATTAATTTTAGAGATACATTTTATTTAAACCAATATATCTAAAATCCTATCACTGCAGTACGTAGTCAAGTGTCTTTGAAATCCAGTGTGTACGTGACACCTTGCCCATCTCAATTCACACTAGCCACAGACACACTTTGTGTGACCAGCAGCCACAGACGGCTAGCACAGGTACTGAAAAGTACAATTCTCGAAGCTCATATTGCCCTGTCCATGAAAAAGAGATTTCCTAAAGAAACTCTAACCTGATCCTATTTTAGAAAATTATCATTATTGTTTGGGTTGACTGTATTTACTTTTAAATGGAAGGTCTTTACCAGAGATGGGACTCCAAATAATTCCTATATAATGTACATGCTTTTCAACCTCCAAAAACTATAAATTACCTCCTTAAAATCTGGACAAAAATAACACTCATTAATGGGGTTTTTTGTTTGTTTTTAATTTAAGGTTCCTGCCCTTCAGTCTGATTCACAGTTGAATAATAAATTATTAGGCCCATGATATTCCCTGGGAACTCTACTGCTTTAAGAATCTGTTTCATTAAGGAATTACTCAGTCTGAAGGAAATTTATTGACACTTATCTCATTTTCCCTCCTGTTCTTGGTAGGCAACACCTGTGATTTTCAAAGACCAATGGCTAAAGATGAGGGCCTTTATGAATCACAAGGGCCTTGAGCTAGTGCTGCATGTACAGCTTCCTCCGGCTAGCTTCCACAATCTTTCTTTCTGCAGCAATGGGTGCACTGTGGGTGTGACACAGCGCCCTCCAGAGGATCCCACAGAAACAGCATAAAATGGCACACGCCACCCCCTCATCTCCAGTCAACCAACAAGCAAGTACAAAAGTTCAAGGAGCTGGAACTACTCAATCTAGCCAGATCCTCAAATTCTGAACACTAAATCCCTTACTGCCACAGAATTCTTGTGTTTCCAAATCTATTTCTAATGATCCCCCCAAAAATGTAAAACTCATAATCTCCAGCTAAGCAGCTGATCAAAGCACGATAAAATGAAAAGTCTGGGAACTGTGTGTAGGCTGCCATGACTTGGCTCATTATTCTCATTTCCTTAATAAAATATATTTTAAAATAACTCTCCATTCACATATTTATAGTACAAACTAAAACTGTAACATTTTGATTCAAATAATTACATAGGTAACCTCAGCAAAAGCAATTCTGTCAATGTACACCACCACACAACATAAGATTAAAGACACATTTATAACCCCCAACACTATTTCTCTTGTAACATTCAGCCTTGCATTCATAATGCTGATTTGCATATTAGTGCTACATCCAACTCAGGTAACCATGACACCTCCAAAATAGACACAAGCTTATAAACATGACCAAGATCCTGTCAGATTATTCAAGTGACATTGGAAAAAGAATATTACAAGGTAATTTCTAATATTGAGGATTTGTATCCATACATAAAATACCAACTGAAATAGATCTTCAGAATGAAATTTCCTAAAATGATTAAAGTAAAATGTGAAACCTCACAGTTTATACAAGACAAGAAACACTTGGCTGCAAATGGTTTTATAATTTTGCTAATTAAAAATTATCCCATTTTCACTTTGGATTCATCATGTAACAGAAACAGGAATAACCTTACCATGCCAGAAACACAAGCAAATGATTAAAGTTCTACTCTCAAAAAAATCTTTAAAAGTTGGCAAAACATTTCATTAGGCTACAAATCAAAATCCGTCTGTCCTTGACATCTCTTTAATGTCTTCCAGATTCCACATCTACTTTTTTTTTTAATCACTCACTGAATCAGTCAGAAATTAAAATATGTTAAAATACCACTCATCTTGGACCTCTAGAAAAGTCCTCTGGGATCGTACAACCTTCAGGCCCCTCCATATGCGCAATGGACCCATAATGCCACCAACTGATTTATGTAAAGTATTCCATAAATTTCACAATGAGAGGAAAAAAAAAATTCCCAGAATCATGTCTTCATCAATAAATCTGCTACATGAGAAGAATATAAATAAATACTAAAAAGGGGCCACCGTGAACCCTCTCTTCTGAAGTTTGCCAAGTGGAAATGGGTATAACTATGATTAAAAATAAAAATCTCTGAGCTTCCAAGGTGTTACCAACAAAATATGCCTACAAAAAGAAGAATGCAAGTGGCAAGGAGGTTGACTGATGAACACGTATTTCTCTGTAAAGCTAATGAAGGCAATGTTTACAGCGCATACTTATTTATTTATGCTTCCCTTCCCTGAGCCCTCCATGTGCCATGGGAGTCAGTGTGCGTTAATGGCACTGAACACCAGAGAACCTTCCAACTGCGAGTTGCAGTCACTGTGTCAGTGGAAACAATGAATCACAGACATGCAACCTGGGATGAGTTGTGGCAGCACCTTACGTGTGTCACAATGTGTCATGTGACACGGCTGTTGCCATGGTGAGGCTCCATGTTCGGGAAATGTGTTAAGTCTCATAGAAGGCACCCAGCCATCCCCCAACATACCCATGCTCGTGAAGGCACTCTGAAATCCTTCTACTGCCGATAACGTTGTGATTGGCTTCCTCGCTGGGAGTCTTGTTGGAAACAGGGGGGAAGAAAGTCACTTGGGGAAAGCTGAAAGAAAATCAAGTATAGCGTCCCCAATGTCTGTGGCAGCGGGGGAGGGGGCCTCCAACACAGCCAGAAGAGCAGTATCTTTAAAAATAATAAATCAATTCTTTCGATGGGATAAAAGTGGGTTATTCCCATAAAGGGAGGGAATTTTTATGTTACTTGTATCATTTCCGTGTGTTCAAACAAGGGATAAGGATAAAGAGACCAAAAACTCCACAATCTCTTGGGCAGAACAGAAACACTACATGGATTGAGGAGATATGGATGAATCACCCTAGTCATTTTTTTACCAAAAAATCCTCCTCTTGGGCTTTTCTTACCAGAGTCTCCCATTTTACCCTAGCACTGCTTTTGTCGCCTGAAAGCATGAATAAAAACCGTAAGAGACTCACCATCGTGGGGACTGAAGAATCCCCTTAAGGACTGAGCAGAGGGTCTGGTGCATGGGAGTGACACAGGAAGCTGCCACTGCAGGGTCCAGAACCACGGCTCTTACTATCACTTCTCTTTAGCTACCTGGCTCGGCACAAAGAGAAGCCTATTCCAGCATACTGACTTCAAGGGAAGATTTACAATTCTTCAGCAACAGTTTCTTTACCTGCCAGCTTCCCGAATTTGGAATTCAAGAAGTGGGTTAGAAAAGTCAAAATGTTTCCTTTCCACACAATAAAGACAGTTTTGTCAAAAAGAGGCACCTTTAAGTGAATTTTACAGATGCGTAGACATATAGAAAAAATATACCTCTGTGGCTCTTGGTGCTGTGAGAAACCACCAAAATGGTTACAGGACACCACACCTCAAGCCCTCCAGGAGCAAAGGATCTTTGGCCTGGAGAAGACTCAAGAAGGACCCACGGCCGATCTCAAAGTAACTGATGGATTATCGTGTAGAAGAGATGGGTTTTGTAGCATCTCAAGGTACCAAGCCAAACAATTAAGTGGCAAGACCGTGGGTGGTAGATTTTAGTCCAATTTAAGAAAGAACTTTCTAGCCCTAAGGTTTGGTCAGAGATAAAAATGAACTTCCTGAAACATGTTAAGTTCAACATCCCAGAGTGACTCAGATGGTCTGAATGTTCGTGGAGCAGCAACACAGCCTCAAAGCTTTAGGCACAAGATGCATGGGACAGCAGTCGGCTTTAGTATTCCTTCGAACACTAAATACCTAGGAGTCTTTGGATGGATATGATGTCTATCACTAGGACACATAGGTACACATACATAGATACACAAAATTCACATCCTGGAACACAGCAGAGAGATAATGGCAAATGGGCTGTAAGAATCCAAAAGCACATTTTTTATTTAGGGCATAGTTTAGGGCTCATAGCTCCCTATACCATTCGCTGAGAATTTACTACATGCCAACCTTTTTGAAATACTTTCTGTGTATTAACTCATTTAATCCTACAATCACCTACGAGTTAGGTACTACTATCATCCACATTTTAAAGGCAAGGAAACTGAGGTACAGAAGAGCGTCATAACTTACCCAAGATTCTACTGTTAATAAGCGGCAGAGCCAGGATTCAAACCCAAGTAGTCTGGCCAACATCCTGTGTTCTTAATCACCACCTTTAGCTGTTTATTACACATTAAAGGTTCTACATCTTGGCTCTGGATCATGGAATACGTTTATTTTTCATTTAATAAAAAAAATAAAATAAAATAACCCTTTGCAAGTCTTTCAACCTAATTCTACCTTCGCTTTGTTCTCTCTGCCACTTCCTACATTTTTTATTACAATGGAAATTTCTGTGAAAACATATTTGCTTCTTGGGGGTTCATCTTTTCTAGATGTTATTCCCCGGCTGCAGTAATAATACCTTGGTTCACAAATTATGGTGTGCCGAAAATTAGAAACTCTTTTCCCTTTCCATCCCAGCCAATTTTATCGTGATATTTGATAGCGAAATATTCCTCTAGGTTATTCTCCTGTACCTTTCTTGAAAAAACTTGAAAGCCATCCTTTTCATTTCTCTTCCCTGGTCATACATTTTTTTTTCCCCTTACTCAATGCTGTGTTATAACTTGGCCTCCATTTTATTAAAATGCCCAACTCTCTGAATTCACTCTTGCCCACGTTTACCCCTGCCTCGACTTCCCTCACCTGTTGATAAAAAATTAAAATCTTCAGCAAAACGTGGAGAGCTCTAATTGAAGATATCTTCTTTCCAGAAGGCTCACACTCTCTTTTTTTTTTTTAAATCATTCTCATCCTCCAGAGATTTCTTCACAGAAAATCAAATGACACACATTATATGTCTCCTGGTCTCCACTTCCCTCATGACAAAGTCAGGGACACTGAGAAGAAAATTTCCTACTTTAATCATTCAATACCACCTCTCAGAGTTTTGCTGTCCCCAACAACCACTTGTACAATAATTTTTATATTTTTCTTTAAATTTCTCAATTTTATTAAATGTTGCATTGAAGGAGTATTAGCTGAGACACCAGACCTGATGTGCGAATAGCATTTTTGCTACATAGTGAATATAGAATACATATTAAAAATAATACCTCTTAGATTTTCAAAAATGTTCACCTGTGTCTCCTAGCAAACGAATCTCAAATTCCACCGGTGACATATACAGCACACTTCAGAAAATGCTCGTATTGAGAATACAGCTCTCAAGTTACTTTCAAAGTCTACTTTTCTTCCTTGACTTGTTTTCCCTTTCACTTCATCTTTTACCACTAGTCTCACTTTTACTTCTAGTTTATCGTTCTCTTATTTGAAATACAGGAAGGGAGAGGTGGACCCCCACTACATCTCCCTCTAAATCAATAAATAATCCAATCACACAGAACAGCTTATCTCAAGATGAGATTTAAACAAAAGTGAAGACATTATTATTTTATCAGAAGCTGAAGAGCAAATGATCGAGCTGAAGCATCAGAGAATGAGAACAAAGAAGTGAATCCTTGGCATGGCTTCGTGCTCTATCTTCTTTAGTCTAGGGCTCTGCAAACCACGGGCCCTGAGGGCCAAACTGAACCTGTAGCCCATGAGCCAAGAATAGTGTTGACGTTCTTTCTTACGACTTAGCGTCAAGGGGAAATTGTACGAAATTCAAATTTCGCTGTCAATAAATTGTACTGGAAACACAGCCATGCCCATTGGGGTACGGGCCGTCTGTGACTGCTTTCACGCTAGGGTCGCTCTAACAGAGCCTAGTGCACAAAGGCTGAAATACTGACTATCTGGCTCAGAAAAAGTTTGCTGATCCCTGATATGGACAAAGAAGTTCTTTGAGCCTTTTGCCATCACACACATACATGAGCATTTTCTTTTTAGTTATAAAAGCTGCCCACCCTACTTCCCCACCCCCACAACAAAACAAAACAAAAACAGGAGTAAGACGGAAAGCATAAGGAATCTCCATGTATTCAGCACCAAGATCAGGTCAAAAGCTTCTGTTCGGACCTGTGGCATGGACTAGAAGAGGTGATACCGACCAACTGGACCATGTAGGCTGCGTGTTCCATCAGCTCATTTCTCATGCGATTGTGAGGACCATTAACCATCCTAAGAGTAAACAATCCTGATACCTTTTTTTTTTTAAAAGATTTTATTTATTTATTTGACAGAGAGAGACACAGTGAGAGACACAGCGAGAGAGGGAACACAAGCAGGGGGAGTGGGAGAGGGAGAAGCAGGCTTCCCGCAGAGCAGGGAGCCCGATGCGGGGCTCGATCCCAGGACCCTGAGACCATGACCCGAGCCGAAGGCAGACGCTTAACGACTGAGCCACCCAGGCACCCCGATCCTGATACCTTTTTAAAGCTGCAACATTATTAACAATTAAAAGGCCGCCACCACACATACACAGTAACTTTCCTGTACTTTGATATGCATATCCATGGTCTGATTATACCAGCGTGGAGAGACTGACAGGAAAAGCTGAGTGTCATGGCTCCCAAGGAAACACTACATTGATCAGTAAATAATACACGTTTTTTGAAACTGTCTAACTGCATATTTACACTTGTCAAATCTCATACACTTTGGTGACAGACTTCTTTTTCAAACGTCTATGTAAAAAATTCTAATACTGATTTTTAAAATGTTCTTAATAATTACAAAAAAAAAACACGCCTAGGGTGTATAAGGTTTCAAGTATATCCGCCAAAGAGTGCCACCTGGAGCATTAATTGCTGCATCTTTAACATTCCCGGTTACATCAGTGTATTTGCAAGTGTCTCAAAAAAAGGTTAAAATACGGTTGCCAGTAACCTATTTCTAGTGCTTACGAGATGCCAAGCACTGTAATTAAGGACTTCACAGCCAACAAGGTAGAGGCTACCATTGCCCCTTCTGACAGATGAGGAAACTGAGCCTTGAGGAGGACACAGGATTTGGCCACGGTCATACTATTAGCGAGACCTGGGACCAGGACCTGAGGCTCTCTACTCTAACTTCAGACACCATGCTCTCCTTAACCCACAGCAGGCTGTGGAAACCTGTATTTAACAGGTTTCTCAGGCAGCCCTTGGAGATCGCCCTTTGAAAAACATGGCCCCAAGGACTTGTGGGAAGAGGAGAATAAAATCCAATGGGTCCTCGGTTCAAGTCCCATCAACTCCCCTTCAAACACTGACCGTGGGAGAAGGAGAGAGATCTATCTGTACCAGGTGTATCATAGCCCCCGGCAGGTCACATAGGCTCACTTCCAACAGCTACTGAATGACTATCACTTTTTACAGGTCACGGAATGCTTGTATATCAGGTAAAGCCGTTTTATCTACACTGTCCAGAAAATTACTTCAACTCTTGGTCGATTAGGTTAGCATCTTCTTGCCCTAAGACTCCATATCAATTAAATTACACCAGCAGCCGAGAGCTGGCATAGATGGGGTGGGACACAGGGGAGCAGAGACATGGCTCTACCCAGTGACTGGTTTATCAACCACTAGACTAGATAATGAGCTAGACATACCCCCTCACCCCCACCCACATACAATTTGTTTTATTACAGAAGTGGTCAAATACACAAAGTAGTAGAGAAAATACTATAATGAGTCCCATATACCCATCACCCAGATTCCAGAATATCAAGATTCTGCTCTATTTGTTCTTTCCTGGTGATTTATAAAGGAAATCACAAGTGACTGGCCATTTCACCCTTACACCAATATGCAACTCTTAAAAAAATATGGAGAGAAAAACCCCCTCAATAATAACTGAACACACATGTCATTAAAAAAAAAAATTCCACAGAGCATCCCTGAGACTAGCCTGTTGGCCATCTGGCCTGAACATCTATTCTGGAAGGGCAGTTGTCCCTGTAGGCCACAGACAAGGGGCCTAAATAACCTGCAGCACTTGACCTTTCCAAAGCTAGAGCCGTGGGCACAAAATTCCAGCGGCCAAGGTTCTCCCTTCCTGCACCCGTTCTCTGGAACGGCTGGACTGCTAGTTCTATGTAGTCTGTTCAAACTGTATTGACGGAAAATAAAACTCATCTGCTCAAATGTGAGGGACTCCACGAGCTGCCACTTACTACCAGGAGCATCTTTACTTGAGAAGAGAACCGACGGAAGCACACAACACTGAGCCCACCCGCATGATTCTGGGAGATTTTAGACTGAGGAAAAGGCCAGTAGGTAAGGAATATTTTTGAAAAAATTTTTGGAAGAAGTTATTTCCTTTTATATCACCAGTTCTATAAAAATCCTGTTTGTATATTAAGCTGCAGTTTCAAATGAGTTAGATTCCAATTTCTTCCATAAAGACAACTATAAGCTACAAAATCTTCCCTGCCTAAATGAAATAAAAGGGCCTTAAAGAACCACAGAACCTATTGAAGATGAGGAGGCAGCAAACCCTCGTGGTTAAGATACAAAGCTTTGAAACTGGCCCAACTTAAGGTAAACCCTACTTATAAAACTTGCTATGTGATCCCGAGCAGGTGACCAAGCCACTGAGCTTCTGTCTTCTCAACAATCAAACGGGAGGCGCCTGCGTGGCTCAGTCAGTTAAGCATCTGACTCTTGATTTTGGCTGAGGTCATGATCTCAGGGTCCTGGGATCGAGCCCCACATGGGGCTAGGCACTCAGCTCAGAGTCTGCCTGAGATTTTCTCTCCCTTCTCCTCTGCCCCACCCCTCCCCTCCACCCCTGCATACTCTCTCTCAAATAAATAAAATCTTTTAAAAAAACAATAAAACCAAAATAATAATATCCAGGACACAGAGACACTGTTAGAATTAAAAGAGATAACTAATGTGATATCCAAACCACTCCAGGAAAACTTAATGCCTCATGAATAGTTGCTATAATTATTTGTTACAAACATCACTAAATCTCATGGAACACAAAGAGGGATGAAAAAGATTTCACCTCATGAGCCTTTTCCAATCAACCAGCTGGAGCTGCAGGGAACAGTATGTACAGAAAATCCAAGAGCCACCATCAGAAGAGATCAGGATGGGTCCCACTGATTTTATCATCCTTGAATAAGGTCAACCATATCGTCCTATAAACATGGGCCAAGAGGTTAATAATTCACGTGTTCACCTACAATCACTTTCCAGAACTCTGGTTCCATGACCAACACAATACAAATAATCAAACAATATGTTGAAATGAAATTAAAATGTAAATTAACTAAATGGTGCTTAAATGCACTAATTGCTCATTTTTCTTTAAGAAGGAATTAAAATGATGGCAATTCTCAACAGGGTACCTCAGCAGCCTGCACACAGACTAAGTGGAAATTTCCTTCTCTTAGTCTCTGTGCATTACTTGAACCAAGTTAACAGAAAACAGATTATTTCAAAAACAACACGCAATGTAACTTAAGTTCCTAGAATTTTACATCACGGAAGATATCATTTGAAATATAATAGTTGAATGCCTTCCTCCCTGGTACAGCTTGCTTCAGTGTATTGATAAAAACCAAGATTAATATGCAAAAGGAAATTGCAAGAAACTTGCCCTGCGCCGGTCAGCACCTGGTACATGTGGGTGCCCCTCCCTTTGAGAAAGAAACTGCACTTGGAGAGTGAGAGTCTGGGTTTCATTCTCACCCCACCACTTCCTTGCTAGGTTTTAGCCTCAGTTGATGCACAGGTAACAAGAGGGTGAGAATGGTCTCTTTTTTATCTTTTCCAAAGCTACAGAATTAAAAAAAAAAAAAACACTACAAAACTATAATGCTTCACATACATAACACCAAAACCAGAAGAAAGGTAGAAAATAAACTACTTCATATCATACAATTATGGCAGACACATGTTAAAAAAACCAATTGTTACACAACCAGATAACTGCTAAAATCGTATGTGTGTGAGATTCTCTCATTAAGAGAACAAACATATACTGTTTAACCCCTGGATGCCAGATATTCAGGTAAGTATTGGGTATACAAAGAAAAACTACGAAGATGGGTCAAAAGTCACTCACTTGACATTGTTGTGTTCATACTCATGCCAATGGTGAATGGGAAGCTTGCCTACAGGAACTTAAGTGGAATAATTCTGAGGTCACATCAGCACTCAGCAGAAGAGAGATTGTGATCAATTAGTGATGTCTGTCAGAATGGGCAGGAGTGGGGAAAATATAAGATCCAAAGTATGTCAGGAATGTTCGCCACCCTTGATTTAGGTAAGGGATGTGAGGCTTTGTGTAAATGTCATGTGAACAAAAGCCTGCCCAATACATTAAAAGTTTACTTGACGGTGAATTTGTATGTCCAGAAAAATGTGTGTATGATCCCATAAGTGGCTTAGAGGGGAATGGAACAAATCTGCAATATAAATGCAGATTACCTTTATTACAAAATTGGATTATATTCTCATTCCTAGACTAATTTCCTATATCATAAAACCTATATTCAATTTTATAAATAGCATACACCAAGAATCATAAATTCAGTTAATGCAGAAATTTAACAGATTTTTTTTTTTAATAAAAGTGAGAAAAAGCTGTTTTCGAGCAAGTATCTAAAAGGACAGAAAGGGCTCTTTCTTTGAAGATATGTTTTTCCCTCTGACTCTACCTCCTTGGGGATATAACTAGAGAAGAAATAAATTTCACAGCTAATATATATGAAGTAACATGTTTAACATTATCCAATGAGTTTATATCTACCTACACCATATAAATTTATCTCACATAAACTGTCATCTCCAACAGAATTCTTTAAAACAATGTTATAGCTTCTGAATTAAATGCAACCTTCTAATTGGAATTTAATCTTACAACAGGAGATTTTCTTTTTTAATTGACAAACAGAATAATTCATTAGTTTGTCTTACAGTTCTGTCTGAAGAATTTGAAAGCAAACTTGACCTAGGTGTTGGCTGGCCACTGCTGTGAAGTACATGAGGGTAGTGGGGGCGAGGCAGGGACTGGAGGTTCTTTCATCATCCTCAGAACTCCTCTTGCTGCTTACGGGCAGGATAAGGATGGACACTCTCACTCTCACCATCCTGAATGACTACATTACTAATATATTCCATTACCACCACGTAAATATCATCTTAATTTCTGATCTTCATCAAGCCAGACAATGGTTTCCACCTTGGCCCCCAGCCAATTAGCTGTGTGGAAAATGTTCAGCCAATTACATTACTTCTATTAGGTTAGGGACTGGAGAGAAAGGCAAAATAAGGGCCTTGAAAATACTTCGGAGATAAAATGTAAGTTGACACTGTCTTCGCATGCCGGAGCCCAAGTTATACAATCTGATAGACAGCTGCCAGCACTCATAACTGCTTATTAAATCTAGCCTCTCTTCATGGCGTGAGTGAAGATCTGTATTTTTACCAATATTAGGTTCATTGTGTTATGAAAGAGACCAAAATACTTAAGATCATTCGCTCCAGCTCATAAAACATATTATGCAGTTTATTAAATTGTTAAAATTACTTTTCAAACTCAAAATTTCAGGGACTGGAAGTTTAAGCACAACAAAGTGGCTTTGCCCACTGACAGGTTCCAGCACAAGACAGCCTACCCAGGAGGAGAGCCCATCAGACAGCTTTCCTGTCCCAAAACACCTGCTACCTGCCCCCACCTCTTCCTGGAAGCTGCACCACCACTACTACCGCACCCCAAAACCGATGACAAAAAAAAAAAAAAGAAAATACACACTCAGGTTTTATACAAAAGCAAGGAACTCCCAGCCAAAAGGTAGCCCGTGCTCAAGTCTTCAGTGGGAAGAAATATTTCCCATGATTTTCCCTCATCCAAGTAGGTTAAAAGCTCGGAATTTCATTATGAGAGAGAGATCAAACAAGTAACTGTGGGCAAAGAAGGAAAAACAATCGGTGACAAAGCAATGTCGCACAGTGCTACATTCTTACACCAGATCCTCCAGCAAAAGACAATTCACTGATAGGGAGCAGGCAATGCCAAGGCAGAGACTGAATAACAAGTCAGCAATTTGCCATCCCTACTCCACTCTTCTCAGGAAAACTCTATGCAAATCCAGACTGTTATTATCACATTTATTAATAACACGGTGGCTAACTGCCTATTAAATATGCAGCAGACTTAGCCGCTCTTCACTCTTGGAGTCTCGTGATGTGCATCAGATAGGTATCCATATCAACTTCAGCTTCACGCCAGGGAAAAAGGAGCCAACTCTGATTCCCTGCTGGTGAAGGGTGGCATTAAAGAACTGTCCCAAAGAGAGACCTCAAGCGCTCAGCCTGTCTTTCTCTGTTATCTTGCACCTAAAGTAATCTCTTATGCAGGCATGGTTATCGCCAACATAAACTGAGTACATTACCCATTTTCTGGCCTTAAAAATGTGCCATAGGGGCGCCTGGGTGGCTCAGATGGTTAAGCGTCTGCCTTCGGCTCAGGTCATGATCCCAGGGTCCTGGGATTGAGTCCCGCATCGGGCTCCCTGCTCCTTGGGAGTCTGCTTCTCCCTCTGCCTCTCTCTCTCTCTCTCTCTCTCTGTCTCTCATGAATAAATAAATAAAATCTTTAAAAAAAAAAAAAATGTGCCATAATGATCTATTTCTGCAAACCTTTCCTCGTATGGTTTCACTTGCCTTGCATGTCAGTGCAGCAATTTATTGTTCTGGCTGCCCACCCCCATGACTGTGACCCTGTTCTACCATGAGGACACTTAGCATGAAACACTGACTCAGAATTAGAGTTTACTCCAAGCCTAAAGACTTCAAATTATCAGTGGTAACCATTAACTGGTGCTTCTTTTGGTTACTCAATAAACTGTAAAGTTCTAAAAGCCACAGGACTGTGAATACATTTTTGACAATGAAAGGACTAACTAGATATCAGATACATAATACACGGAAAGTTGGGTTATTGCATCACAGAGGAAGAGAATTAGTCCTTTGAGTAAACCCTGGAGGTGTGCTTTGAGGAAGGATAGGATAGAAAATCAGAGCACATGCTCCAGCTCATCAGATTTTGGGGACTTCCACTTCCTACTGAAAATATAGTGAAGGGAAGTTTATTACAATCTGATAAATACAAAGTACTTCCTTAATATAAAAAACGGGTATTTGACTAGGCCATTTTAACAATGCAAAAGAGAGATCATTTTCACTATAGTTCTTGAGACTGATTTTTCAAATAGCAGGCCTCACCCAATGAAATTAATAAATAAAATGAACCCTGTCTTCAATAAATACATTCATGCGGTTTTGTTAAACTTCATACGTCAATTTTATGATCGTGAGATTGAGTCAGACTTTCTCAGTACTGGAGACAGAGATGAGAGGTAATCTCATGTCTGAGTTTGTTACTATTTCAATAACTTCAGAATTCCAACCACTTCTATGAATTCTCCTTTGTATAGGAGATGGGCCCAGGCTTTGGTCTCAACTCGACCTGGATCCCCAAAGATACCAAGTTTCATAATGCATGCTATCTGCTCACTGATTTACAGACCATCAACAAAAGTCTATCATAGCTATGTAGCAGTGGAAGACCCTCAGAGGAACTTCACAGGTGCGAAATCAAAGGACTTCCCAAGACTACCCAAGGAGGATGATGGAGGGATCTTTATCAGCTCTAAATTCCAAGACTCCATTAACCATTTCTTTTCACTGGGGACATCCTTGCCTCATGTGTTACTATTTATTATTTGCCTTATTTCTTGCCAATTAAAGAAGGAATAATGTCAGGAAGATAGAAGACTTTGTTTTTCCTCTATCTGAAGCTTCAGCAGAATGGAATAACAAAACAGCCCAAGTGGAAGTGCATTTTAGGGCTCACAGGCTCTTTGAGGATCATCTAGTCAATAACAACTGTGTTAATTGCTTTGCTAGGGCTCCTTTTTTTTTTTTAATCTATGAAATGGGAAGGTCAAATTGGTCTCTAACTATAAAATCTTTGGGGCGCCTGCATGGCTCAATTGGTTAAGCATCTGACTCTTGATCTCAGCTTAGGTCTTGATCTCATGGTTCTGAGTTCAAGCCCCACACTGGAGCCTAAGCATGGAGTCTTCTTTAAAAAATAAATAAAATAAAATCTTCTCAAATCTGTCCCAATAGCTAAATGCATAACAATGTCTTAAGAAGACACTTATCAGAGAAATTTTACTCAACTGCATGGGCTGGATGTTTCAACCTCTATAACTGAGATAAACTAGAAAAAAGATCATTAAGGACAAAAGAAGTAGGCTCCAGGTCCAACTAGGCCAAGGACTTAGACATCTCAATGAGACTCTATGGGCTTCAGCTGCTCCATCTATTAAATGAGGGCATTTAAACTGACAATTTATAGGGCCGTGTTAGCACTAACAAATAGGAGACTCTAACCGACCTGATTTGTTTTAAATATAGGTAACTATATTTACCATGTCAGATAACTATTAGGCCTCCTAATACCAATATAATGCTCTTCCTCCTTCACTACTCTTCCCTCCATTAAAAAGAATCTGTTTCAAATACAGTCATACTAAGACAAACGAGATGGAGTTTGTCAATGGTTCTCTTATCATTAAGTGTCACTGAATACAAAATCTGAAATGATATGGCACCCCATAAAGGTGACCTCATCCTATGACAAAGCTACCACTGAATGATGTCAGACTTTTTATCCAGAACACCTGGCCTCAACCAATTATTTTCTCTGACAAAGGCAAGTCACAATTGCTCATTCGTTACTGTATAAGAGAGCCACTGATTGCTGAGGAACATGGCAGATGTCATCAAATACAGGAAACACATGTAAGAGAAAAAGATCATCATGTCCCTTCTGACCTCCCCTAACAATTATAATGAATAACTTGGTGAGGTGAACAATGATTAAGAAAAATACTCATAAGTCTTTCTGAAAATCTTTGAGAGCCCACAGTAGTTTTCTCAAGAACCCTCATCACATGGAAAGCTGGGGATGTTCCTTCTTAGTGAACAAATCAGACCTAAATTCCCTCTGAAACTCAAGATGAGATCATCATATTTTTAGTCCATGGTGCTTCATTGTTTGCTGAGTGATTATGGGGCCAAAAAAGCAATTATTCTTTCAGTTACACATGAGGCTCATAATTTAGATAGCCCACCCCTCACTGTATGAATAATAAAAAAAAAAAAACCCACGCAAACACAAAAAAGTTCTCCCGTGTCCTATGGTGCCTTTTATAAATCCTCAGATCACTGCAGGAGTTACAGCAGAGAAGGGTACAGCAGAAAACAACAGCAGAGTTGCTTTCTTCTTTCAAGATGAGAATCTCACACCCTCAGTGTGCAATTGTTCTGATGAACTTAGGACTTCTATCGGTTTCCTGCACTGTGTGTGACCCCTGCAGCCACTTTTTTGTCTTGTGAATTTTCAGACAAATACTCATAAACATTCACTTACCCTTTTGGCCAGCAAGCATCACATCCACCCGTTCATGGTTGACAGCAAATCAGAGAAGGGATTGAAGCCCTCACCATTGCCCAAATGTTTCTTTTGGAAACTGGAATTGTCAGCAAAAGGTCCTGGGACACTGCAATACAAAAATATTTTTTACACATAACTAAGATGTAGCTTCTAAAACCACCACTTCCTTAAACTTGAAAACAGCAAGGCAGACATAGAATCTAGAGGTAGGGGAAAACACCTTTAAAATGAGGGTATATCGATATATCAAATGTGATGCTGTCAAATATGAACCGGAAATACTGTTTTGAAAGACACATTTACCAATGACTTCAACACATACACCGAGAGATTGTTGTTTATTGGAGATTTTGTGCAGACTATTTTACTTATTTTGGCATTAAAAAAGTATCAGGTCCCATTATAGAGTGCTCAGGTCACAAGGTGTTTTAACTCAAATATTGCATGGATAAGTGTACCATTTTCTAGTAAGTATCTTTTCCAGAGGATGAAAATACATGAAAATTTAAATAATACTAATTTAAAATTATTTTTAAGCAATAATGAACCTCATTTCTCTTCCAAAATAATTCTAAAAATGTCTATGAATTATTTAAGGAGGCAAAGACTCAGGGACATATTTCCACCAAGAGGGAACAAACTATGTAATGTGCAGGTGTCAAAGTGGAGAAGCCTGAATTCTGGACCTGATATCATCACCAGTTGTGTGGACCCAGGAAAGCTATTTAATATCTCAGGATTCCAGCTACTTCATGTTCAAGGTCAGGGCAGTAACTGATGTTCCCCAAGTCCCTTCCACCGCTTAGCTTTGTTGGGGTTTTTTGATAAAGTATGCTTATTCCAAATAAGCTAAACTATCAGCTTCTCCTTTAAGATTCCTGATCAAAAAGATTTTTGTCGGGGCGCCTGGGTGGCTCAGTCGTTAAGCGTCTGCCTTCGGCTCAGGTCATGGTCCCAGGGTCCTGGGATCGAGCCCCGCATCGGGCTCACTGCTCCGCGGGAAGCCTGCTTCTCCCTCTCCCACTCCCCCTGCTTGTGTTCCCTCTCTCGCTGTGTCTCTCTTTCTGTCAAAATAAATAAATAAAATCTTTAAAAATAAAAAAAAATAAAAAGATTTTTGTCACGTATCATTCTTACATCAATCTGCCATTAACATTGAAGATATGCTACAGGCAGAGGGTTTTGCACATGCATAGAAGAATTCTCACCCTGGCACCAGTGCCCAACCCTGGTGAGCTGCCCCCCTTGGTGGCTGACAGCATCCCCTGGGTGCCCATGGAAGGCTTCCATTTCTCTCCACAGGGGACAGCTCCAACGTCTATGGCCATTGGCCCAAATGTATTGCACATGAGTGTTTCTCAAACTTTTGTGTATATAAGCATAACCTGGAATCACACAGCAAAAAGAAATGAGCTGAGGTTGTTTACCATCTTTAGGATAAAAACCAAACTTCTCTCTGTGGCCTACAAGGCCCTGCTAATCGGTCACTTTCTATTTCTCTGCCACCTCCAGCCACCAAACTAATCCCCAACTACAACAACTTACAGTGGTCTTCTTTCTACTTCAAGTAAGCTGTGTTTATCTGTATCAGGGCTGGAGCATGTGCTTTTCTCCGCTACCTGAAATGCCCTGAGTCTACTCCTTACACAAACGGCTCTTTCTCATCAATGGGTCTTAGGGGCAAAGGCCACTTCACGAAGGCTGTCCTGCCTACCTACTTAGGCTATATCCCCGGTGACTTTCAGTGATATCATCCTATCTGCTTTCTCCAGAGCTTTTGTCATAATCTATAAACTTTTTTCTCATTTATTCACTGGTCTTCCTCACTTGAATCTAAGCTCCGCAAGGTAAGGGAACTTCTCTGTTTTATTTATCACTATACTCCAAAACTTCAGAAAAATGCCTGGCTCATAGCAGGCACTCCAGAAAGATTTACTGGATCAACAAATGAATCAACAATTGAAAGAATTCACTCTTCAGCATCCTACAAAAATATAACTGCTAGTGACTGAAAACCCACTATGCGCTGGATATTATTTTAAGTATTTTACAACAGTTATTTCATTTACTTCTATTCTTACAACAAAGTTCCTGGTAGACAATGTTATAGGCTTAATAAGCAGATAAGACAACGGAGGCAGAGTTTTAGGAACTTGCCCAAGATCACACAGTAGCAGGGCCTTGACTCCACAAAGTGGGCGCTCATTAGAACTTGTATTTTTCTAGCCAATACAGTAATACAAACATTTTGAGTGCCTACCTTGTACTAGACACCCTTCTGACTCAAGCTCGCTGCAAGGTCTTGTAGAGGATACTCAGCCTTTCGGATCTTGAGCTTCCTGCTTCACACAGGGAAAGCTAAGGCACCCCACAACAAATGGGCAGACAACGCAAGTGAGCAAAACAGGCCACGTGTCAGGAACAGGGAGCAAGGCACAAGGTCGCAAGCTGGAAGACCAGCAGTTTTTCAACTAAAGAGGGCAGACAGTGCCCTCCACAAGCCAACTGTTGCCAGAGGGGAACATAAGCCCAGGGCTTCAAGAGCTTTCAAGTGTATGTACGAAGGCAGTGATCTAGGTTACTGTTCTGTGAAATTTCATAATTTTTCAAAGACAGCAGCTAATCTTTTAACAGCACCCATGAAAGAAAGAAAGAGAGGTGGGAGAAGGGGACAGAGAACAAACCTGCAAGCCCTACAGTAAATGACTGCTGAAGTCATGCCATGTCTGTGATTCTAGAGGGATTCAGAAGCACAGGGAAGCCATACAACTGAACACAGAAAAACAGAGTAGGTATCTGGATAGGTAAGGGCTTTGTAGAGGAATTATCCTGAGCAAGTTTTAGAAGGAACTGGAAGGTGCAGTGGAAAACGCACTTCACAAAACCAGATTGTTGTATTCAGAGGCTTGGAGGTGGGGACGAGGAGGCAAGTCACCCCGAGAAACAGCAGTGAGGAGGAAGGGCTGATGGGAGAGTTCATGTAGCTTTCCTTTTCATTCATGCTCGGAGAAGCTGCAGGTTTCCAGCTAAGACACACAGGCTGAGCAAACAATGCTCTAAGGGTAGATCATTAGTGTTGTCTTGCTTGATTTCCTAAAACGTGAAAGTTACCAGGCATATATGAGAATAAAAAACCATGATGCCCCTGGGTGGCTCAGTCAGTTGGGAATCGAACTCTTGATCTCAGCTCAGGTCTTGATCTCAGGGTTTTAAGTTTGGACCCCCACTGGGCATGGAGGCTACTTAAAAAAATAAATAAATAAATAACAAATAAAAACAAAAACAAAAAAATAACCACCATTACGGGTTGCGGAATAATTTCTGTTTTTGTTTGTATATGTTTTAAGAGTCCAACAGACTCGGAACTGAATTCTATCTCCACCAAGCTCTATAATTCTAACCAAACTACTATACAAATAATTCATACTGTAGTTTTTATATGTATTTGCAGTATATATACTATATAAATACACACACTATAATTCATACATATACGTAAAACATATATACACCTTTATATACTATAAAATACGAGCTCTGTAAGTCTAACCAAAATACTATGTAAACAATATATACTGTAGTTTTTATATGTATTTAGAGTATATATACTATAAAGTACATACTATATACACACATACACACTACAATACATACATAAACATACATATATATGATACAAGCTCTATAACTCTAACCAAACTCTGAACTCCAGAAATTAAAAAATACAGCCACTGAAATAAAAAAAATCTAAAAAAAAAAAGAAGAAGAAGAAAAGACAGCCAAAAAAATTACCCAGAAAACCACCTGGAGGCAAAAACGGTCTACCTAGAATTGTATACTCAGAAAAAAAATATCTTTCAAAAATGAGGATGAAATAAAGATCTTCTCAGACAAACAGAAGTTCATCACCTCTCTACAGGGACATTCAGAAAGATGTATTTCAGGCCAAAAGAAAATGATTTCTCTGACTTAAGAAGAATGGGGGGCCACAATAATGAACTTGTATTTCAGGCCAAAAGAAAATGATTTCTCTGACTTAAGAAGAAAGCGGGGGGGGGGGGGAACCACAAAAATGCATCAAAATGATGTGCATGTCTCAAAAATAAAAATAACATTTCTTACATCAAAAGTCTGGCCACACATCACATGCCCCCAAGCCCAGCTCACTTATTTACACGGTGGCACTCTCAATCACCAAGGCCTTGCTCTGCAAACCTGAGTGTGCAACCAGGACACCAGCCTGAAATGCATATCCCTGCCCCCACGCCCAGTCCAGAGAGTCAGGTCCCAGGAATCTGCGTTTCGGCCAGATACCCCCCAGGTAATCCGGATGAAAGTGGGTCCTTGCCACGCTCTCCACCTCTTTAGGGCCAAGAATTCAGGGAGCCAGGGCTCAGCTCCAGCAGGTCACGGCTAACACACAGCAGGACTTTGTTGTCTTCCCTTTCACTGGAGCCCCAGAAGAGCACCTTGGCCCCAGGGGTCAGTAGCAACCCTGCCTCAACCCTACTAATCAGGAACTGCAATAAATTAAAAGCCCATTAAATTATTTTAAAGAAAAGCCTAGAAGTGCTGAAACATTAATTGTGCCATATTCAATCTGTTTTCCTAGAGATTCAAAAAACCAGATTACCATCTTGGGGGTCATTAGAAAGAATGAAGCTTGCTCCCTTTCCATTTACATATTTAAAAATATGCATATATTCTTGCAGTGGCTGCGATCCAGACTCCCCAGTTCCCGTGGCCATGCCACAGTCTAACCATGGAGAAAGAAGCCCAGGATGCCACCGGGTCCTGCCTTGTTTTGTTTTGTTTTTTAAAGAGGAACCAAAGCCCAGGGCCTGTGGTTGCAAAACAGCTCCAGGAAAACAGGTAGAGACAGCCACAAAACAACTGTGATGTTTACTTGTTTTGTTCTCCCCTGTTTATTTTTCCCTGAAGCAATCCTTGCTCGGTACAAAAGTCTGCAGGGAGCTGGAGAGAGCAGCTGTGGTTCCCTGAGGCCAAGACCTAGCAATCAAGTTGTTTACCAAACACTGCCAGGCACCGGGAAAACAACAAGCTCGCAGGCTGCATTTGCATCTGCTTCTCAAAAACAACCTCTGAAAGTCTAGGGCCTGGCCTGGTACTTCCTTGTATGGCTGAGGGCAACTTGGAAATTAAAGGCATGAACTGCCTTAGGTATTAGCACCCGCGGCCTAACTGTAATGCATTATTCCATTTCTCTGGCATCCTAAGAAACATCCTAAAAAAGGAGCGCTGGAAGTCTGGGAAGTGCAAAGCAGTGGGTTGACACAGACAACAACAAGCTCCTGCCTGGCATTTCCAAGCAAGCTCACAGTGGCCATCTCAGCGAACTGTCATCATTTGCTGACCATCCAACACTGCCAGACATCCAGCAGTGGTTCTCCATCTTGAACAAGCACTGGAATCCCCAGGAGGGCTAATAAAACACAGATGGCTGGGTCCTTCCATGGACGTGCCTAATTGAGTAGGCCCAGGGTAGGGCCTGAGAATTTCCAGAAAGCTCCCAAGGGAAGCTGGTGCTATTGGTGTCCACCACACTTCCAGTACTGCTCCTCTAGAGTCAGATGCCTCCTGGCCAGCCTGAAGACGTGGGAACTGATTCGCCACCCTAACCTCTCCCATGGGTTATCTGAGTGAATATGGCAGTGTCGAGCCCAAAGAAGTTCACAGAACAAAATGCAGTGCATGGTTTTCCACGTGCCTCTCCAGATCCTTTGCCCAATATCCCCCCACCCTGCTCTGTGCCCTGGAAGGCTGCCTTGTGTGGACAACATCAACAGGTACCCTTGCCCTCTGGCTTCCAGCTGATTACACCCAGTGGAGGTCTCATCTTCAGTTGATGGAGAAGATGGGGCATTTACTGCCGGGCTTCCTTCCCTCCAGGGAAATGCAGGTTGACTGAGTCCCTCTATGAAAGGTCACAGCTCCCACCAGGCAGACCTCTCCATAAAGATATAGTCTCCACAATCCAGTAACCACTACCTGTCCTTCCCAGTCCTTCCAGGCCCGGAACAGGTAAAAGCCACTCTTTTCCCATGGGGATCCTGACACAAAACTCAAATTCAACACTGGATTCCCCCCTGGTTTTTGAACGCTAAATCTGGAATTTTATATAGCCACATAACGTAAACATTCATGGATATATGTACAGACACACATACATACAAAAATACATATGTACCTATAAATGTACACACATACACAAGTGTACACATGAATGTACACACCCATAAATGTATGTATTTAAAGACTTTGTAATGTAGTTAGGTTGGTCAGAAGACCCGGGAGCCCCAAGGCCAAGGCCAACTTGGGCGGTTCACAAGGATGTTCCTTCAGGTCCCATGTGTCATAGGAAGAGCAGGCCCACTTTGTCTCATTAGTTACACAACCTGATGGGAAGGAGAGCATTTGTGAGAGCTTCAATCCTTCTCTAATTTATTATCTTAGTTTCTTTTGTTGCAAATGGCACCAAAATAGAAAGGGAACAGAAGTGGGTGGAGCAGGCTCCATCGTCAACTCCCATGAATAACTTTCTGACAATGCTGAACCCAGTTCAAAAAGCACACCGGCTGCAAAAAAAAAAAAAAAAAAAAAAAGGTGTGTGTTGTCAGCTCACAAATAAAATGCCAATCTGCCTCAATTAATAAAGCTCAGAAAAGAAGAACAAATAATACTTTGGTTTTTAAAATAATAATCACCTCAAGTTACCCTAAAAAAGCTTCTGTCAGAAGAGCTAAGTTCTAAAGTTCTAGTAAAAATGGTCAACCAAATTTAACCAAACGTTGGGTCAACTACACCAACATTCTTGGCTTCAGCGAGCCCACCTGATTTCACTTCAATTAAATTGTCTAGAGCTAACCACTATTCTCTTGCTTAACTTTCACTAGCAAAATTTCTTTCAACTCATCAGAGGACTTCTTGGTATCTATGCTCAAAAACAAGTTTTTAAGTAAACCCATTAGATTAATTAGAACGCATGGGGAATATGGTTTCCATGTAATTACTTTTCTAGTTAAACCTTCTGTGTTTGCTTGTTTATTGTTCTTTCTTCACTAAAAATCTTAACGATCCATTTAAAACCTGGAGGATTGTCTTCCTGTGGCTTCTGTCTGTCCCCCTCTCCCTGTCTCCCCAATAAGCAGCCTAGCTTATGCCTGAACCCTGCCATGGAAGATGAGTGACTTCTGGAACCCCCTCTTCAAGGATAAGAGGCACCTTAAGTATCTTGCTACCTTCTGGCAACCCCAGAATCCCCTTTCTATAGTGGAGAAACTCCACTCATCCTTCACCGTGGCTCCAATGCTCACCTCTTCCCACCGCCCTCCATTACCAACATCATGAAAAATCTAGAAACTTTCCTTTTTCCTTATAGATGCCCTTTTCATCTTTTCCAGAAGCCATCTACTCAACATCCCGTGACTTCAGGCAACCAATTCCCTTTCTTAGAACCAAGGTATTGCTCTCCTAACAGCCCACATTGCCCATCATCTACCTCCAAAGAAAAAGCCATCATCCCTCTCCACTATGATTCCTTCATCCTTCAAAAACCTTTTTTTTTTTTTTTTTTAATTAGAGACAGCATGCAAAAGCACGCATGCCAGCGGGGTGGGGGAGGTGCAGAGGGAGAAAAAGAGAGAGAATCTTAAGCAGGCTCCACGCCTAGCGTGGAGCTCAATGTGGGGCTGGATCTCACAACCCTGAGATCATGACCTGAGCTAAAACCAAAAATTGGATGCTTAACCAACTGAGCCACCCAGCCGCCCCAAAACCCTTCTTCTGGTGATCACATGAGAGGGAACCATTGTTCCCAGCCCAGCCATATGGCCTTTAATTCTAAGTGTCAAGGACACTCTTCCATACCTTTTCAGGTATTTTAGAATCTGGTTCACAATTTCTGTCTAGATCCTTCCAAATGTGGCCACTTCTATCAACCTCAATAGTCATGAAGATGGTCCTTCCAACAGCCTGGCCAATGCTTACATAAGGCCTGATACAAACAAGGCACTCAAAAACAAACAAACAAACAAACAAAACACTTTTGAATGAGTGAATACACATCTGGTTATCTTAACTTCCTTACCCCGAAAGCTTCCAAGCCCTTTGAGAAACAGTACAGTGCAGTAGCTTTAAACATGGGTTGTGGAACAGACTGCATCTGTCCCATCCTAGCTATGCCACTTACCAGCTGCAACTCTGGTCATGTTATACCTGAAAATTGAGATAATATTTGCCCATATTCAGTAAGGGCTCATTAAATGCTAATGAACCACTACCACTTCCTCTATACTTGAGGGCATGGCGAACACTTGGATCTCACCATCCTTTAGAAACTGTTCCACCTCTAAGACCTCCAGTGCTGAAATTCAGTAACAATTTCCCATTGAGCCACCTCTCACTGGGTCATTTCTCCTGAACTTGCTCCTGGACTGTACTGAGGCAAGCCGCCACCACGTCAAGTCTAAAACTCCTCACCATCTAACATTCCCTTTCTGAAGTTCCTCTCTTTTACATCATCTAAGGCTCACTCCGTAGCACTCAGTACCCCAAAATGCCCTGCATCACTCAGGATGCCCTTATCTTTTCTACCAACTTCTTATTCAAGCTATTTGGTTCCTTTTCCAGAATAAGCGGGATGAGGCAGGGGCTAGGTGTGATTGATGTTTTATATCCTCAATGCCTACACTACAGTGTCTGGGACAGAAGGTTGGGACATGCGGTGTTAATCTGGGGCCCCTTCAGGGAGCCAGGAAGACTCCCCATAAGCCTACTTGGCACCCAATCTGTGACAAGTTTCCACTTAAGAACCATGGGAACTCCAGGTTCAATTTCACCAACACCTTCCACTCAATGGCTCAAAAGACTAACCTTCCATTCCCACTGGCAAGTTAGGCTAAGCTAAGTGGCCAGGGCTTGTACAAGGTGGGCCTTCTGCTGGTAGGGCAAACGGCATCTCTGTCCCTGAGGCCCAGGGGAGCCTCAGTAGGTCCCTGGAAGAACAGTCAAGTGAACAGAGAGCTGAGTGCCATCTGGGCTCTTTATAAGGCTTTTGTGGTAAACATGTTTACTTTCTTTTCATTGGCTGGGCTTATCATGATCAAGTATTTTGTTTTGAGTCTTGCTCTATAAATATGTTTACTTTGAGGGGAGAGTTTTTTTGATAGCTAGCACACTTGTTTTTCACACTTTTAAATTCAAAACATATTTTTGACAATCCACGGTAAACAATTCAAGGTGATAAACAAATTATATTATTTCACCTTAACCAGAGACATGATCCCCATGTATCTGTTCAAAAGCTTGAGATGCACTGTGGGTAAGCAAAGCCTCTTTACTGGATGAGAATAAAAATCACATTCATAGGGATGATGTTACTAACAAGAACTACAATGGCAGGTCCCGTATAAGGAGGAAGCAGCGAACGCAAGCCTGCCATGGGAAGCTACCCATGAGGACACCAGAGCTTGTCTTCCTAACAGGATCTATATTTCCTGTGGAAAGTTAAGGTTAAATAATCAGCATACATAACTAATATGGGGAGGGGGTATAAAATAACTTTTCAAAGAATGAAGAAACCAACTAGGTCACAGGATCAACTGCAATTCTTCTGAGACTTGTTCTCTGGGATGACTTTTGCCTGCTTCACAATTAAGAAAAAGGTAGCAGCTTGAACTATAAAGAGGAAACGTCCTCCATTATTGGAAAAGAGAAAAAAAAATAACAAGAGTTAAGGGAGGAAAAAAGAAAATATTTTTTGAGAAAACCAACGGTCCTGTAGAAGGATTTTAAAGTGCTGTTTACAAGAGTCACTCTGTGGGATGAAACATCAAGTTCCACTGCAGTTGAGCCAAATCTCTCTTCTAGAGAATTCTGTGTCCCCATATTCCAACTAGAAACAAAAGCCATCTTACCACAGGCCTTTGAGGTTAATTACAAATTACTTAAAGGAATAAAAACAAAGAGGCCAAATTCTTTGTTAAAATAAATAATATCCCACATACCCTCAAATCTTCTTCTAAATTCATGCCCAAGTTAAAGAAGTTAAAAAAACAATGACAGAACCATCAAGGTTGTGGTACCATAATAAGATAAACATCCTCATTTACTAAGCATGATTATTTCATCATGTATGGTGCTACAGGGGAGGATGACGTTAGAACACAGAGTGACCCCATATGGCACCTCATCCACCCAAGACGGATGATGTATGCAACACAGAGAAACAGAGAACACGCACACTGAACAGACTTCCAAGGTTATAACATGCTTCAGGGATACATCAGACAGGGTGTCAGGAGAGGGCCAGGAGGGCACTGTGAGGCAACGACCACCCCTGACACTCAGATCATCTCTCCAACCCAGGTCAGGGAACCAAAATAAACAGCTTCTCAGGTAGTTTTAGCAGAAGGACAACAAGGCCCAGGAGGGTGGCTTCTGCATGATGAATTAGTAGGAAGATCAAACTCTGTCCCAGCTTGGCCACCAACTGTTGGACACCTTTTGCAAGTCGGTGAGTTTCTCAGAGCCTGGGTTTCCCTTCCTGTAAATTAACGGCAGTGAATCCTACCTTTTTGAACAATACCATGTCACAATTCTATACCTCGGCCTCAGATCAAAAACACCACGTCAGGGGATAACCGACAACTCCAGGCGTCAAAAATCAAATCCATACAATAGTTGGAGTGCTTTCGAACAACCCACAAAGGCATCCAAGTTCCCACAACTTAGGAGCAGAAATGAAATGTTGAGTTAATGTGACGTTGGCCAGTGACTAGTCATCAAGCATACTTCAGCTTTTAGTTGTCTGAGCAGACGGCTGACTCAGCGGGGATACAGTTACCCAGCCAGCCACGTCCATCTGACCCACTGCTTCAAAAAAATTTGTCTTCAATCTTAAAAACCAAAAAAGTTCAAAGACTAATGAAATGACTGAAGAACTTCCAGACAATTCTCACAGTTTCGAAAACACACATACACACACACACAGAACTAATCAGGATGGTAAGTATATAAGAAAACAGACTCAGAGCTGTCCAACATCCGATGGCCACATTTCCTTTCGAGAAAGAAGTGCACATTCCAGGGTGTGGAATGACGTGGTTTGGAAAAGCCTCAGGAGAGCAGAAGAAGTGATGATTAGGACCAAATCATCAAGGAAAAGTGTCAGAGTGTCAAAGTGGTGAAATGTCTGTTGTAAATACAAGAAAAGAAAGAACACACTGGCCTTTCACCCTGGTGGCTCGACAGACTGGGAAACCTTTGGATATTCTCCGGAGGACATCCATTTCTAAGACCAGCCAATGTGTATGGAGCCTTGACTGCATACCCAGCACTCGGTACTGAGCATTTGTGCCCAAAGTCTTGTAAGTCTTACAACAGCGGCACAAGTAAGTGCTATTATCTTATGGATGAGGACACTGAGGCTCAGAGAAGATGCATCCTTTCCCCAAAGCCACAGTTAGTAAGTGGTAGAGCTGTGTGTCTCTCAAAGCCATGTCTCCTCCCTTAATGGTACCCAATTAGAGTACCACTCTTCCAACAGCTCAAATGGGAAATGTGAGCACATTTGAAACAGCTCCCAAGATAAAGCCCAAATGGAATACAAGGGTTAGAATCCTACTGGGAGTCCCTACACGTTAAGTGCCTTGGCTTCCTGCTTGCAGTCAGGCAAATCCCAGGAAGGAGGAGAGCCTAGACCAAGCGAGGCCTGGAAGCTGCATGGCATGTCCCCACTGAGACTGGAGACGCAGAAGAGAGGGGTTTAGGTGGGCCATCGAGGCACCCATCTGGTCCTTCCACCACCCATGCAAAAGGGATTCTTTCTAGTGCTCTCTTGGTCTCCTGTCTGTTCTCTCATTTCCTTCTGACTCACAAACCTGGGCACTGTCCCCACCTTCCTTCCCTAGCCCTTCCCTTCCAGAGAAGGCACCTGTCTAAAGTCTATGGGATAAGACTCCTCGAGGGAAATTCAAACATTTATTGAGCCCCACTCTGCTTAACTGTGCTACACATGTTTGGAGGTTGAGAGGAGGGATATCCAGGCACAGTTGTCTTCCCAGCATGAGAAGTTAAATAACAATACATGATTTAAATGAGAGTTGTGTCAAGGAGAGTACACAATTAATGGCTAGCTGAATTCTACAGGCAATAATTGCTACAAAGTTCAAAAGCTGAGAGAAATCACTTGCAACAAATACATCCCAGGTTGCAGACTCCCCCTGGAGTTCTAGTTCCCTGTCTGCTTTGGCCCACAGCATCAGAATCTGGCTGCCTGGGGTCCAATTCTGGCTGTGACATTCATGGACCGAGTTATTCAAGCTCTCTGGGCCTCAGTTTCCTTAGCAGGAAACTGGGGGTAATGACAGTTCCTACGTCAGGGGGTGGTTTGAGGATTAAGTGGAATAATGCATGTAAGCCTTAAAACAGGGTAAGTGGTGTTATCACATCTCTTGGCAGATCTCCAGCCCCAGTTTCCATGGCCCCGTAGGTACCATCTGAATATTCACATTCTCCACACTGGCTCTTCCTCCCTCCTTCCCTGTGACTGTCAAAGCCCCGCCTTCTATTCCAATGAGCTAGAAATGCTGTGGGGTTCCCCCCAACACCAGCCAGCGACCATGTTCACCTCCCATTTGGTTTCCATGCCAGCTCTTGTGTCCATCTCCATTTCTAATACCCCAGGACAAGAAGAGGAACCTGAGAGTCTGAGCACCTGGGTTCAACTCCCAGCTCTGCCAGAGTAACCTAATTTGTGATTTGGGACAAATCACGTAAGTTCTCGAAACCTCTGTTTCTACATCTATAAAATGGAGCTAAAAAGACTCCCCAAGTGTCCCTGCGCCAAAGCTCTGCTGTCAAGATTAAATTACACAGGTTGAAAGCATGCATCCAACACCTGGCCCACGGTGAGGGCTCACTATGTGACAGCTGATGTTCTCACCTTTGTTTGGACCACACAATTAATTGAACATCAGTGCCTAAACGGTCTCTCCTCTCTCAATTCCTAGAGCCACTGCTCATCCTTTATGATGCCAGATTTGAGTCAGTGACCCACAGGGCATAATTATGCCCCATTTTTCTTTTGTGTCCATCAATCTAATATTACATCAAAAACTCACAAATAGAAGTAAGTCAAGGAGGTGAAAAGTACAGCACAGGGAATTTAAAAAAAAAAAAAAGAGAGAAAAGAAAGAAATGGGCACTCTCATGCACAGCTGGGTTCAGGGTAAGCGATCACAATCTTCGCAGGGGATGATCTGGTACTGCTTCAAACAGCCTTAAAACGATGCCATTCCTGTCCATCTCCTAGTCTTTGGAATTGATATTAATGAAACAGTAATCACTGGGGAAAATTCAGTGACAAGGTTGCAAAGAAACACAACATAGCATTGCCGATGGTGCATCAAAGCTGGGGAAGATAAATGTCCAGTGAAAATCAAGCACAACAGGGACTCATACTGATGAAATACTATGCAGACATTAAGAAGGGCTGTAAAAATAGACAAGGACATAGAAGGAAACATGATCCCCAGTCATACCTGCTCACCAAATGTTTGTTGAATGATATGTTGCTAAGTAACAAAGACGTGTTACAAAAATGCATTCTTTTTAAAGTTATGGTTTGTATATTTACTGTGTGCCACTTGCTACCAAAGAGTACATTACATACACTGGGCTACTGTAAACCCCAATGAAGTAAGTTTTATCTGTTTATTATCCCATCTTAAGGACAAAAAGAAATTAAATAACTTGTTCAAAGTCATGCAGCTAGTAAGTGAATGCTATGATTTAAACCCAAGTCTTATTCCAAAGTCCTTGCTCTTTTCTAACTAATGTTGCTGCTCGTGAAAATATTAATATATTTACAGTCACAGGAAGTATATTTCCAAGTAAAAAGACTACAAAGGCAGACAGAAAAGCACTAGCAGTAATTCTCATTAGGAGATGGGACTATAGATAAGTTTTATTTATTTTTGCTTTGGATTGGTTTTAAAATGTTTTACATTTATCATAAATTGCTTTTGTAATACAGGAAAAAGGGAGAAAGATTTTCCTATTTTCAAAACCCAAACGTTAGACATCCTCTTTTCCTTCCTTGTGACAGATGCCACGCTGGGCAAGTCCCAGGCCTGTTGGGGAGGCAGTGGTGAGGGGTTCAGTGGCTAGGGTCAGATCCCCAGGGTGTGGACCCATCAGAAGCTCTGGGAAAACTGCTCCAGGCTGCTTCGAGAAGAAACAGGCAGTACGTACAGGGCTTACTGAGATCAGGCTCACACACACCAAGTACCCTGTAATAGTCCTGATGATTATTATTACTAGTGACATCTTCACCCCACTCGATGCACTTTATCGCCTCTCTCTGGAAGTTTGGTCCCTTCCCACACTGGAGGTAGTGTGCCCCAGTATCTTTTAATTCATAATCATAACAGACCCGACAAATACCCCTCCTTGGCCCCCAATCTCCCAAAGCTGGCAAAGCAACAACGTGGACAGGCCTGCAGCAGGACTATCTGGCTTTGAGCCCCAGCTCCTATCCTGCTGACTATGAAATTCCGCAGATGTCTTCTTGCCTCAGTTTCCTTAAAAGTGGTGATAATAATCCTACCTCATAAGATTGTGGTAGGAACTGAAAGAGATAATGTCCATAAGACCCTCGCCCTGTGACCAGCCTAGGGCAATAAATGTTCGCCGTGTTATGGCTTTGGCATCCATTAATGCCACTCTGCTCACCGCGTGGATCTGGTCAATCTTACAGCTTTTCTTCCCACTAAAGGTTTTCTGACCACTATTTTCCATGCTTAAACATCATATATTATATGGAAAAGACTTTTCCAAATGACACATGCCCTCCTGTAGATTCTGATTTGCTTGGGTATTCGTCTGCTCAGATGCCGTCACCAAGTATCACAGATTTGATGGTTTATAGGACAGACCTTTGTTTTCTCTTAGTTCTAGAGGCTGGAAGTCTGAGATCAAGGTGTTAGCTGGGTTGGTTTCTTCTGAGGCGCCTCTCTTTGGCTTATAAGATTTTACTTATTTATTTGACAGAGAGAGACACACAGAGAGGGGGAACACAAGCAAGGGGAGTAGGAGAGGGAGCAGCAGGCTTCCCGCGGAGCAGGAAGCCTGATGCAGGGCTCAATCCCAGGACCCCGGGATCATGACCTGAGCTGAAGGCAGACGCTTAACGACTGACCCACCCAGGAGCCCCTCTCTTTGGCTTATAGATGGCCATCTCCTCCCTGTCCTAATCTCATTTCCTTCAGAGGACACCACTCGCACAGGATTATGGCCAACCTTAATCATCTCATTTTACTTTAATTAACACCATAAACACCCTAATTCCAGATAGAGTCACATTCTGAGATACTGGGGGTTAGGATGTCAACATATGAATTTGGGGGGGAGGGGGGACACAATTCATCCCATAACAACTCCCCATGTCCTGGAAAAACAGGAGTGAACATCAAATTGGGACTCAGCTGATCTTGTGCCTTGGTGATCTGAGTGGGTATAGTTCCTGTGGAAGACGCAAGCACACAGATGCAGCAATGTGGCAGGGTCTCCTCCCACACACCCAGGCGTCCCTTCTCCGCAGGGTTATAGATCCCCACCCTACTCCTCCTCCCAGACGCTAGATCTACTCAGCAGGCCAGTGCCTACCGAGTGAAATGCGCAACAGAGGTGTGGCCAATCAGGTCAGCAGACCCAGCAACTGCTCACATTTATGTTTCTCAAAAGACAGGATGGAAAGTGTTCATTCCTGGCATGGACTCCCCAGTCTGGCCTCATGAAATAAACATAAATCACAGTTGAAATTCATTTTTAAAAATCAGTACATACTTCATTAAAACAAATTTTTAAAAAACACACACAAAAATGGGAGTTTCTTGAACCACAGCATATAATTTACAGAGTGCAAATATCTAAGATACATGTGCTAAATTTAAAGAAACAACTATTATTAAACACCCCATTATGTAAAGCAGTGAAATATATTTGCACTCTGTACATCCGTTATAATATTTCAACTGAGCCTCACAATGTTTGGCAGTTCTTTCCTTCGGTGATAATAAAAGGCTTTTCTTTCCATTAAATATCTAAATTAAGTCAAATAGTGTATGTTAAATAAGCCCATAAGTCCCTTTGTATGATGCAATGCAGTCTTGAAATGCTTATCTACTGAGCATTCTGACTTAAAGGCTGGCGGTTTATGTCCCCTACAGAGCCCCGGGACCCTGCTGGCTTGGCCAGACTGTGAAAATAAGCTTCAAATGACCAAACGCAACTGCAACTTTAAAAGTAGGAACCAGACCAGACACAACAAACCACAGAGTAGTCGCCTCACTTGTCATAATTCATGTGTGTGGAATTCAACTGTAAAAGCATTCACAGAGTGCTAACTTTCCTTCACTGGGGCATTCCGTGTGGAATGTCAGATTTTGAAAAGCTGCTGATAAGTCACTCGCGATTACAAGTCTACAAGTTGTAGCACTAATCAAAAAAATATTTATCCCAACCCCAAAACAGCCTTGTCTGTGCCATCCAGTCCTAAACAATGCAGGCAAGTGCCAATGTTTTTAAATCAGCAGATTATAAAAATATGTACTCTATTAGTGGCCCTGCATTAACATCAGGCTTCTTTCTGGGTGTTTCTTGTAACTTCCATTTGTACAATATTCTCCATCTTGATGGCCTACATAATGATCACTTATAGCAAATCTTTTTTTTGAAAAGCAATTTCATCATGGTTCAATGACTCAAAAATATAATTCCTACAGATTTTTAAGAGAGAGACTTGAATGGATAAATATATACATGTGTAGATTTCAAAGCTCTGCGTGTATATATAAATAAAAACGCATGAAAATGTAATAATCCAATTAGCACATCTTTTTTGGAAACTAAATTAATCTTAACAAAACTGGCCTAAGCCGCAGGTAGGAATCGGAGGAAATGCCAGCCATGATGGTGCTCATAATAGCTTCATTAATTCAACACTTACTATGTGCCAAGTGCAGTGTCTGGCCCTTGACATACATTTTTCTCGTTTGGCTTCTCACAACAAATCTCCAACGTAGGAACGTATCTTTTACAAATAAGGCAACTGTGGCTCAGAGATGTTCAGTAATGTGCTCAAGGTCACATACTAATTAAGTAAAGAACCAGGATTTGAATCTAGTTCAGACTGTGCTATATTGCCTCCCAGTGGTGCCTTAGAGACAGGATATAGGTCCTGGCTAAAGGTAGGGTCACATACTTAGCCCCTACATGGCCTTTCTTCTTGGCTAGGGATGCACAGCACAGTCTAGGCCCTCTCTCAAGAAAAGAACCAAGAGAAGACACACCCTACAAGCAAAGCAGAATGCCAAAAGAGCTACATCCTGCTTCTACCAGAGGCACGGAGAGGAAGAAATCCCCACCAGAAAATGAATCCTTAACCTTCCCCAACTATTACCGTTTTACTTCGTTACATCATATGAATCATATGAATGTTCGTGGAGAGTCTCGTTTGCCCCTGTTGATAAACACTCAAGGAGCACATACTTAAGACAGAAAAGCAATAGCAGTCTTCTTCTTTCCAGAGCGCAATCCAGCTTTTTTCTGGGTGATAAAAGATGGATAAATGGATGAAAGAGGCAAAAGCACCGCATTACCCATTTTCTGAATGCCTCTTCAAACAGGAGCTGCTCCCTGCTCAGTAGAGCGGAAAGAGAACGGAACGGGGAGTCAGCCAAGTCGGATTCCAGTTTCCACTCTGCCCCACATCCGGGTACCCTCACCTCCTCCCACAGTGAGGGGTGAGAAAGACAATCTCCAAGTCTGCATTCATCACAGGCTTTCTCGGACTCTGACAGCTTCCTCTGAGTGCATGCAACCAGCACCCCAGCCCTGCAAAGCTCAAGAGCTAACAGCTAATACCAAGAAAACATCACCTCCGAGAGCTAAACTGAGCACCTCCTTAACAGGGATCACATGGGATTAGCAGCGCAAAGGAGGATCCCTGAATAACCAGTAGGTGAGTTTTAGGGTGATATGAAAACAATCCGCACGGGCAGAGGTTACCAGGCATTTCCAGCTTCCCCAGGCTCCTGGCCCGACTCAAATTTTTCCCTTCAACTCCAGTCCTGGTTACCTATCTGCCTCCATGACACGTCCTCTGGGATGTCTAGATACCCCAGAAGCAACCCATCCAGAACTTGATCTTCCCGGAAACAGCCTTCACACACATCTTGATCCTTCCCCATCACAACTGACGGCAACTGTAACCCTTCCAATCACGCTCAGGCCAATGGTCTCTAAGTCAATCTTGCCTCCTATCTTTCTCTCAAGTCCTGCATCGATTCCGTTAGGAAAGCCTGTGGAACCTGCCTTCAAAATAGATCTAAAATCTAACCACTGCTCCCTACCTTCGATACCAACCTCCTGATCATGGCCACCAGCACCTCCCCCCTGGATTATACAGCCTTCCTCACTGTTCTCCCTGCCTCTCTCTTCACCCCCGCCCCCACCCAGAGTCCATTCGCAACACGGCAGCAAGGATCTTGCTAAAATCTGCATCAGGGGCCAATACCTCCAGCACCACCAGGACACTTGGGTACAAGGCAAATCCTTTACCGGGGAGGACCCAGCTAGCTCTCAGAGTCCATCTCTCACCGTACTCCTCCTGGCTCACTCCCCCAGTCACATCAGCCTCCTAACTGTCCCCCAGTCTTGCAGGGCATGCCCTGCACCAAAGGGCCTTTGCATTAAAGGTTCCCTCTGCCTGCAGTGTTCTATAGGACTGACTCCCTTACCTCCTTTCAAGTCTTTGCTCAAATAGCATCTTCAAAGAGACCTACCTGGCCACACAATCTAAAAGTACAACACAACACCCTCCTATCCCGCAACACTGTGAAACCCTGCTTTTTCTTCCCCGCACACACTTTCTGCCATGCTACACGATGTACTTCGAACATCTCTGTTTCCATCCCCGTCGCTCTCCAGAATATGAGTATCCACAGGGGTGAGCATTTGTTTCGTCGTGAGCATTTGTATTCCACATCCCTAGGACTGTGGCAGGCACAAAACAGGCACGTAGTATCTGCTGAATGAACGACTGGATGGGTGAAGGACTCCAGGGGAGGGGTACTCTGAGCAGACGGTCTTCCCTGCCGGTCAGGGTGTGTTGCCTTTGCCTCCCAGATGCAAGAAAGAAAAACAGACGTGTCTACACTCACCAAAGACATGCCCCAGATACCATGGTGCTATGTCCTGCACATGGCGGGCACCCAGGCAAGGGGGCTCCACTCTCGCACCTGGGGCGCAGTCACAGCCCCTGAATTCACTTCACTGGCTCTGCTCCCAGTAAGGGGCTAACGGGCAGCCCTCTCACTCTCCCTTCAATGCTCCATTCCACTCGCTAACAAGATGCCCAGCCCTAAGACGAGAAAAACACGGCTCAACCATGCAAAACTGTAATTGAATAAAAATTAATTAGACCCACAGCAGGCGACTTCAAAAGAAAATGTAAAAATTACTATTTTCTCTAGAAGTCAAAATTGTAATTCAACAGCATAAAGATAATCACAAAGTTCAGTTTGTGAATCTGAGGACAAAGCATCATCCCCCTCGGTACAAGCTGGCGACTCTAGACCCTCTCGTAACATCAGGCCTGGGATTCTGCCTTTTGGTTGAATACCCGACCACAACCTTAGTGTCCCTGCCACCTGTCCCCGACCTTCCGCATCTCACCAGAACGCTCTGCAGCGTGTGGGTCTGGAGAGCTTCCACGCAGACCAACACGCCCAGTCTTTCCAAACCTTACGCTCCCATTTCCAATGACATTTTATTTCTGCTTATTGTTTTACACTCAGATGTGATTAAATTCAAAAGAAACATTCAACTAAATGGTATATGCATTTCCCTTTGATCAAAATTTACACAGCAAAAAAATAAATAAAAAATTAAAAAAAAAAAACATGTATTTACACAGCTGAGCTCGCCACAAGTCATTGGAATCATGCTTGCAGAGTGACAGTCACTTTCAAGCTTTTATTAGTTACTATAATGATCCAAGACAGGGGTCATCAAAATGCCTTTGCCAGAGCCAATCTAACATTACTGCATATTCCCATTGAAGAGGAGAAGAGTGTGGCAGAAAACGTGACTTCTGCTCTGGGAGGCCACAGGAGGGGGAAACAGTCACTCAGGTATGAAACACGGAATGCCAATGGGCACTTCCTCTAGGTGCCACCTCGCTCACCTCTGCTGAGTCACCCTAAGGAAAATATTTCTGCTGCTAGGGGAGTGCGACCCCAGGATTGATTACTAAGGAAAATTGCCAGAAAAAAACCACCACTAAAAATAGTCCTCGTCTTTTCAAGGAAGGAACAAGGGGTCAGGATGCTCAGTGTCTCCCATGCTTAGTGACTATTTTGTCTGCCGCCAGGAGAACGGATTAGAAGGCCGGCCGGTGCAGTTCACTGGAAATGCCATCACAGATTTTGTTTAGTCAAATGTTCATTAAATACAAACTCATAACACAGACAGGATGACTAAAGTGCAATGGAGATCCTAGAGCAGGTAAAACAATGGCTGTAGAAGACTTGACCACCACACTCACAAAAGGAGAGGACAGTCTTGTATCAATGTCTGCCCTCCTGATTTGATAGGTGTTCACCTAAGAGAACAGCCTTGTAGGAATCAACACTCACTGAAGTACATCATGGCAAAGGTGTCTAAGGTTTCAAACTTGCTCGCACCCGATTCGGAAAAAGGAGGTGCAAACATACAAATTGTGTGCATGTGTGAGAGATAGAGAATCCATCTGAGAGGAAGAAAAGGAGAGAGGTAGGAAGAGAAGAATAAACAAATGGAGCCAAGTATAAACTAGTGAATCTAGCCAAAGGGTGTATGGAAATTCCTTGTATTGTTCTTGCAACTTTTGTACAAGGTAGAAATTATATCAAAATCAAAATCAAAATGAGCTCATACTTTGCATCCTAATCTCACTCCTGAAAAATACATATATGTATACCTATATATATATATATATATTTTTTTTTTTTTTTGAGAGAGAGAGAGATCGAGCATGCATGTGAGCAGGATGGGGGCAGAGGGAGAGGCAGAGAGATAATCTTAAGCAGGTTCCATGCTCAGCATGGAGCCCAATATGGGGCTCGATCTCACAACCCTGAGATCAGGACCTGAGTCGAAACCAAGAGTCGGATGCTTCACCGTCCTGAGCCACCCAGGCATCCCACCTGAAACATATTATCTTGGTTATTTTCTAGAAAAAAATGAAAGAAATTAACCAGAATAAGACACGCTTATCTGTTCATGCATTCTTTTAGTGTCGTAACAAGCATTTGCGAAGTACCTACCCAGGGCCAAGTGTGGCTAACCAGTCAGAGCCAACTGTGTAGTTTTGTTTCACCCTCTGTAGATTTCAAATAGCTGCATTCCTGGTATGAGAAAAACATGGCGTTCCAATTTGGAAATGAGGTCAGCAATGCCAGTTAGCGCTGAGAAAATAACCCATTTTTTAATACAGAGCTTTAAGAAATCAGAAAGGAGAATTAAAATGCTATGTTTTACTTTGGCTAAAAATATTAACCTACCCTGAAGGTGGTATAGGAAAGTACACACACACACATACATTAGACATGGCACTGCAAAATACAGACGACAATCACAATCTGCAAGTCCAAGCCCATAGAGATTCAGGGCGTCAAAGAGAGGGCAATAACCAAACACTTTCAATGATGAAAACGCTGTCTAGTCATGTGTGACATGAGTTAAATAAGTAACAATGCGAGAATGCATTTGTCTACCACCGCCCAGGGGTTTCTTGGGTTTAGCAGCCAAACTGGCAACAGGGATTATATTATCAAGTAGTATCTATACCACTTTATTAACTGTCAGGGAAATGTCTATTATAATAATTGTCATGGAAATGGTGTTTATTTTACTGCCACTGGAACAACTTGCCCCATCAAATCGAGATTTTTTCGTCCAAGCATTCCCAGACAAAGGCCAGCGTTCCATGCACATTGATGGTATCGCTTTGTCTTTCCCTCAAGTCTGACGTTGCTCATATCGGAGAGAAGACAAGGCATTCTCTTTCACAGAGTACTTGCCCTAGGCTGCCTGGTTCAAATTCCAGCTCCTCTACTTAGCCACATTATCTTGAACAAGCTACTTAACCCCTGTAGGCCTCAGTTTCCTCAACTGTAAAATGGGAAAACCACCTCAGTGGATTACCGCAAAGATAAAAAGAAATTACTGGGTAGTGTTTGGAGCCACTGTTACTTGCACGGAATGACTGTTTCATCTTACCCACATGGTTGTCCTCTGGTACACAGAGGACAGTACTGGCTCTCCCCCAGAAATCCACTAGATGCACTGGATGGTACCTCAAAATTTCGAATCCACTCAGTAGCTAGCTATTTAACAAATGGTACAATCATAGTAGAATCATAAATCCTCCCCAGTGAAAAACTCTCAACTTATTCTCCTAATGGAGACCTACTTGGGGAAATCAGAGAGAATCTTGCTAGAGAATTTACAGTGTTTTCTTTTTTTTTTTTTTTCCTTTTTGCATTTTATCTAAGTATATATATCTCTCAAAGGACTCTAAGAAACTTAATACAGCCAGCTGGACAAGATGATCTCATCAGTTCATGGGCGCAATAAGATTCCCTGACTCCAAATTTCTACCCTTGTTAAGCAAATAGAATTCTTCTACAGATGGGAAAACTCAAGCTCAAGGTCAACCAAAAACCTTCCCACTCTTGTTACTTGCTTAGAAACGCCATAAAAAATAAGAATATGTAGAAAACACTATCCCTGCCCTCCTGGCAATTATAATCTAGTCCCACAAGAGAACATAAAGTCATAAATGACTCTTGGGCTCTTTTCTCTCTCTTTACTTTACTGAATACTTTTCTCCTAAGTGGAGTATCTATGGAAGTGATATGCATTATGTCCAGGGCTGGTCCATAAAAATTTCACCTATGTGATCCTCCCTGCTCTTTTTTCAAACTTCCAAAATTTTAAGCCCAATGCAGAAGATGGCAGAGACATACGGTGGAAGGAGACAGGGCCCCTGAGTCAACGCTTGGAAGAGAGGCCCTGGCAATCAGTAGAAAAACATCTGTTGAGCTTGAATCGTTAACTGTGTGTGGGTTTATTTGTTACAGCAGCTGTCATGACCTTAGCTAATACACCCTCCTTCCCTCTGGGACCTGACAGTGAATTATACCACCATTTATGGAGCTCTTATTAAATGCTGGGCTCCATGCAAAGCATGGGGGAAATAATGAGGAGAAAGAACTGGTAGGTGTCTGTGCATATGAAAGTAACCAGAGGATAGGGGATAAAAGAGCAAGGGAACAGAGATGTGTGAGCTGTGCAGAGCCTGGGGAGACAAAGAGAGGTAAACGTTGCTCTTGAAGAGACTGTCTATGGAAAAGCATCACAGAAAAGCCTTGTAGCTTAGATGTCATATTCCAGGTCTTACTCTCTCTATGCAGATCAAGTGCCCCTACCGCTATAAGTCTCCTATGTCTGACGCCGAGGCCCAGAGCCTCCTAACTTTCTGATAACTAAAGTTAGAATTCTCTTGAAAAGTCATGGACCTTTTTACAAGACCCCATCTCTCCTCATTCACCCCTCTGTCCTGGGTTATCCATCAACATGTTCCCATGGTTTCTCTGGTTTCATGCAACAGATCCTTCCCTTACTGAATCTGGGTAACTTTAATTTGACTCTTTGGCTTAAAATATTAAAGACGTAATCTTTGAGACGCCTCAAAGAAATGAGTCAAAAGCCCAATCCTTCCCCAACTTACAAAACCAAGAACGATACTGTGGAATGGCACTTTCCATGATAAAATGTGCATCTGCTGCTGAATCTCTGTAAGGTGCTGACCAGCTCCACCAGGATATCAACATATGCTTTGTTCTCCCCAGAGGCCAAAATACTTTCTCCTAAATGCAGTGGCGAAGCCCTGCGGAAGACAGTATCCTTCTCAAAGGAGCCGGTGTTAAATGCAACAAACACATGTCCAAACATTCCTAGAGTATGGTTTTCCAACTAAGAGCCAGGCAGGTGACCACACCATCTTTCAATTTAACATTAAAATGAGATAAACATCTACTACCAAGTACAGAAAAAGCAAAAAATGAAACAAAACAAAAACCAAAAAAAAAAAAAAAAAAAAAAACCACCACACACACAACACAAAGACAGCTAGGAAAAAAGGAGGAGAGAAAACATGCGTGCACGCACCCCCACACACCATTCCCTATTAACTTCATACATCCCCGCAATCATCTTGGGACATTTCTTCATCTTATTACAAGCGTCTGAAACACAGAACATGTTCTCTGCTAACCCATAAATGAACCACTCAGACTTCTGTTTGCCTCATCAATTTCTACACCTTTTTGAAAAATAGATCATTTTACATTCCTTTTCAATGATGGAAAAGAGCTCACATTTTTCAAAAACATATATCCATTTTCTTTGCATATGTGCAGAGTGACTTCCCAGCATGAAACTGGCTGACCCCTTTAAATGTTCTCATTCCAAACAGGAGGGAAAGCCCATCTTATGTAACTCCACAGGAATCCTTGCAGGATTATATTAGATGCAAACCTCTTGGCAGCTCATTAGAAAGAGTCCCCGTCTGTCACTCGGGTCAGATTTGAGGACATCTTTACAAGGATAGAAGGGGGCCTTTCCCCCAACATTTCCCAGAACAGCCAACAAAATGCTATTCCGGTTGGCTTAAAAATGTCAGTGTGTGACTGCCCTCAAGAAAATGGCTTCAAATCTAAAATGTTCCAGAAAGGAATGAGTAAGTCAGGCATCCCCAAAACGCTGAGAATGATGTGTATCAGAAACCTGTCGGTCTTGTGTCTCCACTTAGCCTCTAGGAACCAAAACAGGTTGGCACTGACAAGTCAACTTAAATTTCTATGACATTTATGATTTTTTTCTCTCAAGCAACTCAGGTAAAGTCACGAGGCATAATCAACCATGACAGTTGCCATCTGAGAGCAAAGAGATGACCTGACTCCACCACCCACACCAAGCAGAACGCACGCAAATGAGAAGAGGAAGAAAAACATGCCAGGTGAGAACACAGGACCACTTCCCACCCCCATCCCCTACCCTGACTTGCACCAAGGTCCCCCCTTGGCAATCACTCCGCGTGTATCCACTGCAGGCCAACAGGGTGGACATGAGGGGTTAGAAGCCCAGTCCAGGGGATGACAGAGGGAAGTACAAGGACCCTTAAAATGCAGGAAAATAAGTGCTAGGTTGGGATTGTGGAGGGAAAGCAGCAGAGCAAGACCCCTAATTTACACCAAAGGGGGCAGACAGGCTACGTCCCTGAATCTATAATCTGAAATGAGAAGAAGGTGGTTGGGGCCCAGGGCTTCTGTTAGAGGCCTAAAACTGCAGATCAGTGAACTGGGGAGCCCAGCGTGGTCCAAAAATGTGTTTTGCTTTGGACAGACTAGATAGACTTCATTTTCATTTAGTTTCCACCATTTAAATAATCAAGACTAAACATTTTTTTTTTTATTTAAGTTTTCTTGTTTCTTTGGAAGACACAAGGAGAGATCTGGCCACATCAAGCGAATATTTCCCCCACAGCAACAACGGGGTGAGGGCTGAGAACCCCAAGTGACACATTTTAGTTGCCTGCTTGCTCCTGTCAACAACATTCGTATCCCCCCTTCTAGGCAGAGGGGACTGCACACACTGAGACCCATGGGGCACTGTAACATGTCACCAATGGCCCCAAAAAGCTCAGTCTTGGCGCCAAGACGCCACTTTTCATAAAGCCCTCTGACTTGGTACATTTTCAAGTCTCTTTGCTTGAAAGCCACAGAACATCTGAGCAGCAAGAAATAATGGCAGAGCTACTACTACAAAGGGCAGATAACAAAACCAAAATAAAAAACAGCCACCCACAAACATCCCAAACACCACGCACCAGCAATTGCAAGCAAACCCTTGGGCCTGGCAAGAATTCCGAGAGACGCTGGCAGCAGAAACACCGAGCTCCCCACAGGCAGCTGTCCAAAGACAGAGGCAAGGGTCCCCTGGGCTCATCTGTCCATGTTGGCACATTCAATCTAGAGAAACTTCTTTCTTCATAATATTCAAATTTCTCAGGGTAAACTCTACTCTTTTTAAAGAGAGACAGACAGACCCAAAAGACAGGAAATACCACCAGACTGCTTTTCCTGCGATGATGTTTTCCAAGAGAGGCTAGGAAATTGGGGTACTTAATAAGTCAGAGACAGAGAGACAGAAAGAAAACAGACTCTGGATTCAGAACGGCTTGTGTTTCAATCCTGAACAGCTCTGTGACCCTAAGCAGAGAATGGACTTTCCTGATCCTTGGTGTCCTTGTCCCCAACATGGAAAAGGCAACGTCCACTGCCCAGACTGGAAGCGAGGGTGCAATGCAATTAATATAAAATACCTCAAACATAGCAGGTGGCACTCAGGAGCTTTAAGACTGCTGCCACAACCCAGGATCTTCGGGACCAATGCCATCCCCTGTCTATCATCCCATGGACTGGCATATATTCATCAAAACCGTGCACTGATGTCATATGGGAAGAAAGAAATAGGACGTGTGACTTGCGCCCATCTACTGTACACATCAGTGTCTGACGTTTGCACAATGTGGTGGTCATAAGCAGCAATGGGCCCACAGTAAGTGAAGAAAGACTGTGGCCTCTCTTTCCCCAGGGTGTTCCTTTCAAATCCACATGGGTTTTGCATTCTGCTGCATATTATTCTGAGGAGTCACAGCATTTGCACACTTAATTTTCCTAAATTCAACTACATGAGCTGAAAGTTGAAAGAGAAGGTGGGTCAAAATGAAACCTGACTTGGAAATAGGGTCACTGCAGATATAATTAGTAAAGATGAGGTCATACTGGAGGAGGGAGGGCCCCCAATCCAATAGGACTGGTATCCTTATAAGAAGGGGGAATTTGGACACAGGCAGGCACACAGGGAAAACACCGTGTGAAGATGAAGGCAAAGATCAGGGTGATGCTTCTATAAGCCAAGGAATGCCAATGGCTGCCAGCAAAGCACCAGAAGCCACAAGAGGAGGCATCAAACAGATTCTCCCTCACAGCCTCAGAAGTGAAGTAATAACCCTGCCAACACCCTGATCTGGGACTTCTGGCCTCCAGGACCATAAAATAATGAATTTCTGTTGTTGAAGAGGAGGAGGCTGGGAAGGAAGGATGGAGGAAGATAGTGGGGAGAGGTTAAAATGGAAGCAGTGAGTTCAGAATGCCACACCAATCATGCCATATTGTCCTCAGAGGCATGATTCCATTGCTGACCATGTGCCCCCTTTCTGCCTTTCACTTCCAGGGAAAGAAGAGGTGTACCAAGGAGAACGACTAGCATCCTTCATCCTCTGCCTTGACTGATGGAGACTAGAGCCAGCTGACGGTCAAGGGGTCAGAGAATATGGACTACAGGTATTTCTACTATGGCAACACACAGCTCAAGGAGGTGGGGAACACAGAAGAGAGACCAAGAAAAGCTCTAGTTTGAGGACTGCAAATTGAGTAGATGTGGGAGAGGAACTCACGAGAATATTCCAAACTGGATGCTCTGTACCACCAAAATCAAGTTTCATTTAAAAATATAATTTTTGCAGAAAGGAGAAAGAAGACCAGAGGAACTACAGTGGACAAATGTTCTAGATGTTGGTTCTCATTCTTTTCTGCATTCAGGTTCCATAGGACAACCCTTTATTCTTAAAACAAATGCTCTTTTTTTTCTGAAACTAGTTCATTCTGGTTTCTGCTATCTGCAAGCCAAAACAATTTTATTTCCCCAAGATATTACGACTGCGTCTCTCTGGGGAGTAGCATTTAGGGCAGTGTGTATTTTCTCCATTTAGCTTATTCACATTTTTAAATTGCCTACCATGACCACCTTTTCTTTTTTAATACAGATATATTTCTTGCAAATATGCCAGAAGTTTACAAATTCTTTGTTTATAGCAGTTTTTTTTTCATGGCACCCCTCCTCCACTCACCCCTGACCCTCCCCCCAAGCCAAAGAAACACCCAACAACTTTATCTATTAAGAAGTTAGCTCCAGGGCACCTGGGTGGCTCAGTTGGTTAAGCGACTGCCTTCAGCTCAGGTCATGATCCTGGAGTCCCAGGATCGAGTCCCGCATCCGGCTCCCTGCTCGGCAGGGAGTCTGCTTCTCCCTCTGACCCTCCTCCCTCTCATGCTCTCTGTCTCTCATTCTCTCTCTCTCAAATAAATAAATAAAATCTTAAAAAAAAAAAAAAAAAAAGAAGTTAGCTCCAAACAACTTTTATCAGCCGTAACAACTCAGTAGTTATTTGGGGTTAAAAAATAAATGTAAACGAAAAATCCTTCTATTTCATTAACACAAGCCTTACTAATAGGACATGCGAGCCTGTTGCATACGGCATAGCCCAAAAACCTGAAATCAGATTGGACACTGCCACCCTCACTTTCTGTTCCAGGTTGATTTTTCAAATGGAGAGTGTGCTTTTCATCATGGCAATTGCTCAAAACCATCTACGCAAAAACAGGACACTATCATTAGGAATAAAACACAATCTATCACTAAAACTGTGAATAACCTAGTAGTCTGCACAGGGCCCAAAAGATGCCACATGCCACCGTATTTCCCTCCAGCAGCCTCTGTGAGTTTACAGCCCAGGGTACCTCAGCACACAGTTTGGGAGCTGTCTCTCTGTACAATTACGCAGGTATGTGCAGGTACACTATCATTAGGATTTCAGGAACCCTTTCCACAGTAGCAAAATGAACTTTTTCATAGTATGCTAAGGAGGGTACAAATTTGGGGGCATATGGGTAGCTCAGCTGGCTAAGCGGTCAACTCTTGATCTCAGCTCAGGTATTGATCTCAGGGTCATGAGTTCGAGCCCTGCTAATAATAATAATAAAAATAATAATAATAAAAGGAGAGTACAAGTTTTGTGACAAATGATTCACCCTATCTGTCTGGTGTTTAAGGATACTACCCTTAATTCGAAAAAAAAAAAAAAAAAAAAAAGCCCAAAAACTAATGTTCAAACACACTAGCACAAACAACTGCAACTCAAGAGAAACAACTTATCTATCTATAAGATAAATGAGAGCTCTTAACTTTTAGCCATTATAGCTTTCTCTTAAGCCAAACTCTACATAAGTATTTTAACCTTAATTATAAGCAGCCAGATGTCAATATATTATTTTGAGTCATATTCCAAACAGTGAGAAGAGTCCCTGAATTTTTTTTCCTAACAGTACTTTATTTGGGGCTGACGCCCAGAGTGACTTGAGGTGCCGTTCGAAATTCACTATTTGTCAACTTTTCTAACTGTGTATCTTCCTTTGTTTTTGTTTTGTCTAGTTGTACTTTCCCACATAAGCACTTCTGGAAAATCTATGGTGTGACTGGTTCTAGAGTGAGATAAAGGGACAAGGCATGGAGAGTCTGATGGCGGCTAAAGATACTCAGACGTGACAACACTGTGAAACCAAACTAGACTAGATTATCGTTCCAGCCGATCTCCTCCCTTCACCCTCATTCAATGACTCTGCTAATTCAGGAGAGAACAGAGTCGCACGGGGCACCCAGTAAGTTTCACTCACCCTGGGTTACTGAACTCCTCAAAGACGGGGAGGCAGGAGTCCCTGTAACTCCTGGGGGAAAAACTATTAAGTTACCCATCCACCAACAGCAACATGGTGACGTGAAATAACAAAAGGTAAAAAAAAAAAAAAAAAAAAACCAAAAAAAAAAAAAAACTGGAAACAATCACAACTCAGTGTCCAACCAGAACCAAACATTTAAAAGAGAGAATGAGTGCACCTCCCAAGTGCATTAAAAGCCCCATTTAGCTGGAGGTCTGAGCAGGACCAGAAGCCCGGTATGCTCTGTCCTGACTTTGCTGGGTTTCCACAGGAGTTAATTTTAACTTGCTGGCAAATGCAAATACATTTTTTTTAAAAAAAGCAAGCCAATTAAGACACAAGTGTTTAAAGACACAAGGAGTAATTACAAATGTATTATTCATACCTAATTTACAAGATGAACTTCTTTCCGTAAAATATTAAACTGTTTACATGCAGGCTGGGAAGACAATTTTCAAACTGTTCGTGTCCCACTACAAAGCAATGACTATTAGCAATGCAACAGCTTCTGGCCGACTTACAGTGTGGACGAGGCGGTAATCAGAAAATGTTTGACCTCAAGATATCTACTTGACCCCACAGAAATGCAGACTTGCCTGCTATAAAATCCTAAACAATGGGGCAGACAAGGTCACAGGGTCAAAGCGAGTATTAACAGGTCACCATGCGGCCCACTTGGGAGCAATTACTTCCAGTCATGGCTAAGTGGACACTTGATTGAATACCACTAAGACAGCTCACATCCCACGGATAACAATCCTCACAGCGATTAAGAATTAAAGCCCCCATGATTCAGCCTTTATTACTCAAATGAACCTAACTCTTCCATAAAAAACTCTTGGTATATGCCTGATGCAAGGTCTAAATTGAAATGCCACCTCATTAAACAATAATATCTAATTTTATCTAAATGAATTTTCATGAAAGTGCGCCACACAGCTCAGGAATTTTTAAAATGAATTATCACAAGTGATACATAATTTCGCCAAAACTGGGGCAGAAAAAAAATTAGCTTTAGGAATAAAAGGAAACATCAATGTTGAATGAAACGCCTATTCTTCCATGGCTAGAGAGAGCAACAGAGAACACGGGCCGCTACAAAACAATGGTAACCTATTTTAAGAAAATCCCTAATTTCGCTAATGTCAGATAAAAACAAACTGTTCAATCACTGAGGGAACTTAAAAAAAAAAAATACAGATCTCAAGTCCTCATTCTAAATCAACTGGATCTGTGGCTCTAGGAAACCATATTATTTTTTAAAACTCTCAAACGATTCTCATACACACCCACTTAACGAGAGCCCTGGCAGAGACCATGGACAAAGTCTCATACCAAGGACAAGGTTATGAAATGGAGGGGAGATGAGGAAGACCCCATATCATCTTCCCTCTTTTTGGTTCTTCCCTCCCATAATCTTACTGATGGCCTTGTATTTATTTTTATTATCACCTGCTACTTATGGCAAATGATTGTTCATTGTAATAATAAATGTAGTTTCTTTTTGATGGAAAATGATTTACCTTTTTAAAAAATCAGGTAATACAAAGAAATTATTAGTTTAATAAAAGGTGAGAATGTCAGTCAACACAGTGTGGCCAAAGTTAGGCGGGCAGGGATGCGTGATGATCGAAGAACCGCAGGACCAGCCCCTTCTTACTGGGGTCACATCCAGATCCTACACATGCGCACATAAAGTTAGAGTCCAGAGTTCAGGCCCAAATCTTCCCTCGGCTGACAGGGTGGGCATTCTCAGCCAGGGAGATCTTAAAAACTAGGTCAACAGATACAAATGACTCCTGCTGAAATACGCAGCCAGTAACCTTCTAAATACAAACAATCTATCTTCTAGAGGCCTACAAGGAATAAACACTGGGGGAAAATATTAATGCAGTAAGGGAATTTCACCCAAAGGAGAAATGGGGCTCCAAGAAGCAAATGAATCATTTTAGGGTCTTACATTTTCATCAGTATTTATTAAAAAGCCCTGAATATGGCATTGTGGTATTGTACCACATCACCTCCCATGCCTCAGCCATCCCAACCATCCCAACTCATGCACCTGCATGAACTTGGCGAGCTCTCCTCCTGAGGGAGGTTACCCTGCTAGGCTTCGCGGGCAGAAGGCACTATATGCAAATGTTCTGTAAAGGCTCCTCCTTTTCTAGGCTGATGCAGACAGGGGCCAGGGCCTAACAAGAAAAGCAAAGGCAGACTTTCAGCCCCTCCTCATTCCCTGAGCCAGGCACACTTGAACAGTGAACAACCCCAATTTCACACCAGAGCAGCCAACAGAACAATAACAGGTGATTGAGGACCACTGGACACCAGCAACAATTTATTAAATTAACAATAGCTAATGATTCTCTCAAGTATCACTAGAAGACCCACTAATTCAAAATTAAAACACAGTCCCTGCCTTCCAGAAGCTCACTCTCACCCAGCAGACTGGAAATAATACCGTTTGGAAGACTTGCTCCCAAGCTAGGTGACCCTTAGCAAGTACTTAACCAATGAAACCTTCGATGATCTGATCCAAGGTGTAGATTTCAACTAGATGATCATATGGGTGTGTGTGTGTGTGTGTGTGTGTGTGTGTGTGTGTGTGTGTGTAGAGAAAGAGAGAAGACAGATTACGCTACAAGCTATAAACAAAACATAATAGCTCAAGCTCTATATATACATGGTTTCAAGTCCAAACCCGTCAACTGCCGTCCATGACTAATATGGAAGTGGTAGACGGTTACCAGAATCCAGGTCACTGTGCTCTTCTTCTTTGAGGCAAAAAAAAAAGAAGCCTTACCACAGTATAATTAAATATAAGATTTTTTGTTTTGTTTTCACGAGAGGACAATCCGTGCAACAGGGTGCCGGTGGGGGGGCGGGGGGAGTTGGAAAACAAACAGAAAAAATATATATATTAGTGTTGCATTAGGTCATTCTTTAACAAAGGATCCAAAATGGAATGCCAAGGGGAAACCTGTTGTGTAGGACTCCAAAATGATCCTGACATTGATACAGTTCATCCTGTGCTGTCTACCCTTTGATTTCAAATAAATTTGTTTCCTTTTAAATGACAGCTTGCCATATTTATTTGCTCACTATCTTTTTCTTAATTCACCAAGCAAGTCTGCCATAATGATTACAAAGTTGAGGTCACTCAAAGAGAAAAACCATGGTGCTTTCAGGACACTGAGATGCTAGAAAAAAAGACAAAAGGCAAAGGACTTTGTGCATGGATTCTTTCTTAAAGACTCACACACCTAAAAATGCAGATCCCCAACAATGCAGGTACTATTGTGGTTTCTGTTCTGTTCTCTTTATAAAAACATGTTTGTGCTTACACCTCCCGGCATTCAGTGTTAAATAAAAACAACTCCAGTAAATTGCTGACAAACAGGTAATACAAGTAAGAAAGAATTCCCTAACTTTCAAATTCTCAGCTCAGGGGAAAAGAAAAAGCTGAAGTAAAAGATGTCCCCAAAGTCATCTGGTAAACATGCTTTCCCAAAGAGAATGTGAAATGCATAGCAAAACAGACACTTAACTAATTTTAAACGCCTAATTATATACCACCTAAACAGAATTATCAAGAGATTTGATTGACTTCTGCAGAGCTATGATTGCCATCAAGCAAACTCACAGAAATAATAAAATAATGTTTGACCTTCTAATGTCCTCAAATATTTTTCACAATATCAAAGTATGTGAGGCACTGACATTTCGTTCCAATATTGTCAGGGAATAGAGGTCACAAATTAATTTGAAGTTAGTGACTTGGACTCATTTACCTTGATTTATGTAGAGAGCACAATCTGAAGAAGCACTTAAATTGAACAAACAAAATTAGGAAGGGGATGGCTACCTGAGTACGAAAGAAAGAGGACTATGGTACACAGACGTACAAGATGCGTGGTATTTATGACAGGCTTACCCAAAAGAATTAAGAGTGGACAATATCATGGAACTTAAAAAGTCAAAATTGTGGCTTGAAGGTGGGGGTTAGGTGTGGAAGAAGGAAGATAGAGGGGTGCTCCTGACAAGCTGTTTTCTACAAAAGTCTTCAAGCCTTAAGGATCTTTAACACTCGATAAGTACAAGTGGCTTAACTCTGAGCAGAGCTAAGCTGAACACTCCTGGTTTTCAGACAGACCACCATATAAGGGGAAACTTTGTCCCAAGTATAATGATAAGACATAACTTAGATTTTAATACAGGAGGCTTTTCTGCGACTGATAAAGAGCAAACCAAAAACCCAAACCTCCCAACATCAGATTCTACAACTCAGCCAGGCTGGGAATGGGGAACCCTCTTGCCCAAGGGTTTAGGTTGTGTTCTGATGGGACTTCACAGAAAATTTTTAGTTTGAGAATCAAATTAACGTTTTTTTTTTTTAGACTTTATTTATTTGAGAGAGAGAAGAAGAGAGCACAAGGGGGGGCTGCTGGGAGAGGGAGAAGCAAGCTCCCTGCTGAGCAGGGAGCCTGATGAGGGGCTCGATCCCAGGACCCCAAGATCATGACCTGAGCTGAAGGTAGACGCCTAACCGACTGAGCCACCCCGGTGCCCCCAAATTAACATTTTCATCCTTAATTTACTAGGCCTCTTAGTATGTGTCAATACCACATGCCTGTATTAGCCAAAACTATATCCTCTTCCTGTATATATTTAAATTAAATCAAAGACTGAAAGAAAGGACCGATGTGGATGCTGTCTCACCCTAGTCTCTTTTGTCCTCTGGAAAACCTCAACAAACTCTCTGTGTGAAGAGACACCGTAAAACCAGAAGCCATTCTTTACAAGGTAATTCCTCAGAAAATTGGTACTTACCATGCCGCACATACCGTGCGAAGCCCTTTATAAGCACTATCTCATTTATCATGACAGCCGTACAAAGTAAATGTGTTCATTACTCCAGTTTTACAACCAGAAAACTAAGATTAAACAATTTAGCTAAAATGGGCTGCATATTAGCAGGATTAGCATTTGAACCCAGCACCCTGGGATTCCCACTCTGAATGTAGAGGTGGCTCAGACCCTCCAGAAAAGCCCCACCATCCATCCGGAAAGGGAGAAGGCAGAGGGGCTGAGCTCACTTACACTAATCTTGTCATTCTGCCCCTAAACCGAAACCCCAGCGTGGAAATGAAAATAGATGGTGGCTTTTTAATCAAGATGTTCTCTGGCCCAATTTAAACAGCACAGCCAGAACTTGCTCACTTCCTCATGTTTAACTCAGAGTCCAGGTGTGAATAACACCTTTGTTCTTCATTTCCACTATCTCCACCTCGGAAGAGGGACAGACATAAATAAATATAATTTCTTCTGGGCCCAGAGCTCAGCACAAGGCTCAGGCAAAGCACGAGAGATAGCAGTTCAAGTCAAGGCTTAAGAATTCAATTCTTGGACCCTGATGAGGTGGGATTTACAAAGCTGTCGCTTCCCAAGGTCACCTGGGAAGGGCCTGCGGCTGACCCACCAGCCCGGGCCACTGCCTGGTCAGCTGTTCTCAGCAAGAAGCCACTCAGCTACCTGCCTGGCTCTAGCTACAACGGAGAAGTACTATTGTTCTAAGGGAAGAAACTGGAACCCTCCAAAGGAAAAGGGCTCAGAGCAATACATTTCCAGTCCACCCTGGAATAAACAGGGAGGTCTGCCTGCAGAACAACCTGGCCAAAAACAAAACAGGAGGAAAGAGAGAGAGGAGGAGGAAGAAAGAAAAGAAAGGGGGAGGGGGCGGGAGGAAGTAAGGAAACACTGCCTTGCTAGGAAAGAGGGAATAAATGATACCAATGTTCTCAGGACAGCCCTTTTTTCTTGCATTTCCCTAATGGCACAACTATCTCTAGTGTGATCATTCAGGAGGGGACTGATGTATTCAGTTCTGATGGAAGTAAAGGTAACGGTCTTCAAGCCAAAGATGCTTGAGATGGGCCAACAAGGGGAAACCCACATGGAAAGTGCTGGACTGGGAATGTGTATGTGTGAGTGGACAGACCTTTCAACCATGGCGTCCTCTAGACCCGTTATTTTATGTGACTCTATTCTGCAGGGAAATGCAGGACATGTGAAATCTACAGCCCCAACTATGGCTTGTTTGTCCTCTAGCATTTCAGAAGATGACAGAGCAAGAGACAGTCATTTATGTGACTTCCACATGATCGATTCTAGTTCCCTTTTGTTTACTTTTATGAAGTCCCAGGTCCTACAGGTTTCCACAGAATGTACAGGCACCCTTCTTTTCCTCTGTCTTGCAAAACCTGTTCCCCACTCCCACCCAGTACAGTAAAGAAACTATGAATACAGCCACACAAGCACCAAAAAAATGGATGGTGTCACAACCAAATTCACTTCCTGGATGCTTATCATCTTACAGTCACTTTTTATCCAAAACTGTTGGCAAGACAGGTCCTAGGTGAACAACTTTTTATTTTATTTTTTTTAAAGATTTTATTTATTTGACAGAGAGAGACACAGCGAGAGAGGGAACAGAAGCAGGGGGAGTGGGAGGGGGAGAAGCAGGCTTCCTGCAGAGCAGGGAGCCCGATGCGGGGCTCGATCCCAACACCCTGGGATCATGACCTGAGCCGAAGGCAGACACTTAACGACTGAGCCACCCAGGCACCCCTGAACAACTTTTTAAAACATTAATTTGGGTAGTGCCTGGGTGGCTCAGTAGTGGCCGACTCTTGATTTCGGCTCAGGTCATGATCTCAGGGTTCTGAGATCAAGCCCTGAGTTGGGCTTGTGCCCTGTGCAGAGTCTGCTTGAGACTCTCTCTCCTTCTCCCTCTGCCCCACACCCCCACTCGCTCTCTCTCTAAAATAAATAAATATTTTTTTAAAAAAAAAGAAGAAAGAAATTAAGACATAAGTCTGAGTTTCCTTAAAGTGGGAAATCTAAAACTACATCTCCAAAAATAACTCACTTTATTAAAACTCTCAATGATGCCAAAACCTCCTCCCAATCCATGCCCTACTGTGCCGTCAGATGAAAGAGGGTGGGGCACTTTTTTTCATACTGAATTTGGCAGGAAAAGTAAAGGGAAGCTTCTTCTCCCAGTTCCCCACCTGCCCCGCCCTCCCCTTCCACACACACAGAACAGAAAGTGCCTTAAGCAACAACAAAGTTTACACTGGCCACTCCAACGAAGTATCTAGCAATAACTTCATGTGTTTTGAAGCAGAAATTTTGGGGAGACAGAATAGGATGTACTGAGGTATACACACTTCATCCTTGAAAGAAAACAAAAATGAGTCATATCTAAATAATTCAAATCAAAGCACAGGACCCTGGCAATACCTTTGGCTTGTATAACCAGAAATACAGACTTTTAGTATCCACCATTAGTTAAGGTTATCACACCAGTTTTAAGAAAGACTCTTAAAGCAGTCAGTGAGAACTCAATTGCTATAAAAGTATTTTTGTTTTCATAATATGAAATAAAAATACCACACTGTTTCAGTATTTCACAACGGTTAATTAGGCAAGATGTATTCTAAAGGTATGTGCAGTTGACGAACAACAAGGCGGGGGGGGGGGGCGGGGGAGGGTCAGGGGCACTGCTGACCCCCTGCACAGTCGACAATTCACGTAGAACTTTTGACTCCCCCCAAAACTTGACTACTAATAGGCTGTTGTTGACAGGAAGGCTTACTGATAACAAACACAGCCAATTAACACACATTTGGTATGTTGTACATATTACACAGTGTATTCTTACAATCAAGTAAGCTGGAGGAAAGAAAATATTAAGAAAATCGCGAGGAAAATAATTTACAGTACTATAAAAAAATCCACGTAAGTGCACTGTGCAGTTCAAATCCATGTTGTTCAAGGGTCAATTACAGATTTTATAAGGACTTTCAAACCCACCCCCTCCCAGCTCTTTAATTTAGCAGAATGGTTTTTTTGATGTTTTTTAAGGGACAATAGCATGGTTGAGAAGATATGCAACACACCTTTCAGACAAACTTCAAGCTCAGTCTTTTTTTTTTTTCATGAATAAAGTCTTCAGCTAGTAAAAAGCAATCATTCAGACTCAAATATGAGAATAACAAAACCCCAAATTCCTTTTTTAGAACCCACCCTGCTCAAACAGATTGAAGGCGGTTGTAACCCATAACGAACAGAGAAAAAGCCCTAAGCCTCTGTGTCACATGAAGGCCAAGTATTCTAAAGGAGAAGGACGTGATTATTTGTCTCTAGAGTTAGAAAGCTGTACCATAAAGGTAGCTCAATCAGCCCAATAGCTATCTCTTGAAGGCAATAATGCTCATTTCATGTGGACAAGATCCATCACCTGATTTGTCTAACTAAAAATGCAGATTCTAGGCTTTACCTCTAGAAAATCCAATATAGCAGCTCTGGGATAGGGTCAGGGGAGCTGCATCTGAACAGTGGCACCCAAGTGGTTCAGATGCAGACCCCAGAAAACACAGTGGGTAAGGTCCCACCAAAGCCAGGGACCAGACTCCAACTGGCACTTTCCTAGATTGTAGTTTTGTCTCATTCTCATTATTTCTTTCTTTTTTTTTTTCCTGCTGGGGAAGAGGGGGGCAGAGACCCTACATGAGAAGCATGAATACTCCCTGAATGTAGTCAACAACTCTGAGCCACAGCCAACTGGGCTGGGGACACCACATGGCCGGAGCGGGGCCAATCAGATGTTTTAAATTCTTCTCCAATGAGCCTGGACCAAGCTGTGGTAAAATCACGCTGTATTCATGCTTCACTAATACCAAGGCAACTTCTGGGGCTCGGAGGAGAAGCGGGGGCAGGGGGAGGGGGGGAGGAAGCGAGCATCTTCACTAATAGTGCAAATTCTAAGCAAAAGCCCTGGAGCAAAAGCAGCTCTCATCTGCTGTTCCCTTAGTGGGTCTCTGTTCCCACACGCCCCACACACTGAGCATCCTGCCTCATTTTGCCAGTGGTTTCCAGGACTTTCAAAGGAAATTTTAACTCTAAGCCATTTCTACCTGACATGCTGACTGCAGAACCAAACCCTCAGGTAAGATGCAATTTCGCCAAATAAGAACATAGTAGGTCCACTAAGAACTCAGGGCCAGCAGGTTGTGGCCCAAGAGCAGAGCGCGAGTTTGCAGAGAGAAGAGTGCAGAGCAGGTGCACAGTGAGAAACAGGGCTAAGCAATGACAGGACACTGCCCAAGTCCCCGATGGTCCTACTGCCTGGGTCTTCTCCCTTCAGAGCCGTGGGTGCATGCCAGGGTTTCCCAGCAGCTTTGTAATAACCACTGTACCTGCCCTTCCCCTCTCTCCTTGGCTTGTCTGTTACCTATCTGTGACACCAAAACTAGCAACAACACTAAGTGTGCAGAGAGAAATAAGACAGAGTCCTCATCCTCCAAGTCGCAGGGACCAAAATCGACCTTTGAGGGCAGTCACAAGGGGCCGTTTGCAGACTGTCAAGGCAGCCTGCAGGGAGAGAGAAAAATAATCCAGAGCCACAACACAATGAGACACAAGAAAAGTGACATCGAGGGAGAAGCTGCCTTGTTTCCAGAGAATTCCAGTTCCCACTTGTCTCTATAGATTCCATAAAACAATTCTAAATCATTGCAACCGCTTCCCTTCTGTTTCTTATAACCAAGCAATTCCTCCAAATACTATCTTAGGCCAAGAAGGAGAGTTTGTGGACCCTCACTAATTCACTTGCAACCCAGGAGCTGAAGAATTCACCCACTCTTACCATCCCTTATCCAACTGCTGAGATGGAAAGTGTCCTCACTCCAACACCGGTCACTGCAGTCGGTCACTGGCAGAGGCTTCTTTGGATATACTCCGAATTTAGTACTTAACACACTCCAAACTACTTGGAAAGGAGACAGTACTAAAGTCGGAAGGACTCTTTTCTCAACCACATTATGAGTCATAAATAAGGAGCTTACATTAATCACTTAAGCACTTCTAAACTATTCCTTTTCTTTCTTCTTCCTCTAATTAATTAATTAATTGGGGGGGGTGTTGCTCCATCTTAGAGGTGTATAGGAAAAACAGCTTCCAGGAGAAAATGCCTGAACGTAAAGTATGGGTGTTTGGGAAATGAACAGAATTCTAGCAAAGGCATAATAAAGCTTTCTACCACCCTACGGGAAAGGTCCCATTGAACATATTTATCATGTGCCACGATGCAAACCCATCGTGATGGTGGTTCGTCTGGGGGAGTAACAGAATGGAGCAGAAGATGTCCTACGTACAACGGACCATTTCTCCCAATGGCAGCACATGCACTGAACAGGGGAGGATGACGGTCATGCAGAGTGAAAAGTGACTTACCTCCCCGCGGCCTCTGCCCCAGGCCCACCTGAGCCATGGAGGGGCGCCAGGCAGGGATCCACGGATGCGAGATGCAGAGTGAGAAAGGCAAACACAGCACAGCCTGAGTGAGCGAGAGACCTCTAGATGGAAGGCGCCACTGGTGTTTTAACTTCCCTGAAGGTTCTAAGCAAGTTCTGGGCACTAAATTAAACAAAGAGGCTCTAAAAAACCATCACTGCAGAGAATTTAAATGGTGCACAGCCAACCAGCCTGCCGAAAGATGGATGACAAGGGGAGAGCAACACAGCAGCCAGCAAGGCGGACTCAGTTCCAGCTGGAAACGGGGTCAAAAGGTGGCTGAGGCATTGCCTTCCCAGAAGAAGTGAGTCACGAGGAAAGTCTGAAAAGGAGGGAAGGTGGTGGATTTGTTTTTTCCAGGGCCCACCATGGGCCCTGGCTTAGCAATATGGAAAGGAGCACCAGGAGCGAACAAAGGACGGGGCCATTCTAGAATGACTGGAGGATGCAAGATACCGAGGGCACCAGAGGCAAAGTCTGAGCAGCACAATGTGACCGCACAGCTAGACAAGTCTACGCTGCCTCGCTTGATCTGGATGGGTCAGGCAGGAAGATGCCACATGGGAGCTGAACAGCATGAGTTCTGGAACCAAAACAGTACAAAGCCCAGCCCTGGTAACCGCTCTCTGTGTGATTTGCTTGAGCCTCTGAAACTCTCAACTACCTCATCTGTGAAACAGGGACACCTGTGAACTACCTCCCTCACGAGTCTGTTAGAACTTATTTACAACTTTTAGTATGGCGGCGGCAGAGGGGTCGGCAGACGAGCAGCTCAATGGCCAGATCCCTCCAACGTTCTGCTTTTTATAGCCGGCAAGCTAGAAGTAATTTTTTCATCCTAACATGGTTGGCAAAAAATAAAAATATTTATTGCCATGTGAAAATGATATGAAAGTGATATTTAGTGTCCATAAAGTTTTATTGGAACACTGCCCCACCAGGGCATTTACATATTACCTCTCGCTACTTTCACACTACCACAGCAAAACTGAGAGTGGTGGACACTGTATATAGTCTGCAAAGCCTAAAGTATTTACTATCTGGCCCTTTACAGAAACATCTGCCAACCCCTGTACTGGCCGAGAGAAAGCATAACTGTCATCTGAGCCTCAATGTGTAAGTAAGGAAACTCAAGAGAGACAGTGAGTTTTTGTTTTTGGTTTTGTTTTTGAGATATAATTGACATATCATAAAATTCACTCTTTTAAATTGTACTACTGAATGGTTTTTAGTATATTCAGAGTTGTGAAACCATCACCACAATCTAAGCTTAGAACATTCTTACCACCCCAAAGAGAAACCCAGTCCCCTATTTCCCAGCTGCCAGTACCCACTAATCTACTTTCTGTTTCTCTGGATTTACTATATGTGGACATTTCATATAAAAGGGATTATACAATATGTGGCTTTATGTGTCAGGCTTCTTTCAGTTAGCATAATGTTTTCAAGTTTCTTCCAGGTCTCAGCATTTATCAGTACTTCAATCCTTTTTATTGCCAAATACTATTCCATTGTATGTCCATACCACGTCTTGTTTATCTATTCATTGGTTCATGGACATTTTGGTTATCTCGACTTTTTGGCTGAGTAATTTGTCTATTAACATTAACGTACACATTTTTACCTAGGTGTGATTTCATTTCTCTGGGGTACATACCTAGGAGTGGAATTGATAGGTCAGATGGTTACCTCTTTGTTTAACCTTTGGGGGAACTTCCAAACTGATTTCCTACCAACAATGTACAAGGGTTCCAACAGCTCTACATTTTCACCAATACTTGCCATTGTCCGTGTTTTTTATTGTAGCCATCCCAGTGGGTATGAAGTAACATCTCACTGAGATTTTGGTTTTCTTTGCCTAATGACAAATGACATTGGCAATTTTTTCATGTATTCATTGGTCATTTGTGTATCTTCTTTGGAGAAATGTCTATACATATATATTGCCCATCTTTTAATTGGGTGGTCTTCTTTGTTGAGTTGTAAGAGTTCTTTATATATACTGGATACTAGACCTTTACAAGATTTGCAAGTATTCCATTCTGTGGGCTGTCTTTTCACTTCCTTTTCTTTTCAATGATTTTATTTATTTTATTTGAGAGACCGAGAGAGACAGAGACAGAACGAGTGAGCATGAGCAGGGGGAGGGGCAGAAGAAGAGGGAGAAGCAGACTCTCCACTGAGCAGGGAGCCTGACTTGGGGCTCAATCTCAGGACCCTGAGCTCATGACCTGAGCCGAAGACAGATGCTTAACTGACTAAGCTACCCAAGCACCCTGTCTTTTCACTTTCTTGATAGAATCCTTTGAAGTGCAAAGGTTTTTGCTTGTACAAAAGATAAATTTTTAGTATTTTTTTAAACTTGAGTCCAATTTACCTATTTTTTTCTTTTGTTGCTTTTGCTTTTGGTGTCGTAGCTTAGAAATCATCACCCAACTCAAGGTCATAATGATTTACTCTTAAAAGACTTCTTCTAAGAGCTTTATATGGTTAGCTCTTATATTGAGGTCTTTGATGTATATGCTGTGAAACAGGGATCCAACTTCATTCTTTTACACATGGATATGCTATTGTCCCTGTACCTGAACTGTTTGTTAAAAAGACTATTCTTTCCCCCATTGAATTGGCTTGGCACCCTTGTTGAAAATCATGTACCATAAAAGTGTAAGTTTATTTCTGGACTCCCATTCTATTCCATCCATCTATATGTCTATCCTTATTCTAGGATCACAATTTCTTGATTATTGTAGTAGGTTTTAAATTCAGAAATTGCAAGTCCTTGAACTCTGTTCTTTTTCAAAAATGTCTTAGGTATTCTAAATAATCTGCATTTCCATAGAACTTTTAGGATCAAATTGTCAATTTCTGAAAACAAAAAAGACATTTGGAATCTTGATAAAAATTGCTTTGAATCTGTAAACCAATTTGGGGAATACTGCCATCATAAAAATATGAAGTCTTCCCATCTACGAACACAGGATATCTTTCCATTTAGTTTTTTTTTTTTTTTAATTTCTTTCAAGAATGTTTTGTAGTGGGGTCCCTGGGTGGCTCTGTCGGTTAAGCATCTGCTTTAGGCTCAGGTCATGATCCCACGGTTCTGGGATGGAGCCCCACCTCTGGCTCCCTGCTCAGCAGGGAGTCTGCTTCTCCCTTTCCCTCTGTGTGCTCGCTCTCGCTCTCTCTTTCTTGCTTTCTCTTTCTTGCTCTCAAATAAATAAATCTTTTTTAAAAAATAGCTTCAATGTGCAAGTATTATACTTCTTTTATTAAATTTATTCCTAAATAATTTTTGATGCAACTATAAATGGGATTGTTTCACATTATTTTATTAGTATAAATTTTAATATGGAGTAGTAGAAAATCAATGGGTGAGGGTGCAAGAAACAAGGACCAAAGCCTAAGAGAAAGCAAAGGTAAAACTAAAGCTGGATTTCAAGGAGATACAATATTCATGCCAGACTTCAAGTTCCTTGAGGGCAGGCACAGGGTCCATCTTGGGCATCCTGTACATCTAGCACACAGGACGTTCTCAAGAAACACCTGCTGAGTAAATATACTTCTCAACACTAGCAGCAAGTATTTAATCTGCATTTTCCATCTTAGGCAATGAATACGCTCACAAGTATTAGTTCCTTCAAGTCATAGGTTGGTTATAATGGTGTGGATTGCAGAGATCACAGCTTTATCGAGGCAAAATTTTCACATGCAAGAAAACAAGTTTGGTGCAGAATCTCCACCAGTTGACAAGCGCCTCTTTAGTTTTCCCAGCTAAAACGTTGGAAGAAAATGTCAGTAGACAAGGAAAAGAATAAGGGTAACTAGCAGAGGAAGCACACATTTTGCAAACAGCACTGGTCCTCTTGACAACAATGTAAACAACGTATAATGACACCCAAAGGTCAAACAAGCAATGCTACAGAAGGTACCAGACCAATAAAGGAGGGAGGAGGGTGAAAGAGGGGGCAAGAAGCAGCAACCGATCTACTCTGCAAAAGGGAAAGTTGAAACTAAAGGCCATATATGGTATTTATCACTACTATAGCTTCCCTTTGATGTCAAGGATAACATATAATCAATTAAAATAATAAACTTCCACGGGGAAGAAGAATACTCTGTGTTGTGCTGCCACCATGCCAAGTGGCTCACGTACGTGATCTCAGGAACTTCTTGCCACCATCCTGCGGCACCACCAGCTACTACTATCATCACCATTTCAGAACAGAGGGAACAGAGACCTAGAGGCATTAATGTAACTGGGTCCATCATCCCAACCACCACAGCTGGTATTTAAATCACTTAACTCCAAAATGCACACACTATGCAAAATGTGCGGAAATACAGATATAAACACCTATGTACATACTTACAAGTATAGCAAATATCTTAATACCCTGATAGAGTTACTAATTCTAATACTCTCATGCTAGTTAGTAATTTGATCCCACATGTAAGACAGTTTGGAAACAGACAACTGTCCTTACCCGTTTTAACTCGACAAGTTAAAGGGGTATGAAATTCCTAACAAAAAGTTGCTAATATTTTGGCACTAAAACCACACATAATGTAAACCTGGAAATTATATTGTTTCCAGCAGCCATTAAGTCAACGTTGGGTTTGAGTCCTGGATCTGTCACAAACCTGATATGTAACTTTGGAAGTATCCCCCGTCTTCATAATTTGCTCTGCCCTAATCTACAAAAGCACTGCCAATTCTATGATTCTACCAATTCACTCTCCTTGTAAGCTTTCAATTATTAAGTAATCAACTTTCATTTGTACCTTTATCAAACCAACTGGCCAATTACAGTTCTCAGCCCAGGTTAAAAGGGAAGAAGACTATCTGGGCATATTTGGAAATGCCCTTGATCAAAAAACCGTTTCTTCAGTAAAGAAAAAGGGTGTGGGGGTTGGGTGAAGAGATTTGCTTTGATAACATGCATCTTGAGCCCTTTCTCCCCTGGCTGGTCCATATCCTAAATCATTTCCTTGCTTTCACATAGTAAATTTTCTGCTAGATGTCTAGATATGCTGGAGATCAGGTTACAGTGTGAAGGACAAAAGATAAAAACAATCTGCATACTTCCATCTGGTTCTTCAGAACAAAGTCTAGAGACTTGAAATGTGAGGAGAGAAGCATGCTACTCTAGCTGCACAACAGATACCGCAAAATGTCACAGAAACAAATCTTTCAAGAGAATCAGAGATGTTGGAATGCGTAATTAACCAAAATTTACTCTGAGAGCACTGGGGGGAGGGGGGAGACCTGGCCAGTAAACACAATGTTGCCTCTATTCCAAAGGCATGAAAAGTTGAGACCAGACCAATGTATTAGAAAGTCCACAGTGCAGAGATGCTCTTATCATCCAGTGACTCCTGTTTAAAAAACAATCAATCAAAAAAAACCTTCTATATATTTATTAACACCATCCTGCCTCGTTTTTAGAACTCAAAAGTCAATACCCGAGGTTTGACTCTCGTCAAACTTTTCCTTCGCCACATGGCACCGGGCCACGCAAGACGTATTTTCGATATGAAAGAAACCAGAAGGTCCAATACAAACACGGGCTCTCCAATATATAAAATTTAAGAAAAGCCAGGGTCTGTGCAGAAAACATTAAACCAGTTTATATATCAAAATGATGAGGTTTAAGCAGAAATGCAGCATTAAAATAATTTACAAAATGGCTCAACGATGAACATTTTCCTCCATGAAAAAACAACACCCTTAATGTTTTTCATATGGCACATAAATTTAACAATACCTGCAGGAATATTTTCATTGGTTAAACCAACACCATAGGTCTTTTTAGCTCTTAAGCATATTACAATTCTTGCCTTTTTATAGCATTTTTGTTGTTGTTTGCACCCAATGTAATAAGCTTTTGAGAACAAGAAACAAACCACAATAAAAAGAAAAAAGGACTACTCTTTGTAACTGCAACTTTCACGAGAGGGGTGAGGGGGGGAGCGATTCAAATCTAGTTTTTATAGCTGCTATCTTGATGCAATTAGTGTAAAATAATTGTCTGCACAGGCCAAAGAAGAGGCTAAGTCGGGGTACTTGAATGCATTCCCGAAAATTCTTTCCCTGCCTCTCCCTTCAGCCTGCTGCAGCAGATGTTGGCCGTTAAGCCGCGCAGACGACACAGTTCATGACTTTTCTGAGACGGCGGTGTGCCACATCTGCAGTTGATGAAATGGAGAGCAGAAGTGTGGCAGACACACAGAGGAGAGTGTGAGCGAGGCAGGCAGGCGCGGGCTGGGCCAAAGGAACTGTCTTGAAGGCTGGCCTAAAAATAGACACACACTCACACTCCTCCACCCTCCGCATCCAACCTCACAAAACCGGGCCTGCCTGTCCTATTACGGAGTCAGCCTATGGCAGACACTTCCTGCATCCAACCTGGTCTGCGGATAACGCGAGAGCGTCGCGGCAGGAGCGGTGGGAAGCAGGCTGTGCAGCATCCTCCAAGTGCAGCTCCGAGATCTGAGCCTCGGTATAACTGGGCTGTGGTCCAAGTTCAGCTGGGCCCCCAGAGAAAGGCAATGCTTGTGTTTAGCCCGCACAATACTGACATAACATTAACAGATTTACATATGCAAAACTGTGAAGCAACAGGCATTCCCCCTCAATTGACCCACAGCTTGTAGTGTCTGCCGAGTTATTCCCCGCTTCGGCTCTGTAACCAAGTGGGCGGCATGCGAATACCATCTGGGTACCACTTATTGAAAACTGGCAGTCGCTCTGTAATAGGCAAGCTGGCAATAAGAGGGAAGGGAATAAATTGCATCATTTAGTTAACATCCACTTGCTCTGCGGCTGTTAAAAACCCATGACTGAATAATAATTTGGTTATTTCTTTTGCCAGAAACTGCTGTCAGCCAAATCGTACTACGCATGCTGCAGAAGTCGACTTGCAAAATTTCCACTTGAAAAGGGATCATCGAGGAGAATCGGGGCGAAATGGGCACCACTCCCTGCTTGTGAACAGTGGCGACTCCTGACGCTTGGTGGCTCCGTGGCCTCCAAGTGTCCTCATCAGCCCAAACACAGTCGACACCGCCCTGGTGAGCCACCGGGCCACGCGGCGCCACGGTGCCAAGCTGTGCTGTGCACTGATTGGCCCTAAGGAGCTCAGGTTCAAGGGCGTGTGTATGGCCAGTGACAGCTACGTGGGGGCAGATGTGGCCAGGCAAGCCTTGTCCCAGACTGCACATCCCCGAGCCTCTGCCTCAAACAAAGCGGGCAAGCAGGCGCACAGGAAACCTGAGCACGACCTGCCCGCATCCCGCTGATTCTGCACCCAGAGCAGTCAGACTACATCATTTCTCTCTGGTTTACTCAACTGCTTCCAACCTGACTAACAAAGAAAGTGCCAGAAACCTTAGACCACCACATAAAGGCAGAAGTGATCTTCAGTAAAAATCCATGTGTTTGAAGTGGTTCTCTTCTGGAAGTATTATGTAAAGACATGAGATTATCTTATTTACTATATACTGTGTGTGTGTGTGTGCACGTGTGTGTGTGTGTGTGTGTACACACACACACACACACACACATATATATTACTTTCCTTTTCTATGTCTCTTTTAGGAAACTCCGGGCTGAAATATGTAGAAGTGACCAATGCTGTGGCGGTTTTCAAAAAATATAAATATATTTTATTTTTATTTTTTCTTGTATGTGATCACAACAAGAATATGTTAGCTACATCTATGTGGCCAGCTGCTTCACTGGCTTGTACTGTATCCGTTGCTCATCAACTGGATTTTAATCTGGATTTCCTGAGCACTTAATTGGGGCGTAGCCTCAGGAGAAGGGGATTAGAGTGGATTCAAAGAGGCTGACACCTAGTCTTTGCTATCTGTCTAGTTGGGAAGATAAAACAAACTTGGGCTCCATTACCAAATGTATGGAAGGGCCAAATGCCTGGGCTCAGAGACCCCAGGAAAGTATAATTATTTATATGATTTTTTAACTGCTATAGCATTGGCCACTTGCAAATATTATAGTCTTCATTCTCCTAAAAGACACAGGAAAAAAAACAAATGGAAAGAAACAAAAGGAAAACCTGAACAGCCAAAAGAAAAAAAAAAGAAAAGAAAGAAATGAAAAAGCAGGGGGAAAAAAGACATGAAAGTACAAGTGAACACAGTTTGATCAAAGCAAAATGAGAGCCTTTGCAGTGGTTTTTTTTTTTAAGATTTTATTTATTTGACAGAGACACAGTAAGAGAGGGAACACAAGCGGGGGAGTGGGAGAGGGAGAAGCAGGCTTCCCGCAGAGCAGGGAGCCCGATGTGGGGCTCGATCCCGGGACCCTGGGATCATGACCTGAGCTGAATGAAGGCAGACGCTTAAGGACTGAGCCACCCAGGCGCCCCGCCTTTGCAGTGATGTTAATGGCAAAAATACATGTTTACAAAATCCAAACCTGAAACTCTCCTTACTTCTGCATTGAGGAAAATAGGCCAGACAATCTTTTAAAAGTCCAACACAAATAAAGAGCACTCAATTTTTATAAACAGGGTGGTCTCTATCAAAATAACTCACTCAGCTGTTTGTACGTTAAAATAGGCAAAACAGGATCATGAAGAAAGAGGAGAGAAAAAAAGAGGCAAAACCAAATTGTTATATATTTTATAAACCACAACTTTTGTAAGTCACCACATGTTTAAGTGAAACTCCGGTAACAGTTATTTTTCAAGGGAACGACAGCAGACGAGAAAGATAGATAATAAGAGTCTCCCCACTCCCCCCGCCCCGCCGATTCAGTTTATGATTGTAATCTTACCTTGCTCTAAACAGCTTACGAGGCAAGGCAAATCAAAGACTGTCACTTCTATATCCACAGATATCAAAAGATGTTAAGAATATAAAGCGAGAGGGTAAAGTTGCTCTTTGAAAGGACGAGGAAAAATAGTTGCAAGTTGCTGAGCTTATAATCAGTTTGTTAAAAGGAAGCAAAACAGTTATTTTACTCACACATACATGTGTGCACACAGAAACATACACACACCCACTAAAATCAGCACGCTCTCATGGAAATACCACTGCCTGAGGGTAAGGAGTACTGGTGTTTACTGAAATTCTGCTGCTGTCTAGCTGCGTGGCCTTGGGTAAGTCACCATTTCCCTGCGCCTGATTTTCTTTTCTTGGAAAAGAGTGATGTACAAACAAAGGCAGTGCTAGAATTCCCCAAATCTAAGCAAAATAATGGTTTTCCTAATAGCTCGTTATTGCACAATTATCATTACAAACTGAATCCTTCTTTTGAAAATCAATGAATTAGGGTAACACAGGATTTCAAAATTACTCTCATTTTACTTTGCAAGTTATTCTTAGGGTAAATATCGCTGGGGTTTTTGTTTGTTTTAAAAAATACACATGTTGAAGAACTGAACTGCTTTATGCAAATATTTATCTTCCAGAACATTATATGTTCCCTCAGCATTTGTTCAAAATCCAAAAAGTTTCCAGTAACGGCAAGATTTCCATTTAATATGCAATTCCTTAATAAATAACTATAATACAAAATTAACTTATATAGCCCATCACTTCGGCAAAATGAGGGAACCAAGAATTAAAAATCTAAAAAACCTACAACCCAAACATGATGTGGTCCATTCTAAGATTTTGGAAAATAGTGCGTTCCTAGAAAACATATTTTTAAGAAAACATATTTTACTGCCATGTCCCATTTTCACTTCTGCGTATTTAAAAGTAATCATTCCCTCCTTGTTGGTTTCCACTGTTTTATTCCCCCTAAGCTCTTCTACCAATGAACCATAGCATGTTTTTCCCTAAATGGCTTTAAATGCTGTATATGTTCTGGCAAAAGTCCAAAATTCCAGCCAACATCAGCATTTTCCAGTTAACCTTAATCAACTCTATTGTCTTTCAGAAGTGGAGACGATGCAATTGACCCTTGGTCAGGGGAGTATATGTAGGGCTTTCCCCAGGAGCAGTTAGGGATTTGTGCAAATCCACACAGTACCTTGCGCGATACCCTCCCCCACTCCAACATCCAAGCCAACTGGCGAGGGTTAGCAGTCAGTGGCCAGGAAAGAGAACGAAGGTAACTGGTCCACCACGAGACTCAGGAATTCCCGCTTTGGCCTCATTAGCAAGAGGGCTGGGCAGCCAAGAAAAAAGTTAACATTAGCCAAATACACCTGGTGAATCTTGTAAAGAATCAAGATTTGCTCATTAACTGAGCTTAGAAAGGTGTGATCTCCAAACCCAAAGAGCTATTTTCAGGTCCTTAATGGTACTAATTCTGTGATCAAGTTACAAATTCCATACGGTTCTTCATAAAGTCCCTTTAAAGAGGCTTTTGATGTTGGACAGTTGGGCCTTTTGCCCCTCAATCACATACGGACACACACATGACTTCTACGATGCAGGAGGCCCTCCAGGGTGAAACGGCCCATCCAGCAAAATCAAAGTTACCTGACCGCCCACATACTGCTGACCAGATGCCCCAAAGCAGGGAAACACACCCCCCCCATGCCTTCCCTTCCCATCAATGGTCACTAGACCACCACCGCTGCTCCTGGGAACACTCAGGGAACAGAAGCTCCTAGGCCCATCTCGAAGGGGCTCGTGGACAAGAGCAGCGGGGAGCCACCAAGTGTCTGCAGCTTGCTCTCTACATGGGCAAGGAGTCAGGGATGGGCATTCATCCTGCAAGGGCCGCCAAGGCACTCATGGAGCCCCATGCTGGCTTGGTCTTTCAGCTCTTAGCCGAAAATAAAATTTCAGTGTCCATTCTCATTATGAGCTCAGAAAAGGAAGGAAATAAGGGAGGGAGGAAGGAAGGGAAGAAAGGGGAGATGAACAGGCAGAGAGGTGGAAGAGAAACAGGGGGTGGAGGGAGGGAGGAAATTGCTTGCTATGAAGACAAAACAAATTGCGAAATCTAGAAATAAATACTCAGCTGAATTCCAACACGACTTGTCCTTTCTGTCCGTTTTGGGAAATAAAGCTCTCATCAAAGGCAAGAGGGTTTGAGGGGAATTCAGTATATCTGGGCTTTACATAAACTAAGTATTACAGGTTTCTAAAACAGTTGGGAAAAGGCAACCACCACCCCCACCGACCGGCAGTTTAGGATTTTACTCTTTCCCCCCCTGCATTTTGACACTGAGGATTCCAAACCCACCTACCAAAAGGTAACCAGAGCAGCCTCGAACAACCAGCTCAGAGCCCACCCAGGGCAAGGTTGGAGAGCAGGTTTGTGGAAGCCCAAAGTAAATGCTATGTGAGGACAGGAGCACCCGGCAGGTAGACAAACATTTCAGGCCTTATCCAGGTGTGTGGCTGGGGTGGGGCGAGGGTGGGGCGAGGGTGAGGCACAGATGGGCTCCCTGAGCCTCTGTGTTCCTGCGCACCCAAGTTAACATCCTTTCCAATGGCTCTGAATGCCATCAACAAAGTCCAGCCTCTAGCAAGGGCCACTCAAAGCCACAAAGAGGAAGAAACCCATGTTACGTGCAACTGATGAATCACCAAATTCTACCCCCGACACTAATAATACACTATGTTAACTAACTTGAAATTAAAAAAAAAAAAAGCAACACAGGTATTTCCTTCCTTCTGTGACATCAAAAGGCAAGTTGCCACTCCTGAGCCAAGAGGCAGGGATGGACACAAGCTAAAGACACAAGACGTTCTTGCGGAGAAATATTTCTGACACAATTAACCAACACTCTTCTTCCACCAAACACCTGGTTGGCTGCTTATCAGGAGCAACTCAAATTAAGCATTCTAGCACATCCTGGCAAGGTCCAGAGAGAAAAACGACAGCCACTGGACTTTTCAACCCTTTGGTGGTCATCATCACTTCTAATATTTACGAAGTATTATGGCAACACAGGCTTGAGCCCCTGTTATTAGCTGGAAGAAAAGATCTGAGGTTTGCCCCTCGAATCAGAAAAGGCCTCTTAAACCAAACTGACTTATCCAATCCCAGGGGAGGGGCCAGAACAACAGCAGCCCATTTCGTAAGAGGCCAAAGGGCAGCTTGGAAAAATGAACAGGGAGAGGGGATGAGGCAACTGTGCAGTTCCTTTTCTGCTGAGGCCTCTCCATGGGGCTTCATTCTTTGTTTTGAAGAGGCAGAAATTCCAGAATGGAGGGCATACCCATGTGTAAATACGTATTTGAAAATGGGGGTGACTTGCAGGTTATTTTAAACCATGGATCCCCACCACTGGTGTGAATGTTTAAAAAAAAAAAGAAAAAATGGACTGGGGCGCCTGGGTGGCTCTCAGTTGGTCAACTGTCTGAATCTTGGTTTCAGCTCAGGTCCTGATCTCATAGTCATGAGATCGAGCCCCACAGCAGGCTGTGCACTCATTGCGGAGTCCGCTTGGGATGCTTTCTCTCCCTCTCCCTCTGCCCCTCCTGCTCATGCTCTCTCTCTCTCCTTGAAATAAATAAATAAATCTTTAAAAAAAAATTTACCCCATTCAAGGTTAATGTGGGTGCAGGCTGAATAAGCAATGAGTGCAAGATCCCATCTCTAGTTTAAAACTAAAAAAATACATATACACACCCCTGTAAGTTTTCAGTGAGATGTAAAATTATTTTTCTCCCAAACATCATCATGAAGGTAACAGGCTATAATAAATCATATATAATAATAATTCAATCCTATGTACTTGATTCTTCCTCCAATTCTTTTATTTATTCCTCCCCCCTCTATTCCCTACACACCTTCAACTAGACATGGCCTCTAATACTCTGCAGGAAATGAAACTAAAGTCAAAACAAAAGCAAGTACTAGTACTAATCACTAATATTTAATCAGCACTTGTTATACAAAACCAGTCTTATTTGTATTATGTTGACTCATTTAATCAAAACAAGAACCTAATAAGGTAAATCATCCCATTTTACAGATTTAAAAACTAAGGCAGAGTGTTTAAGTAACTTACCCAAGGTCACACAGCTATTTAGAGGCAGGGCCGGAATTCAAAGCCAGGCAAGTTAACCACTATGCTATCCTGCCTCAAAGATGTATTAACCAAAGACATTAATTTTTTACTTTTGAGTTGCTAAGGGTCAACAAGTTAGTTATACATTTGATTTTCAAGGTTAAGCTTAACTTCATGAGATGTATGCACTGACTTTATATATGATGCAACTGAACTCTTAGCAACGTCCTAAGCTTCTACCACTTACAGCTATAACTACCGGAACAATGCAGTCAAATTATTCTTCTCTCCTACCTGATGTTTCTTCCGCGGCAACAGCTCAGTCACTGGTCTTTTGTCCGATCTCTAATTTCTGTACTAACTAAAAATGGATTTTTAAAACTCTAAAACAAACACACTTTAATAGCCCATACCCAGAATATTTTATTTCGCAGGTTATACATAACAATGGGAATGAAATTCCTTCTCAGCTTTGACAATAACGTTCAATCCTACAATGAACTGAAACTTGCTAGAAGCACTGTTAAGAAGCCCTACTGAAAAAATAGTAGATTATAATTATAGAATACTCTCCTTCTTGAAGTTGTTTCCCCACCCCTCAAAATGCTTCCTGGTAAACTCTTAATTTTTAAATGCCTCTTTGTATTTAGAACATCATTTGCTCAAGTTTGAAGATAAATGTATATTAAAAGATTTTTTTCAAAGGCAACTTTATTTTTAAAACTATACGACAAATGTAACACAAGTTCATGGTATCAAAGGATTTCAAATAATATAGCACAAAAAAATCAAAAGCAAGAGTGCTCTGCTGTCATCCTCCTGCCTTCAGCCCTTACCACAGCTTATTCTTCAGAAATAGCCACATCTTTAGTGTCAGTGATGGTACCAAGGGTGGGGAGGGGGCTTTGTGGACCCTTAGTTCTAATCCCCCATTAACTACTCCCTACCCAACCTCCGCCCCAAAGCAGTAAAATGATTAAATCACACAACATGCTGGTTAAGAGCACAATCCCTTATCCCTTTAACAAGACTGTCCGGATTTGAACCCTGTCCACTTCACTTACTAGCTATTTAACCTTGAGCCAATAAATTACTTAACCTCTCTGTGCCTCAGTTTCCACATCTGTTAAGTGAGAATAACAGCAGTACTTACCTCACTGAGTCGTGATAGAGGGATAAATGACTTACGTAAGCTAGTATTTAAAAGACGATTAGAATAATGCCAGGCACAGAAGTTCTATTTGGGTGACCATTAAGTATATTTTTTAAATAAATTAGTATCCAGTAAAGAAAAAGCAAAACCATGGAAGCCTACACCTAAAAGTGCTCAGGCAACTAAATTTGTAAAAAAAAGAAAATTATCAGGAAGAGAGGAAAATAGATTCTGCTTCTATAAACCCTTAAGTATCCCACTTACAGGAACAAACACTCCATTTTTATTAATCCATCTTGGAGTTTTGGTTCAGACTATAATGGTCAGTCCCAGTCAGCAGCTCATACATTCGGGCACCAGGTAAAGAAGTACATTTTTTGTGCACATATTCACTCTACTTTTACCATGCTATACAGCTGAGGTAAAAGCAACAGGCTTGCCATGCAGCTATCACTTCCAGACCTCCTTCAAACAGAACATACTCTCTTCGCAGCTCCTAAACAGACGTGATGAGCCGTCATTGTCGTTGTGTTTCCTCCCAGACTTCAGAGCATTGTATTTTTCTCAAGAGACAAATTATACAACTAGAGAGACAAAAACTCATGCTCACTTAAAAAATATTACCAACAAACATTGAGAAAGCTGTTTTCTCTAATATTTATGCACTTCAGAATGAGATTCTGAGAAGAATAATGCCTGAAATGGATAGCTTGAGCTTGGTGTGCATGTTATAGCTCAAATTCTCAAAGGAATAAATATAAATTTTTCCAAAGGAAACAACTGGTACAGCATAAAACTATCAGGCTCTACCCACAAAAACATTCTATAAAATGTCAAGACATTTATAAGAGTAAAGTGTGCTATAAAACAAAATGACATAAATTATAGTATATTTTTATTTGTTGATTCCGAACACAACATATAACTATCTGTCCCCAAAAATACCTCTGGGATTACTCAAATACAAAGGTAGGGCATGGAGAATTATTTTCCTCTTTAGTGAGTGGTACTTCCCTGGTCAAAAGAAAAACTTAGAAGCATAATAACAAAAACCAAAGTAACAAACGTGGCAATGGCCTGGACAGACAGATGACAAAAGTTGCAACCACGTTTCTCATGCATGGTGTTCCCAGGTTCAAGTTATAGATTATGTCTAATACATACATTTCTGACATAACAAACAAACATTCTATCTCTAGTTGTTTGTTCAAATAAATAAAAGGGGGGTGCCTGGTAGCTCAGTCCTTTGGGCATCTGACTCTTGATTTGGGCTTGGGTCAGGATCTCAAGGTTGTGAAACCGAGCCATGCATCCAGTTCTGTGCTCAGTGTGGAGTCTACTTGGAATTCTCTCTCTCCCTCTGCCCCTCCCCCAGGGGCATGCTCTCTCTAAATAAATTAATTAAATAAATAAAAATAAATAAATACATAAAAGGATTAATTAAATAAATAAAAATAAATAAATACATAAAAGGAATTTTTATTTCCTTTTGAAAATTAAAAATTATGGTAATTGGCTGTTTTTTTTGGGGGGGGAGGGACACAAAAAAATAGAGAAGGATTTATTGCTACAAATGTAAAGCTGACTATACCCTGTGATGCAATGAAAATGCCTCAGACACAAAACCTTTAAACCTTTTGATCTCTACCATCCATGACTAGGCTCCTAGTATAATTCAGACAGAAAGACTTCAAAGAATGGAATATGCAATTAAATCAAATCCCCTAAAGTTTTCCACCAAACCATCCTATTTGGGAAGTGTTTTAAATACTAGGCATTTAATATCTTTATTTTATTCAAACTTTCTGCAACTACATTCTACAATACAGGTATTCATCCTTTACTAAATGCCTATCTTTGTGTGAAGAACCCATGGACATACAAAAAAAAAAAAAAAAGACAATGTCCTGCCCTAGAGAGAATTAAGTCTAGCTTGAAAAAGAGCCATATAAAGAACTAATTAATTCCACCACTCTTACTGATCATTGTTCTGTAAGGCAAAACCAATGCAATAAAGCAGGAAAAAATATATAGGAAAAGGAGATGATATTGATATCTATGAGATGTCAAATATTCTTTCTTTTTTGAAATAGAACAAGTGAAACATAAGCCCTAATCTTAAAGAGTTCAACAAGGTGATCAAATACAAAATATGCAAAAATATGGAGCTGTCTACATACTGAAAATAATCAGCAACATATATTAATGACATATGTCTTTCTTTTGTAGTCATAGACATATAACTACAAAATTTTCATATGAAAGAAAAAGAAATACTTGAATAAAAGGATATTAAACTACTTCCCTGGATGTACAGAAAAGATACCAATTCTTCTGAGGTAACTTAGTTCTTATGAATTTCAATCAAAATGCAAAAGGAAATTTCTGCTAACAAAATATTCAAAAGGTGGTTTAGAAAAATCTTAAAACAAAAGAAAGGAAATAAAATTTCAAAGTATAATAAGGATTATGAAATAGTCAATATTAAATATTGTATAAAGCCAAAATAATTAAAGCACCATGGAACTGGCAAAGAATGCAGAAAAATCAGTAAAAATTTAAGAATATTGATGACAGTTTTTAAAGACAGCTAACATGTGAGTACTTACTATATGCCAAGTGTTTTATAGTTACCAACTAATTTTTCATCCTAACTTAGATTCTTTTGAAATTGATTAACAATAACAATAACATAAACAGAATAATTTTCTTAGATGTTCCTGTACTTTAATCAGTTTCTTGGCTGTAACTGTCTTTTTTACCACATCACCAGTAAGTTTCTAGAAGCATTTTAGGAAAAACATTGGTCTTAATATTTTATTTTCATAAAATTGTCTGCAATACTCTTCAAAGTTATATTTTACAATTATTAAGTATGAATTTCTGAGATTTTCAAATAGCAGTTATCTCTGCTCCATAATATTAGAAAATATACTCTCCACAGGTGCTAACATACCTATCAGCTACAACAAATTCCACTAAGTTGAGGATATTCTTAATTTTATTATTTTGTATTGAAATGTGTAAATATTTTAGCCCAAATATCTTCTCAGATCATCTTTTTAGCTCCATTCTGAGTACCTTTCTTTGACAAATGTTTCTACAAAACAAAGCTCATTAAATAAACAAATTTGCTTTATGATTCCTTGCACTGCTTGGTCAAATACAGATACTGCAAAATTGCAGCCATATCAATTTCATTTTATTTCTATACAGAACTCACATTATTTGGTTTAAATTAAAAGCTCCATCTCCTACTGGTAAAATACTACACAGCAGGGTTAAAGAATTTCAAAACTAAAACTTATTCACTCTTTGAGCATCATTATTTAATCTGTTCAGTTATTCCCTTGCCTTTGCAGGCATAAAAATTACAATGTTGTTCTATTTGCAATCTTCCCCCCCATATCTGTAATTTGCTAATAGTCTCCAAAACATGTGTGTGTACACTTCATTCTTTGAGTTATTAATATTCCCAAACAAAATGATTTTAAACAAAATGCAACCAAAAATTAGAGCACTCATTTACAAAAGTGTAATACCACAATGGAACACTTACACTGATTTACAAAATAGTTTCTCGAAGTCTCTATGTAAAGTATTTATATACGTTGGAGCCAGTGTCTATGGCTTCTATCCAAGAGACAAATATTTCAATTTGGACACAGTTATGAAATAGATGTTCACCACAATCACTTCCAAGTTCGTATTTGTTCCACAGGTTTCCTTACCTAGTAAAAATAGTTTTTAACCCCAATAAGTTCTCCACCAGAATCCATATTTATATTGCTGTAAAAACAAATTTATCTTTAAGATTAAACTTTTCAAAGAACTTATAATGTCATCTATAACAATGTTAGATGTTTTACCTTCAACAGAATGAAATTCTGAGAGCTCTATTTTGATTCAGTTGGAGGAGGGGGAAAAAAAATCAAACACTGGAATTAGCTTAACTGATTTTCTATGTGAAGCATCCAATGATACGGATGTGAAACTAGTACCATTCACTATCCATAAAGGAGTTCTGTTAGCAGCGCAACAGTATTAATAGTTATCAATTCACTTTTTATCTGTGCTAAAGAAAACCTGGACGCCAACATGAGTGATGTTAATGTAGAAAAACAGTCCTTTGATCTAAATGAAAAGTCATGCTTCATGGAGTAAAATATAAAAGCACACTCTGCAGCTGTGTATGGGCAAAGCTTCTTAAAATAAGTACTAACTTTGAAAAAGATGCAAATGGATTTCCTGATTTTTCGAAGTTCAGTGCTTTTACTATGACCCCCCATGGATGGTAAACATCAAAAAAACATTATGGAAGTAATGTTCCTGGCTCACGTTCTTCAAAATAGGGAAAAAAAGACATGTAATATTTCATTGAAGTAGTTCTCATTTTTTAAAGCTCATTTTTGCCAACAGTATTTATTACAAAATACTTTTTAAACTTTACCAAATACTAAAAATATAGATTTATGTCTTTTAATGCATTAAAAAAAAAAACAAAAACATAAAACCTACCATAGCAAGGACATTCAGACTACTTCCCTACACTCTGAAGCATGACTGGCCAGACTCTATTTCCCATCTATTTTATGTAAACTAACCTGAAATGTCCCATGCTTCCCCTGACCTCCAACAACCAGATGGCAGTATTGACTCCTAGCCACTCACCCAGAGCACACATTCCTTGAAACAGAGGTGCTAATGATGGTGTGCCTGCCAAGGGTTAGGAGAAAAGAAAGGGACTGTTGTTCATCATCTTTTAGAGGTCACTATGCTACACATCTCATACGTGACAAGGTAAGACCACGGAGAGGTAGAAAGAGCATATAAAGTGAAGGTCTACTTAAAATAACAAAAAATAAAATAATAAAAAATAATAATACTTATAAAATGAAAAATCTGAGACAAATGCTAAGCTAGACAGGATTCTTGACAGGATTGTCCCAGACAAACTAAGATAAACAGCCACCATGTTACTTCCCACAGCATCTCCATTAGATGGCTCCATGATCATCACCATCTTCAGATGAGAACATGATGCCTTGCAGCTGTACAGTGACCTGTCCAAGGCCACAAGCCTTTTCATTGGTGAGACCTAATACCAGAGTCCAAGCTATGCAGCCCAACACATAACTGCTATATAATATTGCTTTTCTGTGAAACAACAGACAGCACAGAAACAAGCCTTCACTTACATTAAAATTGAGTGTACACTAAAATATTTTAAATCAATATGTATAAGTATTGTTCAATAAATAATCCTGGAATTGTAAGTTATTTATATTTTTAACAATCAAAACAAATCCTTGCCTCACCCCATACACTGAAACAAAATTAAGACAGATTGAGAATTTTTTTTTTAAGAAGAGAAAAAGGAAAAAGAAGAGGAGGAGGGAGAGAATGAAAACAGTGTAAAGTAACTGTAAGGGAAAAAATGTTTTGGGTAGAAAGTAAGTATCAGAGATACTGAAAAGGCATAATGAAAATATGGAGAACATAGAGATGGGGTAATTACCCCCCCCCCCAAAAAAACACTTTACTTACCACATTTAAAAGGAAAGGAAAAGAAAAATAAAGAAAAAAATGGAAATCCACATCAGAAAAAGATCCCTTATAAGCCAATATATTGACACATACAACCTATTTTTTTAACTGTATATAGTACAAACAGGAAAATCAAAAAAGTGCTACAAATAGCCAAAAACCAGAGGGTGTAGAAAATACAATTTCATTAGTTATGAAAGAACAGCATATTACCAGAATTCTATTCCATCTTTCACCTAGAAAACCATCAGTAATAAAAAGAGAAGAGGGTTAGTTTATTCAGTGTTTGCCCTGGTGCAATGAAGTGGAAACCGCCACAGCCTCTTACAGAAAACCAATCGGTGACCCAGCCAAGAGAATGTCAGTGTTCAACATTATTTGTTCCAAAAAATCCACTTACAGAATTTGTCCTAAGGAAATAATGAGAGATGCAAATAAATTCATATACTAGAATGTTCACTGCACCATTATGTATAATACCAAAAGACTGGAAACAATGTAAATATCCAACAAAAAGAGAATGGTTAAGGAAATGATGGTACACTATAAATAGAATGGATTGTAGCAATCCTTAAAAAATCATGCTTACAGAGAATAATGATACAAAAAGCATTCATGATATAATGCTAAATGAAAACCAGCAGGAAATGAAACTGTTTCATCTCACCTGCCTATAAATGTGGGAAAATTGAGATTTAAATACACTAAAGACATTAATGTAACTCTTGGGGTAACTCCTGGGTGGCTCAGTCAGTTAAGCTGTCATCTCTTGATTTCAGCTCAGGTCATGATCTCAGGGTCTTGGGATCAAGCCCTGCGCGTCAGGCTCCTCGCTCACCAGGGAGTCTGCTTGAGGATTCTCTCTCTCTCTCTCTCCCTCCCTCCTTCTGCCCTCCCCACTTGTGTGCACTCTCTCTTTCTAAAACAAATAAATCTTTTTAAAAAATTAATATAATTCTTCTCTTACAGCTGGGGTATATACTAGAAGTTTCAGGAAGTCACTATGATTTTATCAACTAATGATTTAGAATATCATTCTCAAAGTTGGGCATATCACAAAAGTATCCTTTTGAACAAGTAATGGGGCAATTACTAGCTTACTACATAGACGAGGGTGGAAAAACTGAAAATAGTTATGAGGTGTGTTTGGGGAAAAAAAATAACTAAGTGTTAGCTTGCCTCCATATTATCTTCCACCTCTCCAATGGTCAACTTAAAACTTTCCCTGAAAAAATATCTAATTATTGTAAGAAAGTAAAAAGTCTGCTATGTCCCCAAATCATTGCACACAGCACAAAATATTGACCCTGCTCCCATGGTTCTTAAAGCTGTTTTTATAAAATTATGAGCCAAAAGCTATAAAAAATAAAAGAAATGATTTTGCTTGTCTCACTCTGCTGTGAGGCACACAATAGGGAGGTAGCTCTGAGGCTGACCAGTCACATTCAACCTCCATCCCACCTCCACAGAAGAGGGAGAAGGAAAGGAAGTGCCAAGCCACTGGGAATTTCAATGGCCTCTTTCTTTCTGCTCTTTAAGTTCTTTATTCATACAATAAAAGGTACAGATAATCAAGATCCCTTCAATTTTATATGCAATGTTGGCAAAGAATGGCTTTGCCCATGCTATTCCCTTAGCCTGAAATGTCTGCTTCCCACACCCAGAGTCTCCTTGGAAACCTCTCTTTCTTTAAGGCAAAGCAAGCTTGGTGCTGCCAAATGAATCCGCAACCTCCATTCCCATATTCCTCCTGAAGGGAAGCTTCATCTGCCTCAGGCACACACCCTTCTCCCACAGGACCCAGGAGCCTCAGGGAAAGCTGGCCCTACCTACCCCAAGAGCTGGGCCTGAATGAAGATCATGATTGGTTTAGAAATCCAGGCGAAGCCAATCAAGGCATGACCCGTATCTGATCATGGGAATGGGCAGTTCAGGCTAAGACAGCAGAGTCCTGCCAAGTGTGCAGGGGAGCTCCTGACAAGGCAGTTTCTCACTCTTAAAGGATGGCAACTGGACCAGATGGCCTCTCTTCCTCTGGATACTGTGGCAGTCAGGAACTGCTGCTGTCATCTTGCCTCCAAGGCAAGGATGGGGAATAACTGAGAACCCAATCAGTGGATTCAAGTTATGCCCAAAGTCCACCCTACAGCTGAACTTCCAATTAAATCAGTTCAAGCATTCCCGTACTGTTTAAAGATTTCTATAATGGGCGAATAAAACCTTCCTAGCTAGTGGAATGAACAACTGCTGGTTTTACCTGGCAAACATCATTTCTTATTCTTCTATAAATAGAACTTTGATTTTCCCTTTGGGTATCATGCCTTGCCCATTCTCTTGCCCATTCCCAGTTCCTGTAGTCTAACTGGGACTGACCCCTCCCCACTCTAACCTCCAGGGAAGGAAATGAAGTGTGAACCAGTGTTCTAATTGGTTGTAAGGCTGTTACATTAACCTGCTGAGCCAATGAGAAAGTTATGAAAGCCTCCTGCTAGAACTACAGTCAAAGAAAAACTCCTGTTCTGTTGGACATGCTTCTGCCAGTAGCTATCCTCTCACAAGAAGAAATGAGATGGTTAAGAATGAAGGAGTCCATGAGAGAGTAAGGACAAAAGAAAGAAAGAGGCATCCAGCCCTCTGACAACACTGTTTTAGCACCTGGATCCATCTGTACCTGAAGCTGACCAGCACCAGACTTTTCAGTTATATGAGCCACTAAGTAATCTTCTGTTTCTTAAAGTTTGAGATAGGTTTCTGCTCTAAGTACTCCCATTAAACCTTGTCACCACATGGCCACTCTCACTGTGCATTGTGACTATGTGTTCAACTCCCCACCAAAAAGTGAGCTTATGCAATAAAGACCATGTTTTTCATCCTTATAACTTCCATACCTAGAGAAGAACCAGGCCCATAACACCAGGTATGGAACTTGAACCAAGTCATTAAAACACACCAAGGTTCAGTTTCCTAATTTTAAAAAACAAGACAGTTAAAAACAAAGACAGATAATAACAAATGTTAGGGAAGATGTGGAGAAATTACAACCCTCATACATTGCCAGTGGTAATGTAAAATGGTGTGGCGACTTTGAAAAACAGTTTGGCAGTTCCTCAAAAGGTTAAACAAAGAAGGTACCATATCACACAGCAATTCCAAACCTAGGTATATACTCAAGAGAACTAAAAACATACGTCAACACAGTAACTTGTATGTGAATGCTCACAGTAATCTTAATCCTCAAAGCAAAAAGTCAGGGACACCGAGCTGGCTCAGCTAGTAAAGCATGTGACTCTTGATCTCAGGGTCATGAGTTCAATCCCCACGTTGGGGGCAGAGTTCACTTAGAAATAAAAAAATAAAGTGATAAAATAAATTAAAAAATAAAAAAAGTCAAATAAGTCAAGTGTTCATCAATGGATGAATGAATAAACAAAATGTGGTACATCTATACAATGGAATATTATTTGGCCATAAAAAGTATTACACACTGATTCATGCTACAACATGGATAAATCTCAAGAAACGTTATGCTGAGTGAAAGAAGCCAGAAACAAAAGGCCACATATTGTATAATTCTAGTGCTATGAAATGTCCAGAATAGACAAATCTATAGGAAAAAAAAAAATAGTAGTTGCTAGTGCTTAGGGGGTTAGGATGAAATGGGCAGGGCAGGGGGGGTAATGTTAAAGAGTATCCCATTTCTTTTGTGAGTGGTGAAAATGTTCTACAATTGATTGTCGGGTCATGGCTATACAACTGTGTAAATATACTAAAAATCACAAGTGAGTATACTATAAATCGGTGAATTTATGTATATGAATTCTATTTCAAGAAAGCTGTTACCAAAAAAAAAAAAAAACAAAACACCAAGCCAGATGAACCACACGACAGCCAAGGACCCTTGCCACCATGACCTGCTTGGATTCTCTCCACTATTTCATATAGAAGAGGGAAGATCTAGCTATGTGATTCTGGGCAGGTTCTTAATCTCTCTGTTGCTCAGTTTTCTCATCTATAAAATGGAGATGAAAGTACCTTCTTCATAAGGTTGTTGTGAGGATGGAATGAATTATGCATAGAAAGCATTAACAGCAATGCTCTAGTGAGTCTTGAGCTGGCATTTGCTAACTAGCCCCTTCCATGTGGTTCCATATACATTCACTGCAAATCATATTCTATTCTATGCAAGTCATCATCTTCCAGCACCAATATATGCCCTGGGAAGTATTTCCATCCACCATCCCGCTAACTTAGGCAATCACGAAGATGTATTCCACTTCGGTTTCATTTTTTATTTCTCCTGGGGGTATCGAGAAAGAAACAATGAAAATACAAGTAAGTTATGGCAAGTAGCAAGTAAATGTTTTCCATCTTCCACTGGCAAAGCCAAGGCCTGATACCCAACTGCTACAAACTACTTCCATGTGTCTCCGTCCTAGACAGAGGAAAAAGGGCCAAATGTTCAGGCCTGATGATGGAAGTTTGGGTTTCAAACCAAGGCTCTCCAACCAAGTCTCAGTTTCGGGTGTCTGCCCCCAGGCTGTCAGGAAATGGAAGGATGTGAAGGAGTTCTATGTGAGTCCTCTCAATGGCTGTTTCTGCCTGGATGGGAAAGGGGTAACAATAATCATTAGGGGCACAATCAGGGCAAACCACAGCAGCTCCTATGATTCACTGAGGGCTCCCCATGTTCTCAACTCTCTGCCCTGTTCTAAGTGAATTACATGCATTAACTTACCTAATTCTCACCATCAGCCTTATATGATAGGTACCACCATACCATTTTATGGGTAAGAAAACTGAACCACACAAATGTTTAATAACTCGTCCGGAGTCACATGGCTCATAAGTGGCAAGGCTGGGGATTTGAACCAAACTGTCTGAAATCAGTATCCACTACACTATGTGTTAAATTCTTGACTAGGCACCATGAAACCACTGCCTCCAGGCATTAGAATAATAGGGACTAATATTATCTACCTTTTATCAAAGGTTTAAGATATGCCAGACATTGGGCGTTACAAGAATTATCATCAAAACCACCCTAACAGGTTCATATTACTATCATCAAACCATTTTACAGAAGAGCAAACTGCGACCAAGAAATCCATACCCAAGATAACCCAAACACTAAGAGACCACACTAAGACTTGATCTTGCTCTTTCTGGTTCAGAGACCATGCATGTCAGTAAAGGAATAATTTGGTTTTTCTATAGCTAGAGCTGGGTCTTCAGTTTTCTTCAAACAGGAAGGAGAAGAATGACTTATGGGCCCCAAGACATGCAATCTGGACCTTCTGGACACATTCCTTTGTCTTTTATTTCTCCTTCTTTTATTTGGTATTGCCTCCACCCAAGTCATTCCCTCACCCCCCCCCCCCCATCACATCCCTCCCTGTAGGAGCAATGGGGAAAGAAGAACTGTGCCTCTGGCAAGTGAGTTTTTCTGGAAAACATGGGATGTGAGTGGAGTGAGGTTGGGGAGATTAATGACAGAGCCAGAGCTTGGGGCACCTGGCTAGCTCAGCTGGAAGAACATATGACTCTTGATCTCATGGTCGTGAGTTCAAACCCCACGTAGGTGTGGAGCCTACTTAACTTAAAAAAAAAAAAAAAAAAAAAGAGGGCGGAGGAGGAACCAGGTTGGTCATGCAAAATGAAGTGGGACCAAACCAGGAAGGAATGAGCATGGCTCTGTGTGACTGTGTCCATCCAGAGAATGGCTAACAACAATCAACCTAAACAAGAAAAAAACAGATTTCCAGCCAAGTGAGGACGCAGGGAGACTATAAAGGCTCTGGCTGCTCCATGGGGCTAGACAAATTATTTGAGATGCTCAGGTAACTAACTACATGGTCTACTTCCGCTTCAATGAAGAAGTACATATAGAGTGGCTCCTGCAGGATGGGGGGCCATGCTGGGAAAGTTATATCCAATCTCATGCATGTTTGCGGGCTCAGTACATGCAAAAACAAGGATTCAGCCAAGGACAGAGAGAGACTTCCCCTGCTATACTGGCAAGACAATCTTGGTCTCTCCCTAAACCCTCTAGGACAAAGAACCACATTAAGCCTGAAAGACAACTTTTAGATAGAACCAATGGGCTATCCAAATATTTGAACATTTGGCAAACTTCGTATTCTAGCCACAGGTCTTCAATTTTCACATTGTTCTACATGTCAGAATGTGGGGCAATATGTAATATATTCTGAAACCCAGAGTAGACTCTTGAACTCCAGAGACATGGTACCCACTCACATATTAAAGATACCTTCCAGGGGCACCTGGGTGACTCCATCAGTTGAGCATCCGGCTCCTGGTTTGGGCTCAGGTTGTGATCTCGGGGATCGGGAGATCGAGCCCCGCATCTGGCTCTGCGCTCAGCACAGAGTCCACTTGTCCCTCTCCCTCTGCTCCTACACCGCCCCCCCGCCCCCGGTCGAGCTCTCTCTCTCTCTCAAAATAAAATAAGTAAATAAAATCTTAAAGATACCTTCCCTGCACACAAAAGGTGCAACCTTAAAGATAACGTGAAATGCCAACGGACAAAACAGCATCGGCAATCCCGTGCTTCTGGGCAAGGGAAGCTGTGCTTTAACACTGTCTCTAAGAATGAGGGCTCTCCTCTCTCTCCTCCTTCCTCAGGAGCCGGGCAAGTTAGTGCCAAGCTGCTGTATGACTTCACTCTCTGCAATCCGCATGGCACGTGGAATACCCACAGCACGCCAGATTATCAGTAAGGTGATAACACTTGTATATTATACCTGCTTGGCACGATTTGAATGAGGCTCCCTCGGGCTGCCTAGGGTTTCATTTCCTGTTATCTGCACCTGCACCAATTTCAGAAGCAAATAAAAACACCCCACAAAACCATATTTTAGGAGCTTATTCAAAAGTCAAGAGACAAAACCAATGCCATCAACACAAACCCCAAAACACAACAACAAGGTAATTAACCTGACGTTCCAACTCACTCCATGTCTGGGAGGTACGCCTCCTTCCGGTTTTTTAGTGATCTTTGCCAAGTTCGCATCTTTTATCCCTTTTAGCTATTTAATATGACTTTTAACCAATACCGATAGAATAATCATAATCCTAAGATTACATAAGAACTAACATGTATAAAGGTCCTTCCTATATTGGCCAGGGACCACGCATCACCTTCTGTGGGGATTCTCACATTCAATCCACATAACAAATGAAGTACTATCATTATGTCCTTTTACACACACACCTATACACACATACACAGTTAAGAAAAATGAAGGTAAATTAGAAAGGTTAACAGGCTTTAAGTCACTCAAAGAGTGTTAAAAAGCCTCTTTAAACCCAAGTTTGCAGAATGCCAGAATCCCTGCTCTTAACCAAGCCACCAAGTGACAGACATCCATGACTGCACTGGATCAGAACCTGGGGGTGCCCTGCACTGCTGCCACACACCTAGATGGTGTCCTCAGCTTTAATGAAACTCTTTATCACCAGAGTTAACTGGCTTTTGTGGAGTTTTAATTTACATGTGGGAATCTATATTTCAATAAATGGGTAAACAGTCCTTTTGGCATGTTATTAGTTCTGTGTCACTTGGGGAGGATGAAGACTGAAAAGAAATCAAATGATCCAACAAGGGGTTAGGCGCTGTGGACACCAATGTCTCGGTCACTCTGTCCCTGTCAGAGCATCAGGGGAGAAGAAAGGATGAGAAATGACAGCTTTATGAACTTCACACTGCCACTGCACATTCCTTAAAGGGCAGCTTTCCCTGGAGAAGCCAAGAAGAACCCAAGCATCAAAGCAATTCCCTATCAGTACTTTTTTAGAAGGAAATGATTACAATATTTTACTTTGGTTGCTACCAATTCATTGCATACAATTCACTGTGTAAAAGAGTCTTCATCAAATACACATATTTGGTGGGGGAGGGGAAGCTAAACAGACTCCTAATAAGAAACTCAAATCAAGAATTGCTCAAGACGACACCTGCCTTCTGGCCTAATGGAAAGATCCATCTGTCAGGTCTTAATGAAGTACTCAGACTAGAAAGGAAAGGCGGCCGCTTCTACTTGGTGTACCACCTAGTATAGTGCTGGTAGTCAAAATGTAACTGAAAGCCGTGTTTGTTACACAAATGGTAACTATGTGTACAGATGAGTCATTTGCTTCTGGGCGGCCACATATTTAGTAAACAAAAGGTGGAACTAGATGAATCTCATGGGTTTGTTGACAAAGATCTCTGTGAATAACGACATTTGGACGTCTAAATGATGTTGTATCGGAACACCTGAGAATGTCCAAAAATAAGCTGGGGGGAGGTGGGGAAGAAGGCCATCAGGAAGTCATGCCTCCTGGCCTGGCAGCAGCGTGGAGTCAGTAAATGAACAAAGGAGCAAAGAGGTAAACAAATGAGGAATAGATAAACAGGTGAATGAGTGAACATGTAAGTAAATGTATCCAGGCGTTCCTTCCCTGATGGCCACTGAAGTAACTAAATTCTCTATTTTATATAATTGCTAACAAATATGCAGGTACATGAATACCCATGGCCCCTCCATAGCCACGATGGAGACAGTTATAAACTCTGATCAATTCATTCCATATACACTCAGCCCAGATGTAGCTAAGTGGATGGGAGACAGCACACCTAACATGGGCCCTCATCACCGCGGGCAGCTCCCGTTAGCAGATGTGTGGTCTCTCTTCCCAACCTGCTGAGTGCACAGCCAGTTCATTCTCCAAGTGCCCTGCCAGGGGAGGGAAATAGAGACACTGAAAGCCGTGCATGGATCACAAGTTAATAACTGGTTTGCAAATGGTGAGCCATCCTGAGCAGCTCTCCTGTTCCCCTAGGAACTAAACACCAGACACCCAGCCAGGGAAAAATAATACAGACTACGTAAACACGTTCAAATCCCAAACAGGACTATATAAAACACTTGTGTAGTCTAACGTTTGACCCAACTATAGTATCATTTCCAGTCCCTGTAGTGGAAGATTAAGGTGGTTGCAAAAAGCCAATTTCAATGGGCAATCTGGTAAATAGCTGGACAGGAATGCTCTGGTGTTCACAGCCTGACAGTGTCTGAGGGAGCACAGCCCAACAGAGGATCACGCATTGACTGGAACTTATCTTCCCTCCTTTCCTCATTCGGTAGCAGACCTGCAGGGGGACGTGGGGGTGGGGGTGAGTTGATGCTCTTCTCTGTGGAAAAAGCACCACCAGGTCTTCAACTGATCCTGAAAGAGTCTCTTCTTGAAGGCGGTGGGCAGACACTGGTGCCGACCTGCTTCCAGCCATCTTGAGCTTCCTGAAAAGCCCATGGAGACATGAAAAGTACCTCCTCCAGTCTTGCCTCAGGGATGCTCCTAATAGACTCATCACACCCCTCCCCAGAAAGCACACACACACCTTCTCTCTGGGCTTCTTTCAGGCCAAAACATCACCGCCAAACACTCAGAGTGCCCCCAAAACTGTGGCATGCCATCATGTCACGAAGAACTACCCCGCAGGATGAAGGGGCAGGGAGAGAAGAGGCTGCGGGAGAAACACGTGGGGAGAGGTGGACGAAGCAAGAAAGCATGGGAGAGAGGTTGCTGGGTCCTCCCAACTTCACGCCATCACACATTCTAAAGAGAAAGGAGAGCTCGAACTTCCAAGATCTTGTTCTCATAACACAAAATCCAGTAATAGGACTCATTCCTGTTAATAATAAACAGTCACCAAAAATCAAGTGTTTATGTCAAGCCAAAAGCTCTTTGTTAAGAGCTTTGCATACATTTGCTCATTTACGCCTCTCATCAATCTGAACACCAGCCCTTATCACTGCCACTAAGATGAACTGCCTCAAGGACTCAGCCACTTGCTTGGGATGCCGAAGCTACCAAAGGGCTGAGAATCAGTGCGTACTTCTGGAGACCAAAAACTACCCAGCCCAAGGAGAAACATTCCAGAATCATCCAATTACGTTACCATTCTAAAACTTGGTACTATTACTACAAAGAAAAAAAAAATTCATTATTTTCTTCAAACACTGTTCGACTTGAACCACTTTACAGAAGCTCACCTTCATCAACGAGAGTGTCCCGACTGCCTAGTGCAGAGGGAGAACATCCCAGAAGATAATTTTGCTTTTCCTGCAGCTTGGGCCAACCATGGCTCTGTGACATGGGGCCTCATGAGCTTATAATTCCTGAAAGCAAGAAACCAACCAGAGCCCCTCGAGATAAAACTGCTTGTTTAATAATTAAGAGTTTGGGATAAAAGGAGGAAAACAGCAGAAGCTCTTTTCTGAGGCTGCCTTCAGATTCTGGGTCCAGCAGGGCTCTTACAGAATGAAGCCAAGGGCAGGTGACAATGAAGAACAGGGAAGGTGACAGAGACAGAAGGTACAGGCAAGATCCTGGAAAAGGGGTTAGAGAAGAATAAAAGAGCAAGCATGACCAGGATTAGTTTCCCTCACAGGACCCTGCAAAATGCCTGCAGAGAACACCAACTCCAGAAGATGGCCAGTATTTTACACTCAGCAGCTCTTACAGCCCAAGGAGAGGAATGTGCTTTCAAACCTGAGGCCCCTGAAACGAATATTACACTATATGTTAACTAACTGGAATTTAAGAACTTGAAACTAAATAAAAACAAAAACCTGAGCCCAATCTGGATTCAGTAATGGAGAGGAAGTCAAGATCGCGGAGTGCGAGTGGCAAGGGAGGGCCTCAGCCAGTCATGCCTGTCCCAGCCTGGTCTTCCTGTTTTGCAGGGGAGGAAATCTTGGTGCAAGAAGCAAAGCCCTGCAAGACAGTTTATAAACCCCAAGCAGGGCCAGCTTCACGGGTGTGTGACAAGTGCAGCCACATAGGGCCCCGTGCTCGGGGGGGGGGGCGGCTAAACTTGGTTTAATGCTCTGCTATCACCCTCCAAAAACTCTTAGTATTTAACAAGGAACCCCACATTTCAATTTTGTACTGGGCCCCAACAAATTGTACAGCTGGTCCACCCCCACTTTTTTGTTTGTTCTTTGATTTTGCAAAAGTCTCATAAGACAGAGTTTACTTTGATTTTTTTTTTTTTTTAAATAGATAACTTGTTTCATGGGCTATTTACACTGTATGTGACCTCCTGGCTGGGATGTCCTAGATTCTCAAAAATTGATATTTAATGCACAGTTCAGGCATTTCTTCATGTCACACCCAATACATGATCCAACCTGCAAGGCAAAATATGCTCAGTATGATTGTCAGAACCCATGGAAAAGACACAGATGTCACTACGGGGTTTAATGGAGGGATGACAGAACAGGATACGTTCTGACCTCAAGCGGTTGTAAAAATCTAAACCACTCAGCTAAAACTCAGTTCCTGATCCTTGACCTAGCCTCTTTTATCCACAATAAAATGTACTCCTCCCAAACATACAGACACACAGCAGTATATTAGCACCCAGGTGTAATACAGGTATCCAAAGAAAAACCTTGTGACTCCTTGGTCCCATGCATGTTACAAACATCAGAGAGACAATGTGGTCCTTATGGTGCTATCCTCAAAAAGGGTTTTTTTGGTTTTTTTTTTTTTTTTTGCAGGGGAAGAAAATAGACATGCATATACTTGAAGAGCAAGTAGTTACTAACAATTGTATAGAGACTGATACAGAAAAAATGCTCTTAATACAGAGAAGAATAAATGCATGTAAATAAACATATAAAGTATTATCTGTAATTCTGGTTTTTAAAATACAGACATATAGGAACACACCTGCTTAGATATATGCAATCACATATACATAAATGTGTCAATATAGATATGGATGGTATCGCGGGGAGCAAGGCTGGATTTGATCCTAGTGGCTATCTCCCTCAGGAAGAGTCAGCTCCCCTCTCTGAACGAGAACCTCCTGATGGACAAGGGGTGGCCTGGATCAGGTCATCACCGAGGACTCTATAGTTCTTACAGGATCCCACTCTGGGGATCAGGGTAGCCAAAAAGGTTCCCACACTAATACCCCATCTCAAAAGCAAATCGGCCCCTGCCTACTTCATTGTTCTCACAAGAAACGTTAATGTTCATTTGGCATGGGTAAAGTGGACAAACGACTGTATATATATTTTAAGATATGTATATGGATATCTTAAAACCCAGGAATTTTTTTTAAGACTGACTTTTTTAGCGCATTTTACGGTGTAGAGGGAAATTAAAGGGAAGGTACAGAGATTTCCCATTTCCCCTGGCCCCACTCACGCCCAGCCTCTCCCATTATCAACATCCCATACCAGAGTGGTACAGCTGTTACTACTGATGAATCTGCGATGACACGGCATGATCCCCCAAAGCCCACAGTTTACATTACAACATTATAGTTGACTCCTGATGCTGTACATTCTAGAAGTTTGGACAAATGTATCATGACATGCATCCACCATTATAGTATCATACAGAATATTTTCACTACCCTACAAATCCCCTGTGCTCTATTTATCTCTCTCTCCCCAACCCCTGGCAATCACTGATATATTTACTGTCTCCACAGTTTCACCTTTTGCAGAATGCCATATAGTTTGAGTCTTATGGTAAGTAGCCTCTTCAGATTGGCTTCTTTCACACCATGATATGCCCTTAAAATTCCTCCATGTTTTTTCATGGCTTGATAGCTCATTTCTTTTTTTTTTCTCCTAAGTAATCTCTGTGCCCAATGGGGGAGGAGGGTACTCAAACGCACAACCCCAAGATCGAGTCACAGATTCCACTGACTGAGGCAGCCCAGGTGTCCTCATTTCTTCTTAGTGCTGAATATTCCATTGTCTAGATGTACCATGGTTGTTATTTATCCATTCACATACTGAAGGACATCTAGGTTGTTTCCTAGTTCTGGCGATCATGAATAAAGCGGCTAGAAACATTTGTGTGCAGGTTTTTATTGGACATAAGTTTTCAACTGCTTTGGGTAAATACCAAGTAGGGCAATTGCTGGATCAATGGAAAAGAGTATGTTCAGTTTTATAAGAAACCACCAAACCATCTTCCAAAGTGGCTGTGACAATTATGCATTCCCACCAGCGATGTATTAAGACTTTAGTATTTTTTTTTAAACAGTATTTCTGAGGTATTCATCGTAAGATTCTCCCCGATGTGAGAACTAAGGATCTTTTACGGGGCACAACGGAAATTCAAGGGAAAGGTTCCATCCTCATTAAATCTCTTCTCAGCCTCTCAAACTCGGTGCATGGTCAGGCTCCTTGGGATTTTCCCATTCTGAAAGAGAAGCTGTTTGGTGAGCCAGGCTCTGTGACCACCCATGATCTGAATTACGCACAGGTGTTCAAAAATACAGAGGGATCCAGCATAATTAAGAGCATTAAACAATCATCTCAGCCCAAGGAGGCAGTTCTGAAGAAAAGAAGAACAGAGTTTGGGCACCACTTTGGGAAATAAATTCCACAGCCTTTCACCAAGTTGAAATCTTGGCTTTGGACACACATAAAAATGAGCCTGGCCTGATCTGAGCTCCCAGTGGACATCTGCCAGATCACAAAAGTTGACCCAATTGGCCTGCCTCACCACAGAGAAGGCCACTGCTGGAAGAGCAGATGGTCTTGCTGGTAAGAGCCAACATGGATGGACAGGACGGCAGACAGGAAAATGGCAGAACACAGTCAGTCGGCGCAAGCCAGGGTGGGAGTCTGCTTTCAAGAGAACCATTTTGTCAACGCGTTTTTAAAAAATAACATCACAGCGGCCTTTGATCTGATTTCCTTCTTTTACTGACTTCAATCACTCTCTCTTTATGTCCTATAAACCACAGCTAATTATTCCTTGATTTTCTCTCCCATCACTTGGTACTGTTGTATGGTAGTAAACACCTGCTGAACTCTGTCCAGCAAGGCATGTCTTTGAGAGAGAACTGCTTTAGAAACCCCTTTGCAACAAAGACGACAGTGGCAATGTTTTTCCACAAGGTTTTAGGGACCTAGAAAAAGATGCTCAGTTACAAGTATTACTTCTCTTTAAATAAATCATCACCAAGTACAACTTTGTTATGAGAAACTCAAATTTTTTTTTTAAATTAAAGCCATTGTTTAATGGTAACACGGACTCTAATGGTCCCTGCTTAACACACCAGTCTGTTAAAAAGAGCGTTGTCCAAATATTCCCCCTTTGTTATATTTTTCCTCCATTCTTCGGGGAAACACTACCTTTAGACTCATTTTGTTTAACTTCTCTAGTCATTTATGCTATTTATTGAGTATCTGATATTCCTAATAAAACGTCAGTACAAATATCCAAGTTGTCTAGGAGAAAAGAAAAACTTTTTCCAACCTTCCCTGGCCAGTCAAGGTAAACATTTCTATGACCCAAGTCAGTTAGCTACATGGGCACAAACGCCTTTTATCTTTCCCCTGAAATTACAAAAGATTATCATTTTACTCAGCAATAAGCCTGACTAAATCGAAACTCTGTACACCAGAATTAAATATGTTCTATCTACTCAAAACGAACAGTGTATTATTTATCACTACTATTTAATGACAAAAAAACTGATAACACTCTCTGGTTATACCACTGATTTCATCTATTCGCGCATCATCGATTCCTGTGGTCATTAGCATAATCACAGAGCATCAACTCCGGCTTATGCAGCAAGTTTGATAACAGAGCTGAAAGTAGACACACACTATTTTAAAAACATGTTCCGATTTTCATCTGAGTATATCTTTATTTATATGGCTTTCTTACCATAAAGATGCCAGTCCTTTAAAATATGCAGAAATCACTTTCTACACTGAAGAACAAGGTGCTATATCATAACAAGGATACAGAAGTATAAAGCGCCTGTTAATTAAACATCGCTTTTTAACTTGCTACCCTGCATATGTAACTGCTAAGTTCTAAGCCAAGTCTTTAAATAAGAATGAGAAAATGGCTAGGCTCCTTCAGATGAATGCCTAGCCTGTTTTTTTTTTTCCTTAAATGTAAGAGATCAACCACTTGATATATACATATTTTTTTTTTTTAATCAAGTTCCCTGGTAAATGTTTGATTTTAAAGTCCTCCCTTCCCCCCTCCCCACCCCCCCCCAAAAAAAACACTGGCAAATGAACAAATTATGAAATTCGAGTCAGGACTGATAGTTTCACATTAATCCTCAATTTTCAATGTATAATACTGCAGAATGCGGCTGGGCTTCAAATGTAAAGAACTAGTCTCAAATATTCTTCAGCACTTCAAAAGGTTCAAGTGGGAAAATGAATCAACTACAGCTACATGTACCCACATGGATGAATTTTACGAACTCTACTGAACAAAAAAAAAAAAAAAAGGCAAGTTACTAAAGATTGCATACAGTAGTATACCATCAATATGAACCTGAAGATGCACAAGAAAAGCCTATATTTTGGGGAATACATGCATATGTATTAAAAGCATAAAGAAATCCAGGGGATGAAAAACAGCCAGCTAAGAGCAGAGGTCACCTTCAGGGGACAGGGACAGAGGTAAGATGAGGGGCGATATACCAAGGGCCTCTTCAACCTGGATCAGAAATGTGTCCTCTCTGAAGTTGAGCTGCAGGTCTGTGGGTGCTCACCGAATTATTCTTTGAATTAAACCTTTTTGGTGTCGTACACAGTCTTAATAGAACGGCTTTGTAAATATCCACCAGATTTCTCTCACAGAAGTTATTCTCAACTCAAAGATCAAAGTGCTTGAGGCCAGACATCACATTTTATTCAACACCTGGGGCACTTGCTACAATCCTAAGCACTGCATCCCAATATAAAACCCGTGTTCAGTGTTTTCAAAAGTGCTTTATTACTACTACCTTAAAGAAGTCTTCTACCTCAGTACTCTGTGACGGGAAAGTCACCTCTAAGGCAGAGATGATCTCTCTAGTTAGTAAAAGGGACTGTCCTGCTTCCTAACAGAAACATACAAAAACAAACATAGAAATCAGATCTCTCTTTACGTGTCCTTTTAATTTTCAGTTGAAGTGAACATATGCACAGGAAGAATAAGCTAGAAACACACCTTGTGTATGATTTGGGGAAAAAAGGGTATAAGAGAAAAGTAAATTTTTGCCAGATGGGGAGTTTATCCCCCCCCCGCCCCATCCCATCCCCTTCCTGGCATATTTAAACCTTGTGCAGTAGTCGCCATAAGGACAGCGAGACAAAAGGGAGAAGCACCCCCAGTCAGCGGCAAGGAGGATGGCTTGCTCCTACAAGTAGAAGAATTTGTTGTAAGCTTACCCAAGTTACGACTGCGCATTTACTGTCAACATGCATCCTACTGCAACAAAAGCCATTATTTAGAAAATAACATGAACACATTTAAGCAGTTGAACCCTTCCTAAACCCAGAGAAGGCATGCAAAACAGCAGGTCTGCAACAACATGCCTGATGCAGGCCATAAAAGAAAACCCGAAACTGAACAATTTTCTTTTTTAATAGACTAGCTTCTCCAAAATTATTTACAGTTGCACGTAACAGATGCCCCACCCCCACCTTTTCAAGGTCCAGCCAGCTTCTTTCCAAGCAATTAAATGCAGCAAACTTTCTATTAGAAAATTTCTATAATACATCACTAAAAAGGGTCTGTCATTGATTCCCTAATGATAAATCAGTTAATTACTTAACCTTTCTTAATGAAATGATTAACATTCTCTCAACAAACAAGGAGGAGTGATTTAACATCATGCTGTAGATTTCATCAACCAGGGACAGTGGTAATACTATGCGTCCTCTTCCACGGCACCTTCTATTTTTTCAGTCAGTTCCATTTATCTTTTATGGAAACCCTTTACTCAAGGGTAGAGACAGCTAGTTTTAAAACTTGACCCATCAGCGATTTTTTTAAAAAGTACTTCAGGGTCCAAACAGCAATAAAAGAACTCTGTATTACAGGAATATCCCAAATGCCACCTGAACCCAGAGCCAAAGCAACTGTGAAGTTCTAAACATAAACACAATTGCCAGCTTTTTGGTATCTATTAAAATCAAGCCACACCCAAAGTCAAATGGAATTTTTTTTTTTTTTTAATTTAGGTGAGGGCATTTTAGATAAACACTTTACTGGGTAACTTCAAAAGGCACCATTACTAATACAGACCAAAAAAATGTCTGTACGACTTTTATTTAAGTAACACTTTTGATCTTAGTGGTTAGATCTTTAGCTGAAGCCCTGAATACTTAAACAAGCCTTCTTAGCATTTTATCTTCCTTTATCTCCTAATCTTGTAGGATGCATTCTTCTTAGAATTTTGCTTTATTTGTGTGGCATCGCTGCCTAAGCTATTTCCATCAATATCCCCGCAGACCCCATCACATGCAATGGTAGGGAACGTCCCAAGATGTTGTGCCAGCAGGGTTACTCTAATGAGTCAACAGTTCAGATTTTTAAATTAAGACGAAATACTCAGAAGAAAAAAAAAAATTTCAGAAAAGCCATTTGACACTTATTGGTAGCTACAACATGACAACGCCCACTGGAAACATAGATGCAAAAAGGGCATACGGTGAAAGGAAACGTCTGGTACTTGGTGAAAGTTACTGATGTTCCAGGTTGTTCCTACCACTCTGTGGAACTGTGACGCTCGGGTTCTGCCTCTATTTCTCTATGGATCTATGTTTCTTTTGGTGCCTGACTCAAAAGGGAGCCTGTGAGCCCTTCAGATTTCATGAGGTCCAAAGGGTGAAGTCAACCCTTTGGAGGAGCTGTAGGCTTTCGTCCAGCTCTGACAATTGTGGGGTCCAGGTCTCCCACTTTGGTGGGAATGAGAATCATGTGGGGAGCTTTTTCAAAACCAAAATGCTGGCCCCACCCCAGATATGGCACATCCAGGAGGAGCGCTACTATGTGTGTCAGGAACCAGAGCTCCGCTAGGATTCCAATACTCGTACATACTTAGAAAACCACCAGTTTTGATTCTTAGTGGAAACCCGAACTCATTAAAAATAACACAGGCCTCAAGATAAAACAAAAAAATTCATCAGTAAAATCCAAAAGAAGATAAAGATTTCAGTTCCAGGATCTCTAGCAGTATAAATCACTTGGTCCACAGTCCTCTGTTTAGCGAGCTTCAGAATTACCAGGGGAAGTTTGTTTAAAATGCATTCTCTCATCAGTCAGCAAAACTCCCGACGCAAGAACCTGTATTTTAATAAAACTCCCCGGCACATGGACAAACACGCACGATGATCTGGAAGCAGGTGAGCCAAGTCCCCCTTTGAAACATGTTGAATTAGGACCAACCGCAACTTCCTTCCACTTCACACGGGAGCATCTGTGTTGCATCTCTGTGCTCACCTGTCCGCAGGAGAGGAGGCTGCCAACACCTCCGATCAGGCGTCGCCAACTCCGGGCTCTGGGACAGGAGAAACACAGGCAAAACACATACCACATCCTCCCCCGCAAGAGCTGCGGTCAATGTCGGGAGAGCAACAAGAACACCTTAAAGATGTTCCGAGTAAGAACACAGCACCTGTGCCATTAGGTCCCTAGGCTCGAAGAACACACCTTAAAATACCACCCCTAATTCACAGACAGGAAACCTGGAGCAGAGAAAACGCACATTATGACTCAAATGCAGAGCTGGAAGGGAGAGAGAAGAAACCTCAGGAATTCCATTTTTGAGTCCGATGCTAGAAATATTATTCAGGGTCCTAGTAAATAAAGCTATCACAGTTTCAGCTAAAATCAAGTAATCTAGGAAAATGTAGATGTCCACCTGACTTACAACTGAGAAATAAACATGTATCCAAATATAAAAATCAGGAGAAAAACCGTTGTCCCATCCTAAGTAAATCTATTCTACTTAATTTAAACACGAACCTAATAATGTCATGCTTATACCCATTTTTCCCCTCAGCAAATTGTCCCACAACACACTAACCTCTGATATCTACAAACTGTTGAAACAGAACAGAATGACATGAATTGTCTAGTCAGTGATCCCTTCATTTCAGCTGCTCGTCTGAATTAGCAGCAGTTGGAGGAAATATACCCATCAGAGTGCTCCTAAGGAGAGAGAACTAAATAGTACACAAAACACTTGAACACAATTTTGTATGTATTCATGTTCCTTTTAAAAAAAAAAAAAACTATTTTATTAAAAATGTGATTTGGAAAGAAAGTGCAATTAGCTTTGCACAGGCACTGCCGAGATGTTCCCGAACACACCAGACATATGTAAATATTTCGTGATATCAGTTCCATTTGAGTAGACCTGTCAAGATATTTACAGGGCTTGACAGTACTTCTGTCTTTAATTAAATTTTTGCCTAGATACTTTAATGTAATTTAAATAGATTATTAGTTGTCAGGATCTAATATAAATTTTGTTTACGATTTAGTTACTTTAAGTACTCAGATTGAAGAAACTAATTTAACCCCATGACTGAGCAGCTTTAAGCATCAAGAGAAGACCACTAAAAAGTCCCCACTGCCCTTTGCACTATCCCAGTAATCTTGAATTACAACTTAATTGCTAGTATCAAGGCACTAAATTGAGCCCCCTCCCCCACCTTTTTTAAACAACACAGCTGGTGGAGAGCCTTCAGGAAAAAAACCATCTAAGCTTGCTCAGGTGCCAGGGTCTTTCTCTTAGGCAGTTCTCTCTCCCAGGGGCTGGCTAGGTAGGAAATGTTCTTCTCACTTTAAATCCCGTAAAATAACTACCAAACAAACACCTGTTGTGCACAAGGCAGGACATATATTAAAAACTGCCCTCAGGGGATTTCAAAAAGAAAAACAAGCCTTGCAGAGACATCCACAGCTAATTTGGTCAACAGATCTCCTGACTGGGTACAAGAGCACGAGGGAAAGGATACAGCTCCTGGCGCAACCTTCTCCTGAATGGGAGCTGGCTTCTAAATACAACCCGAAAAATGCCTTAGCACAAACTGGCTGTAATTAATAAGAAGAATTTATTAAAGAAACAAAGAACACTGTCTAATTGTCTCTCCCGACTGCCATGCACTTCATCCCACTGTACTTCCTCTTTCCAGAATACCAGCCTTGGAGCCATAATTGCAAGAACATTATCTATAGGATGAAAAACCAAAGCACTTCTTGAAATCAAACATTCCTTACAACATTTATTTTTAGGTTGGCGACACAGCCAAATATGCTTAATTTCCATTAACCACATCGTCACATGCACATTGAAATAAACTATGTATGTCCCGGGGGGCGGGGGGGGGACAACTCTCATGCATAAGATACCCCATATTTGGCCAGGTTTTCCCCTGTTTCAGGAATTCGTCTCATCTTATGGCCTGCTGATATTCCAGCTTTTGGCACCTCTAACCTTAATTCATCTGAGTACCATGGAAGAGAAATATTTTTTTTAAAAATCGGTTTAAGATGGCTCCTTGGACAGCACGCGTTATGGCAAAGTGGCCTAAAGACCAGTGTAAGTAGTCACGAGAAAAATCATTTAGGAAATACACGGGCCCATATGCAAACTTACTTGGCTTGCTGGCTTGATTCACAAATTCAGTGTTTGATCACCTGGTGGGATTACTACCATCAACTGAAGGAAAAAAAAATCCCCTGCAAATAGTAAAAGTATATGTTGGCTCATGTCTATTCAGCAGATGCCTCTCATAACGTTATTTTCTTTAGAAAACAAACCTCTACTTGCTTGAGACCTTTATACACTCTAGGTCCAAAAAACATAGGAAAAAAAAGCTGGCTTAGCAAAAATGGCATTTACTATGACTGAATTCTATAAAAGGAGTAGGACACCTAACAGGGTAAGAAAGGAAAAGAAAGAGCCCTTAGAAAAAACATTTTTTTTTGAAAAACAAAAATACCACCTGTGCAAATCTAGCAATGCTCTCAAAACCCTTTCTCAGCCCCACAGAAACAGCTCATGCTCAATGCCTTGAAGTTGCAATTAAATTGTAGTAATTTAAGATTATCAGGAGAGCAAAGGGCAGTGGGAGCTCTTTGGAGGGCTTCCCTCCCCTCTTAATGCTCTTCAGTCAGGGGTTAAATGAGTTTCTTTAATGTAAGTACCTTAAAGTAACTGAATCATAAACAAAATTTATACTATTTTCTGACAGCCTGCAATCTATTTAAATTTTATTAACGTGTGCCTAAAATTATTTTTAAAAGACAGAACTCCTGCAATGCCCTGTAAATATTCTTGGCATACTCACTGAAATGTAATCGGTATGATAACAACGAACATTGTCTGAATACACATACTTTTTTGTGATGCAGCGTCTTACAAGATAACATTTCAAAATTGAGTTTGAGTCTTAAGTAAAACACGAAACTAAATAAACAGCACAATAAGATTGGCTGCAAAGAGGAAGCTGGGTTCAAAAGAAGTTGTCACGTCTGCTATATTCTCCCTTCACTTTCTTAATGTGGGCATCGGACGTGCTGTGGCATAAATATATTTGTTTAGGAAATATCACAATTCTTTTGTTAATTTAAACAACTGCTGAAAACAGACATATCCTTCAATGGAGCCTAGGAACGCAAATACACAAGGCCGGGGGTAGAGTCTCAAGAGAAGCAAGGAAAAACTTAGTAACAGAAAAACCATACCTCGGCTCAATATTAACCCAGTCAACTTTTGTTATTGTTGGGACAAATGATTTAACTAGAAAATATTTATAGCATTTTAAAAAACATTACATATTGCACAGAATTGCCTAACAGCATCCATGTGTATGTTTAACTCACATTGTTTAATTATACAATAAAAGATATATCCAATAAAAGCTACACACTTTGAAACATGTTGGGCAGTATGGTTATGAAACTGACATAAAAAAACAAAGTGCTTACTGTGTGATCGACATGTTAATTAAAAATGCAATCCTTAAATGACAATCATTTTTATTCTTCTTTATGTGTTTACTTGTCATATTTCCTACTTTGTTCTACTTAATTAAAAATGACATTTAATTTGGGGAGAGTTTATAGCAAAAAAAAATGTTACAGTTTTTACTCCAGCATTGAAATATAAATACAAAATCTTACAGACATCTCCAGCAATATAACCCCCTTAATTTGAGAGTTAATTTGAATAGTTGATGTTGCTTTCATTATACTTTGATAAACCTGTGAAAACAAAATGCTAAAGTAATTGCTGTTACTACTCCCTTTAAAAATGTAAAGCAGTTAAATTTTCCTAGACAACATGCAAGGACAAGTTACAGAGAACTTGAATAAAAGTAGCAACGTGGTCATATTGAATGTCAATCTAAAAAAAGAGGTTATGTCTAATCTGGAGAATGCTCCCTCTCGCCTTTTTAAATTCCAAGAGTGGGCTGACACAAAACTTCATCACCAGGGATTTTTTTTTTTTTTTCCTTGAGCTTCACATCAGATTTAAACCCTCACATACAAAACCTTGGCTTTCCTGACAAGGCAGATCTTCTAAACTTGATGTGAGAAAACGTTACCTAACTCTAGTGTAGGAGTCTAATGTTGGTAAAAAGAATTCCACTCCACAGTTCTGGGTAGCAAGGCAGCCTCTGGAAGACTTAATATTCATTCCATACCTTTTTGCGTGCATGGTCTTCATAAACAAGACTGTATTAGAAAAATAACTTATTTAGCAACTCGACATCCATAAGGAACTCAAATGCTGCCTAGAGAGGGGCCGAGTATTTCCTTCCAAGTGAGCCTTAGCTCGCACAACAAAGATCAGCATTTGCAATGGTCCATTTCTGCATTAGTGAATATATAGCTTTGCTGCTTGATCGAATAGTCCAGGGTTCTCCATGTAGAGCTCCTGACAACAACCCAGCAGCAGTTCTGTTTGATCTCTCCTGCTTCCTTAATTTGGGTTGTCAAGGTTCAGCAGTTGGAGGCTGTTTACTTTACTTTTCCAAAAAAAAAAAAAAAAAAAAAACTGATTTCTTTTTCTCTCTCTCATACAATGACTAATCCAAAATCTAAGGGGGGGGGAAGGCAGCCAGCGGTAAGATGCTAAATCTCCCCCCCCCCCACAGTGAGATTTTAGCTGACATCTTTTGAATGGTAACTAGTTAAGTTCCTTTTTATATTTTTAATGCTCTTTAATTATGGGATGTTTCAAGTAGAAAAGTCAGGGAGAAAAAAAAAAAAACATTCCAAATCTCTGAAACTGTAAGCCCAATTTTCTTTTCCTGGACTCAAAGAGAAGGGTATTTCCACTTTGAGAATCAAAACTCCAGTGGAATTCTAAAAAAGATTTGATACATTTCTCTCTGGAACTGAAAATAACAGCAACTCTTCTGTCTCAATTATGCAGGCTAATCCTGAGTAGAAAACACCTGAACTCTTACCATCTCTCTTCAAATTCTAGTTAAGACATCTCCCCCCAAACTGATTATCACTATGGAAAAACGAAGGAAAGGAGATAGAAGGTAAAAATTTCCAGAGATTCTTTAATATGTTTTCAGCAGTAGAAAAATCCCTTAAATATCCTTCAGGTTTTTTCAATTCAGCTATTGTGCAAGCCCTAAATCCTAAAGCCCACGGACAACCAAAGGTAAAGTGTAGATGGTTTCAAGGTATAGACTTCTTTTAAAAGGAATACAGAATGCCCTTTCAGCATTCCTGTTCAAAAAGCAGTGACAAAAAAGGAATTCCGAACTTACAAAATACCTGTGAGCGGACAGGAGAGCAACACCAGCCCCTTATAAGTGGGCTGGAGAAGCTTAAATGCAACCAAATGAAATGTTTATATTAATTTCATTATTCTGCCCAAGCCTCAGAGATGAGGGCGGGGGGGGGGGGTGCTGGGGGCGGGGTGTTGGGAAGAGGAAGAAATAAGTTTCATTTCGGGTTTTCTGGTCGAGCAAAAGGAAAATGAATTAAAACGAATGCGTAGGATGAGCCCAGACTAAATCAATACACTTTGTAATCAGCCCGGCAAGGGTATTTGGACACAATGACTTGGAAATAATTAATAGTTATAAGAGGGGAGTGGGGTGAGAAGGGGGGGCGAGAGATGTCACCATATTTTATCGGAGCACTTTACATTCCACGCTAAACTTTGATCTCCAGATTCTCGGATTTAGGAAAGGAAAAAAAAAAAAAAGGAGAAAGTCCAGTATTTCGAAGCACCTACCAGCTTGAGGATGGGCACATTCCTGGCTCCGGGCGCCTCATCCCTACGCTCGCGCCGCCCATGCTGGCGCTTTGAGTAGAGAGCCCCCGGGGGCTCTAGGGTATCCGTTGCCCCCGCCCGCGTTCTCGCCCCGGCGCCCGCGGCCGCCTCGACTTACCCGCAGAGTCCAGGGAGGGAGTGGGAGCGCCGCCTTCACGCCCGCGGAGGAGGCGCCGACAGCACCATGGTCCCCGGCGCCGCTGCCGCTGCCGCTGCCCCTTGCCCGCTTGCTCGCCGCGCGCTCTCTTCCTCTTGCAAACTTTCGGGTTCTGCGGTCGACAAGAAACCAGGGCGACCCTCAGCAAGTCTTCCCGGCGCAGGTTGGGGGAAACTGAGGGGGGGTGGGATAAGTGATTAGGCTGGGGGCCCAAGACAGAGAGGGCGGCGGACTAAGAGGACCCGCGAGTGCGGGTGGACGGAAAGGAGGATGTGGCTTAGGGAATCCCTGCAAGGATCCCGAGACCGGGAAATCGGCCCGAGCCAAAGTCTCAGCACCTTCCCTAGGATCTTACAAAGTTGCAACAACAAAAAAGGAGGGGGGAGGAAGGGGGAAGGGGGTGGGAAAGGGATACGATCGCAGGCGCAAGGTTTGAAGTTACAACTGTTTATTTAGTCCTTATTCTCACAGGGGCGGGAGCTGCGCGGGAAAGGGGGGGGGGGTGCTGCAGGCTGCGATTTCGAAGCAAACACTGGGGAGGGGGCATGCGACTTTGTTTCTGGGCGCGGAGCTCCCCGGCGCCCGCGTGTGTCACCGCCAGTCTCCGGGGACCGAGGCGGAGCTCACAACAGGTGGGGAGGGGGACTCGCCGAGGGCAAAAAAGGAGAAGGAATCAAAGTTTCCGAGCGGCGGTATCTGGGGAGGAGGGAGGCGGGAGGCGGGGGCGAGGGGAGGCGGAGGCAGCGAATGACCGCGACCCCGAGGCAACTGGCAAACTCTCCGCTCCCGGCGCCGCCGCCGCCACCGCCGTCCCCACCCGAAGCGCACGCAGTCCCGGCTGCCGGCTCAGCTGAGTCCTCCGCGGGATGGGGATGGAGCGCGGAGAGCTCGGGAGGAAGGCGGCGTGCTGGCGAGGGATGGAGAGCCATCGGCCACCGGGACAGGGCCAGAGGGACGCGGCGGCTCCCGCGCGTCTCAGGAGAGATCCACGCTTGGGAACCCCCCCGGTACCCCAAGCTTCAAAGGAGAGTAGATCCCGAAAGTATGTGTGGCGGAGGGGAGGAGACCCGACGCGGCGACTCCCCGCAGCGCACCCGGTTCCCACTCCCACCCGTGGAGCTGGCCACGTCTGTCGCGGGCCGGTCCGCGGCAAGGGTGGGTTCTTGGGGTCGAGCGCGCGTGAGGGTGCGTGTCTAGCTGGGGGTGCGCGAGTGTGTGTCCGAGTTTTCTGTGCTCCGGGGAGCGGCGGCGGAGTATCCCCGCCGCTAGGTTCGGGGCCAGGCGCGTGTGGCACCGGGGACGTCCCGAGGCGCGGGGCCCAGGGTGCGGGCATCCCGTCATTACAATCCAGGGGCACCGAGGGGCACACACTCGCGGAGAGCGAAGGGAAAAAGTTTGCTCCAAGTCCAAACTTCAGGCTCCAGAGGCTCCCGGCGCGCGCCCCCTCCCGCCACAGACTCGACCCCGGCCCCGCGCCGGCCCTGCTTCTCGGCTGGCACCCCGACGGCCGACACCGAAAGTTGCGCCAGGCGGCCTGGGCTCATTGATTTCTCTCCCCGCGGCGATCGCCTAGAGCGTAGAGCCAGGCGTGAAGGGGCCGAGGGGAAGACGATTTCGCCTCTCCGCCGCTGCCGCCCCCCCCACCCTTATCTGACTTATGGACATGGACCCAAGCGTGCGGGCGCCGCCGCCGGAGGCCCCCCTCAACCCCCGCGCCGGCCCCAACCCCCACCGCCCCCCCACCCCAGAGCCTGAGCCCGGGCCCGGCGGGGAGAGAGGCTGAGAGGGGAGGGCGGGGGGAGATGCACGTGGAGCCTGGAGGTGGAAAGTTTTTTTTTTTTCCTTTTTTTCTTTTTCCTTTTTTTTTTTTTTTTGTGCTGGTTGTTGTTGTTGTTTAAAGTGGCGGAAACAAGGCAGGAGGCAGCTTGGGAAAAAGTGGAGCAGAAATGGAAAAATACAAACTCACCCGCTGCAAATGGTCTCTCGGTGCAAACTAAGGTGTTTTCGGGCCTTTCCCCGCGCGCGCCCACTCCCGCCCGCGCGCGCACCCCCGCGCACACACTCACTCGCGCACACACGCGCGCACACACGCACTCCCGGACGAGGGCCGGGCCGCCGCGAGTACAGCATGCAACCGCCACACAATAAATAACAATAGATTCCTCCGCTCCGGACTAGCTTCCCGGAGCCCAGCCAGCGCCAGTGGCGGCGACGGCGGCGGCAGAGGCGCGGGGAGCGCCGGCCTGGGGGCGCTCCCCAGCCCGCCTCCCGGCCTCCTGCCAGGGCCCCCTCTCCGCTTCACGCGCCCCCAAGGCCCCCCGGCACCCCCAGAGCGCGAGCCGCCGCGCCCCCTCCCTGGGCCGCACGGGCACTGGCGCCCACCCGGTTCCCCCCGGCCTCCCGGAACAAATAAATAAATAAGGCGCGCGAGAGAGGCCAACACGTCGCGGAGGGAGATGTTGTTATTTTTTGCTGTTGTGCGTCCCTGACGTCACATCCACCTGCTGGGTAAACAACAAGGCTCGCAGCAAAAAAAAAAAAAAAAAAAAATCGAAATTGCCAAAGCTGGGGGGGAGGGGGGCACAGCCTGGAGGGAGGGGGGTTCCCGGGAGATGGGAGTGAGGGGCGTCCAGACTGGATGGGAAAGAGGAGAGGGAGGCAGAGCCCCACAGACCAGAGAGAGGAAGGGAACGCCAGAGCAGTCCCTGGCAAAAGAGGGATCTGGCAAGAAAGACCTGGAAAAATAAGGGGCATGGGGGAGGGGAGGATTCCTCAGAAGATGGGGAAATGGGGGGCCCATTCAGCCACCGGAAAAAAACGAGAGGGAGAGTGTTAACAACTAGGGACGAAGATAGGAACGCGATGGCTATTTGCTTGGTTTCTGAGCTAAAAATATAGAAGGAAAGAGAGAGGGTAGGGAAGGATGTGAGTTTCCTCCAGTTAAAAGTGAAAGTGTTTTGCCATCAGTGACAGTTGAAGGGGGAGGAGGTGGGGGTGGTGTTTTCAGCCCCCTTTCTCCCTCTCTCCCGTCCTCCCTCGGTCTCTCCTCTTTCTTTCTGCACTTTGTCCAATGAAAGGAGGCGAGTTCGGGAGGTGAAAGTTCAACAGAAGGACAAACCCCTGTTTGCAGGGAAACAGAAACCCGCCAGCGAGGGGGTTTTCCCCCTGTATTCCTGAATCAGGAGAGTGTAATGTGGGACGAGCTTCCCCCCCTTCCCTGTCAGACTCACTGCTGGAATGTGTAGTTTGATCCACTTTGGGGGGAAAGTGGCCGCTGCATCAGGAGCTGTGCTCTTGCCACGGTTTCTCTTAGGAAAACGCCCAGGGGCTAGCATGTCAATCAGTAGTTTAACACAAATTACCTGCTCTTCCAGAGATCCGTCACATGCAAAAAGCTCTGTCCAATTCTTTGAAAAGGTGAGATTTTTTTTTTCTTTTTGTTGTTTTCAAGTTTGGTGGAGTTTAGAAAATTTAAGGAGTAAATTAGAAGCCTGAATGAAATGTTTTAAAATATACATATACTTGTATGAAACAAAAGACACTGGTATTTCTTTTCCTCTTTATCAACCCAAATTGAGAAGGAAGACTTCTCGTTTCCAAAATGTGACTTAGAAAGAGATACAGTGTTCTATGGCTTGTTGTTAACAGAAATAATTTTTTTCAGACCCATCACCCCAGATGCTGCCAAACTCCTAAGCTAGCATTTCCAGCTACTGGCTGGCTGGTGTATCAGGCCAACTCTTAATGAGAATGCATTGAAAGCCACTCCTGTGGATTCCTACAAAGTACCTTGGGGGGTGGAGGGGGGTGGGGACAAGTACTGTTCCATTCCTTGAGACCAGCACAGTTGTAGATAATAAACATCCTGAAAAGGTTAGTATAAATTCTTATGGATAATGTCTTTTTACAAATACTGTTAAACATTCATTTACAGAAGAATTCTCAATCTCTATTGCAATAATAGTGTAAGACTACCAAAAAAAAAAAATTGTATCTGTTTTGCAAGCAAAAAAATAAATAACAAAGCCATTCACCAGTGCTACAGAATAAAGCCAGAGAAAGAGAGACTGTGCTAAGGTAATTCCAGCATAAAATTCATGTTGAATGCATGCTGTGCAAGATTCTATGCTATCCAGACAAGACCATCTATTGGATCTTTTAGACTAGAGTCTAGATGAAGAAAATGCATTTTAGTTTGTGCAGAACTTCCTAGCTTTCTAGAGACTAGAGTTCCTATTAATCTTTGATTCGAGACATTAAGACATTTTGACATGCCTTCTATGTTCTAGACCATATAGCAGGCAATGAAGACTGTAGAAATAAAATCCCTGCCCTTGAGGAGCTCACAGTCTACAACCGTCAGTAATAACATCTAATATTTATTGAATGCTTGCTATGATCTAGGCACTGATGAAAAGCTTTATGTCAAGTCAATTCATAGTTGTGACAATCCTTTAACATCACTGGAAATTCCATATGCTGACTTCACATGAAATTAAGTGGAAATCTACAAAGTGGCCAGTCTATGGGGGAGAAAATTATTTTCCATTTCTAAAATATTTATGCCAGATATAACATGTTTATGGTATGTGTTGTGTTGCAGAATTATAACTCAGGGAAATAGCAATTTATTTAAATGTGACAAATTTATTCATAGTCTGTAAAGAACAATTCATGCTCTGATCCTGTTTTCCAGATTGCATGGTGAGCTTTAAAAAAAATTATTAGTATTGCCATACTAAAAAGATCTTTAGGTTGCTACTGATCTTATTCTGCATTTTATCTGCCTCAAATTCTACATTCACTTGAAAGAGGGGGCCAAAGTCAGATTGGCAACAAGTTTTGCAGACAAAAGGAAATCCTGGTTGTAAATCCCATGATATATTGTACTCAATTTTGTATATAATACTGTCTAATGTGCCACCTTATTAAAGAACTCCGTGTCCATTTGGCTTACATTAGGGGGAAACTTAACTGCAGCTTAACATATTGTTCATTTTCAACACTGTCACGTTACATTCATAGGGAACACATTTTAATTTCTTTATCTGTAATCAACTGGAAGTTTCTTTTTGTTAAATTAAAGCAAGAAGGGTTTTTAAATAAAGGGCATGGGGGTAGGACGCCACCTTTTGGTGGTAAAACAAATAGAAATCCCCTTTTCAACAGATGTTCCTGACATATTTTCATTTTAATTACACCAAGCAAAGGTGCTTGTCCCCATTTCATTATATTTGAAGTAACAGGAAAAAACAAAACACTGTAAAGGAAAATTAGCAAACTATACTTAACTGCAGCCAGAATTTCCTCAAAGGTATCAGGCCACATTCATGCCCGGCCACATACTATTAGCTATATATCAGACACGAACTTTGTTCGGCAAATACTTTGTCAATAAATATGTGTGCATTTGGGGGAACGGAAATGGGGTGGACATTTACCACTTAACAAGATACATGAATGCTTTTGTAAGTTTAAAGTTAAACAGAAACGTTAAATTCACCTAATTCAATGCTTCTTAAATAGTTACCATCTTCCTCATTTTTTTGTCATAACATGATAGTTATGGAATAATTAATGTAGTACACTCATTGGACTACAACTATTATGGTAAGTGTATTAAATATCTTCCTTTACGTTAACCTACTTTTTTTTTCTCTGTTACTACTTTAAATGGGAAATCAGGATCGCCCTCCACAAATTAAAAACAATCACAGTGAAAACAGCCATCAACTCCTTTGTTAGAAAGGGAGAGTGGCAAAAAAAAAAAAATTACAAATTACAAATAATTTTCTTAAGGGAGAGTTGCAAATGCTGAAAGGGTTAATGACATGAGGGTCGGAGGAGAATTTTGTCTTCTCTGTTTTTTGAAAAGCTAGAAGGATTGAAATTGATTGCAGGAGTATCGTTCTCACGATGTGATTCAGTGTTTTCTATTGCCATTCCAGTGGCAAGTCTCCTACACTTTGAGAAACAGGCACAACCAAGTATTTCAAATTACAGATTAGGAAACTGAGGTCCACAGAGGTTAAATCGTTCTCCAAGGCCAAATAATTGGTTAGTAGATGGACAAGGATTAGAGTCCAGGTGTCCTGACTCGACACCTTTGTGTATTTCTCATCTTACACTTTCCACTTCACAATAGTGACATGCCACCCATCCTCAGATATTATGCAGCCTGCCTAGCTTCTCAGAAACAGCCAACCTACACACCCCTTCACAGAGAGGGGAGAACCTGAGGCCATGGAGGGTGGAGATCAAGTTCAACCTCCTACTCACCGCTCCTCTCCCCCAGGTATGGGAGACATCCAGGTGGGGGTAACCACAGTGAAGAAAGGAGGGGAAGGTTGGTGGGAGAGATGGGGAGTAGGGGGAAGGGAGAGGTTAGTAAAAGTGGTCAGACTCTTAAAATGAATGCTTACATTCCAAGTTTCCTTCCTAGAAGAGAAGTATGGCAAATGAAAATGGTGTGTTTCACAGTAAGAGGCAAGAGAAGTATTTCCTCTGTTCTGATGTCACTTAATGTCCACACCAGAAATCAACAGAGGATCTCTTGTTTTAAAGTATACAATCTTACCAGGCACTCTGAGGCCAACCACATTTAATAATTGCATGGCTTGAAAAGGTAGTCAAGGAATGGTGAAGACCTCTGTTTAAAGGGGGTCTCCCCAACAACAAAATTTGTTCAGAGGCTTGGCATCAAAACTAGAGACAATATTATATTTTCTGAGGTTTTAATCACAGAGAGGGACTTAAAGAGATTGCATTTCCAGCTTTTCTTTCAAGGGCACAGTTCTATAAACATAAATAAACATGGCCTGCAAATATTTTTAGGTTTTTCTAAATTAGTCCTTGAAAAAGAGATTGCTACTAACTGTACCATATAGTGTATAGCTCTTTGCCCTATGGGTCCCAATGGACTGTTATCCCTGGAAACTACAATGTACAATAAAGTATTTGGTCCAAGTACCTCTACTCCAAAAAGCTATTCTAGTCCCCTAAGCCCTGGACATTCACTGTGCAACATGTTGGTAATTTCAAGATACATAAAGGGAGTATGAGTGGCTCAATCCTACCTTACCACAGGCACCAGAACAATATACAGCCTTGCTATGCAAAATGAGATGTGCTGATCTCTAACATGAGCATGACCTGACAGCATATTAAAAATGCAGACTCTCAGCCCCCTCCTTATACCTACTGGATCAAAATCTGCATTTTAACAACACTGCCCAGTTGAGTCTCACACACATGCAAGTTTGAGAAAGAGATCTGCGGTGCACATAGATCTTATACAAGGCACTATCTCAATCTTGACGGCCTTAGAATACTCAACAGATAGTCCTTTAAGTTGTCTACCATACCCTGTTCCCCAAACTAGTGTCTTTTGTAAACTTTGTTGATTCCTTGTTTTTCAACCACTTGCAAAGTTAAGCCACTAATTCACATATGTAAACCATGATTAATTCCTTTGAAATTAATAGCAGGGTGACTTCTCTCTCCTGTTACCCCGAAGAGGCTGCTAATTGCCTTCCAATTGTTTACTTTTGTATTGTTTGATGAGTGCTCAGAGAAAGATGGAAGATATTCCCCCACCAGGCCAGAAACAAATTCCAGACAGGTTTTGGGAAGGCTGAACACATGCTATGACTACACCTTGTTAGTAGAAAGGCTTTGCTTTCTTTGTTTTGTTTTCTTTTTTATGGAAGGGATGACGCCTCCATAATTATAGGTGTTGCTGTTTAAAACCTAGAATGTTTTCCAAACCACTGAGCCACACCTCCAGTGGCCCATGAACCATCTTGGTTAGATTCTCTTTCCAGTTCTCTACACAGTTTATAAAGACACATCCAAGCAGCACTAGATTTACATTAAGTATAACGAGAGGGAGGAGGAGCCCATCCAAGTATGGCTGCTTCTTGAATAAACATGAAGGAACCACAGATAAACCTCACAGCTGATGGTTAATTTGTATTTGAAGTTCGCAAAAAGACTATAGTCACTTCACCTTCCTAACCAGACAAAAGGTTACTTTTGTAACCCCCCAAAAAATAATTAAAACTATTGTAATACTATCCTAAGGCAGTATAATTAAGTCTCTGAGTGAGTAATTGTGTACCTGAATTCAAAATAAGATTTTACATGTAAAGCAAAGTTCTGATTCTAATCTTTGAGAAGTCTTTTGGCTTATATTTAGAATCCACAAGTGCCAGCTCAGCATTATAATAGGCATTGTTCCGTAGGGCTGGAGACAAACTGTGTTTGTATAAGAAGGGAAGTGAGGCACGTCTATCCATCTTCAGGAACAGTGAGGTTATATGTTCCAAACTAGATCGCAGAAAGGGCTAAAGAATATGAAGCATGGGGATATGCTGATATTTTTGTTATGCTAAGCTTAGGGTTGTTTTTTATTGTTGTTGTTGTTTTTCAGTAATACTATAAAATATTCCTTTTCCCCCCAGGATGTTCTTGAGCCACTGTTAACATGGAAAAGCCATACAAAGTTTAAAAATCTGATATCCCCAAGGCTAGGATGAATCCAGTGGTTAATGGGTTGGAGTTGAAGGTATCCGTATTGACAGTGCATATATATATATAAATATATATTCACAAATCAATACAGAAATAAATCCATGTGAATATATGCATTAGTTAGCATTCCTGCATGTATTTCCTAGGTCTGTCCATCGAGAGGGGCTACAGGCAATGACACCCCACTAGCACCCAGACCTTGGTTGCTAAATACCTTTCTCCAATAAAAGAAATCAGGGATCCTTAGAGAACTAGTTAATTCCAGGTTGGGGTACAGAAAATATAAGATAAATCCGCGGCATCTTGTGGTACCAAAAAGTGCTAAAGGAGGTGTTTAAAAAAAAAAAAAAGGCTAGGATGAGGTGGGGAGAGACTTAACTAAAAAGGCATTGAAGCCAACCTGAGAGTTCTCAGTGCCCTAAGTTGAGACGTCTTAAGCAAGAAATCACAGTAGTATTGGATTATAACCCAAAGAATGAAATAACACATGTAAGTCCATGCTGATTATATATATATATATATGCACACATATGTATACACACTCACATATATGTATATATATGCACACTCATATCCATATATCCGTACATCGGGAACTGACAACTCTTCCTTAGAGAGGATTGGTGGAGCCCAGCAACTGGTGTTTTAACAAGTTTTAACAGCTGATGCTGATGCCACAGACCAGAGAACTCAAGCAGGAAATTTAAATTGAAGTGGCTTGCATGGAATTAGAAGGAGTGGAGACTGCGGCAAATTGGAACACATAGGCTTCCATACAAAGGGGCAGATGCTGACTGCTATCAACAAGAAAGCAAACTCAGGGCAGAAAGAGTTTTTGAATTTTCAAGAGTGGCAAGAAATCCAGATTTTTATCCAAATAGTCCTCAGTTTTAAAACTCTAGGTAGGCTGATCACAGCCGAGAGTGCAGGGGCATCAAAGTCACAGGCAGCCCCTGTGCAGCTCCTGTCTTTGGGGAAACTGAGTCACCATGTCAGTTCAGGATGACAGGGTTTGTTTCTTAGTGAGCAAGGTAAAAACAACCAGAAGAGAAAAGGGAAACTTGGAGAGGACTGTGACTTATTCTTAAATTCCTTCCCAAGCATTCACGAGTCACCCCGAACATCCTGGTAAGGAAAGCTGGTCTCTGCTCTCAATTGTTCCTACATTCTGAATCATTTGTCAGCAGACTCCCAATTTCAAAATATCAGCCATAACGTCATTATTTAGAAGGCGCTGTTTTTAGCAGGATTCTTTGTTCCTGCCCAGAAGAGGGAGTTCCGAAGTTTTACTAGGGTATTTTATTCAAGGAGTCCAGCGCCAGGGCAACCTCCTTATAATAACCATTATTACTACTCTCCATCTGGTCTGTCGTGAAGAAAGGCATGGCAGAGAGTCCAGTTGGCTTTTGTCTTCTCTCTCCTGAGTCCAGCCTCACCTGCTCTTGCTACTCACATCAGTTGACAGCCACACACGGTAAAGTCCCTTCCCTCAAGAGGAAGACCTGTAGTGAGCACGAACAAGGTGATGAGATGAGTACCTTAAAAGCAACATAAAAGGCAGAGTGAGCAGGAGCGTCTAGAAAGCCAGTAGAGCGAAGGGTGGCTTGCAGATGCATCTTATGAGATAAGTAGGACTGAGATAGTGGAGTTGTTTTAATCCAGGTGTGGAATCTGCAACACTCAGGACAGTGGTTCCCAAACTGCTGTGCCTAGGAATCATCTGGAAATCTTAAAAAAAAAAAAATACTGAAGCCATTCCCACTCCCAGACCCTGGGATTTAATTGCCCTAGAGTATGATCCCAGCATGGTGAGTTTTAAAAGCTTCCCAGGTGATCCTAATGTGCACTGGGAACTTTCGACCTGAATTGAGCCGGAGGACAGGAGGCCCAGCCATCTCTGCCAGGGTAAGAGATCTAGCGGCCCTAATTCACCCCGAACACTCTGAACTTGCACTGTGGCCAGCATCCAATCGATTAAACTAATTCCCCAAAAGGGGCTAGAATAGCCGTCTTCAGTGTGGTCTTCAGACCCCATGCGTTAAAATCACCTGCGTGGAGGGGCTGGTGAGTATCAGGATTCCAAGCGCCCATTTCAAACATGCTAAAGCCGAGTGTTGGTGAGCGGCCATGGAAATAAGCATTTTTAGAAGCTCACCAGCTGGTTATGATATACTTTAAGGTTTGGAATCCTTCATGGGGATTTACAATTGTTACCTATCCTGGGACTGTTTCCATTTCAAGGGGAAATCTTGAAGAAGGGCAAGATGTAAAACAAAGGAACCAATAAGGACATCATAGCATTGTCAAAAATTCCTAGAAGTCATGGGGTTTAACTTCCTGCCTTTTCCACAGATGCCTCAGAGCTAGGCAGGGTAAGATCTTGGTTCCTGGCAGAGTCTTGGGCATCCTGTTTGAAAATCACAGCACCATGCTTATCACTGTATTGCTTTGGACAAGTTCCTGAACCTTTCCCAGTCCCCGTTTGCTCCTTGGTAAAACAGCAGTAGTAACTGCGCACATCTTACAGACTTGCTGGGAGGAAGGAATGGGAGAGTACATGGGCGGTGCTTAGCCCAGGGCTGGGCGCAGGGTCAATGCTCAACAGATCTTAGTGCTTTTGGAAGTGGCAGAGCTTGATTCAAGACCCAGGAATCCTGACTCCCTGTTCTCCAGGTTTCAACTGAAGGAATTCTAGACCTCAGAGCTTGGAAGGAGAGAAACATTTTAAGTCTGGATTTTCTCCGTGCATTTCAAATCATTCTACTTGGGCTGCCTGCCCTGCCCACTTCTGAAACCAGGTCTGCCTCCTAATTACTAATTCTTGACGCAAGAATAAGTGGGGAATAATTTTTTTTTTTTTTTAAGTCAGAACTGAAAAACAGCAACGGGAGAGAGTTACCTTCCCAGGCAGGGACAATCTCATGAATTGAATGAGGCTCCTTCAGATCACTTTCTCCACCTGAGCCCTAATGACTTATGGAGGCAAATAATTCATTGATGTGGGGTGAGGCTGGGGAGATGTTTTATACATTGCAGGATGTTTAAGAACATTCCTGGCCTCTGCCTACTAGATGCCAGTGACACCCACAGTCGTGACAACCAAAAATGTCTCCGACATTAGTCAAATTTGCACTCAGGACAAAATTGCCCTCAGGTGAAAATGACTACTCTGGGTGCCCCCAGGGCAGGCAGGCAGGACTCTGCCTGGGCCACCAGCATTCCTCTCCCTGCCACTGGTGTTTATCTGATAAATAAGGAAGAGCAGAAATCCATTTCATTTCCATCTGTAACTGAGTAACCGAATCATTTTCTTTTCAAAACAGAATGGCTTTAAGATGAGGCCACTTGTAACTCAAACAGAGCTCAAGGTGGGCTCCACAGCCGAGGTCAGTCGCCACCAACCCCTTTCCAGCTCTGACAAATCTCTTGGCAGCAAAGCTTGCTCCATCATGATTAAGCAGACTTTATTAGAGTCCACAACTCCATAAACAACGTCAGATGTGTTGTCAGTCTCATGGCTCTCAGTCTAAAAACAAAACGCAATAAAGGAAGTGGCGATGAATAGAATGAGAACTTGAGGATACTGCATCTCAGAAGATGACGCATGGGATTTAAATTAGGCAGAAACTTCATCTGGATGTTCTAATTAAAATTCCCCTTCTTCTGGGAAGTCCAAGGGCATTTGCATCTCAGGTGTAGGGAGCCAGGAAGCTTATTACATGGAGGGGTCAGTGCCTGTCACCAGCCCCACCTTCTCCCTGCTAACGTAGACATTCCGTGTGTTGCTCCTGAACAATTCATGTAGCCCAGCTGTTTGACAGATCAATGATGGAAATGTCGGGATGATTACTAGATTGATAGAACAATCTGGAGAAAAACAAGTATTTGTTTCCAAGGCTTTTGCTAACCTTGGCATTTTGATGGTTTTACATCTAGCACGAGTCTAAGGATGCAGATCGATTTTTGAGGAATCATCTCAGAAGAAGCAGAAGTAGGCATCTGCCACGGTCCCTCACACGAGCAAGTCTGATTTCCATTTCATTCAGTCATTCATTCAACAAATATTCCTTGCATGCTACTTTGGACCAAGCACTATTTTAGACATCAGGGAAGAGGAGTAAGTGAAAGATAAAAAATCTTTGCCTTCATGAAGCTTACATTCTACTGAATTTCTTAGTGAGTTATGTGTAATTTTTCAACTGAATTTTTTTAAGAAGAAACCAGAGGGGGTAACCACCGATGTAAACCGACCAAGTCCACAAAAAGAATGCATCATGTGGGAGTTATCACTTAAACTATAAGAAAATACCAAATAAAACTTTTGTAGATTTTGAGGCAGTGATTAAAAAGAGAAATAAATGAATAGCAAAGGTAGGACGGTCATTAAGAACCTACACAAAGAAGTTTGAAGGTTGATTTACCACCAGTGGAAAGATCAGGCCATTCTGAAAACCTATCTGAGGCTCCAGCTTAGCTAGAAAAAGGATATAGGTCCTAGGAAGATTCAGAAAACCAAATGATGCCAAAATATGTGTTTTGGGGAGGGAGGGAGAGAGGGAGAACACACCACTTAGTGGCAAGTGAGCTGTGGCATTCCACTGAAAAGCGTTCGGAGGGCCCATAGAGACATGGTGGAATGAAGATTAGATTCTGGCACACTTACAAGACTCCAATTGGCACAACAAAACCAGTCTTTCCTCCAGGCAACAGAAAATAGCCTCTTCTGGATGCTTGTCTTAGGACACAGAACAGCAGAAGGTAGAAGAGGCCAATCCAATCTTCTTTGGTTGTTCCAGCAGGTGCTGGGCAGTGTGAATTTTATGCTCAAGGGGCACCAATTGTGCATTTTCTGGGTCAGAATTCAGGGGCTAGAATTCTGGAGAAGAGATGATAATGGTCTGTATAATTTATATTGTCATCCCCAAGGAAGAGGCAGCATCTGAGCTCCAAAAGAATCAAGCAAGGCTGGCCTGTTCGCCTCATGGATCTCTGTGCTGGCTGAAAAGTCACGTGTTTCTGAATGTTTGGAAGGGAAGTGTATTACCCAGTTGTTTGTTTGTTTCTATCTTCCCTATAAACAGTTTGGTCTCCTGGGGAAAAGAAATAATGTGAACAGAGAAAACAGACACACACATATACACACTCTGTCAAAAATGCTCTGCTCCAGGATCCACTGGAGTCAGATTTTTCTAGGGCAAGGAGACTTAAAGAGGAAGACTCCAGATTTCTCAGTTTCAGGTCCGGTTAAGTACTGAATAATATGTGTAAAAAACAAAAATTACAGGGGCTCCTGGGTGGCTCAGTCGGTTAAGCGTCTGCCTTCGGCTCAGGTCATGATCCTGGGGTCCTGGGATCGAGCCCCACGTCCGACTCCCTGCTCGGCAGAGAGCCTGCTTCTCCCTCTCCCTCTGCCTGCCACTCTGCCTACTTGTGCTCTCTCTTTCTCTGTCAAATAAATAAATAAAATCTTTAAAAAAAAAATTACAGCAGCTCTTTGGTTACGTGGCAATGTTAGAATTGGCCTTTCTGTTTTATAATGAGTGAAAATATAGCTTAGGATTCCATCCTGTCTAGCATCCTTACAAATTCTTCTCTCTCTCAAATTTGCCTGTGTCAGGACTGCAGTCTTTAGGAAAATATGATTTTATGTCTATTTTATGTATTAACAATATGGTTACTCTATGCCTTTCATGCTGAGTAGGGGGATTGGAACCTTCCCCTTGTTCTTCCCTCTAGCCGGCATGCCCTTCCTTAAGCTCTTTGCATGGCTAGATCTCTCTAGCCTTCGGGTCTCAGTTAAAAGGACACCTTTTTTGGAGAAAACTTCCCTGACCTCTTCTAGATACAGCCCTTTCCTCCTCCAAAATTATCTACAATTCTGACTTGTTTTCTGGTTTGTTTACTTATTTATCCAGTGGCTCTGTCCCTAGAAATAAGCTCCATGAGGCCACAGACTTCTCTGTTTTGCTCACTACACATGCCTCAATGGCATATCCTGTGTCCTTAAATATTTGAGTGAATGAATGAACAAACAAATGAGTGGTCAAGTGACAGGATCACTCTGTCACCAGGAAACCCCATCTCTATTGGCCCTTCCTTCCTCCACTATAAAATCATGGTAATAACACCCAACTCAGAAAGGAGAGATTGAAATGAAAATGAAGGTTCCCTTTACAGGGCCCCCAAAGACAAGAGTGGCTGTGCTGAGCAGGAGATTCTGGAGGCCACCCAAGAGGGCTGGGAGGGAGTCCCAAGGAAGTGAGCCAGCTGGGTAGGGTCTTGGGAGCCACCGCTGGGATCTCTGCTCACCTGAGAGGCAGCCAGCCTCAAGCCGTCTAAGTCAGCTCTAGCAGACAATGAGAAACTTGGGGCCCTCGTGACCTTGTTGTCTCCTTGCTCAACATATGGATTTACACGTGTTCTTTCAGGCTGCAAGTTTCACCTGGATTCCATAATCACCAAGACCTTTTCATTGTATGAGCAGAGACACAGGAGATCTTTCAAAGTTATTTAAAAAATTGGAAATGTCTGCCATAGGGAATAAAGCCAGGTAAGTATCAGATTCAGAAGTGAAGCACATAATGCATAACTATAAAATAATGCAAATGAACACACACACACACACACAGATCTGAATTTATGGTTCCAAATGTGTACAGTACCCTTAAAAAGTATTCACCTTCAAGATCTCTGCACTTATTCCAACAATGATTCCATTCATCACACCATGTTTGGTTCTCCCTTTTTGGAATTTCCTTAAGAAAATGAAGACACTGGTTAAAACATTGCCTCTTATGGTAAATTTTATCCACGTGGCTCTGTCTGATTTTTGAGAATGACCAAACAAATTCAGAGCATGCCTTGGGGTTGGGAGGGGGGTAACCAAGTGGGTAATTCCTGGTGTTTTTCTGAAAAAATGAAGCCTGGGTTTCTTCTTTGGTTCAAAAAGAAGCCCTAAAGATAATAATTAAAAGTGAAATTTAAAAGATGTTTCACTGGTTTCATCATTGAAACAAGCATATAACTTCTTAGGTAGGAAATGTTGAAGGACGACATTCTTTCGGATCTATAACACGTAATATGTTTATTTAAAAATTCCATATGATGACTAACAGAACAACCTTATATGGGAAAAGTAGCTTACAAATGTGTACAACCCCCACTTTTAAATAGCCACGTGTTATGTTAGGAGCTCTATGTTTTGATTCTGGTATCTAATATGAGAAATTACAAATATAATTCCTGTTGCTTTTCAATCAGTCATAAGCAAGATCAAATGAATAGGAGGCAGACTGTTGTAAACATAGTCACCTGTTTTATAAAAGTCACAGGACTACATAATCCTAATTTTTGATACTTTTTAAAAAACCATGGTCAAAGCTGAAAATATGGAAAACAGTAAGTATAAATAATAAGAAACAAACACCAGTAATCCCATCATCTATAAATAATCAAAGTAGACATCTGAGCACATATCCTTCCACACCTTTCTCCAGCGTGTATGTGTTTGTGTATACTATAATCAAATGGCTTAGGATGGATGGCCTATTCTGTCACTTAGTAGCTGTGGGTTCTTGGGCAAGGTACTCTGTGCCTCTGTTCCCTCATCTGTAGAATGGGAAGAATAACGCTAGCCTTGTGCATCATAACAATTACATGATATCGGAACATTAAGCTCATAGCCTAGTGTCTAATGCATAATAAGCACTCAAATTAATTATACCCTCATTTTTATTATTATACAATTTGGATTGTAGCTATTATCACTGAAAATTAAATTATGAACATTTTCCTTGACATTATTTTAAATTCTATTACAAAAGCCTAATTAAAACTTGGAGCTATTCATCTGTTACTCAAAACTATCCACAGGTTAGTAAATAGAAAAACTTGTAACCTGATATGAAGGCAGAGATGTCAAAGTCACTGATAGCTGATATTAAAAAAATAATAATAATAAGATTCCTCAGAACGCAATCACAAAACCAATGGAATTAGCATCCCTGACAGTGGTTTCAGGCACAAATATGTTAACCTTAAAAAAAAAAAAATTTATAGGTGAAGTTCAGTATTTTTCAGTGGTTCTTAACTGAGGGAAATTGTACCCCCCAAGGGACATTTCTGAGTGTCTGGAGAGGTCTGTCATAATTTGGGGAGCAGGATTACTGGCATCTAGTGGGTAGAAGCCAGGGATGTGGCTAAACATCCTACACCGCCCAGGACAATTCCTATGGCAAAGAAACCTCTGGCCGTTTAAATGTCAGTAGGCTGAAATTGAGAAACCCCGTCTAGTCCTAACGAGCTTGATTATCTCAAGTCACTTTCCCTAATAATGAGGGTGATGATGATGACACGTCCCATTGATTGAGCATTGCTGCCAAGCACTAGGCTAAAGGTTTCGGCTAGGTTATTCCAGTTTTACCTACCCACAGTCCTAGGATGTATTTTCACACACTGTATTGGTGAGGACAAGCCCAAGAGGATGAAGAACTTGACCCCAAATCACACCGCTAGCAAGTGGGAGAGCTCTAGGTCAAGCTCATGTCATTTCACTCTTGAGCCTCCGCTCTCAACTCCAATATCCCTCGGCTTCACCCTGAACTTCCTCATGTCTCCAGATGTGTATAGAGATATGTTATAATCTTCTGTAGAGATTCCATCCCATATGCCAACTCCATTGGCATTTTAACAGGAGCTTGGGATACCAAGTAAAGGGATGCCAGTAAAGATTGCGTGGCTGTGGATGGCTCAACAACAACAACAACAACAAAACCCCAAAACAAAAAACACGATCAATTACTGATGTCTGCTACAGGCATAGGAGGAAAGAGTAGTGGTATTTGTGGCACGTATTGATCTGTGGACTAGATGATCTTAATCTAGGTCTTTCCTAGCGCCAACCACCTATGTTCCTATGTTTTCTTTTCTCCACCATGAACAGCACAAGAGCTCTTGGCCAAAAGCCACATGCAGAACTGTGTGCATCTAAGGGAATCAGGGACTGAGCAGCCTATTGCAAGGGCTTTATGCACTACACAGTTTTCCCTGGTTGCAGGAAAATGGCTGAAAACTCTCAGGTCCTCACCTACATAAGACAGAAAACATCAAAATTCATGAAAATCACAGCACACCTCCAACCCAGAGTCAAAGCCAAGAACAAACAACTTTGGGATTGGACTGATTTCATAAAATAATCTGAGTGACTGAAGTAAAAAACAGCGATGGCTATGAAGTTTAGGGAGGCCAAATAATAATCTACTACATTTTTTTAAAATTATGCAATGTTTAGCAAACTGAGATCATTGGGGGGGAAAAAGAAAAAGAATCACACAAACTTTGCTAAACAAAGTCACATACCAACAAACATTTAAACCACTGTAACCAAGATGAGGAACTGAAGCTTGTTTTTAGTTACAAAGATCTGAGGGATGGAGTGGGAAATAAACAAAAATCCAAGGGGAAAATCATTAATAAGATACCCTGAACTATTTTCCCACAAGTAACTTCTTTTTAAAAACATAGAAAGAAAAGCTATACTCTCTGTTAAAAAAGCCAATGTCCTGCATTCCTGTCCAAATAAAACCTCTTTGCAAGCAATCAACCAAAACTCTGAAATTCCACTGTCATAACATTATGTCTGTGGGGTACCACTTCAGAATATCTTCCAGAAAAAAAAAAAAGGAGCTGGGTAATTAATATAGGGCTCTGTAATGAAGGGGAAAGGAAAATTAACAACATAAACCCATCTGGAAAGAAACTACAAGAAAATCTGAATTTATATCCTTGTAGTGAGTGTATCATGTCAAGGGCTTCCTGTTTACTAACAAAAAGAACAACAACACACACACACACACAGCACCCACATCAAGTTTTCCAGGAAGTTAGATATTTAAATAAAACAACATTTGGACTTCTTTCATAAAAGCAAAGTAATTTCTTCCTAAACCACCTCAATTTTTGATGGATGAACTGGTGCTGCTTTATTACGGGAGTGGAAAATTGATTCTAAGGTATCACATTTCTGTCTGACTGAAAGATTCCAAGGCATATGGAAATAACACAAGATGCAATACATAATTTTTTCTTATGAAGTAAGCTATTTTTTTTTATCAAATCGTCTTACAAGCAAAATAATCCATCTCCGTAACCCAAAAGCAAATAAGTATTGAAAACTCTAGTTAAGTAAGATGCATTTTACTAATGTCAAGCTTAAGGCAACTCAGCGAGAGATGACAACACTGTACTAAATTATTTACATTCGTGACATCTTAGCTGTGTCTACAAGGCACCAAAACATTGTGATGAAAAGAAAAAGTCAGTAATTGCTCAGATATTATGTCTAGTCACCAGCAGCTGGAATTTTCTCAGTATTGGCTTTCTCTCTCTCTGAGTATTTTTCAAAGTTCGCTGAGCGGGCTTTTCCCACCGCTTCTGTCTGTCACCTCCCACCCCCCGGGCCCCCAGGAGCTCCTTGCTGAGCTCCTTGGAGGCCTCCACACAGCCCCATCTGCTAACTTCCTTCCGGTGGGCTGTCCCTCGCCTTCCCCGTTGACAGCTAACGGTGCACTTGGAGAGAACCCGGTTCTTGTCTCTGGGAATCTTCTTAATTATGATCTTTTTTTTCCTGTTCAAAGACTTTGGCTCTTCCGTCATAATTCTAAGAGTTGAAGAAGAAAAATCACCTGGCTCTCTTCCCTTTTCCTCCAAATGCTGCTCCCACCTCAACCTAGAGACATAGTTTCTCCTGTAAGTGAAGGCTTCCCCAAGCCCCAGGTCTTTTTTGTTGTTGTTTTCCAGATGAAAACCTTCCATTTAGTAAGCACCCACAGAATTGCAAGCGTCGTACAAAACATTAAAACACTTGTTGATTCTCGGGGCTCCTGGGTGGCTCAGTCGTTAAGCATCTGCCTTCAGCCCAGGTCATGATCCCGGGGTCCTGGGATCGAGCCCCGCGTCGGGCTCCCTGCTCGGCGGGAAGCCCGCTTCTCCCTCTCCCACTCCCCCTGCTTTTGTTCCTGCTCTCGCTATGTCTCTCTGTCAAATAAATAAATAAAATCTTTATTTAAAAAATAAAACAAAAACACTTGTTGATTCTCGGGGCTCCTGGGTGGCTCAGTTGGTTAAGCGTCTGCCTTCGGCTCAGGTCATGATCCCGGAGTCCCAGGATCAAGCCCCGCATCGGGCTCCCTGCTCGGCGGGAAGCCTGCTTCTCCCTCTCCCACTCCCCCTGCTTGTGTTCCTGCTCTTGCTATGTCTCTCTGTCAAATAAATAAATAAAATCTTTAAAATATATATATGTATATAATTGTCTTAGAACCAGAGGAATTGAACTATAATTGAGTTGTAATATTTTTGTTCTATGCTGGGGCGCCTGGGTGGCTCAGTCGTTAAGC
>NC_138369.1:33024506-33099444 GCF_054177405.1 Leptonychotes weddellii
ATATATATATGTATATAATTGTCTTAGAACCAGAGGAATTGAACTATAATTGAGTTGTAATATTTTTGTTCTATGCTGGGGCGCCTGGGTGGCTCAGTCGTTAAGCGTCTGCCTTCAGCCCAGGTCATGATCCCGGGGTTCTGGGATCGAGCCCCGCATCGGGCTCCCTGCTCCGCGGGAAGCCCGCTTCTCCCTCTCCCACTCCCCCTGCTTGTGTTCCTGCTCTCGCTGTGTCTCTCTCTGTCAAATCAATAAATAAAATCTTTATTTAAAAAATAAAACAAAAACACTTGTTGATTCTCGGGGCTCCTGGGTGGCTCAGTTGGTTAAGCGTCTGCCTTCGGCTCAGGTCATGATCCCGGGGTCCTGGGATCGAGCCCCGCGTCGGGCTCCCTGCTCCGCGGGAAGCCCGCTTCTCCCTCTCCCACTCCCCCTGCTTGTGTTCCTGCTCTCGCTATGTCTCTCTGTCAAATCAATAAATAAAATCTTTATTTAAAAAATAAAACAAAAACACTTGTTGATTCTCTTTTAGAGCAACATTGCCTCTATGTTGTTGCACTAACTTTTACGTGGTGTTGACATTTTAGTTCCACTGGTGTGAAATGACCAGTTCTTCAAGATGGGCTCAAGGAACAAGTTTCTGATCCACAGAAGTAGATCACGCTGGAAGTTTCTCTGCCAACTGTTATATTTCATGTCCTCCCCCTCTGAAACCACTGCCCCTGTTCCTCCTCTGAGGCCTCCACCTCCCCTAAAACCCCCACCTCTACCACTTCCTTGTCTCCCTCCTCTTCCACCTCTCCTGCCGCCATATCTCGGAGGTCCTTCTCATCTGGAGGTCGAGGTCAAAACCTCTGCAGTGGTAGCTGTTTCTATAGGTCTATATAAAACTTTTGTAGTGTTTTATCTTTTTATTTTTATTCTTTTTTTTTTAATTTTTATTCATTTGAGACAGAGAGATACAGAGAGAGAGAGAGAGCCCACGAGCAGGGGGAGAGGCAGAGGGAGAGGGAGAAGCAGACTCCCCGCCAAGCAGGGAGCCCGATGCAGGGCTCGATCCCAGGACCCAGAGATCAGGACCCGAGCCGAAGGCAGACGCTTCACCCACTGAACCACCCAGGCGCCCCACTTCTGCAGTTTTTTAAAAAGGAAGATGCTTTCATATTTTCTGAAAATTTAACTGAAAAATAAAAAAAATCTCTAAGCTGTCCGAAGATTTCATCTACTTTACCCCTTTGTCCTTCGTTCTCTAAATGCACTGGAGCAATAAGGCACCTTATTTTTGTCATCATCAGAGGGATGCAAGAACTCTCCTGATAAAACCACATGTTCAGGAGGTCCTTGCTCTTGGCCTTTGTGAGAGCCTCCCAGGCCTTGCCCTCTCCACATCCTCCTCTGGCGCCACCCCCGCCTGCGGAGTTACCACCTCACCTCCCAACTGGTTGTTGCTGCCGCCCGGGATTGAAGGCTTGAAGCCCACACCTCGAAGGAAGCCTCGGCGACCTCCACCTCGAGGACACATGCTTGCTCTAGGGGCTCCCCGTGCGCCTCTGGCTGAGCCCTACGTCTTTGACAGATAGGAGGCCGGGTGAGAATTCTCCAGACCCTCTCCCACCTCGTCCCGAGCCTTCCTTCTATAGTTCATCCTCATTTGGAGCCTCGTCCTGTAGTGAAGCCGGCATCTCCGCGTCCTCCATGGCCCAGGGAGTGCCAGGATGGCATGGTTACGACAAGCCATTTTTATAGTCACCCTGCCCTTGGATCTAATACGAGTTCAGCCAATTAGGACTTGTGTGTCCTTGAGTAGTTACCTCTCCTTCCAATCCTCAGTTTGCCCCTCTGTACAATGGACACAACAATGGGGTATTCATCTGCTTGGGCTGGCACAACAAAATACCACACACGGGGTGGCTTAAACAAAAGAGATTTATTTTCTCACGGTTTCAGAGGCCAGAAGTCCAAGATCTAGGTGCCGGCAGGGCTGGTTTCTGGTGAGACTCCCTTCCTGTCTTACAGATGGCCACCTTCTGTGTCCTCACATGGCCTTTCCTCTGTGCACACAGTGAAGGGGAGATCTTTGGAGTCTCTTCCTCTTCTTAAAGGACACCAGGCCTATTAGGTGAGGGCCCCACCCTTATGGCCTCATGTAATCTGAATTACCTCCTGATAGGCCGTATCTCTAAATATAGTCACATTGGGGGTTAGGATGTCAACATATGAATTTTAGGGGGATACAGGTCAGTCCATAACAAATAGTATTCCTGCCTCCTAGAGTTATTTGAGGAACATAATAGTTAAGGAAGCAGACAGAAGACAGATTACACATGTGAGAGGCTTTATTGGGGAAAATGCCTGGGAGGGAAAGAGCGGAAGTGAGGGAGGCTAAGAGAGCTATCAGGTGACAAAGTGCGTCTGAATGATGCTATGGGGGAGGAAGGCAAAGAAGGAAGTTTGTGTAAGGAAAGCCTTAGATTACGGTACACTTCTAAGGAAGTTTCAGCAAAACCAAAGTCCTGGAACCAAAAATCACTTTTGTCCAACAGTATTGGGTCTGTGTTATTATCCCTGCTCCCCGCTGCACTTGGTCGCTGGTGGGGGAAGGAGAGGGGGAGGCTGTGGGAAGTGCAGGGAACACAATGGTGAATTCAGAGGACAGCAGGTGGGACCACTAGTCAACATGCTATGATCTGAGGAGAGCTTTTGTGTGTCCCTACTGGGATTAATTCAGTAACGCACATGAATGAAGTTTCTACCCCTACCTCAGAGTGTGGGCTCTATAAAATAGCGGTGGTGAAGATGATGACAATGCTGGTGATTATGATGACATCACTCTCCCATTTTACTGAAGTTCTTGGAATCTGACTCACATGGAATCCACTCATGTGCTGCCATCATGCTCTGAGACTCCAAAATCCTTATTGGTGAACTAACATGATATGTCCTTGTTCTCCTGCACTCAACTGACCTTCCCTTCCAAACACTTTTGTAAACACCTAGGGGGCAATAACATGTATCTTATCATTACCCAAACAATCAGTATAAGCCTACGGTTACCTCAGTTTATAGTCTGGAGAAATACGCCAGGCCACTGATGTAGGAAGAGGGAACTGAGGCAGAGTGTGGCAGACTCCTTGAGTTGAGAGCACAGAGGTCGAAGTTCAATCAAGAGGGCAAAAGGAGCTAATCCCTTGGCAGAGTACCAGAGGAGAGAACTACATGGACAGGACACTCCAGAGATTTGCTGAGAGTCCCCTTGATTATTGAGCGGAGAACTGAACTTAATGCATGTGGAAAAACTAACTGAAGCCTGGGGTGGGGAAAGCACTAAAAAGAATTAGAAGAAACACTTTCTAGAGCTCATGTGCTACTAGAAATAGCAGATGATCTCCATAGTCAGAGTGAAGAAAAACCTAATTCACAGGGCATCAGGTGCATTACTCAGAAGGGTCTTACTCAGAATGGGGAATAACAAATCCTAACCAAATGCTGATCTGGCCCCACCCAACAAAGCTTAAAAGCAAGTCCCACAAAGAACAAACTATTTCCAAGTAACTTAACCCTGTCCCAGAACAAAGTGCAAGAATGTTTACAAAAACATCCAGGACTCAACAAGGCAAAATCCAAAATACCTAGCATCCCATCACAAATTACCAGGCATGGAAAGGTGAAAATAGGACCCACAGTGAGGAGAAAAATCAATCAAAACCAACCCCAAACAGACACTAATGTTAGAATTATCAGGCAAAGGCATTAAAAGTTGTCCTAAGGGAAATTAGAAAATATTTTGAATTGAATAAAAATAAAATCCAACACACCAAAATGCATAGGATACAACTTAAGCAGTATTTAGTTGGAAATCTGTAGCTCTCAATGCTTATTGGAAACAAAGATCTTAAATCAACAATTTAAGCCTCTTCCTTAAGAAACAACAAAAATAAGAGCAAATAATTCCATAGCAAGCAGAAGGAAGACCTAATAAATGCAATAATAAATTGAAAACAAAAATAATAGAAAAAATCAATAAAATGAAAAGGAGATTCTTTGCAAAGATCAACAAAACAGATAAACCACTAACCAGACTTACAAAGAAAAGCAGAAAAAAAGACATAAATTGTCACATCAAAGATGAAAAAGGAGCTATCACTACTGACTCTGCACACATTGAAATGGTAATAAAGAAAACAATGAACAGTTCTGTCCACATACACTTAGAAATTTAGAAGTAATGAACCAATTTCTTAAAAGTAACAAACTCAAAATTCAGAAGAAGAAAGAACCTGAATAATCTTATACTTATCTAGAAATCAAATTCATAATTAAAAATCTGCCCCTCCAAAACAAACAAACAAACAAACAAACAAACAAACAAACAAAATCTCTTCCAGTTTCCAATCAAATAATTAAACTGGCAAATTCTTCTGAACATTTAAAGAGACAATAATACTAATTCTAAACAATCTTTTCCAAAAAATGGAGGTGAAAACACTTCCCAACTCATGATATAAGGCCATTACACTGATTTCAAAACCAGAAAAAGTACAAGAAACAAACAGACAAATATCCTTTATGAACGTAACTACAAAAATTCTCAACAAAATATTAGGAGATCAAACCCAGCAATGTATAAAAAGAAAAATATATCACAACCAAATGGCGTTTATCCCAGGAATGTAAGCCCATTTAAGATTCAAAAATAATCAATGTAATCTATTATATCAAAGGTCTAAAGAGGAAATACCACATCATGTACTTAATACAAAAAAAATTAATAAAATTCAATATTTACTCATGATTAAAAAACTCAACAAACTAGAAATAGAAGGGAACCACATGAGCTTGACAAAGGGTATCATGCTTAACAGTAAAAGACTGATGTTTTCCTCCTAAGCCTGAAAACAAAGCAAGGATGTCTACTTTTACCACTCCTACCCAACATCATATTAGAAGTTCTAGATAGTGTCATAAAGCAAGAAGTAGTAATAAAATACATCTAGCTTAGAAAGGAAGGAATAAAACTGTTCATATCACAGGTGATATAATTGTCTATGTAGAAAAATTTTAAGAAATCTAAAAAAAAAAAAAAAACCCACCCCTCTTAGAACTAACAAGTGAGTTTAGTATGATCATTGGATTCAGGGTTAGCATTAAAATATCAACTGTGCAAAAAATACAGATGATCCGATTGAAAAATGGGCACCTGGGTGGTTCAGTTAGTTAAGCAGTTAAGTGTCTGACTTCAGCTCAGGCTCAGGTCAGAATCTCAGGGTTCTGGGATCGATCTGCATCAACCTCTAGGCTTAGCAGGGAGTCTGCTTCTCCCTCCCCTTCCCCCTGCTTGTGCTTTCTCTCTCTCTCTCAAATAAATAAATAAAATCTTTTTTAAAACTGGGCAATCAGAAGATCTGAACAGACATTTGTCCAAAGAAGACATACAGATGGCCAATGGGTACATGAAAAGATGCTCCATGTCACTAATCATCAGGAAAACACAAATCAAATTCACAATAAACTATCACCTCACACCTATTTGAATGGCTATTATCAAAAAGATGAGGGAGATCAAGTGTTGATGAAGATGTAGAGAAAATGGAACCCACGAGAAAATGGAACCCATGTGCACTGTTGGTGGGAATGTAAAATGGTGCAACCACTATGGAAAACATATGGAGTTTCTTCAAAAATGTAATTAGAACTACCATATGACCCAGCAATCCACTTCTAGATATTTATTAGAAGACAATGAAAACATTAACTCAAAAAGATCTATGCACCCCTATGTTCATTGCTACATTATTTACAAGAGCCAACACATACCTAAGTGTCCATTGATAGATGAATGGATAAAGAAAATGTCACACACACACACACACACACACACACAGTATTTTTCAGCCATAAAAAAAGAATGAAATCTTACCATTTGCAAAAACATGGATGGACCTTGAGGGCACTGGTCAGACAGAGCAAGACAAATACCGTATGATCTCACTTATACTTGAAACCGAAAACAAGCAAAACAAAACAACACAACAAAACCCAAGCTCATAGATTATAGAAAACAGATTGGTGGTTGCCAGAGGTTTGGCACAAAATGGGTGAAGGGGGGTCAAAAGGTACAAACTTCTAGTTATAAGAAAAATAAGTCATAGGGATGTAATGTAGAACATGGTGATTATAATACTATATTGCATATTTGAAAGTTGCTGAGAGAGAAAATCTTAAAAGTTTTCATCATATACACAGAAAAATGTTATAACTATGTATGGTGACAGATATTAACTAGACGTACTATGGTGATCATTTCACAATATATATAAATATCAAATCATTATGTTGTATACCCCAAACAACTATAATGTTATATGTCAATTATACCTCAATAAAGAAAGAGAAGCAATGCAGAAATATTAGACAGTTATATTATCCCTAATATAACTGTTGGCTACAGAACTGAATACAGTTTCTTGCTGATTTTAATTCACTGATTCTCTACACAAATATGATTAGAGAAAAAAATAAATTATATTTCCATAAACTAATAATGAACAATTGGAACCCAATTTTTAAAAAAAATCCCACTTACAATAGCTCAAAAATATTTAGTTATAAATCGAGTAAAACATGTACAAGATATATATGGTAATAATCACAAAATTTTGCTCAAAGTAGTTATAGAAAACCTAAATAGGGGCGCCTGGGTGGCTCAGTTGGTTAAACCACTGCCTTCGGCTCAGGTCATGATCCTGGAGTTCCGGGATCGAGTCCCGCATCAGGCTCCCTGCTCAGCGGGAAGCCTGCTTCTCCCTCTGCTTGTGCTCTCTCTCTCTGACAAATAAGTAAATAAAATCTTAAAAAAATTTAAAAAAAAAGAAAACCTAAATAAATAAAGAGATACCATGTTCATAGATTGAAATAATAAATATAATTAAAATATAAATTCTTCACAAATTGGTCTATAAATTTAGTGAAATTTCAACAAAAATTCTAGCAGGATTTTTTTGTTGATAAATAAGATAATTCTAAAATTTATAATAACAAAAGAAAATGTGAAAAAATAAAGCTGGAGAACTCACACTACTTATTTTTTTTAAGGATTTTATTTATTTATTTGAAAGAGAGAAAGTGAGACAGAGCATGAGCAGAGGGGTGGGGCAGAGGGAGAGGGAGAAGCAGAGTCCCTGCTGAGCAGGGAGCCTGATGCGGGGCTTGATCCCAGGACCCTGGGATCATGACCTGAGCTGAAGGCAGACGCTTAACCAACTGAGCCACCCAGGCTCCCCTCATACTATTTATTTTAAGAATTAGTACAATACTGGGGCGCCTGGGTGGCTCAGTCGTTAAGCGTCTGCCTTTGGCTCAGGTCAGGATCCCAGGGTCCTGGGATCGAGCCCCACATCGGGCTCCCTGCTCAGTGGGAAGCCTGCTTCTCTCTCTCCCACTCCCCCTGCTTGTGTTCCCTCTCTCGCTGTGTCTCTCTCTGTCAAATAAATAAATAAAATCTTTAAAAAAAAAAAAAGAATTAGTACAATACTACTTGAGACTTTGAGACAATGTTGTATTGGCAGAGGGACAGACACATAGGTCAGTAGAACAGAATACAGTTTAGAAATAAACATGGTCAATTCATTTTTGACAAAGGTAGAAAGGCAACTGAATGGAGAAAAGACGGTCTTTTCAACAATTGATGTTGCAACAAATAGATGTATATATGTTCAAAGAAGTCAACCTCAACCTACACCTCACACCTTATACAAAAATTCTTTTTTTTTTTTTAAGATTTTATTTATTTGACAGAGAGAGACACAGCGAGAGAGGGAACACAAGCAGGGGGAATGGGAGAGGGAGAAGCAGGCTTCCCGAGGAGCAGGGACCTGATGCGGGGCTTGATCCCAGGACCCTGGGATCATGACCTGAGTCGAAGGCAGACGCTTAATGACTGAGCCACCCAGGTGCCCCCCCAAATTCTTTTAAAATGGATAATAAGTGGGTGCCTGGGTGGTTCAGTCAGTTAAGCTCTGCCTTGGGGTCCTGGGTCCTGGGATCGAGACCCGCATCGGGCTCCCTGCTCGTCAGGGAGTCTGCTTCTCCCTTTTCCTCTGCCTGCCGCTCCCTCTGCTTGTGCTCTCTCTCTCTAATAAATAAATAAAATCTTTAAAAATAAATAAATAAAATGGATAAAAAGTATAAATGTAAAATTATAAAACTTTTAGAAAAATAAAGAGGAGAAAACCTTTGTGGTTTTGTGTTACATAATGAGTTCTTAGCTATGACATGAAAAGGCCAATCCATATAAGAAAAATTGATAAATTGTACTTCATCAAAATTTAAAACTTTTGCTTTGCAAAAGACATGAAAAAATATTTGGAAATCACATATCCAGTGAAGGACTTGTATACAAAATATATAAACAACTCTGAAACTCAACAGAAGGAAAACAAACAATCCAATTCTAAAACGGGCAAAAAGTTTGGACAGACACTTCACAAAGAAGATAAACTGATGGCAAAAAAACAAAAAGCAAAAACCCAGCATGGAAAGATATTCAACATCATTGACAATCAGAGAGAGGCAAAAAAAAACCCAAAACGAGATACCACTACACACATTAGAAGAGGTGGGGAACTGTTAGTTCCATGTGCTGGCAAAGCTATGGAGCAACTGGAAATCTCATACACAGATGATGGGAATGCAAAGCGGTATAGCCACTGTGGGAGACAGTTTAGCAGTTATAAATTTAAAGACAAAATTATTCAAATGACCCAATGATGTCGCTCCTATGTATTTACCCTAGATAAATGAAAACATACATTCAGACACAAAACCTGTCCAAAAATGTTAATAGCTTAATGCCACTGAATGCACATTTAGAAATAGTTAATGGGTGCCTTGGTGGGTCTGTTAAGCATGCGACTCTTGGTTTTGGCTCAGGTCATGATTTCAGGGTCCTGAGATCAAGCCCTGCATCAGGCTCTGCACTCAACAGGGAGTCTGCTTGAGATTCTCTCTCCCTCTCCCTCTGCCCTACCCCCTTGTCTCTAAAATAAATAAATAAATGTTTAAAAAATGGTTTAATGTTATGTTATGTATATTGTACCTCAAAGAAATGAAAAGAAAACAAACATACCACACCTCTGTTTTCTGAGAGGACAAAAATGTTTATAACCGCTCTCTTCATAAGTGCCAGACACTGAAAACAACCCAAGTGCCCTTCAACAGTAAATGAATAAACTATCTGCTATACATCCATACCAAAGAATACCACTCAACCATTTAAAAAAAATTACCGAGACACACAACAATTGGGATGAATCTTATAGGCATTATGTTGAGAGAAGGGAATCAATCTCAAAAGGTTATGATGTAATGAGTTTATTTATGTGACAATTAGAAACGGCAAAATTATAGGGATAGATCATGGGTTGTCAGGAGTTTGGAGTGGGGGGAAGGTTTGACTACAAAGGGGTGGCACAAGAAAGTGTTTTGGGATGATGAAGCTGTTCTGTGTCCTATGTGGTGGTTCCATGATTCTATACGTGTAAAACTCATAGAATAGCATACCCCCCAAAAGTCAAATTTATGGTATGTGAATGTAGAAATAATTACTAAAATAGAAATAAATCAAACCCATCATCTTCTTAACAGTAGCCACCCCATCACCAAAAAGAAACCAAACCAAAAGACAACCCATCACTCCCTCCCTGCATTCTATTATGATTAATGTGGTCCAAACTGATAGACAATTTTGAGTCCCTATTCTTTCCTACCATCTCTGCATAAAGGCATCAAGTTCTGTTGATTTTAGAATCTGAAAGGTCTTTTGAATTAGATCCCTCCTTGCTGAACCCACTCTGACTTCCCCAGTTCTATACTTTAAGAATGGTGGTCTGGGTTATTTTTGTAGCCTCTTAAATGGTTTCCCTGCTCCCAGTTTCCATTTGTCCTCTGAAAGGGCACCAGATCTGCACATGCCAATCTTTTATTTGAAAACATCTTTATATATCCTACAATATTCTACCATCATCTCCAAGATACACTCCAAACTCTTCCCCCACTTTCCTCCTACCCTGACCTCTTTACTCCTCAGGCTAGCCCTGTCCTTCCTCGCTTCCCTGCCTTTAATTCATGCTCTTCCCTCCTCTTAGCTTTCCTTTTTCCTTTGAAAACAGCGCCTATCTCCTCTAAGGCCTTGTTCAAATGTCATCCTCCCTGATGTTCCCATGCAGGGAACTCACTGCCCCACCCCATCCCCAGGGTCCCCTGGCACTTTTCCATCCTTCCCGGGGAACACTCATCATGTGATGCATCTATTATATTCCCACCCACTTCCCCACAAAATGGTCAGCTGCTTGAGGACAAGGACGGGGTCTCGTCTATTTCCAGTGCCAAACACTGCCTAACACAGAATAGAGACAAAATGCCATTTGTTGAAATGACACTAGAAAAATTGATATCAGCTTAATAAAATACCAGCTTAACTTTTGCTTTTCACTGCATGGTCCTGGTGTGCTATAGACCCAGCTTCAGTCACGAGTAGATTTTTTTTCCCCCAGTTTGTCAAGAATCCTTATTGGGAGTTTACTCTGTGCAAAGCATGGGTGAGAGGCAGGAGAGTAATATGAGAGTTTATGGGAAAAGGATGGATACATACACTGAAAGAAGCTAATAATATTCAGGCAAGATTAATGCCCCCTAGATCTTGACTCCTTTTAATATTTATTCTAATACCATTTTCCCTCTTTAATAGAATATGAGAGTCATTCAGATTTCAATAATTCAGAATATATTCCTGACTTGCATATGGGCTAGTTCTCTAACCACATTTGCTGTCCTTCTGGAATAATTTCTTGCTTTCTGCTTTGGGCCTTCATTAGTTGTCTTTTTTCCCTACTCAATCCGTTCTTGCTCTCACCCACAATTTTTCTTTCACTATATTATTATATTTCTCTTGTTTAAAAATATTTTTGGATTTCAAGTATCAGAGATACACTGCTTTAATCTGGGAAGACTATGTAATATTGTCATTCAAACTCTGAGAAAAATCATACAAGAGAAGTATTATCCCTCAACTCCTAAATAAAAGAGCCAATCTGTGCCCTCCCACCCCACCCTTCATCAGGTGTTTGGACAGCACATTACTGCAGGGATTTAGCAGCATTTAAAAAGCGTGTGGAGGGGTGCCTGGGTGGCTCAGTTGGTTAAGCGACTGCCTTCGGCTCAGGTCATGACCCTGGAGTCCCAGGATCGGGTCCCGCATCGGGCTCCCTGCTCGGCGGGGGGTCTGCTTCTCCCTCTGCCCTCTTCCCTCTCGTGCTCTCTGTCTCTCATTCTCTCTCTCTCTCAAATAAATAAATAAAATCTTTAAAAAAATAAAATAAAAAGTGTGTGGAGATAAAATTGCCTGGTCTTTTTTAAAACATGGAGTTTTTATTTTTAAGGCCGGTAGTAAATTATAGTTTTTAAGAAAGATACACAATCTTGGGCTCCATCTAAAAAAATGCATCATATTGAACAGTAGCCAGAGCTTTTGACACCCAACACTGAAGTATTTTGAGCCTGCTCAAATGTATGTACTTTTACTTATTTATAAATTATCTATATATGTATATGTACATATAAACTGTACTAAGGTATTACTATGTATATGTACAACTATGCTGATGTGAGCATTATAAACCACGCATAAAAATGAATATTTAAAGAATGAGATTAAATATAAATAAGGGGAGTTCTAATATTTTCTTTCCATTCCCCAATAAATTATACTGTATGCCCGGTAGGGTATGTACACCATACTTTGAAGACCATGCATGTAGACAATGTACCCTTCAGCCCATTCTTGGAAAGCCGTTGGGTTGTTTTAGGAGGGAGGTAGACAAACGAGAACAAGTCACAAAGAGACCGAGTATGGCAGACACAGATGGGAGACGTGTCCAGCTCACAACTCTCCGGTGACCACATGCATGCCACTGCTATCTTTCATCTTTCAGTTAACCAGCTCTCACCTCCAGGCTATAAGGGGAAGCCCTTGGCCCAGGCTGAGCTCATCAACTTCCTTGGGGCTTCATTGGCTTTAAGTGATGAGTCCAAGGATGCACATGGTCCTGGCCAAGGCCATCTGTAGAAGTCCTTCTACATTGATTTTTTTCTGGAAGATAAGCTCCTTATAAAAACTCTAAAGGTATAAGCTTAGAGTTGCTGGTAAATACACTCCATACTCAATGGAAAATGGCCATCCACAGTAGTAGAAAAATCAAAGCAATATGCCTTGATTGTGGCTTGGTTTTGGAGTCCATGAATTATTCCCACTTGTGCTTAAAACTGGTATGAATTGGATTTCTGTTCCTTGCAATAACAACAACAAAAAGTTTATAAAAATAAGTGATAAAGATCCTGAGGGATTAGAAATCATTTATTCATTCTAAAAATATTTATTGGCCTCCTATTCTATGTCAGTTACTGTTCCAGCTGCTAGAAATAGAGCAATGAATCATAAACAAACAAACAAAAAACCCCAACAAAACTGCAATGATGAAGCTTATATTGTAGTAGGGGAGACAGAGAATGAATAAGACAAAGAAAAAATCTGTATTATGATAGAAAGTAATAAAGAAAAAGAAATACAGGTAGGAGGGAAAGAGAATGTATTTGGCTGGGATGGCCAGGGAAGGTCTCATTGAAATAGTCAACGGAACAAGCCATGAAAATACCTGGGGAAACAATGTTCTAGGCATAGTGAACAGCAAGAGCAAAGGCCCTGAGGCAGGCCTGCTGTGTTACAGGTACAGCCAAGAGGCTAGTATGGCTGGAGCAGAAGGAACAGGGAAAACGGGAGCAAGACAGAAAGTTAATAGAACCAGATTGTACAGCAACTTGTGGGCTACTAGAGGCCTTTGGCTTTACTCTGTGTGAGATGGAAACTTCTACAGCGTTTTGAGCAACAAAAGTGACATGGTCTAGATTTCTGCAAATACATTATATGAGAAATCCAGATAGAACTGGGAACATCAATCTCAAAATGCTCTCAGGAGGACCCAGTAGTGGTTCCCAGGTCTGAAAAGCTTGTTTTGCAGGGCCATTCCCTGATGCTGAGGAGAAACATCTGGACCAGTAACACAAGAATGAAGGCTACAGGGTGTCAGATTTCTGCTCAGTCATTGCTGACATCTGCTCTGTCCCAGGCTCCCCTCCCCCCACTATTCACTCTAAAATCCACAGCTGACGGGGTTCTATGCATCAACCACCCACAACACCCAAAGATTTTGCCTCTCTGGGGTCTCTTGAGGCAATTATTGTCCTAAACAAGTCACACTGGCCATCAAAAGAACCCCAAATATAAACCAGCTTTGGGGGACTAGTTCTGCCCAATGTTCAATATTGTTGGGTTTTGATGTCAGAAAGATCCAGTCTTAAAAGTGCCCAACCCGCAAGGAAACCTCTTCCAAAGGACATGACTACTTCATTCTGGTGTGAGCCTGCCTGAGATGAGAAAACCTGCTTCTGCATTCAGGGAAAAGCACTGCTTAAATTTCTCCAGGCTCCAAAAGGCGCCCCATGTCTATGGAGCATGTTTTTTGCCTACTGAATATTCAACATGACCCACATATGGTCCTTGAACTCATGGAATGTAAGAGCAGACAGGGACCTTTGTGTTTATCTCATGGGCATGCAATATTGGCTTCACCACAATTGCCAACTCTGATGGACTGGTACTGGCTGCCTGGAAATCTGTGAGGAAAAGCTGGCGGCATTTGCAAGGGAACCTGGTAGATGAGCAAGGGACTAGAGCTGAGCAGCCCACATACCTCAAGTCTGTCCCGCTGATTCTCACCCAACCCCTCCACTCTGCAGACCACAAAACTGAAGCTTTCACTATCCTCACTGGTTAAGGGAAATGACAAAGACCCACGCTCAGATGTGGTGTGATTAATCCACGCCAGTCAAATATGGCTCCAGGTTTTGACTCAAGCAACATTTAGGGCCAACTTTAGCAATAGTTGGCTACTGGTATGGTTCCGCATATTTGAAAGTCTCCAACACCCCTGCCAAAGGGCCCTTCACCTCTCTCCAATCCCCAAGTTCCACAATTACACATCCAATAAACTTCAAGTTTCTCTTCTTTGAGACTCTTTTTGAATGTTCATATCCTTGGAAGAGGCAACAGGAAATGATTTAAGTGTTGTCTCTCTTGGTATGAATAATATTATTAGATACTGTCCAGTAAAAAGTCTTTCTTAATGGTGTCTTTTAAATTTAGAAAAAGATCATTTAAAAAAAAAATAACCAGTTACACCCAAGGTGGGTGGATGAGGATTAAGCATTTAAGGACACTCAACCACTAATGTGTCAGGGCGGGAACACTAGGAAAATGTTGACTGGAACCAATGCAAAGCTACCTTGGCACACTCTGCCCTTCTGCCTGGAGCCAGTTCTGTTCATATCATTTCAGTGTCAAATTGCTAAGTGATTTGCATCTTCCAAAGGAAGCTAATCTAGATAAAAATTATCCTTCATTGTCCAATAAACAAGCGATTGTACTTTAAAAAAAAAAAAAAAACAAGCATAAATTACAGCCAGATATTCTCATTCATCCTTTGCTTTCCAAGACCATTTATGAAAAGACCCTCTTACCATCAGACCCCTCCCCTTATCTTTTCCCATTGTGATGGTAGTTGAAAATGGAGGTGTCTACAGGGACCAGGCAGATGAGAAGAAGGGCAAAATAAGGCCAGGTTTAAGATAACACAACAAACACTGGGCATCAGGAGAACAATAAAAAAGGGTGCGGACCAAGGCACGCTGGACAGACCAGGAGCCCTTCAAGGGAACAGTTGTTCAGCTCATTCCCATCATGAGATTGAGAGCCTAAACACCAGGCCTTCCAATTTTTCAAGAGTCAGAAACATTTAGCTTCTTGCATGAAACATCCTGATTTTTAAAGTTGACACTGAACTCTTTAAAAAGCTAAACATTGTGTAAGCTGATCATAGCCATCTTTGGCCAACTTTGGCTTTCTGGCAACCATGTTGCTCTCTCTGCTTTAAGGCAGGGCTTGGCAGACTCTAGCCCTCAGGTCAAGTCCAGCCCCTGTCCATTTTTGTCAATAAAGTTTTATTGGAACATAACCACTCCTATTCATTTATGTGTAGTCTTCTATGCTTTCATGCTAATAACAGCAGGGTTGAGGGTGGCTGTGTCCAAGACCATATGGTTCACAAAGCCTAAACTCTTTGCAAATATACAGATACCTTTAGAGAAAATGTTATATCGATTCCTTGATTTAGAGTCTTGAAATTGATGGACTTTCCCAAGATCTCTGATCCTGTCCAACAGATCAGCTGGCCACCTTTATTAAATGAATGAGGAAAGAAGAGCCTCACCAAGGTTCATTGGCCTGTTTGTACCATAGACAGACACACACATGCCAGTTTAAAAAAAAAAAAAAAGAGAGAGAGAGAAAGAATTGGTTGCTTTGCTTTCACAATCTGAATAATCAACTTGAATACTAAACAAGCCATGAAATAACAGAAGAGTATGGAGACTCTGGGCATCCGAAGCCAACACACCTGTGTCAGCATCCCACCTCTGCCACCAGTAGCTGTGAGACTGTTATGAGTGGCAGTTGCAGCATCTATAAAATGATAACATTATTAAGTTAATAATAATACCTACCCTGCAGATTTCATGCCGAGGCTTGGAAGTAATGTACGCCAAGCATCTGGCACTTAATAGAAGCTGTATAAAGATGTAGCCAGTAGTCTTACTGGTGATAACAGTAACAGTACCTTGCAGAGAATAGTAATAGTAACTTTGCTGCTGGGTACATTTTCTCTCTCTCTTAGATTCTCTTTAATAAAAAAAAAAAAATGATTCTAGGGGTGCCTGGGTGGCTCAGTTGGTTAAGAGTCTACCTTCAGCTCAGGTCACGATCCTGGAGTCCAAGGATCAAGTCCTGCTTCAGGCTCTCTGCTCAGTGGGGTGTGTGCTTCTCCTTCTCCCTCTGCCCCTCCCCCTGTCCTTCTCTCTCTCTCTTTCTCTCGCTCGCTCTCAAATGAATAAATAAATCGTTTAAAAAAAATGATTCTAGGATCCTTGATGTGAATTTCAAAGGAAGGTTCAGGGGAAATAGAAAATTCCCTGCTTTAAGACACAGTTACTTATCACAAAGATGGGAAAGAGAGTCTCTTCAATGCAGGTGATCTGTAAATGTGCAGAGTGAGAGTGTTTAATAAATGGGGGTTGATTTGTGTTGATGAATGAACGTATGTTTGAAAGGATCAAAAATAGTGTACAGTCAGAACAAAATCTTAAGTTGGAGTGTGGCATTTTTTCCTTTGTACTGTTTCTGAAGATAGTGTCGCCAAGTAGAATTAAATTAGACAAATCCTAACTGTGAGACCATCTACAAGGAAACAAACTCTGTAACAGTGACTACCAAGCAATCAAGCAATGGGGTGGGGTATGGTGGGTGGATGTTCTTGATTAAAAGAGACTCAAGAAACATAATCACCTCATGCAATGCACAATCCTTGACTGGATTCTGGTTTGAACACTTCAGCTGTAAAAGAACTTTCGGGGCCATTTGAAAAATTTAAGCATATACGGGGTATTAGATAATATTAGAGAATTGTTAACAATTCTGTTAGTTTGATAACAATATTATGGTTATGTCATTTTTAGGGTTACATAATGAAGTACTTAGGGCTAAGATGTAATAATGACTGTAATTTCTTTTCAAAAACTTTAGCCTAGGGTGCCTGGGTGGCTCAGTTGGTTAAGCGACTGCCTTCGGCTCAGGTCATGATTCTGGAGTCCCTGGATCGAGTCCTGCATCGGGCTCCCTGCTCGGCAGGGAGTCTGCTTCTCCCTCTGACCCTCCCCACTCTCATGTGCTCTCTCTCATTCTCTCTCTCTCAAATAAATAAATAAAATCTTAAAAAAAAAACAACAACAAAACTTTAGCCTAAAATTTAAAACAGAATAAACAGCAAAGTAACAGATGCAGGAAAAAGTTAACAACTCTTAAGTCTAGGTGACGGATGTACCTGTCTCTCTCCATTTCTGATGTTCGTAATTTTGTAATTTTGCATGATATAATGTAAAAAACTCAATAAAAGTGATCTCTTTCCTGAGTTCTTAAGGATGCTGGGTTATATTTATTGTATTCGGAGATTGTTTCCAGGACTGGGTTGACCTTTCATCCTCAAGAACTCATCTTGTCCTTGAACTCTGGGCATTTTAGTAATAAATACTAAAAAAAAATACATTAATACTGGTGCCTGGCTGACTTAGTCAGTAGAACATGTGACTCTTGATTGTGGGGTCATGAGTCCGAGCCCCACATTGGGCATAGAGCATACTTTAAAAAAATGTATTATTACTAATAGTATGATTTTCAGTTTATTAGTTTATTATTGCTGCTGAAACCAATTCCACAAAGTTAGTGACTTAAACAACATGAACTTTTATCTTCATAGTTCTGTAGGTTGGAAGTTCAACACAGATCTCACTAGGCTGAAATCGTGGTGTTGACCCCTGGAGGCGCTAGAGAGAACCCCTTTCCTTGTTTCTGGGGGCTACTTGCCTTCCTTGGTTCATGACCCCCTTTTCCATTTTCAGATCCAGCAACCTTGACTCTCTCATCTTTCCTCTGTTGTCACAGCTCTCTCTCCTGTCATCTACACAAGCGGTCTGCTCTTACGGACCCATGTGATTAGACTGGGCCCATAGGGATAATCCAGAACCATCTCCCTACCTCAAGGTCCACACCCTTATTTGCATCTGCAATGTGCTTTTAGCAGGGTGATGCTGATATGGTCATAGGTTCCAGGATTAGGGTGTGGATAGTTTTGGGGCAGGGCATTCTTCTTCCTATCACAAACACTATTAATAATAACACGTGATATTACAAATAGTGCTAGTATATATTAAAATAACTGCAGCAGCAGCAGCTACTATTCCCTGAGCATCTACAATATGCCAAGCACATGCTAGGGGCTTCTGTGCATTTTCCCAACAACCCTCACACCACCTCGAGGCTCATTCTTTGATCATTCCTATTCTGTAGATGAGGATACTGCAGTTCAGAGAGGTTGAGCTATTTCCCAAAGTGGGGACTTGAATCCAGGCCAATCTAATCCTGAAGGTCAACTTTAGTCCCTCCCAACTCTTTTCCTACCTCCGATGTCCAAAGTACCTTCCTGCATCTCCACCACCCCCAGCATTTTAATTGATAGATGTTTTACTCACACACTGATTGGCCACATGTCAATTATCCCCTCACTTCGTCTCCTCTCCATTTAAAAGACATATTTCTACTTGCTATTAGATTTCTTCTGGAAAAAGCGGGTCCCAGATACTTAAGCAAACAGTGTGGCCATTCTGGGAGAAGTCATTCGCTTATACAAACTGATGGGGAGAGAAACCATGTATAAAACATTTGACTTGGAAATTGTGTGGTTGTTGGACCAGATACGTTCAAAGTTGGGGTCTTATCTGAACATGCTGCTTCAAAGAGCTCAGAGAAAGAAATTCATTAATAAAGAGCCAGTGCCCCTTGAGATGGACTGACTGGGCTTGTTGCTTTTGTGGTTTTTTCAGGCAGGAGAGCAGAGAGGTCTTGGAGGGTTGGCTATTTCAGACAAATGAGTAAGTTAGAACCACCACTCATTCATCTTGAACAACCTTGGCATCTAGGGGCTTTGCTGTTTCCGGCCAAACTCCCTCCTTCCCTCCTCCACAAAAAGGCAAAGTTACAATAAGGTATCTTTCAATGCAGAGATTGTACATTATCCTGAAAACCATAAAACGAATCCTTACTTGTATGTTTTTATTTCAAAATGGTTCATAGCAATTCTACTCCTTTGAGAGTTCTACAAATTTTTATAGTTATTTTATCTAACAGGCTTTCCACAGAGAACTTGATTTAGCATACACATTTGTTTGAATGCTTAATTTTTTTTCTTGAATAGTCACAGAGGCTAAAATTCCAACATGCTTCTATTTGTCTATTAGGAAAAAAAAAATCTCTTTACTTCATATCATCTCTGCAAAGTGTATTTATTTATTTATTTTTATTTTATTTTTTTATTTTTAGATTTTATTTACTTTGAGAGAGAGAGAGAGCATAGCCAGGGGGGAGGGGCAGAGAGAGGGAGAAGCAGACTCCCTGCTGAGCACAGAGCCCCACCTGGGGCTTGATCCCAGGACCCTGAGATCATGACCTGAGCGGAAGGAAGATGCTTAACCAGCTGAGCCACCCAGGTGCTCTGCAAAGCATATTTAAACCCAGGTCACAACATGCACACCTCTTTTTATGGATGCAATGCTCCTGAAATCACAGGCTGGGAGATGGATCATTTGTAGATCGAGCCCGCTGTATCATCACTTGCCTTTCTGCTTTGTTTTTTTGGCCAGCAACTCACAGACTTTGTCAAACCTAACTCAAGAGAAGTGGTGCATGAACATTTCCTCATCTGGGGGAAATGGGGAAAACTTCACTCAAACAAATAGTTTGGTAACTCAAGCTCCATCATTCCACACGCACATTCTGTTCATCTCATAAATGGTTCAACCCTCCAGTTAGTTGGCCAATTGGCTCTGAAAAATTACATATAAATCTCCAACTCCTAAATGCTGGTAAGCACCTCTTAATTTAATTTTTCTCCTTTTATGAAATAGGAATAGTATAAACACAAGATGGGAGCACTTAGCGCTTCTTCTAGCATCATCTTTCTGGAGCTGAGAGGGCTGCCCAGGGCCTTCACACATAGCCGCCTCTTTGGTTTCCAACTCAGTTCTTCTCAAGACATTTTTAGGGCCTCCTCCAGAGGCTTAGGCCCAAACAGATGTCCCTCTCGCCCCCACTTCAAACTGGTGTGGCATGAAGAAACACAAGAGAGAAGGGGAAAAAAAAGCTTCGGTAACCATGTGTCACAGCACACAAAGTGGTTCATATATTAAGGGAAAGTCAAAAGGAAAAATCAGAAAATGTACAGCTAGTTCACGAGCATCATGACAAACAGCTTCTAGCAGCTTCTCAGCTGAACCAAAGAGGTGTGTACCTCAGATGATTACACTGAGAATGACATGTCAAACTGGCTGGGGTTTTGACTGTGGGGATCAAGCTTGAGCACCCAAAGGTGAGGTTTCCCAACCTCAACAGTACTGACATTTCAAACAGGATCATTCTTTTTTTTTTTTTTAAAGATTTTATTTATTTATTTGAGAGAGAGAATGAGAGAGAGAGAGCATGAGATGGGGGAGGGTCAGAGGGAGAAGCAGGCTCCCTGCCGAGCAGGGAGCCCGATGCGGGACTCGATCCCGGGACTCCGGGATCATTACCTGAGCCGAAGGCAGTCGCTCAACCGACTGAGCCACCCAGGCGCCCCTCAATAACTTTATTTAAAATAATGGGGCTAGAACCTCAATCCCAGGCTTACAGTTTTCAAGCCTGTGCCTCTATCTACTCTACCTTCTTGGCCACCCCATCTTTAGCATCCTCTCATATCACTACTTAGGTTTTCTTGTTGGTTCATCAACTCTTCATAATTAGTCTACTCAACGACTATAGGACGGGAGCTGTGTCGTAATTAATCTTTGTTCTATCAAATTCCAAAAGGCCTAGTATTACCAATGTCAGCTCCCCATATTTTCTTTTTTTTTTTTAAAGATTTTATTTATTTATTTGTGAGAGAATGAGAGAGAGCACATGAGAGGGGGGAGGGTCAGAGGGAGAAGCAGACTCCCTGCCGAGCAGGGAGCCCGATGCGGGACTCGATCCAGGGACTCCGGGATCATGACCTGAGCCGAAGGCAGTCGCTTAACCGACTGAGCCACCCAGGCGCCCCCAGGCTCATTCTTTGTACTCTATGTTGTAGGATGTTCAGCATCCACTAGGCACCTGTAGCACTGTATTTGGGGTACCTGGAAATGTCTCCAAGCATTGGCAAGTGTCCTCTGGGAGCAAAGTCACTCCCAGGTGAGAACTTCTGACCGGAGGCATGAGTTTTGATGATAAATGATGCTCAAGTGAAGGTTCCATTAGTTTGACCTACTGAGCTTTTGGGGATCCTGTGGATGGGTTGGGAAATTCAAATCTCCAGAAACTTCCTCTTCAAAGGGACCAGGAGGAATTGTGTAGCTCATGCATATCATAGGAAACGGAGGCCCAAGACAAAGGGACTGCCTCACTAAAGTACTTGATTTAATGGCAGCCGAAGAAAAGGTGCTGCATGAGGTAAGGAGAGGAAAAATGGGGACAAAGGAGGGAACAAGTAACTGTACGAAGCACAGTTGGATTGAGATATGGTTCAGGAGGAGCAAACACCAAGTCCAGTGGGACCTGTAGCTCTCAGCCCATCTGCATTTTACAATCACTAGAGACGCTTTATCAAAGACAAGATGCAAACCCGGGCTTTCCCTCAGACCAAGTGAATCATAATCTCTGGGCTTTGGCACCTTTTAAAAAAAAAAAACAGATGTCTCCAGATGCACCTGTAAATAGCCAGGGTTGGGCCAGAGATGGATGTGGAGGGGAGATGCACTGAAGACCAGAGCCTTCAAAGACCTGGTGATTCCGGTGGTTCCAGAGCCCAGGTGGATGACTTCTAGACTACCTTCAGGAAGAACTGCCCACCAGGATCTCTCAGTGACCAACGAGGGCCACTTCCTTTCCCTCAGAGGCAAGATCATTATCATAAATGAAGTGCCTGGCTCTCAAAGATACCTTGGGTCAAGCCAAGAACCGCCAGCCCGCCCTCATGGGTGCAGCCGTCGTCAGTAGGCCTGGGTGTTTCTAAGCACCTAATAGCCGCAGACTGGCTCAGCTATAGGATTTATTCATGTTGGGCAGATGTGTGTTTGTAGCAACTCTATTTGCATGAGAATAACATTCTGCATGGAAAACTGGGCGTGCAAATTTAACCCTGATTTGGCAACTGCAGACCTAACACTGCAGAAATGAATATATCAGCTGCTTCCTCTGGCTTTTGGCTCCTAAACCCTGAGAGAAACCCGAACTCCTACTTCCTACAATCCACTTCTCGCTTCCCCAGCCCACTCAGCAACCTGCATTCCCTCTTTCTGAGGACCCCTCTTAGCAACCATGAATCCCACTGTGGGCCCTGCCACCTGAGTACAGCAAGCAGAACGTCATGGACAACTCTTCGGATCCTGAGCCCCAGAGAACTTAGACCATCACCAAACATTCTCAGCAGTTCTTCTGCCTGGTTCCTCCAAGGTGTTTTAGTGGACATCTGTTGTTTTTGTCTGCTGGGCCCACGTTCCTCCTTCTTCTGGTAACAACACCCTGGTTTTTTGCTTTTTTCCTAAGGAGCCACTCTTCCCGCCCCCCCCCCACCCCAGTCCTCAAGGTCCAGGTGGGTTTGTCCCACCCTCAACCCAAGGCATGGAATTAGAACTCAGGCCCAGCTCAGTAGAGCCCTGCAACTGTCTGGCCCCAGAGAGTGGTTCAAAGATAGGCAAATAAGCCTATCAGGAGCAAATGAGCCTATCATCAGGAGCAAGAGGCTAGATTCCAGGAGGGGTGCCATTTTTGCTGAAAGGGATGAACTCCTACCACAGATAGTCCTAAGAGGGTAGGGCTCGGGCTGGCCTAGGGGAGCCACCTAAGAAGTCTGCTGAAGAGAAAGGGGAACCAAGAGGTGGACAGAGAGTGACCTAGACCCTATAGCTTGGCTTGAGCTTCTCATATGGTCCTGTCTTAAGCCACCAACCTTACTCCCGACACGTGATTTCCTGTAACTAGTTAATCCCTTCATGCTTAAACCAATTTGAGGTAAGCTCCTGTCACTGGCAATTGAAACAGTCCTGAGACAGGGGACTTCCTCCGACAATCAAACTTGCAGTTTGCCAAATTCATTGCTTATTTCTAAGCATCCTTTCCTTCGGACTCCTAAAAAAGATGGTTGAAGATTTCCACAGATTCTTGTCACCTACTTTGTCCAAATCTCCTCAGCCTGACATTTCAAGCTTGCTGTAACCTGACCTGAGTCACCTTGGCCAACATTTTCCCAGGCCCTCCCTTCTGGTATTGGACTCTTGCCTGCGCCCTCTGCAGCATCCCCCCCCACCTCACCCCTTCCTGGCCGCACCCATCCACTCCTCCCTCCGAGGGTCTCACTAGTCTCTGCTCAGATGTTACCCCTTCCATCAAGTGTTCTGGGATATGACTGGCTCAAAGCCATGGTTCCCTCGTCTGAACCCCTATACGTTGCTGCATAGACAGCTCTCTGCACAAGGAAGTATGGCATACCATGGTGGCCCAAGGTAGGCATCCAAGAACATGCTATTATTATAAGCATAGTGACACAGGGCCGAGTTCTTTATGCCCATCTCCTTAGTCTGACTACTAAACCATGTCTCTTGAGGGTCCATGTCCGATTCATCCTTATTTCCCCTGTAGCACTAAAAAGATACATCGATGAATGAGTAAGTACTTGTATGGATATTTTACAATTACCTTATTAAAAATAGGGTCAGATTTTACATTGCTGATAGGAAACCCATGAGATAGAAGCACAGAACCAGCTACAAGGAGCCACTCGGCCTGCATCGGAGAAGAAGTGGGAAATTTGGGGTCAAGTGGGATATCAATCCAGTGCAGAGAGCAAGGCTCCGGCTTTGGAGACAGCCCATTTCGGTTCAGAACCTGGCTTTGCCACTATCGTGGGATCTTGGGCCAATTTTCTCAACTCCCCAAATGTGTTTCCTCATTGGTAGCATGTGGTTTCTAGAATACAGTTCACAGGGTGCCCACGAGGTGTAAATACTGTGGTACATGCAAAGCATTCCCCTCATTCCGTGACATGTTGAGGAAGGAGCAGCCCAAGGAGACCATGTGAGGTCCCATGTCCTGTGCAAGATGATTCCCTCTTGCCCTTTCTACTTTACCGGTCCTCCCAGTCTGGAGGGTCCTAAACCCAGGTGCTTATTTGCTTCTCATCTCTCCCTGAGTCTGGAAATGCCGGTTTTCCATCTCAGGTGAGCTATAATGCTCCCTTGCTTCTTTCTGAAAAGTGATATTTTAAAATTTTCTCTATACTTTCCCTTCCCTGCCTTTACCCCACCCTGCTCCCCCTGAGCATGCTGTCCCGGGGCACCCAACTGTCCTCTTTTTATTCCCCGTTTGCCAATCTTGGTCACTTCACGAATGTATCCAACCGTACAGGCTTTTGGAGAAAGTTCAGCGGGACAACATTTGTGATAATCCTTCCATGGTGCTGGGGCTGAGTTGGTGATCCAAGAATATTTCCATTCTCTTGCAGGTCAGTCGACAATTATTTATCGAGTGCCCTTGAAGTACCAGGGACTGTGCTGCCCATGGGGCTCTGAGGTGAGCCACACAGACCTGTGTTTCTGCTCTCACCCTCTCTCAGGCTGCAAAAGTCTCCTTTCTGCAAACGGAAGGGAAAACCAAGACTGGAACATCACTAGTGCTCTTCTTCCCCTACTAGCTCCTTCTTTATTAAAATTGCAAAAACAACAACCCTTCCTCCAAGAAGGAGCTCGTAATTACCTGCCCCAGTCACTGGGAGGTGAATATGTTTGCTGCTTTTTAATTATATTGGCCTTATTGTTTCATAAGAAAATAAAAAACAGTCTCAACAGGGAGACTGCATGGAGTGGAGGAAGCCAAACATAACTTATGCACCTTATTAAAAACAATTAGGGATTGTTTGATGAGGCAGATTTGGCTCCAGATGGCCAGCCTCCATATAGCCATGGTTCAGATTTCTTCTCACCTTCCCCCAGCCTCTTCCCGAGTTTTGCATCATCAGTTTTCTTAAAATACAAGGATGGGATTGTAAGGGACGCTGTTCCCACGTTCATTCCTCTTCTCTTCTCGGTGGCGACCAAGTTGTTTCTGCACTAACATTTATTGGCTTCCTTGGTCACCATCTTGGTCCCAGCTCTCAGGTTGCCAGGAGAAAGGTGGAAAGACACCTCACCAGTCTCTTCAGACCTCGAGGTTTGTCTTGCTGGATGAGCAAGTTTGCCCTAGGGGACCTTGGGGACAAAACATTCATTGCCATGCAACTGAATTTTAGGCATTAGAAAGACTGGGAGGGATACAAAAGACCGCTGTGCTGTAATATTGGCCGCCTTCCCTAGGCTCACTCCTCCCTTCCCATTCCCCACTGCTGCGTTTCTACAACGCCTGAAGACTGGAGGCTCTCCCACACGCATCACACGGGGATCCGCTCTATGGATCTGCTTATGCCGTGTGGTCTGCCTAGATCGCCCCCTCCTACTTCTTGGCTCAGCTACTTGCTGCTCACCTTCTCATTTTCAAATGAAGTATTACCTCCCTCCTTTGCATCCCATCCAGCTCCTATACCTGGGCTGTACTGATGGTTCCTCATGTGGATTTACACTGCAATCATCCGTTCAAGGGTCTGTCTTCCTCAATAAACCACGAGCTCCTCGAGGGCGAGGACTAAACTCTACTGATCACCATCTTCCCAATATTTGGCACAGTCCAAGGCACACAATTTGGAGGCTCCGAACCCTACTGACTGACTAGAACCACTGGGCAGTGTTTTAAAAATAAGCCTCCTGGGGTCGCACTGCTTTGGGAGATGGTTTGGGCTGGAGCGCAACCTTCTCTTAAGCAGCTCAAGTGGGGCTCCTGTAGAGTGAGGGCCACGAACCATGACAGCCCTCACTCCGTAAACGTTTGGGAGACTGCTCATCCTCGCTGGGGAACAAGAGACTTCTGGTGAACCTAGCATAACTTCTTACAAGTCATTCCTGACTCTGAGGAATCTAGACATACAAATACATGCGGAGTAATTTTTTTCCCCATGTTGCTTAGTTATTCTCTAAAAATGAAGAAAGGGGAACAAATCGAAATGCGTATGAAAGAGCAGAAGGTTTGTTAAACGTGAACATCCACCAGCAGAGGATGGTGCATATACAGTCACTGATGGGGCAGCTGTCTTTGCACAGATACGGACCAATACCCAAGACTTATCAATAAGAGCAAAAATACGGTACAGAGCAAACTTTGGTGTCTGCTGTGGGTGGAACTGTGGTCCCCAAAAGGCATGTTGAAGTCCTTACTCCTGGTCCCTTGGAATGTGACCTTATTTGCAGAAGTAATAAGTTAAGATGGGGCCCTGCTCGATTAGTCGCTCTGATCCAGTGACTGGTGTCTTTATAGGATGAGGGAAATTTTGACACAGACACAGAACGCCAGGTGAAGATTGGAGCGATACATCTACAAGCTAAAGAATGCCAAGGATTGCTGGCAACCACAGAAGCTAGGAGAAGCATAGAACAGATGCTACCTCAGAACCTCCAGGAAGAACCAACCCTGCCAACAACTGGATTTTGGACTTCTAGCCTCCAGACTGTGAGCGAGAAACTTCTGTTGTTTCAAGCCACCCCGTTTGTGGTGATTGGTTATGGCAGCCTTAGCAAACTAATGTAGTAGCCTATCATTTTGTGGAAATGATCTCTCTCTCTCTCTCTATCTGCCTATCCTTCTCTCTCTTTATTTTTTAATACAGAAACTCTTTCTGAAACGATACCCAAGAAACTGAAGACAAACATGTGCTCTGGAATAAACAAGGGGATGGCTGGTAGCAATGGGGAGAAACAGATTTCTTTTTCACCTCATACTCTTTGGTACTTTTTGACATTTGTACTGTATTCACATGCTATTTATTCAAAAACCAACAGTTTTACAATTACTGTGAGAGAGACATGTAAGTATATAAATAGATAAATATCTTACAGCTTGAGTCAGCGGCAGAAATGGCCCAACAGAGTTGCTTATCTTCTTGGAGCCTCAGGCTTCACATCCAGAAAATGGGGATAATGATAGTAACTGCCTCGCACAGAGCGCATGAGGCACCTTGAACAGTGCCTGACGTGGGCTCTTGTGTTTATGGCCAGCATGTGATTTAAGTGTTTCAACGACAGTTAAAATCCAAACCAGGACTCATGAGTGGAACCTCAAGGAGGCCAGACCGGATTGTGGTGGCAGCTCGTAAGACTTGCACGCCATCGTGGGTGCTGCACAAAGGGGATGCTCTTCCGCCGGGGGTCTCAGCAGCGGAGGCACTGCGTTCGGGGCTGGATGATCCTATGTTGGGGGCGCTGTGCTGCACACAGAGCAGCACCGTTGGCCTCCACCTAGTAGACGCCAGTAGTATACCTCCCTCAGCTCTGATCATAAAAACCGCCTATAGCCACTGCCTCATTTCCTCTGGTGTGCAAAACTGACTGCAGTTCACTAGCATCGGTTCCCAGCATGTGTCCCCCAGACTGGCAACATCAGCATCACCACGGAGCACGGCAGAAATACAGAGTCTGGGCCCCATCTTAGATCTACTGAATCTGAACCTGTACATTCACAAGATCCTCCTGTGATGCAGATGCACATTAAAGCCTGATGAGCGGGGCGCCTGGGTGGCTCAGTCATTAGGCGTCTGCCTTCGGCTCAGGTCATGATCTCAGGGTCCTGGGATCGAGCCCCACATCGGGCTCCCTGCTCAGCGGGAAGCCTGCTTCTCCCTCTCCCGCTCCCCCTGCTTGTGTTCCTGCTCTCGCTATCTCTGTCTGTCAAATAAATAAAAATTTTAAAAAATCTTTAAAGCCTGATAAGCGTTGATGTACATCAGTGGCTCTTCCCTCTTCTCTTAAACACAGGAATCCCTGCCCCTTGGGTTAAAAACAGATTATTGGGTCCCACCCAACCTACTTTATAGACTTCCCAGGAGAAAGACCTGGGAATTGATATTTTAAAGGGATTCTTAACGATCAAGAAGGTTCAGGAAACTCTAAAGTGTTTCTACAGAGGGAAGAAACTTAGCAGTTACTTTCTAGAACTGCCTAGAGAGAGTGTCTTGGCTCACTCTGAATATTCAACAAATCCTCACTGAGCACGGGCCAAGAGACACGAGCAGCTACAAGAGACAAGTTTCTTTACCAGCATAGAGCTTACCGCCTATCCGTGATAGCTACCGCCCTGAAGAGCAGAGAAGCAGAGTCCAGATGCTATTGTTGGAACTCCTGGATCCTACTGTGTCTGAGCCCTTTGACTTCCAAGTCACACAAGCAAATAAAGTCTGCCTTGGCTGACAACAATTTAAGTTTGATTTCCGGTCATTCATCTATGAGACAGTCTCAACCAATATACCACCCTCTCAGGTCACAAGACTTATTTTCTTATGACCATGCTTATGAAGCAAGTTTCTAATCCTAATACGGCTTTCCACGAAGCTCTGTCCACAGGGAGACAATACAGAGCTCAGTGAGCATGAGAAGGTGGTACCTTTTGTAGCTATGGATAGCATATTAAATGAATTATATTCTGGGGGCAGCTGGGTGGCTCAGCCGTTAAGCGGCTGCCTTCGGCTCAGGGTCCTGGGATCAAGCCCCACATCGGGCTCCCTGCTCGGCAGGAAGCCTGCTTCTCCCTCTCCCACTCCCCACTGCTTGTGTTCCCTCTCTCGCTGTGTCTCTCTCTGTCAAATAAATAAATAAAAATCTTAAAAAAAAAAAAAAAGAATTTTATTCTGGCTTTATACATCAGTGATTTATGAGTTTGGTTCCCATGAGTCAGTATCCAGGCTTTAACACATCTGGGTATACTTAGCAAACTGAATATCCAAACCAGTTCCTGCAATGAAATGATGCCACACCCGCACCCCACTATTTTCAGGCAGGACTTCTTTAAATAGCAGAAGTGGTTAAACCCAGCTGGTCTGTAGAAATCCTTCCAACATAAGCAATAGAAAGGCAAATTTTCCTTTCCCTCTCTTACTTATAACTTCATTTCTTTACATCAAGCTTATCTCTTTTTGTCCCTTTTCCTCTACCTCTTTTGACCTATAAAATATCTATAGCCAGTGTTCCGTTTTCATGGTCACTCTCCCAAGCCCATATTTTTTGGTAAGATTTTGCTTCATGTTTCTGGTCTTAAGACTTCCCACAAAATGGTGCTTGGAGCCCCTTCATCTGCTGCTCCATTTCATGTCTCTTTATATACAACTTACTGAATTGATACCATCTCTTTTCAAAGTTCTCTGTTTTTCCAAAGTAATGGCTACCATTAACACCCATGGCCTGAACAACACTTACCTAAGTGTTTATTCCTGGATCCATACATTTCATGGCGTGCCTACTCCATTCCATCACTGCATTACATGGAACCACAACACAAGGGGCCCTCACATTCTCTGCTGGTTGGAATTTAAACAAGCTCGAACTTTTTGGAGGGCAAACATAATGCATACAGAGAACATTTACCCAACAATGGCATATCTGTGGATTTGTCCTCAAACAACTATAAGATAAGTATGCAAAGTTGTCTGGTCAAAGATGTTTGTAATGTGTATAATGCTGGCAAATTGTATTAACCTCAAGATCAAATGACAGAGGATCAGTAAAAAAAAAAAAAAGTACAATTCAGTAAATATCTATAATAACTCAAACTCCTATATTATGCAACTGGTGAAGGAACTCTGGTCCCAAATCTGGTTGTCAAACAGAGATGAGCTCAAGTTCTCTCCTTGTGTGTTGGAGGGGAGGGTGTTGGGGGAAATGGAGGTCAGAGAGCCAAACATCAAACAATCCTGTATGGGGAGAGAGATGGAGGGGGGGAGTCCCTGTGTCATCATGGCCCAAACTTCCCAGATAAGCTAGTGAGATGGATGCCATCAAATTGGAAGATTCCTGAAATTGCCATCATTGGAAATCCAGGCAAGACACAGGGAGGACCGAGATTTGTCTCTGTTGATACCGAAGCCACACCAGCCAATCTCCATCAAGAGAGGCCAAACAGGAAATAGCAAGGAGTCGGGTCTTTCCATTGGAGCCCCAGATGTCCCCTCCTATGAGTTGCAGACGCTCTGGTGACACTGTGGCCCTGTTTGCTCATCTGTCAAGTGGGAGTTAAGAACAGTACTCAGCTCATGGTGTTAATACACATAATGCACTGACAAGTGCCATCGGTCTTGGTTAGCATTCTAAGCCTCTGGCATTACGATTAGTGGGACTAAAAGTTATCCATCAGCTTGCTCCCCCTTCTTCCTCTTACTCTGCGAACTCGGGATTCTGAAGTGAACAGCTGCACGTTGCTACCATCTTTCTACACATTCATACATAGCGATCCCAAGGATACCTCACTGTGAATAATTTGAGGTTATTTAACTCTCCGTACTCCGAGCCGTGGACTACATCAAACCAAACTCAAATAGTGATCTCACGCTTCAAATTTCGGTGGCGAAGTCATTCATTAAAAACACACACACACACACACACCAAAAAACCCCCAGCTTCTTGTTTTGTATGAATCAATTCACAAGATAAATATTTAAATAAAATGTGGTTTCAATTGTGCTCTCTGATGGTAATTGTTGGCTCACACTCTGTTTCTATATCAATATGTTTTCTTTTATTTTTTTCTTCAAGCTGACTAATGAACAGAGCTGTCAGAAGCCCATTGCTCGTGATCTAGCGAGCAACACATTAGCAGTTTCACATAAATATAAAAACCATATTCACTACAGCTAGGGAAATATAGGCAGAGCACACAAAAACTCTGAATATGCAGTTGCTATCAACCGATAAAGAATCCTGGGTGATAAATGCAATTAGTGAAGCAACTGACACTCTCTTAACATAGGAATCGGCCCTGCATCACCCCGGCTGTCAATAAAAAAAAAGATAATACAAAGAACAAAGCCCTTTGTGCATAGAACATCTTCTATTTTGAAGAGCCCACAAAATTCTGTATCTGAGGTTGTAGGAGGAGAAAAGCATATTTATGTAATTTGGGGATAGTTACAACCCCTACATCACACAAAATCACATACTCTTGAATTTAGACTCCACTCAAAGTGGGGAGAATCCAGCATTTTTTACCTCTAAGACTCAAGATTCTTTTAAATGTCATTTCATTCATATCCTTCATATCTCCATGGGCCGTTCTGTTCCAATTTTACAGTTTATTCATTCCATGAAAACCTATCGCATCATTACCATGTACCTGGCAGTGTTGGGGAAGACAGAGTCCAGGAGTCCAGGGAGCAAGCTTCCAGGCTCTGACGCTCAGCAAAAGAGCCAGAACAAGAGGTCACTGGCTCCCAAACCGCTGTGCTCACCAGAAACACTGTAAACTTGCAAACCGCAATTCTCTAAGATAAATATTTAAATAAAATGTGTTTTCAATTGTACTCTTCTATGGTAATTACTGGCTCGCCCCTTGTAATCCTAGCGGTATGTTTTTATCTTCCTGTCTCATGCTGATTAATGAACTTAAGATTTGGAAGATACAAAATTGTGAACCTTGGTGATAAAAGAAGAGATACAACTGGTCAAAGCCATCGATTCTCCATATTTCTCCACCTTCCGATACCTTCTCTTTCAGCGATTTAGCCACGTGGAGGGTGAGACAGCAGGCAGAAGTCGCAAGGCCTCCTTCAGTTACACCCAGGAGGCTGGCGTGAGAGGACTCAGGGCTCAAAGCAAATGTTCCCCGTGAAGTGGGTCCCCCTGCAATTCCCTCTAGTCTCTGTCTGGATTCTTCTGAAGACGAAACAGCCAAGCTTTGTTAGCGGTTCTGTCTAATCAACTCATACCCATGACCCCCAACCAAGCTGATGGCACCCTTCCTAGGGCTTGGAAAATTCAAGACTAAGAGAAAAATAATGCTTTATAACTTGGGAAAGAAGTCACATGGGTACTCCCTTGATCTCTTTGCTTTCTGACCCCTATTCTCATGTGGTAGTTTATTGTTCAGAAATACTCACTTCCTACCCTCATCGATCCCATGGATGGGGTTGGGCCTCTTGATTTTGGCCTTGGCCATGTAACTTGCTTTGGCCAATGGGACATTAATCCAGATGAGGTGACCAGAGGTTCAAAAGGCATTGGTGAGATTGGGCATGTTCTCTTGTGCTTCAGACATTGCCCAGGCTAGGCCAATGGTCCCAGAAGGAGAATGGGAAACAAGTGGAGGTGACCCACCCAGCCAGCCCCAGGCTTGGCCACTTCACCGATGGCCATTCTGCACATGTGTGGCCTAAATAGATGCCTTCTTAAAAATGTCACCAAAATTTTGTTGCTGCTTGTTATTTGGCAGTAGCTACTGACACAACTTACCTTTGACAGTGCCCATCCTGCTTCCCCTGCTCTTATAGGAAGACATGTTCCCTGCTCTTTTCAAGGCCTTTAGAGCTCTTGGAAACATAACCAAAAAATATCTATTGACTGACTGGAGAGAAATCCTGAATCCAAGTTCTCGATTTCACCCAAAACTTTGATCCATCATTTCCCTCATTTACTTGTAGCACCAACATCTGCTTCCTTCACTCTCACCTATATCCTGAATCACGTCATATCCACTCCCTAAGTGTGTGTCAAAGGCTGGAAAGGCAGAAGAGAAAAAACAACGTGGCGAGATCATGAAGGACACATGAAAAGGCCGCTTCGAGAAGTATGAAATTGTCCACTTTGGCAAAACGCAGTCATGCGGCTCAGTAAACAAGGGCTACCTCATCCAAGCTGGTGGCTTTAGTAGGCCCTCATCTGTCAACAGCTGACAAATACACCACAGAGTCACAACCCGTCTCTTAGCTCTGCACCCACATTTGCAACTGCCCATTGGCTATCTTCATCTGGATAGCCTGCAGGTGATTCCTGCTCAAATTCCCCAAGCTGAATTCATGATCTTCAACTCAGATTTTCTCTTTCGGTGTGTGTGTTTGGGGGGGGGGGGTGTGTGTGTGCTTGTTTGTGGAAACAACATGTGGAGTACCTGCTGGTGTTGTCTTGTCTATACTTCCTTACACCTTACACAGCACAGTTTACTCTGTCAACTTCCAGTGATGCACACACTTGCTGTGGGAGCTGAAGCCCACTCTGTCCACAGACCAGGAGAGCCTGAGAATTACCTACCTGCAAGGCACAGCCTTCAATCAATGGCTATAGAAGATTTGTAGGTTGGCTCCCTCGCCCTTCTGAGAGATCACCCTGAGGCAGAGTTCTACTCTGATTCCCAGAGTTCCCCAGCAATAGCTCCAGTTCTCCACAGCAGCTGTGAGCTTGGTAACTGGCTTACTTCCTTAGCCTGACTCACTCTCCCACTATCTTGCCAGCATTTCCTGGTCTCACCTCCCAAGTAAACCACTTGTACTGAAATCCTTCTATCAGGTCCTACTTATGAAGGAACTCGAACTGAGACATAATGAATACCCAGCCTGAGCTGGAAATCTTTAACTTCCTCTGGTTTATACCCGTGTCTAATTGATTACACACACACACGCACACACACACACGTACACAATAGTATCTTATTCATTCATTCAAAAATATGATCAAGAATGAATATGCTAGGTGCTAGGGCTGTAGCTGTGAACAAGATAGGCAGGTTCCCAGCCCTCAAGAGTTTATGCCCTAATGGGAAAGAGAGACAAAAAGGTAGATAAATACATGAACAATATCAATCCCTACAGGGATGAGTTTTATAAGGGAAATAAAACAGGATGATGACATAGGGAAAGGTCACCATAAGTGACGGGGTTAGGGGAGGAGAGGACATGTGAGCTGTGACCTGGGGTATAAGCCAAATCTATGAGTATTTAGGGGTGGAGGAAGAGTATTACAGGCAGAGGGAACAGCACAGGCAAAGGTCTGGCCACAAGAAAGAGCTTGTATGTCCAGGGACAGGAAAGGAAGTCAGAGTAGGTGAAGTACAAGGGACAATGAAGAGCGTGTACAGGATAAAGGGGGAGAGGCAAGCAAAGGCCAGTCCATGGCCAGCCTTCTGTGCTAGGATGAGAGGTTTGGATTTTATTCAAAGACCCATGAGAAGCCAGTGAAAGGATTTAAGCAAGGGCATGACATGGTAGGATTTGCATTTTTTTTTTTTAAGATTTTATTTATTTGACAGAGAGAGATACAGCGAGAGAGGGAACACAAGGAGGGGGAGTGGGAGAGGGAGAAGCAGGCTTCCCGCTGAGCGGGGAGCCCAATGTGGGGCTCGATCCCAGGACCCTGGGATCATGACCTGAGCCGAAGGCAGACGCTTAACGACTGAGCCACCCAGGTGCCCCGGTAGGATTTGCATTTTTAAAAATTTACTGTTTGAGGACTAGTTTGGAACCTGCAAGAGCGGAAGCCCAGGGGTTCTAGTAATCTGACCCATCTTGTGCTTGGTATTCATTCCAACTCTCATTATCTCTTGCCCATGATACCATAAGAGTATCCAATTCTCCCCCTCAAAGGTGTGCAAGCCACAGGCAAAATACAACAAATATGATCTGTACCCTCGCAGAGCTCATAAGCTAATCCAGAGACAGAAAAGTAAGTGGTAAGGATAACACGACATTGATGGTTAGAGGGTGTCACTGGTGCAGTGGAGAGATTCAGAACTCTTGCAGAGAAGAGGTCAGGATAATTCTCTAGATGAAGAAAGGTGTAGGGGGACTAGGGGTCAGCCAGATACAGAAGTTCATGTGCACAGGCCAAAGAGGAAAGAGCATGGTGTGTTTGGGGAACTGAAAAATTGGGTGTGGCCAAAGCACGGAGTATGAAAACAGAGTGGGTGAGAGAGGAGCTCAAGTGGTCAATTAACGGTTAATAAATAAATGGGGGGATAAATGGGTGGTGAGGGACATGAGCCAAAAATAAGAAAATTCTAATCTAATGTTTCTAGTTCTTTAATATTGCCATTCAAGAACTTGGGCTATACAGCAGAGGACAACTTGACAAATGGGTTAAACTCAACTCAGGAAAAATTTATTGAGCACTTATTACATGCTAAGCATGTGTTAAACATTCATAGTAGATCTGAAATATGATTCTTGTGGTAGAGAAACTCAAGAAGGCAAGTGACATTGTATGACCACCAGACCCTGTGCTTTGACACTTAGGTGACTGTTATCAAAAGTGAGGCACAGGGCAGCTGGGTGGCTCAGTCGGTTAAGCATCCGACACTTAGTTTTGACTCATGATCTTGGGGTCATGGGATTGAGCCCCATGCTCAGCACGGAGTCTGCTTGAGTTTCTCTCTCCCTCTCACTCTGCCCCTAACCCCCCAGTATGCTCTCTCTCTCTCTCTAAAATAAATGAATAAATCTTTAAAAAGAAAAAGTGAGGCATAAATGAAGTGGATTTGAAATGTGTATTAAGCATAGGTATCTATCTTCTGAACATAGTCTCAGTCTTTCCCAAATATATATATAATAAATATATATTAAAAATATTTATATAATTTTATATATTATATACACTTATGATATGTATTAAATATATGTTATGGATACACACACACATATAAATTTAAAGATCTGGAGTATGGGCCTAATCTATAGCTTTGGACAACACCCTCCCATGGATTTCCACTTTCCACTGTAGATTCTTCTTATTCTCTGCCTCACCGTCCAAAATTTTTATCCCCTCTACCTTTGCTGTCCAATATGGTAGCTATGAGCCATATATGGTTACAGAGGCCTTGAAATTTTACTAGTCTGAATTGAGAAGTCCTGTAAGTGTAAGATACACCCACAATTGCAGAGACCTAGCATACACATACAACACAACATTATCTCAATATTTTTTTATATCGCTGACGTGTTGACATAATATGTTGACTCTTCCAGGTTAAAGAAAATATATTGTTAATTGCACGTGTTTCTTTTTACTTTTTTAAAATGTGGCTATTAGGAAACTGAAAATTGCATATATGGCTCCCATGTGTGGTTCGTATTATATAGTCAGTTCTACTGTAATGCTTATTTTGAAAATGTAAATTTGTTCCAATGTGATTACTATATTAAGGAGTGATTTGAGCATCCTACAGATACTGTATCTGCCTAGGCCCGCAAGGAATACTAGGTGAGCCCAGAAAACTGCACCCAGCTGAAATGGGCTGTGTGTGAATCCACAAAAAGCTCACACGCATACAGACCTCAAACACCTACCAGCTACTTCAGTTCTTGACATGCATTATGCACCACCTGCATCCATGTCTGGTGCTACAGTTTTCCGCCCAATTTCAGATACACCTCCTTCCACCACTTCATAATCACTCATAAGCAGCAGCCTACTGCTTGTGGACACCAGCTCTGCAAACAAACGCCAGGTCTTGTCTAAGGTAAAGTGCAAGAGATGGTATAGCATGTATTTTCTATCATTTGAACATATGCAAAACTGGGCCATCTTTACGAGGTAACTGTCTTTCTTTTAACACGTCACTGACAAAACGTGGGTGTTGTGCCTCTGACCCCACTTCCTTCTTAAGTCCTGTAGTTTTTCTTGTGGGAGTGTGCGCATCATGGCATTTTTCAGAAATGCCCGCCTGGTTTCCCAAAGCGAATTCGAGCCCCTCAGTCCTGCTTTTCAGCCACCTCCTTAATAGGATGCTCAATTTTCCTTTAAAACAACCTTTTCAAAAAATGCACAGCAATAGGATTCTGAAGTACTATAGGGCCAAATGCCACGCAACCTAGGTACGTGGCTAACGAGGACTTTGATTTAATAACATTACTGCTAACATGGCTGTGAACCTCAAAACAACTGTTGTGCTTTTATGAGCAGCACTAGGGGAGTGAAATAAAGAAGTCTTGCTGCTTTGAGGGAAGTGTTTTATGGATGAGATGGACAGTATGGCTATTTAGGAGGGCTCTTCCTTAAAATCCCAGGGGCCACCATTACCAGGACATCACTGGAAAAGTGCTGGTACCCGGGATTCCTGCTTCTGTGATGATGACACGTTTTTCCTTAAGTCAGGCTGCATCCCAGTGCTGTCAGAATGGGCCCGGGGGCCTTGATTGCAAAAGCAGCATAGAATATGGACTCACTTAAACATAGACACTTCCTTAAAAGCTTTTGGTTCGATGTGAATGTAAGTCATTTTGATTACTCAATTTCTATATTTATTAGGAATGATAAACCAAAGTACTTGAAAATAATTTCAGTGGCAATGAACTGTGGCGCTCGATCGATGGGGGACACGGCAGTCAATTACCCTTTCACTTTATTTTGGTCCTCGGCAATCAGTTGGGATCAATACTCTCAATCTCGATTGATAGCAGAGCGCAAATCACAAATAATTTTTTTAAGTGGGCTGTCACAGTGTGTACAGGCAGGTCCAACAGGTCCTGAGCCGTCCCCTGCACTTGCACATGGGCAATGAGACGGGTATGAGCTGTGGCCTTCCCAGCCCAGTCACTCACTTTGGCATGAGCCAAAGGGTCAGTTCAGCCCGAGCGGATGTTTAGCATCACAATTGTGACTAATTACAGCCCACTCTGCCTCTTCAAAAAACTGAGCTGCCTGCAATCATCTCAAGTCTGAAACGCGGTGCAATCAATTAATTGAGCAAAAAGAAGGATCTGGAAGGTAAATCATGCAAAATTCAGCAAGGATAAAGAAGGGAAGAACCATAAGCCCCGGGAAGGATACCCATACATTATAAGTATGCTGGAAAAGGCTGCTGGTGGGAGGGGAGCTTTCCCTAAAGGTCCAGACTCTGGAGAAAGGCTTCCTTCACTCATCCCCCACATGTCTTCTTTGAGGAGGTGGAAAGACCCCTGAATCACCCATTCAGAAGCTAGGGGACCTAGGGTAAAACAAACAGCACCACTTCACCACTGGAGAGGTAGGTCCCCATTCATGAAATGAACAGGTTGGATTAGGCTGATGTTTCCAAGCAGATTCCCTGGGGTCCTTTGCACATCAGAGAAAGGAGGGAAAGGACTGAGGAGAGAAGGACGAGAGGGATTGGAGGGCAAGCCAAGATGCTCTTCACTCCATATAAACAAGGGTCACTTTGCTTGCTTATTTCTGTTTTGTGCCTTTTGCTTTCTGTAAGATTTGGTTCAAAGGAGCAGCCTAATTAGTGTATAGGATTAGGGGCAGGAAAAAAAAAAACAAAGTCTACATTCCTAAAAAACAACTCAGACGTGTTGAGAGAAGTTCATCCTAAAAACTGGTCCACAAGGCTCACACTGGAGGATCCCTGACAGAAGGTCCCTGCTAGAATGCAAATGGCCCCAGGGAAACAAAGACTCTCATGAAGGCAGGCATAGTCGTCTTTTATATTAGCACTGTCAAGACACATAGTAAACCTTCATCTTTCCCTCTTGCTCTGCCACCCACTGTGGAAATTCCAGGCCAGGACTCCACGTCTTCTTGGTCTATGTCCAAGGGCATTTCCAATAAGACCATCGGTAGTAGTTAGAGAGGCACCATATGTGACATGATTCCCACTTTTGGACTATCGTGTCATGGCTAACAACCAACCCCATGGCTGGCCTGGGGTGCATGCACTGCCCAAACATAGTCTGAGATCAGAAAACCCCTATTAGAAGCCTGCCACATCCAAAAGGGAGGGAAGAGAGAATCAGACGATTACTGAGAAACATCACACTGATAGGAAATATTTCATCTATATCATGATCGATGCATAAGTTATTTTCCTCTACAGATATTCTTCAGAACTAATGTTTCTCTCTGGAAGTAGCTTCCAGAGCTGAGCATTTTTGCCACTGATGTAGAAAGGTTCTGGGTCATCTTATTCAGCTCCCAGCAGCCCTGCCCACCTCCTGCCCAGAGTGACAGCCAGGGAGCCACAGAGCTTCTACAACAGAGCTTCCCGAACCTCGCCGTGCATACCAATGACCTGGGGAGCTTGCAAACATGTAGATTTGGATCCAGTAGGTTTGGGGAGGCCCAACAGGCCACATTTCTAACAAACTCCCAGGGGAGACTGATGTGGCTGATCTGGGACCACATTTTGGGTGACAGGTCGTATATAAATCCACCCCTGGCCATTGCTGATTGGACCTGGTATAAATGCCTGACCAAACTGAGCCAATCAGCTTCCCTCCCAGACACTGAGACTTGAAACAAAGAGATTCTCTTCTCTCTGGATGGTATCTCAAATGTGGAGGGATCCAAGAACTCAGAAGCTGTGGGCTAGCCATTTTCTGCTAAGTGAACCAAGAAAAAGGGAAAAGCAGGAGGCTCAGAAGAATTGAGTGAGGGGCACCTGGGTGGCTCAGTCGTTAAGCATCTGCCTTAGGCTCAGGTCATGATCCCAGGGTCCTGGGATCGAGCCCCGCATCGGGCTCCCTACTCCGCGGGAGGCCTGCTTCTCCCTCTCCCACTCCCCTTGCTTGTGTTCCCTCTCTCGCTATATCTCGCTGTCAAATAGATAAAATCTTTGAAAAAAAAAAAGAAGAATTGAGTGAGAATGCAAGAGACACAGAGGGGACGGCCTGAGTCCCGACATTTTAGCCCCTGGGTCCAGGTCCCATTCTCACCTGTAGGATTCCCCTCACTTGAGTTCCATGAGATACACCTTCATGATTAGAATAATTTTCTCTTTTCCCTTTAAGATTGGTCTAAGTTGCTTTCAGTTACTTGCAGCCCAAGAATCCTGCTATTTAGCACTGTAGATGCTCAACAGTTACCAAGGACAAAGCATGGGTCCTTTTCCTCTCAGACCTTAGCAGGAGCACATCAAATGTGCTGCTTAGATACCTTATGATTGAATGAATGAACATCATGCCCCAGGCATGGTGTTCTCTACAACTTCTCTGTGCCCAGATTTGGAGAAATCCTTTTACTTCCTGTCTCCCTGTCAATCCTAGAAATCCAATTGTGAATGCAACACGCTGTCAATTTTTCTATTTATGCCATCTATTCCCTCGGCACGCTAATTTCATTCTTCCTATCTGGCAGGGAAAAAGGGACTCGGGGAAGGTGTATTTCCCCTTTAAATACCATGAAAGTTATGAATATTTCTTTCCCAAACTGCCAAAATAATTGTTTCATTTACAGAACTGAAATTCTCCAGGGAACGTCCCAGTGATGTTCTAAATTGCTAACATCAGATATGCAGAAAACAAATATGGGGCGATCCATATGCTCCCAATCCTGAATTTAGCATCTCAGCTCAACACAAACTTGCATTTCAATCACTTTCAGTGAGTTCTGGGTTATGAGTATGTATGTGCAGGGTTAGGGCTGGACCAAAGCCACCGGCCTGGAACCTTTTTGCAGAAGGGCTCTCTGTCTGCACAGCCGGAAGCCTGCCCAAGTTACCGTTTAAAGAGTTCACTTTAAATTAATACTTACAGGCTGCAGATCCCCAGTCAAAGGGGAAGCACGAGAAGGCACGGGCTATGTGATTGCAGGAGAGGTTGCCAAATTTTCTCTCTTCTTATTACTGCTCAAAGAGTCCTATTGCTCAGGGGTTTGGGGGCATGGCCAGGAGTTTACCACTTCTCAGGGCTCCATTATGAAAACAACATGTAAGAAGGAATAGTAGAGGGGCACCTGGGTGGCTCAGCCGTTAAGCGTCTGCCTTCGGCTTGGGTCATGATCCCAGGGTCCTGGGATCGAGCCCTGCATCGGGCTCCCTGCTCAGCAGGAAGCCTGCTTCTCCCTCTCCCACTCCCCCTGCTTGTGTTCCTGCTCTCGCTGTGTCTCTCTCTGTCAAATAAATAAATAAAATCTTAAAAAAAAAAAAAAGGAATAGTAGATCACGAGCTTGGTGCAATGATGATGGTGATGATGATGATGGTGATGATGGGAGCTAACATTTATAGAAGCACATTTTATGTCCTAGGCACTACTCTCAATACCTCACATGTGTCAATCCATTTACTCCTCAAAATTACCCTAAGTGGTGGGCATCATTATCACGCCCATTTTACAGAAGAGGAAAGTAAGGCTCAGAAAGATGGGTTCATATGCTACTTAGGGGTAGTGGAACAGCCGTTGCTTTTTCCTGCTAGCAGCCAGTCTCACTCTTCTGCTAAATAGAGCCTCAGTTTTCCTTTGGAGAACCACTCTCCCCTTCTGCATATTATTTAGTGGAACACTCCAGAACCAGAAGCTCCTATCTAACTCAGTCACTGTTAGATTGTGAACTACACAAGGGTAGGAATTGGCCTTCTATAGCTCAGACCCTAGCACTTGGCACAGTTTAGGTGCTTAATCAATCTTTTAAGGACAAACAAATGAACACAGCATACAGCGTGTAATATATCAATGTGATGGTTTCTACAGCAGCTGTGTGGTTAGGAAGTGCCCTGACTGGGCAAGCCTGAGTTGTGTGCATACCCTAGACCCATCAGGCACTCTCTTGGCCATGTGAATGGAATGACACATGGAGAAAAGCTTTCTAGAGCTGACTCATCCTGATTGTGGTGTCCTAGAGGGGCAGCCAACTTTATCCTAGACCTGACCCCTGTCCCTATACTTTCCAGGCCCAGATGTTCAGATTTTCCTTCAGTTCTCTGACATACTCCTTACCATCCCATGGATAAATTCTCTTTTTAGCTTAACTGCACCAGAGGTGGTTTGTGTTGCCTGCAACCAAATCAGTCTGCATTGTAACAGGCATGTTTGTACAATTTGTGACAGGGCTAGGCTCTGAAAATTTAACTACAGGGACCCAAGGCAGTGCTGAAAGCCCAGGATGTGAAGTTCAGCATAGCCACGGCAAGGAGCATCTCATCTTCGGCAACATTCACTGGGTGCTTCTGCGAGCCTGGAGCTGTAATACGTCTTTTCCCAAGATTTTTCTCTTCAACCATCAACAATACACTGATGTCGAGAGTATCATGCCCACTTTGCTGATGAGAAAAGTAAGGCTCAAGGAGGTTAAGTAACTGCCAAAGAACATAAATATATGAGTGGCACAGTCAGGACTGAAAATCACGTCTCCCTGAGGTGAAAGTAATTGCTCTCCTCAAACCGCACAGTCCCCAATGGACTAAGGACTTGGCTCACGAGCAGGACTGAAACACCAGGTCGCTAGAGCTCACACAAAAGGAAACAGGCGAACTGAATCACAGCTGAGTCCAATGTGTGCTAAACTAGTTCAGGGATGGGGACAACAGCCACGTAAGCCATTATCCACTGCACTATTCAATGCCTTTTTCAATTACATAGAAATGGCCTCATGTAAGGAGAAACCTTGTCTGAGTCAATAAAGACTGAGTCATCAGTCTTCCCGATCCCCCTTGCTTCCATGCTCCAAGCCCCTCCAGTCTCCCGCCATTATGGTCTAACGTGCACACACAACCTCTTCTGTCCGGAAGACAGCCCTCTCACGTTCTGCAATCCATCCGAATCTAGTCACAATCAACTTAAAACCCACTACAACTTGTTAAGACCAGCTGAAAATATTTAAGTCAAAGAGCATTGTGTGACACGACAGAGCCACGTAGAACCGTTGTCTCTTCTTGATCTACTAGATGCTTTGCCCCCACCACATCCATTTCACTTGTTTTGATTTCCCGTTGAATAAGCCCCTCCTGGTGCTTGGTCCATGTGGCTGAGGGTGGTTGACCTTAATTCTTCCTTTCTTCTTAGGTGCAAAATGGGCATGTGATTAAGTTCTGCCAAATAAATGCCTTCTATCCCTCTATCTACAACATTTGGTTCATAGTTGGCCACCCCAACGGTCTAATGTGACTCAGTCCAGGAGCTTTTGCAGGACTAATGATATAAAGAAGCTCTCCTTCCCTTGGAATAACCAGCTATAAAGGGGATATAATCTGGGGTGCCTGAGTGGCTCAGTCAGTTAAGTATCTACCTTCAGCTCAGGTCATGGTCCCGGGGTCCTGGGATTGAGCCCTGCACTGGCCTCCCTGCTCAGCAGGGAGCCTGCTTCTCCCTCTCCACCCTGCTCGTGCTCTCTCTTGCTATCTCTGTCTCTCTCAAATGAATAAATAAAATCTTTTAAAAAGGGGAGGGGGAATATAATCCTAGAGCTGTTTGTGAATAAAGCCAACACTGAAGGTGTTAGAGCTGCCTAGAAATGGAGAGGAGAATGAAAGCTCACTACATTATTCAAGCACCTGGATGCAGCCTTACCTGAAGTCTATCCCTTGGACCTTGTAGTTACAAAGGAAGGCAGATGCTTCCTTGTGTTCTTAAGCAAATTGAGTTGGGTCTCTGAATTTCCTATCATAAAAGCCAGGAATAATACCATTGACTAAACCATGTGTTCTGGAATTATATTTACCTGCCCTGAATTGCTCCTATGTTTTCCTAAATCTTTATCAAGTTGCCTAATATTTACAGATTTTTAAATTTCACTTTTTTTTTTTTAACTTCATGCCCTAAAATTCTTTTGCCCAGAGGTGCCTGGGTGGCTCAGTTGGTTAAGCATCCGACTCTTGATCTCAGCTCAGGTCTTGATCTCAGGGTCGTGAGTTCAAGCCCTGCATTGGGCTCCACACTGGGCGTGGAGCATACTTAAAAAAAAAAAATTCTTGGGCGCCTGGGTGGCTCAGTTGGTTAAGCGACTGCCTTCGGCTCAGGTCATGATCCTGGAGTCCCGGGATTGAGTCCCGCATCGGGCTCCCTGCTCAGCGGGGAGCCTGCTTCTCCCTCTGACCCTCCCCCCTCTCATGCTCTCTCTCTATCTCATTCTCTCTCTCTCAAATAAATAAATAAAATCTTTAAAAAAAAAAAAATTCTTTTGCCCAGAAGTTCAATATTTTAACTTAAGGGGAAAAACTCCTTTTCATTTCTAAGTGGGAATTTATTAGATAACACAATTCTCTGTAATAAGCCTGACTAATGCACTAAGAATATTTAGGAAAAAAAATAGTTATGTGACTTGCATATTATATATTATAATATTATATAATATTTATTGAAAACCCATCAACGTCCAGGCTACTGAGGATAAAGCACTAAACAAAACCAGAAAAATAATCCTGCTGTCATGGAACTTACGTCCTAGTGAAGAGAAACAGACAAAAAACAAACATATAAATAAACAACGCAGGACAAAGGGAAAGAAAATGGCACAAGAAGTGATGCTATTTTAAAGATTTTATTTATTTATTCCTGAGAGAGAGCAGGGGAGGAGCAGAGGGAGAGGGACAAGCAGACTCCACGCTGAGCACAGAGCCCAATGCGGGACTCGATCTCAGGACCCTGAGACCATGACCTGAGCTGAAACCAAGAGTCAGACAATTAACTGACTGAGTCACCCAGGCGCACCTGAGGTGATGCTATTTTAGGCCAATGGCCAGGAACCTCCCTGAGGAGGTGATATTGGAAGCAATGCTGATGCTAGAGTGTCATAGGCAGAGAGAACAGCTATAGAGGCCCTGCCGCAGGCATGCGCTCGGCATGTTCCAGAAACACCAAGGAGGCCGGCGTGGCTAGAACTAAGTAAGCGAGTGGGACAGTGACAGGCCATGACTTCAGCAAGGTAGCCAGAGGCCAGATCCCTTGGGGCCTTCCAGGCCCAGGCGGACTGTGGGTTAGATTTTGCTGTGATGGGAGAGCACTGGTGTGTGGGGGGACAGAAGACTGGCAGGATCAAATACATATGCTGAAAGGATCACTCTAGGACGGCAGGGAGAATGAGCTGAAGAAGAGTAAGAGCGGAAACAGGGAGACCAGTTAGGAGGCTACTGCGGACCAGGCAAGAGAGGACTTGGACCAAGAGGTCAAGGTGGAGGTGATGAGAAGTGGTTGGATTCTGTCAGGGTAGAGCCACCAAGGTTTAGGAAGGGATTGCATGTTGGATGAAGGAAAAAGAAGAGTCGAGGATGACGACATCAAGTTTTGAACATGAGCCTAGGGGTGAGTGGAAGTGTCACTTCCTGTGGGGTAAGAAGGATGGAGGAGTAACTGGTCTGGGGAATGGAAATCAAGAGCTTGGTTTTGGACATGTGCTTGTTCTTTTATTGTTGCAAAATATATATACAATTTATCATGTAATCATTTTAAATCATACAATTCAGTGGCATGAAGTACATGCACACTGTTGTGACCATCACCTTCATCCATTGCTGGAACTCTTCTATCATCCCAAATGGAAGCTTTGTACCCATTCAACACTACCCCCCGTTCCCCTCCCCCCCAGGCCCTGGTCATCCCTATTCTACCTCCTTTCTAGTGGATATGTACATTTAAGATGCCTACTGGACATCCAAGTGAAGATACTGAAAAGCACTTAGACACACTGATTCTGGGGTGAAAGGGAGAGAAGAGAACTAGAGACATAAATTTGGGAGTCATCAGCATATGGAACACTTGGCACACAATTCCCATTTATCGAAATGAATGTTTGACTTAGTTTCTTTCACTGCTGTGCAGCCCAGAAAATGAATATGGTGCCAGACACAGTGCCTGGCATATAGTAACCCTTCAATAAATATTTGTTCAAGTGAGTAACTAAACTCTTTGCCCTCTAGTTTGTGGGAACAGCGATTCTTTGAACAAGAATTTTTAGATGTACAACCCTTTAAAATAAATAGCTCTATTTCCTGAAGAAGAAAAAAAAAGAAGTCTGAACAAATTTTAAAATACACTGGCACTTCTAGTGCAGTTTTCAGAAATAATGTCTGATTTGTGATCGCTTTGGCTGACGATGGTGCCAAATCCAGTACCACTTGACACCCTGCTATGTTACATCAACAGAACGGGAGTGACAAAACCAGATGTGGCATGTCACAGCGAGGATCAATGAGCTTGAAAAGCAGGAGCCGAGGTTTGGTCTAAAACCAGGCATTCGAAGTGTGTTTCAAAATCACCCACCTCTGTTCAAATTATCCCGGTGATGTTTGAAGACAAACGTGGTTGCACAAGAAGGTAAGATCATGACTACCAAGATGAGATTCAGACAGCGATTTATCTTCAGCTGACAAATGTTATCTACACAGAAGAACCTGCAGGTGCCAGATCTTGATAATCTCAGTTATATGCAGGTATCTAGGCTCTGCTGATCCTAGGTGTGCCGCAGACCTTTGTCATATCAACGTGTGCAGTACATAATTGGGTTGTGGGAGATATTGGAATTTATCTTTGGGTAATAACATTGCAATCATCTTCTCCAGCAAGAAAGCCACAAGTGCAGAAATTTGGGGATATAAATTCAATTCGAGAAGACTTCAAAAGCCTCAGTTGCGTATCACATTATCTTCACACTTGCTTCCCAACACTGTATAGTGAACCATAGGTTATTAATCCACTGGTACCATGACTACAGCCTTGAAGTTGCCTGGAATGGCCTCTTCAGTGTAAGTCGAGGCTCTGAAACTCGACGTAGAGAGGGACAAGATGGCCAAGTGTTCTTCTACCCTAGTGTCAACGTTTTATTGGGAAATGAGACCTGTTTATGCTAAAATAGTGTTTTCTCTCAGGCACCATACCTTCTCAAATCACAACTGAAGTATCTGCATTTGGCATTAATAATATTTCGAGAAACCAAACCATTTCTGGAAGATATGTGAGAACTTCCAATTACTTGAGTTGGAATTTAAACTTTGAGAGCTAGGATCTATTTGCTTACTTTGAAAAAAAGAGAGCCTGTTCACTTTAAAGGGCTGGTTATCCAAACCCAATTTTGTGGGGAAAGATGAATTTACTTCCTTCCCCAAATTTCATCATTGGGCTTGGAACTTCCTTATGAATTCAGAGGAGGAAGAGACAAGTATTTCTCCATATTTCTTCTTCAGGGTGGAAAAATACATTCAGGATGGATTAGAAATGCTTTCTTAACCTGGTGCTATGTTGGGTCACCACCTTCTTCCAGATATGAATTTTCTTGGGGTACATGGGTTTCCACCTGTCTTTTCTGATGACAGAAAAAAAGCATTTTCATCACTACTGTATCATGAGAAGAAATAATGAGTGGTTAAACGCTTAAATTCCCAAATCTGAGTGTTGACAAAATACAAAGGACTTGCATTTCTAATGATAGCCAATGAAAAAAACAAGTATGTTTCTGGTGATGCACCAAGAGCATTTTCTGACAAATTTCACCACAAAACTGAGAGTCAGAAATCTTTTCCAACAGACAGAATAAGTTTACTTGCCTTGGGGATTTTGAATGAACCATATATTTGATATAAAACCTTTTTTTCAGTAATGTGCCCCATTTTTAACTATGTTGAAGTTATCATGGCCCTATTAGATATGCTGCTGATGACCACTATTAGCAGAAAATTTGACCTTGACTTTTTGTGCTACCATGGTTCAGTATGGTCATAATCCATTACTAATCTGTTAACTCTCAGCCATACAGATTATTTTTATTTAGCTAAGTTTCACAGCTTTTTAGCACTTGCTTAGGGAATAATTAATGCAATAAGGAAGGTTTTAAATATTCAGAGGCCATGAACTCCTCTTCTTCCATTTTATCATTGGGAGTACATTTAAAACACCACATGTTCTAGGAAGTCTAAATGGAGACAGTAAAATATCTACATTATGTGACATGATCTATGAATTGGTCAAACTGTATCAGCTGCACCTTAGCCTCTAGGCATTCAAGCAAGCCTTCACTATAGATAAGGATGAGCCTATTTCCTTCCAGAAAAATGAGATGGTTTCAACAAGTAGTCCAGTTTATCAAATTTATAGTATACACAAATGGGAATCATGGTCAATAAGATTGAAAATAAGGTAGGGGCGCCTGGGTGGTTCAGTCGTTAAGCATCTGCCTTCAGCTTAGGTCATGATCCCAGGGTCCTGGGATCGAGCCTCACATCGGGCTCCCTGCTCTGCGGGAAGCCTGCTTCTCCCTCTCCCACTCCCCCTGCTTGTGTTCCTTCTCTCACTGTGTCTCTCTCTGTCAAATAAATGAATAAAATCTTTAAAAAAAAAAAAAAGAAAAGAAGGTAGGTTACGGTTATTGAAGTCTTAACAGCTTGGTAAAGAGAATCAGCTTAATGTGGAAGGCAATGAGGAGCCAGCAGACAACCAGGTGAATGGCATGGCTGTTGTTGGGTTTTAGGAACCCTAATCTCACAGGATAGACTAGAGGGATGAGAGCCTGAGAGTGGGTACAGTAGTAATAAGAGAGAGGGAAAAAAAGCACTATGAGTGGGCATGAAAAAGAATCATGAAGGAGATGGACCCTACTGGCTTCATTGGCTGCTGGGATGGAAAGTGTGCAGGTCACAAACGACTGGGTTTAATTCATGGATAGGAAAACAGAGCTGAGTAAGAAGAGCTGTTGTTGATTAGAGGGGAATGTGTGAGGTTTCTTTTGGGTAGATTGAGTTTGAGTAGCTTGTGGAATATCTACCTGGAAGGTCAGTTCTTGTCGCAAAGGAGGAAAGACACACCTAAAAGTCCAGATAGTGGAATGGCCAAGATGGAGGTAATATTTAGAGAACCAAAAAGCTGGAGTATAGGGAAGAAGGAAGCTGAAGCTAGAACCTGGTGGGAAGAAACTAGTGGAGTGCAGTAGAGTGAAAATATAGGGGAAAAGGAAGGAAATCTGACAGGCGTAGTGACATTGACACCAGAGAGGAGAGAATTTCAGATGTGTGCAAATGTTGTGAGTTAGTTCAAGAAGAACACAGTGGGTTTGTTAACTAGAGGCTTGGGCTATATCTGTTCGATCAGATTAAAAGTGAATGAGAATTCTGCATAGCAAAGGAAACCACCAACAAAATGAAAGGCAACCTACTGAATGGCAAAAAGTATTTGCAAATCATGTATCTGATAAGGAACTAATATCCAAAATATATTAAGAACTCCTACAACTCAATAGCAATAAAAAACAGGCAGAGGATCTGAATAGACATTTTCCCAAAGAAGACACAAAGATGACCAACGAATATAAGAAAAGGTGCTCAAATTCACTAATCATCAGAGAAATGCAAAAAAACCCCACAATCAGATATCACTTCACACCTGTTAGAGTGGCTATCATCAAAAAGGCAAGAAATATTGAGTTGGCAAGGAGGTGGAGAAAATTAAACCCTTGCACACTGTTGGTGGGAATGTAAATTGGTACAGCCTTTATGGAATATAGTATGAAGGTTCCTTAAAAAATTAAAAATAGGACTATCATAGGATCCAGCAGTTCCATTACTGGTTATTTATCTGAAGAAAACAAAAACACCAAATTGAAAAGGTATATACATCTCATGTTCATTGCAGCAATTTTTAAGTGGGGGAGGGGCAAAGGGAGAGGAACAGGGAGAGAATCTTAAGCAGACTCCATGCCCATCGAGGAGCCAGGTGCGGGGCTCAATCTCATGACCTGAGCCAAAATCAAGAGTTGGACGCTCAACCGACTGAGCCACCCAGGCGCCCCAACATTACAGCATTATTTACAATAACCAAGATAGGGAAAAATATACACATACACAATGCATATAAAAAAATAAGAAAATCTTGGCATTTGCAACAACATGGGGGGATGGACCTTGAGGACATTATGCTAAGTGAAGTAAGTGAGAGAGAGAAAGACAAATACTACATGATTTCACTTCTATATGGAATCTTAAAACAAAACAAAATTGAGCTCACAGATACCGAGAACAGACTGGTGGCTGCCAAAGGCGGGGAGTAGGGGGTGAGTGAAATGGGTAAAGGGGGTCAAAAGGCACAAATTTCCAGTTATAAGATAAATAAGTCATGGGGATATAAAACACAGCATGGTAATTAGAGTTAATAATACTATATTGTGCATTTGAAAGTTGCCAAGAGTACATCTTAGAAGTTCTCATTACAAGAAAAAAAACTAACCATGTATGGTGACGATGTTAAATGGACTTACTGTTGTGATCATTTTGCAGTATGTATACAAGTACATGATGTTGCACACCTGAAAGTACTATAATGTTACATGCCAATTATGCTTCACTTAAAAAAAAAGTAAATGAAGAGAGGGGACAGTATCCAGAGGCATAATCCATGTGGCTCTTTGGAGACATGGGCAGGTGAAGGAAAGGAGAAGAAAGTAGAGGAGCAAGAAGGTCTCCTGGGACTAAGGCCATCAACAGCTAATTAACAGAATAAGAGGAATAATGCAAGGTCTACACAAAGTGGGGTGCTTTTATTGTATCCAATGCACAGTTTAAATACCTGGCCATGGGGGGGTCAAGGTCAAGTAAGGAGGCCAAGGTTGGATAGGGAGTCCATCAAAGCCAGAATGGAAATGATAGCAACCACTAGAAACCACTTGGGGACTGGGCAAGGAGAAGACAGACAGATACATACGGTTTTTGTTTTGTTTTGTTTTCTTTTGATGTATATGTGGTTTTGAGGATAGTAAAAACAACATGAGTGATATGTTTTACATGGAATTTTTTAAAAAGTGAATTAGGTGCCAAGGCACTAGGCACTCTCCCACTTGGCAGCAATTATCAGGAACTGCTTAGTGGTAGGTGCCTCCGTGGGATGCTCTCCTGTGCCCTGGTCCTCACCATTCCCTGTTGCCACCCCAACCCACCCAGTTTATATTATCTCTCTGGTCTCCTGAAACACCTGAGTTTGCAACCCCTGGGCCACAGGTTCTAATTAGTCAGTGAGGAGGCAGAACTAGAAGGCTATGAATATGTAAGGGGTTATGATCGGAGGCAATTCCAGAGCCAGATCTCAAAGGCTATCCTTTTCCATAGTCCATAAATTTTGAATGTAACTTGTACATTATATTTCTACTAAAATAGAAATACACATACACAATAGAAATAGTGATCCACATTCCCTTATTCACAATTTTGAAATTCAAAGTTTTGTTTACTTAATTAACTCAACATTGGCAAGACCTGACCTGCTATGGAATCTTTATAGAGTTTACTTATGTCATTAATATCAACATTCACACATTTCCCTGCAGAAATATTAATGTATCATTACAGGGTATGAAATGTATGGTCTATGCATGATAATACTTTGCTAAATTCCCCCAAATTCTATCTTCTGGCCCCAAGGGTTTCGGATAAGGGATCCGGAGCCTTATACGTCAACTTTCCTGCACCTGTGAACTCAGACATAATTTTCTCCATTTGAGAAAAAAAAAGTACACTGTTAGAGAAAAAAAAGAGAGGACGTCTAAAACAGCACATTCAAAATAACATTCATGCAGATGATTAGCAAGAGGTGGGAGGGGGAATTCAGTATTTGCAAGTAAACAGGTAATCGGAGGAACAAAGCATGTTGGGCATTTCACAACAAATCTTTGCCTGCAGAAAGCAGAAGACACAAGTTTATTAAGAGGCGAGTCATTTCTCTTCCCTCCATCCCCAGGCAAGCCTCCACTTAATGCTCTTCACACTCTAAAACAGACATCTCAATCCCACGGCGATTTTACGAAGGGCGCTGAGAAGTGGCACTGGTTACTTGAGTAAGACTGGTCCTTACTCCATTTCTGTTCCACAGTCTCTCTGGCAAGCAAGCCACGTGCCAGAGAGACCAGCCAAGCCGGTCTTCCTAAAAATGGAGGTTTCACCCCCCTGAGAGAAATGCCCACCGGTTTTTTCTTTCTTTTTTTTTTTTAAGATTTTATTTATTCACTTGAGACACAGAGATACAGAGAGGGAGAGAGAGAGCATGAGCAGGGAGAGAGGCAGAGGGAGGAGGAGAAGCAGACTCCCTGCGGAGCCAGGAGCCTGATGTGGGGCTCGATCCCAGGACCCTGGGATCATGACCTGAGCCAAAGGCAGATGCTTAACCATCTGAGCCACCCAGGCACCCCGTCCACCGGTTTTTGTATCAGCTAGAAGTTGGGCTCTGCCGGCTTCTGAGCCCACGTGACCATGGGGGGCGCTTTCTAGACTACAACCTGCCCCCCACCCTCCCAGGCATTTCTTTTTTTTTTTTCTTAAAGATTTTTATTTTATTTATTTGACAGAGAGAGAGATAGCGAGAGCAGGAACACAAGCAGGGGGAGTGGGAGAAGGAGAAGCAGGCTTCCTGCCGAGCAGGGAGCCCGATGTGGGACTCGATCCCAGGACCCTGGGATCATGACCTGAGCCGAAAGCAGGCGCTTAACGACTGAGCCACCCAGGCGCCCCTCCCAGGCATTTCTGATTGGACTACGATCAGCAGTGTCAGGTGCCTGATGTTCCAGCTATTCTCTCGACTGGAGTGGTGGGCAGGAAAATCATTAAGAAAAGGAGGCTGATGTTTCCACGGAAAGCCAGGTTGCCAGGTTCCCCAACGACCTCCTCTTGGCCAAGTGTCGCCATGCTGTTCGCAAGGATGCGACGTGCTTCAGAAAACCAGCGCACGGATGTTCCAGCAGCACGCAGCACCTCTCCCTGCGGTGTACCGTACTGAACAGGACCCGGATACCTGCTTGCTAAGCACAGAGAAGCGTGTACCTGGTTTGATGCCAACCCCAAGAGCTTACCCACTTGGTATCACAATAGCCTAAGATCCCCAAGAAACGGTGATATTTTTTTTTTTCTTTTCTATGAAGCCAGAGAACATGCTGGCGATGCTTTTTCCACTGCACCTGAAGCTATGAAGCCCCTACAAAAGAATTTGGATGAGGTTTTCCTCCCCTCCTTCCTTTTAATCTCTAAGGGATTGCCACTAAACCGAGGCCACTTTGGCACAGGCAGAATGACTGAGCCCTTCTTCCAACAGAGCATGGCAAAAAAAAAAAAAAAAAAGGATGCCTGCTGCATCAGTATCCCAGAATACTTTTTATTCCCCAATGCCCTTCTGTAAAAGGCGATGCTTGCTTTGTGCAACACTAGGGGATAAATGTGCTGGCACCGATGTTCATGTCCCACAGCCAGGCCCTGTGGGGTTGGCCACTTGACCGGGAGATCATCTACAGCCCCTCCTCTCCCCTAACGACAGGGAAGCGAAGAACGCGAAAATGGTTAAACAAGGTTTTCATTTTGACCTTAGCGATTATATTCCTGAGACGGAACCAAGAGTGGAAAACACCTTCCCATTTTTGTGCTTGTGGTTTGGTCTGATTTTTCTCTTTTTTAAATCTTTTCTTTCAGGCTATATTTAAATTCATTTTTCTCCAAAAATGTAAAAGGGCCTGTCTGCATTGAATTCCTGGAGAGCGTCTCACTGATGAAAGTCCAATACGGATATAACAGGCTCTTAGCACATTTCCTAGTTAATGTATCTCCGTGGGAATCATTCCTATATGCTCACCTGCAAATCTGGCCATCCTCTTTTAATTTTCTCAGTCCTTATACCATACAGCTGACTCCTGCCATAATTTATGTTAGAGTGCCATCTTATGGTAGTTTGGGACCACCATTTGCGGACGGAGAAGCGCAGGGCTGTCTCCAGCGTTTTAAAGAAAAATATGGATTTAAAAATCATCTTTAATTAATCACACCAGATAAATCTGTCAGAAAGGATGGTCTGTAAATAAGAAACCTGCTTCCGTGTGGTCTGCTAAAGGCCAAACACGACAAAGAATATTTGAGCAGCCACACAAACCTTAAAGACAACCGATGAATTTTTTAATTTTTTTTTTTTTTAAGGCATTTGGGTTCTCATTTGGGGACTATTACTGCATAATCCGACATTTAAGCAGCAAGCGTTCTTCATGAATGCCATGACGTATTTGGGAAGAATATCAGAGGGAGGGCCCGGTCTGAGTAAGTGATTTGTGGCCCAGAATTTTCAGCTCTGCGTTCTCAGGGTGCATCATTTCTCCCTTCTCATCTCCAAAAAAACCCACAAAACTCTCTGGGCCCATATCAGCATGACACAAGGAAACTCAACCCCACTTTGAAGCTTGATCATTTGCAAATGTATTTCAGTCCCAGGTTTAATTCGAGAAGATTCCTTGGAGAAGCCTCATTCCGGAAGTCTGCCTGCCAATTTTTGGAGGCTCGAAGGCTTGTTTCCTCTCTCTTCTCCAGGTTTCTTTCCACCCACAAAGTTAACGTACATCGTGAATGGGCCTGAATTTAATTCCTAATCAGAACCTGCCAGTTCTGTGGCTACACTGCCAGTCACTCTCAGGAAGGCAAAGGAAAAACAGGGTTTCAGTTCCAGGTTTGTTTGGTGGGGGGGTTATGGATCAATGAGGTCATGAGATGGGGATCCTGGGGGACCTGGGGTGGTAGCGAAGCTTTTACTAAAGTAGATGCCCTGCCCTATTTAAGGCTAGCCGACTGATCTACTCCTAACCCCCACATTCAAGAATTCTTTTGTTCGACCTCCATCTCCTTTCCAGACTGCCCCATTGTTTTCTCATCCATGCTATAGGGCCAAGATGAAAAATTGGAGTGGATGGTGCAAGGCGGGGAAGGTATCCTTTCGTTTTCCATCTATGGATACCCCCCTCTCATCTCCATAAAGAAGATACAGAACACATAGCAATTCATGATGAAAGAAGAAAAATTAATACGCATTTCACCAGATGCAAAACAAGAACTTTGGAACAAAGCCTGTTTTTTTTTGTTTGTTTGTTTTTGTTTTGTTTTGTTTTAAAGGCATTTGAATGTCAAACATTTCTCGGGTTCTTCCTGCCCTGTCACAATGGAACTGCTTTCCTTTTAACTGCGCCATTTTCAATAATTGTAGGGATCACAATTTCAAATTAAACATTCCTAATAAGTCATAGTGGGTTCTGTTTACTTGGTTTCTGCTTTCCCTTATTTTGACATCACCTCGCCTTTCCTCGGCCCCCGCCCCCCAGCCTGTTTTGCTTATGAACTTACCTTTGCTGACCCTTCTCCCCTCTCCTGTCTGGGGGCTGCTCTTGCTTCAGTCCCTGCACTTGAAATGTTCCCTCTTCAACTGTCATCCTCAGATCAGCAGGGACACGCCTGGTGCCCACATTTTCCCCATCTTTTGTTAAGAGTGTGTTTGTGTGTCATTGTTTCCCTCCCTCCCCCAATCAAAAGTACACGATCAGAGACTCCAACACATTCAGCTGAGATTCTGAACGGACTGTACCCATTAGGAATTCTTAAAGTGCAGACCGACTCTACAAAATAGGACTCTTGCAGATGCAAAGGCGACATCCTGGCCCGCCTCACCCCCACCCCACCTCCCAACATGTATGGTTTTTCATGGCTGTTCCAATTTAAATTTCTCAGTTTACCAGTCAAAGAGATGATTTTCCTAATAACCATCCTGCAAACTCCATCTGGGATCCCCCAAACAAGCTGTGTTCTTCTGCCTCTCACAGACATGAATTATAAAAAGTCTGCCGTCAGAGCAGGGGCGAGGTCAGGCCTTCTTGATCCTGAACCATGAAGAGTCTTAATGCCTGCAGACACACAGGATAAGTGAACAGGGAAGATGAAATAAATGCCTTCCTACGAGTGTTTTTCTCCCCCCATCCAGCCTGCTGATCTGGTGCACATTACCTTGGGGAAGCCCAAGCTATAGTCCTCAAAAAACCGGAAGTGAGGAGCATCTACTATGATCACAATTATCCTACGATGTTCATGCATCGCGGGATAACGTTCCCCTTCCAAGCTTTCGGCCTAATGTCTCGTGTGAACAGAGAACCAGATGGGAGTTTTGGGGGCTAAAATGGATACACCAATTATTTATAGATTCGGACTAAAAATCACGTGAACTGCCTTCTGTGGAGTTCCATTTTCTGAGAACAGACTTGAAATAGACATAGTTGTGGAAAGTCTCAGAAACATTTAGAATAATCCTAAACATGATATTGCAAGTAGGGAATGGTGGAGTTAAGCCTGAAGAATTTTAGAAGCCCCTTCATAAAGAGCATAGTTTTAGAACTATCTTTTGGAAATCTCTAGAATGAGACCAGGAGTTTCACCTTATCTCCTGTTGGTTTCAGCAGCATGTCCCCTGGTCATTTCTTCCTGCTGAGAAAACCTCTAAAATTAGACATGACTGCTTGCATAGCTAGGCGCCCCCAGCTTTGGAGTAGAAGGAAATTGTTCCTAGGGCATGTGTTCCTAACACATGATAGGCATTCAATCAACATTTACCCGGAAGGATCAAAGAATAAAAACAGAACCTTTTTGATTAGTACTAAATATATGATGATGCATTGTTTCAGAAAATTTCCTTCAGTTCTCCATTTTATTATGTTAGCTTTGGCATATATAAGGGTTTTTTTTTTCTTTTCTTTTTGCGGGGAGTGTGGGAAGGGCAACATTTCTTGAAGGATCCCTTTGTGCTAGGTACTGTCCTAAATACTTTACCTGTGTTGCTTTATTTCCACCTTACAACAACCTATAATCTTTTGCATCTTATAATGGAATAATAACTTGCCTGAGGTTAACCAGCTTGGCCAGGGTCATCTAGCCAACCAACTCCGGAGCCCAAGCCCCAACTGCTCCCAAACATGGCCTGTTCCGCTGTGATTCAGAATTGAGAAATGCTGCCTTCTGTTTTCACTCATAAATCTAAAACACAAAATGGAGGAATTTCTGGAGAATGGCTAAGGCCATTAAAATTTTTTAGGGATGTTTACATTTTCACAGCCAACAAACCATTTAGGGAATCGGCAAAAGCTTTAGCTTTTTTTTTTTTCCCCCTTAAACTATTTAATAAATAGAGTCTCCTGGAAGACTCAGGGTCACATGCCTAGCTCCAAACTACTCTCTAGGCTCTCCTATTAGCACACCCTCTCGGTGCACAAACTACCTAAAAAGCTTAAAATATAAAGGAAAATTTAGAAATGAACTCGTGTCTGGTGACACCAATACTTGAGTTATGGTGTGAATTCTCAAATAAGTTATTTGGACTGACTTAATTTTTACTGTTATCCATTTGAACATACGTAACATCACTCAACACTTTGGAAATTAACAACTTTAATTACCATTTACTTTCTACTTGGAAAAAGTCATCATTCATCAGAAAGTAGAGATTCTCCTGCTCTATCAAACTTGCTCAGAATCAAAATAAACTTCCACGTTTTCCTGGTTAATTGTAACTCTCAGGGAAAAAGGCCTCCGATGTTTTCTCAGGTGAAAAGGGAACCATGGTATTCCAGATCACCCCGTCCCCACCTCCCACGCCTGTGTTAACTGGGCCAAGAGCAAGGATCTTGAGAAATGATACAACTCTGTGCTCTCTGCTCCATGTGGCTTCAATAATGTCAGCTGGAAGAAATATATTCCATAAAAATGACAATCAAGCACGCATTGAGTTATCAATATGCACTTTGGCTGGCGGACACTTCCAAGTGAATTACCTAAAATTAAAGAAGCCCCTGTTCTTATGTTGCCTGGAAGATTGCAAATGTGGAAACATGTTTTCCCCCTTAGTTTCAAATCCCCTTGTTCCACAATTAATTTCCCCACTGTCATGGCACGGAGTGTCGTGGGATCCTATGATTGTGTGCGTGTGTGTGTGTGTGTGTTTTCTCTGTGTGTTCTTTGTACTTCAGCTGAACACCACTTTAGATCATCCTTGACAAGGAAGTAAAAGTTATCATTAGCATGTTGAATAATGGATGGTGTCCATTGTATTTTCTTATTTAGGAAAATAAATCATCCTGAAAACTTTTATTATGTTCTATGTAAAATGGAAGCACATCAGCACTTGTTATGTTTTCCTTCTCCTGAGTGGGTTTGGCAGGGCGCCTTCAGCTGGAAAGAACAACCAGGGGTTGCCAAGCAAGGGCTGGCTTGATTCCGTGCCATTTCTCTAGGGGATGTAAACATCCTGCCTTGGAAGACTTCACCAACCTGTAGCTAGAAAACTCCCGTGCGCAGAGGTGCAGCCGGGAGAACTGGAAGCCATGAGTCATGGCAGCAGACAGGCCCTGCTGGGGAAGGAGGAGGCCAAAAGTTCGAGTCCCCAGGAAGAGGACAGCACTGAATGTAGTGGAGAAGCAGGCAGGAGTTGAGTGTGGACAAAGGACAAAGAAGATCAAGGTGTCCTGAGTGCCGACAGAGCGGATGCCCGATACTATAGCTCGCACCTTCACCTCCATCACCGCATGTCAGACCCAGTAGGGCACTGACTGCATGTGTAGTCTTGGGGAACTTGCTTCATCTGAGTCTCCACATTCTCATTGGCCAAGTGGGGATGGACGAGTTACAGTACTGAAATGCCTTCACACCAGAGCAATGAGCAGGTGCTTTGAGTCCCCAGAGCACACACTCTCCCAGGATCCTGGCTGAACCACCCCACCCCTCGTGGGCTACCTTGCAATCCTGAGCTCAAGGGAGATGCGGGTACAGCAGAGCCTCTAGGGCCTGTCCAGTAGTAAGGGCTGGTTTGCACTCAGTGGCTGGACCCATGTCATACCACTTGTTAGATAGCTTTATAAGGCTGGCTGAGGGATGGGGATGGATTCTACAGAGCCTATCACATGAAAAGCCCCAGATAAATGATGATAGTTACACCCATTATACAGATGGGGAAAATGAGGCCAACAAGGTTAAATAACCATGCTATGGAACCAGGATATGAGCCTAGGATCATATGGTATCCTATCACAGATTCTCATCTCACTGTCAACCATGATGTAGCAATGGGAGAATCCTAACAGCTCATTTAATGATGGCATAAAAGAGTGTCCCTCCGAGAGAGAGCCATTCCATCAGCTCCATTTCAGATGCCCATGCTCTTCTTGAATGTCATCCCCAAGGAGTCGTTAAAAGGCCAGCATAGACTCAGTTGTGCTGACAACGTTTTAATTATGTTATCAGACTTATGAAATGGCAACTGCTTTGCTCAAGACTGAATGAAAGAAACTGGTCTCAGCTGCAGAATGGAGTTTGACAGGTACACAGCTAGTCTTCTCGACCACAACTGGATGACGCTTTTACGTCTGGCTGCTCTGAGTAAGTACGGAGTTGTACCTTTGTGATTCTCTGTGTTCTTGGAGGGTAGGGGGAGAATGGGTATAAAAAGATTCTATATGAGATTTCGTATGGTCAATAAAATTATTACTTTAAAAACTTTCATCAAGGTAGAATATTGTCAGGATAGATTAAAAACAATCATGGCTCAGCTACTAGAAGTGTGATCCTCGTATAGTAGTCACAACGTGGATCCTATGCCCTGCTGTCTTCTAATTATTCAACCTGCTTCTCTATCGGCTATTAGCACTTGAGTATGAAATAGTCACCCGTGTGTGGACAGGAGAGTGCTTCTACGGGAAGAGAACATAAAGGGGTTACATTTAATTAAGAGCAAGGGAAAGAAATAGGAACATTTTAGAGGGAGGCCAGCGTGGAGCTGATTCAGAAGTAATCTAAGATTTTTCCTGCTCAACATGTGGTTCATGGGCCAGCAATATCCGCATCCCCTGGGAGCTCATCAGAAATCAGAGTCTGAGACCCACCCTGTCTGATGGATCACACTCTGTATTTTAATCAGATGCCCAGATGATTTGTATGCACACCCCTGTTGGAGACGCTCTGCTCACACGTGGTGGAGAGGAGCTGGTGGGGGTTGGTGCGGAGCAGAAAATGAAGCTGTAAGAGCTGGGAAGGTACCCGAGTGTTCGCCTCAGAGGTTATCCTGTCTGGATCAGCTGCAGGGGGAAAAAATCTGTTCTTAGATGATGAGCAGGCTGTGGTTGCAGTTGCACCCAGCATGATGGCCATCTGTGTCTAAAAAGAAAAGCAACACTGTGCAGGAGTGTGGAATCACTACAGCGGCTAAGCACGGCCAGGTGTTTAAGCAGGAAAGCCAGTCTTAAAGATCAAAGGCAAATCGATTGTAAAAGAGAACATCTTGCCCACCAAAACCCAGGCCCTCCGAATGGAGAGAGGGCGATGTCTGAACAGACCAGATGTGAGCAGCCGAGGGATCTGGAGAGCCTAGAATAAACCGGCTGCAATACACCACTAAATACAAACACAGGTTCCGCAGCAGATGCGAGAGTCCTCCGAGGCCCCCGGCTGAGGCGGTAGGAATTTTCTGTCCCTGTGGTAAATGGGCAGTAATTAATTATAGGACGGACGCGGAAGCCTAAAGACTAAGTTCTCCACCGTCGATGACAGGGGAGTGGAGGTTTTGGAAAGAGCTGTGTGAGCACTTTGAGGTCACCAGTCTGGGGTCACAACAGGTGCTGCCTCCCAAAGGCCTGAGATGGGCAGGCAAGTTATTTAGGGACTGAAGCGTTATTTCTGGCTCGGAAGCCCCCACCCTCCTGGGCCCATCCTTTCAGACACTGTCGCTCCACCAGCATACTGGCGGGGCCAGGGGGCAACGGGCAGGGACACGGGCATTCCATCACCTGGTGAATTTCCCACAAGCCCCAGCTGGTCTCCTCTTAATTGCCCCCCGAGAGATCTTCATAAATACATTTAAATATAATAATTATTGTTATTTTACTTTGTTCTCGATGGCAACTTTCCTTCAAACAGCTCAAAGAACGATTCTGAAATTATCCAATTAATCTTTGCAAAATTTCTGTGAAGAAGGTGGGTGGCAGTTTCTCTACACTTCTTGAGGGGAGGGAAAAGCAGAGAGAGGTTAAAGGGCCTGGAGTAATTTGGGGACGGTGCAGAAATGGAAAACCAGGCTCCCAACCTCCTTCCCCCAGATAGCCCTCCGCTGCCAAGTTCAGTGTCCTCTGAAGAGCACGACTGCCTAGGCCAGAGCCCTAAGTCCAGAGCACTTGTATTCAGATCCTGGTGCCACTGCTCCGTAAGACATAAGACTTTATGCAAGTCCTTTAGCCTCTCTGGGCCTCAGTTTCCCCATCTGTCAGGTGCCTCAATGAGATATGCTGCTTAGGGCAGGGCTTCTAGAAGCACAGCCTCTGGAATCCACCCTCAGTGGGCTTGTTGGCAGTTTTTTTTTTTTTTTTAAAGATTTATTTATTTGAGAGAGAGAATGCGAGTGTAAGGGGGAGGGGCAGAGAGAGCCCCGAGCAAACTGTGCTGAGCGTGGAGCCCAAGGCGGGGCTCCATGATCAGGACCCCGAGATCAGAACTGGAGCAGAAACCATGAGCGGGATAGACCCAACCAGCTGCGGCATCTAGGCGCCCCTTGCTGGCAGTTTTATACACAAGGCGGTTTTGTGCATAGCAGTGTAAATGGCATACTTAGGCATGCAATGAAGCAAGAGGGTCCAAGATCAGCCTTGGGAGACAGACAGCCTGGTTCATATCTTGGCTCCTACACTGGCTAAATCCTCTGACTTTGGGCAGGTCACTTAACCATATTGAATGAGTCTCCTCCGCTGTCAATCAGGGACAGGGACGATTCAATAAGATACCGCATATAAAGGGTCTAGCATACAAGCGCTCAGTGAGTATCCATAGGGTGGTTTAGAGGAGGCGTCTGCTGTCAGACTGTCTGCATTTGGAACCTGACCCCCACTTTTCTAGCTCAGAGACCTTGGGCAAGTCACCTCATTTCACGGGAGAAGGTAGGTCCCCATGAGGATTAAGTTTATACATATAATGTATAACAGAACCGGGCATAGAGTCTGTGCTTGACCAATGTTATTATTAGTTGCATTATGATTATGGCTTCATTTCTTGTTTCTCTTTTGTCTGTGGAACCATGAACACTGGTCTCCACACATATGGAGAGAGATTACTCTAAAATTTGGGGGTGATGTGGAGGGAAAACAGTTCATGTCAGGCCACTATCCCCCAGTAAATTGGAAGAAGCATCTCTAAGCTGGAAAACACTCCCTCTGGAATCAGATAGGCCTTCGGTCTGCCCCTCACCAGCTAAGTGATGCTGGGTAATTTTGCCACTGTCTTTCGCTCAGTCAGCTCATCTGGAGAATAATGGTAACAAGCTGAACAGGGGACTTGAGTTAATATACACAAGTGTGCTTTGTGAGTTCGTAAATACTACCCATATTTAAAGGGTTATGAATCGAGAAACACACACACTTTAAAAGCACACTAACATCGGAATTTTCACTTGAATGAGGGCAAACTAAACACTTTTTTTGTATATGTGCTTCTATTTTTCATCCCTTTGGGGGAGAAAAAATGAAAAAGTTCTCGTCTCAGGTAGGAAAAGAATGAAGATACCTTCATTTCCGGTGGTGCCGGCACCCTGGATTCATCACCAGCTGCTCTAACACCAAACACACCATCTTCCCCCCACCCAGGAGACTCAAAGTAACTGCATTTCTCTTTGCTGAGTTCCTGTGGGTACTTCAAAGCCTGGAGACTTTGCAGATGTCTTGGTGGTGATTTCCCTTTAGCAAACACATGGGAAATACTTCAATAAGACAGAGAGACCAGCTCCACAAAAGAAAATTGGGGGCCAGAAAGAGAGAGATGGCTTGCAAGCTGAGCCCAAAGAGCCAGGCCGCCGGATACTCACTTCTCAGATGGACGGCCTGCATTTGCAGCAGGGGTCTATTCCTTCGGCTCACCCTAACACTTACGGCAAGGAGGCATTTCTTAGGCACTAACCCATGAAACGTCAAAACCGAACTTGACTAGAAGAAACTATATGAAATGCCTCCCCATTGCCAAGAGCCTCCCGGCAGGCTACCACCCCCCTGGGAAGATAAGAACAGTGGCCTCTCGGACCTGACAAGGGTGGGGCCGGCCCGGCAGAGGGTGGATCTAATCGCACCTTGTGTCATTTCCAGGTTGTGTTTCTTTTGCATTTTTGAGTCTCCTCCCAAAGCAAGTTCCCCTTAACCTGTAGTCAGTGACATTTTCACTTTGAGGGGCTCTAAAGCTCTAACCCACAGAGTCCATCTTTACATACGGCAAAGTTCTTTTGTGAATCAAAATTTGCTTTTTGAATCAAGAAGCACCTCATCCTTTAAAAGTAAGAATGTATTACAAAACTACAACACTGTCTACAATCTAGACAAGGAGTGTTAAGCATCTGCGCAGTAAGCAAAGTGACTGCTCATTGGGTTTCCCAGTGGTGGGGATGGTGCCTGGGGTGGGGGGCACCCACTGCGTGCCCGGTGCACTGGGTAGGATGCTCTGCAAGGCAACGGCCTGATATGGGGGTGATGGCTGTGGCTATAGGTCAGAGTGAAGCCCCCTCATCTACTGGGGCACCGAACACACAGGGCCAAGCAGGCCCTCACCTGGGAGACACCCTGCCTGCCTACCATTCATCCCTGCTTGATTTCTACAACAAAGATTATCGCACGCTTGCTATCAGCCAGGCATGGTGCCCCCCTGAGTGATAATCATGGTGTCTGTCCTTGCCAAGTCTAGTGGGAAGGACAAAGAGGCTGTCACAATACATTGTGCTCCTGCTGTCTTGGGACAGGTGCAGGCTCCAAGAGAGAACACAGGAGGGGTGCCCTGGGGAGAGGGACGGAGAAGGGTACTGTAATGGCACCCTGGGGGGGGGGGTCACTCGCCTTCAGGGAGGAGCAAGGAGGAAGGATAATAGGAGTGAAAGGAGGAAAGACTGGAGACTTAGCTCCATGTGGGCAAGTCACGGAGTCAGGACATCATCCACAGGGCAACTGGGAACCACAGTACCACCACTGGCTTCTTAACTTAGGCTAAGGCAAAAATTTATTGAACCGGACCACAGACAAAGGTTAGGGTACCACACAAAATGAGAGCAGCGCCAATATCATCTCCATCCTGCAGTTGAAAGAATGGAGGCTTGGCAGTGAGGTACCCCGCCCTGGGTCATCCAGCTACTGGGACTTTACGCTGTAGTTGAGGTTTCTGAGTTTGTCACCCAGAATCAACACCCCCTTTTCTGGGACTCCATCTCCAGGAGGTCACTGGAGCTGTAGGCTGGGGTATAGGACTTATGCCTGGCCTGGCAAAGCACTGTCATCCTCTGGCCACAGTCACTGGCTCAGGAATGAGAGCCAGTTAGAGTCAATGGCACACAATGTTGGGACTTCCTGGGAATCTTGAGAGAGAGAGAGAGAGAGAGGGGGAGAGAGAAAGGTCTCTTAAAAGTGGGAGGATAGAGGCGCCTGGGTGGCTCAGTTGGTTAAGCATCTGCCTTCGGCTCAGGTCATGATCCTGGAGTCCCGGGATCGAGTCCCATATTGGGCTCCCTGCTCGGCAGGGCGTCTGCTTCTCCCTCTGACCCTCCTCCCTCTCATGTGCTCTCTCTCATTCTCTCTCTCTCAAATAAATAAATAAAATCTTAAAAAAAAAAAAAAAAGGGCGCCTGGGTGGCTCAGTTGGTTAAGCGATTGCCTTCGGCTCAGGTCATGATCCTGGAGTCCCGGGATCTAGTCCCACATCGGGCTCCCTGCTCGGCAGGGGGTCTGCTTCTCCCTATGACCCTCCCCCCTCTCATGTGCTCTCTCTATCTCATTCTCGCTCTCAAATAAATAAATAAAATCTTTTTAAAAAAAGTGGGAGGATATAGGTTTAGAGCTGGGGAATGAAGACAGCACAAAGAGAACAATGAGATTAGGTCTCCTGGATCAAACTCTGCTTGAAGCCACAATACTCCACAACTTCTCAGTTAGGTTATTTACCATATTCTTGGTAGGTTTCTCTGTCACTTGCAATGAAGTAGCCCTAATGCAATGGTGCTTATTGTGACCCTCTCTTCCTGTACCCCCAATGTTACATGTGGCTGAAATTGCTTTGGTGTTTTGCTAATTTCTCACATTTAAAAAATTATCTTAGTGAAAATTCTGAGCATGGACTAAATTGAGCTATGAAAATAAAGGCAGAGAACAGGAATGCATTATTTAAACAACTGTAAAATTAGTTGCACAGGAAAAGGAGACTGGATGTAGAGCGAGGGGAACTGAGGTACAGAAGCACAGATCCTGCTCTGGGGCTCACCAGCTCTGTGACCTCGGGCAAGGCACCTTTGCTCTCTCAGCATCAAACCTATGGAATAAGGGAGCATCACTAGATGGGACCCCAACTCAGGTTGGTGACTGCTACGTAGGTTGCTTTTGAATCATCAAAAGTTGACTAACACAGATTTAGGAGACTCATTCGTATCTAAACATAGATGGAGGTTTAGCTTCAAGAAAGTTCACACCTGTTTGTATCTGGCAGGTGCAGCTGAGAAAGGCTCATCATTGGGCTTGTGTTCAGGGAAGGACAATTATGTAACTGACAAACCCCAGAGAACCTAGCTTGTCTTGGATCTTGGAAATCTCAAATGGCAGCCCTGGGAGAGGGTTTCCAGCCTGGCTCGAGTCTTGTGCTCAAGACACATGAATATCCCACCACCCTGCTACTTGCAAGAGAGGACTTTCCCACTTTGCTCTCTGCCATCATGGAGCCTCTCTCTACAAACCCTTCCAGTGAGTCCCCAAGTGCAGCTGGTCTCATCTTTTGATGACGGCCAGCCAGTGACCTGGAAGGTGGCCCACAGGGACCTGTAAACACCACACTGGTTGTTTATAAAGGTTGACACTGGCAGGTTGCAATTGGGTAGTGACTTTCAAAGAATCTGATGGGCTGGGCTGGGTGCTTCATTTAGCTATTCTGCTAAACATAAACTTTAGAATTTCTACAACTTTTAGAAATAGACACTTTTCACCTACTTTGAACTTGGTACAACGAAGAAAGCATCTACAAGAATTGGAGTTAAGACGCCTGTCACTATAACAGACTTTGAATAGAGTCTCCTTTTAAAACCTGTATTCTGTTATAAACACATTTCGTTCTCCAATGATTCCACCCATGAACTAATTAGGGCTTTTTGCCTGCAACATGTGAGATTTTAAGTTTTTTTAAGATTTTTCTTTTATTATTTTTATTTATTTGACAGAGGACAAGTAGGCAGAGCAGCAGGGAGAGGGAGAAGCAGGCTCCCTGCTCAGCAGGGCTGATGCAGGGCTCTATCCCAGGACCCTGGGATCATGACCTGAGCCGAAGGCAGACGCTTAACCGACTGAGCCATCCAGGCGCCCCCGAGATTTTAAGTTCTGTGTTGTAAAAAACGAAATATACAACTGGATATGTGAAGTGGCTATCGAGATTGGTTAGAACAAGGTCATGTTCTAATTGCCAGTCACTGACCCCCTCTTGCAAGGCAGAAATTATCTCCTCTCCCCGGATAACACCAGGGAACATGCTCCCTGTAAGTCTGGTGAAGTCCTAACACAATTTCGACCTCTCCCATCTTATTTGAATGACTTTCTAGGGCTACCCTATCAGGGGTTCCATGTAGCCCAAGAGCCATAACAGACTTTTTAGCGGAACAAAGAAGACCAGAGTCACTCCCATTTTTATGCTCTTGGAATTACTGAAACACCAGCAAAACGTCTAATAGTAGAAAACTATTAACAGTGCCCAGCTCTTGTCACGGTGACTATCATTCAGCTACCTAAACACAAGAGGCATAAACTGTTCTTGAGAACAAGATACAACACCAACAAGAAAAATAATTAGATTTAAAACCACAAACCTCCACTGAAGTTTCTCCAGGACCAACAGTCTGTGTCTTGGTGTGAAGATAATACACATTTGTTGATCAAGGTGAGTGCCGACTTAATTACCTCGAGGGGCATGTCTGAACTCTAGAAAGTCAGTGGGGGCTCTGGCGGGTTTCCTCTGCCCTCAGACATCACCTCCAGGTGCAGAGTGAAGAAAGTCCTACAGGTGTTGGACGCCCACAAATGAAGCATAATGGCTATGTTTCCTTTAAAGGATCCCGCGCACATGGGCAGGAGACAGGAGACGCTGGTAGATGACTTCTCCCGTACCACCTGAGTAAGGCCAGGCCACTTTGCAAGGCTCACTGTTCTTTGGTCTCTCCTTTTTCCTGTTCACTTTCGCCTTACTTCCTTGACATATCCTTTATGGCATTCCTCTCAGCCTTGCCCTGGCCCTAAGCAGCCCCACTTTCGTGCCTATCTTCAGATTTCCATAAACACTGTTATTTCCCACGGCTATCATTATGGAAAAAAAAGTACTTGGCTGGGGGTGCGGGGGTAGCTATTACTGTTTGCATTGTGTTAAAATGTATCACTTTTATCCTAAAAAGAGGATTTTCATAAACATAAAAAGTGTCTGGACTCTTTTATGTTTTGAGGCGGGGAGGGACAGAAGCAGAGGAAGAGACCCTTAAACAGGCTCCATGCTGATGCGGGGTTCGATCTCACAACCCTGAGATCATGACCTGAGCCGAAATCAAGAGTCAGGCGCTTAACCAACTGAGCCACCCAGGCGCCCCGGGCCTCTGCGTTAGAGTGTGATTTTAAAACAGCCGGCGTATATCTAAAAACAACAGGCCTATCTTGACCAGAACACTACGGTACCATAAAGTAGGACTATCAAGACCCACACATGAACAGCCTGAGCTGCTGCAAAGGGTCTTCCCACAGATTTTCTCATTTCATCTTTCCACCCAGTGACGGGAGTATTCATTCTGCCTGTGCCTCAGACGACAGAAACTGAAGCTCAGAAAGGTCAGGAAGCCCCATGCGAGGTCACAAAGCTTGCAGGCTGGGGTTTAGGGAGGCAGGAGCTAGTCTTTTCCCTCAAATGGCAGTGCTCTTTCCAACCACAAAACCAATTCCCCAGGATCCTACAAGGCATCTCCCTTGGGCTTGTGACAATGTCGCTCCTCCGTTCAACAAACAGCAGAGCCTCTGTGTGAAAGGCCTGGGGATTCTTGAGTTAGGGCCACACTTACAAATGAACACACATAAGAACGCACCTAGTGCCACAGAGGAGCAAAAGGAAAATTTAAGGGCCTCCTACGTTGCCAGAGGGAGGGCTCCTCTCCAGCTTGAAAGCTCAGAGCTGGCTTCCTGGAGGAGGGGGCCTTGGCTCATGCTCAGGCTGGGAAGGGGTGAGCAGGCGGGGACGGAGGCAGAGGGCTGGGGCCACAAGGGGCTTGGCTGGCTGCACACGTGTCAGAGAGCTGTGGGGTCAGCACTGCAGTCCGCTCGCCGCCGTGGCGAAGGGAGAACCCGCTGTACACTTTGCTCCTGGCTGCAATCTAAAATACAGCTTTAAGTTATTAAGGATCCTGGAATGCCACAAACTTCTCAAAACTGCCTGTCAGGATCACAAAGATACTTGGAGGAAGGCTCTTCAAACCAAGTGTCAGAAATGAGAGATGAGCCTGTGTGACCCCACTTCACCGCGCACATGTTTATCAGCCATCAGTCACCGGATGGCGATGGTGCAGCTGCGTGGAAGGAGATCCTACAAATAAAATAGGAACTCACAGTATGTGGATTTGTGTGTTTTGCTCCATATTAAAGGGGGGAAAAAACACCTCTTGGGTTCTTCTTTCCAAAACTGTGATATAAAGGTATGAACCTTTCATTTTTTGAAGGCTTTTAGGGAAAGCCGTAAAGCCCGCCCAGGACAGTCAGGGGACCATATTTTGTGCAACAGAAATTCTTCTAAATATAGAACGCACAGCGATCACAAGAGGGATGCGAGCAGTGTCCTTGGATGCTCCGCAGAACAGGCGGATGACAAAGCTGCTAAGAGGGTTTGCATCGAAATCCTGCGCTCCCCGATTTAGCAGAAGGCTTATTTCGCTCTCTCGCATGAGTGGGTTGCCGGAGCCGACCCACAGCAGTCGCATTTTGAATCCCATTCTTTGCCTTGTCCTAGGCCTGCCTTAAAGGTACATAAAGCTCCCGGCCGGGGGAATTTGCTTTTTAACCAGGTACAAGTAAATTTCCTTAGCCAAACTCCGCCTATCCCTAACGCTTGCCAGATATCACAGGCCAGTTTCTTTCTTTCTTTCTTTCTTTTTTAACTTCACCTTCCCAACAGAAACAAAAGGGAAGCTCTATAAACATTTCAGATTGCTAATATACTCCCTCTTCTCATTCTTCTAAGTGGAAACTTTGCTCTTGAGAGAAGGTGAGCATCTACTAAAAAGTAATTTTCCTCTGTCAGAAGGGCTCGCCGAGCACTTGATCGCAGCTGAAATGTGTTTTAATAAGGCCTTTCTCCTTTACAAGCCGGCGGCTTTCAGCTCTGTCCCACAGCCTGAGCGGGGAGGAAGATGGCTCTCAGACATCCTTTTGTGGCTCTAATCAGAGCCAGAAGGGCCGTAGTGACTTTCAGGCCTTGGGGAGCTGTAGCTCTTTTGTATCCATCTCATCTAAGAAATCAAGTTTGATTAATTTGTCATCAAGGCAAATGTGTGATCCCCTCAGAGCCAGGCCTTTGAAGTGGAAGGCTGAACTAGGGCTGCAAAAACCCAGGTCAGCGGGATAAACGGTGATGGTGCCCAACTGAACGAGTTCTTCTGTGCCTGTTCTCATTTAAAACGCTCTGGAAAAACAACAACAGAACCCTTTTCCACACAAGTGTTCCGAGTTGGACTGCTCCCCATCCCAAGTCTCCTTTTGTTTACTTTAATTGAAAATAGAGTTATCTGGGCTACAGAGTAAGACCCGGAAAACATTGAGCCACGCCACAAAGCACGGGGTTGGAAGGCTCTGACCTCCTGCCAATCTTAAAAGGCCACTTGGAGTGGGAGATTCGAGAGGGCTGAACCCGGTGTCAGCACGTGCTTCTGGAATGAATAATCTGAAGGGGTCTCCAACTGGGTCATGGGACAGATGCTCATTTACGATGCTCTGGTCTTGTTAACCTGCACTTAGTGGAGTTCCTGAGCCGCTGAAAATGCATAAGGCAGTGGCCCCAAGATATTATTTAATCCAAGACTTAGTGTCATATTTCTTGTTCAGATGCTATATATGCTTTATAAGGAATTACAGGGCTTTTAAAAATTACAGAGTAAGCAATCTTTAGACATTCCATAGTGTAAGAATCCCCATATTGAACATGTTGGCGCACAGGCCTTTTTATGATGGTTACCCCTCAGGTATATACATAAAGACATGGTGAATTACCAAGCGAAAGTCCAGGGCTCGATCGGCTTTTAAAGATGTTTGAAAAGCACCAACAAATTATAAACAGCCTTTGTGGTTACTGAATTCAGTGTCAAAACTATTATTAGAGCATTTTAAAACAATGGGATTAGTAAAAACAGTCAGCTTTAGAAATCTAAGGATAATTTAACCTAAAAAAAAAAAAAACACAAAACTCTGCTTACGACAACACTCAAACATTCCCTCATTCCAGCATGCACTGAGTTTGTAGTATGTGTAGGTATGTGGAGCTCAAACATGTTTAAGATACATTTCCTGCCTTTTTTATGGTCTAGTAGTTCCTAAGTTTTAATGATATTTGCCAATCCGCTCAACGGTAAGCTCCATGAAGAATGGGTGATGTCTTTTCTTGTTTATTTTTGTATCCCCAGTGCCTAGCAGCACATCATAGTTGTTCATAAATACTTTGACTAAATGAGTCAGTATCCCATATAATCCTTATCTCAGCTATACTGATGTCTATCAACTTTCTGTAAGGCACCCAGCATTAAAAGAATATGCACGGAATACAAGGAACCCTTGGGAGCCTCCTACGGTCCTCCTCCAATGTTAAGTTGGAGTGCCTACAATCCACAGAGCATTACATGGGACTTATGTTTCAACGATAATTTGTTCAGCCTGGAAAACATTTTCATTAGTTAGACTTCCTTCGTATATTCCTGAGTAACAATGGCAATAATGTCCTTAGAAAATAATTAACTGGAAGATTCATTCAGGTTTTTAATTGGTTCACAGCAAATGACCCAGAAGTCAGGTACACAGCGCTCCAGTGAAGAAGGCAGATTTGTTTGTGCCACTATGGCGTGAGGAGGTAGAATGATTGGTAAACAAGCAGTCATGAGACTAGTGGGTTTGGGCCAGTGTTGCCATCAACTTGCAGGATCTCAAACAACTTAAGCCGGACCAATACGTCAAGAGGAATGTGCCAAAGTTTCATTGGATCAGTTCATTCTCTTTACCGTGTGGACATAGAGTCAACTAATAGAAGTACCATTGAATAGCTCTCTACATGAGCAAAGTGCTGAGCTGGGTGCTTAAATATGTCATTGGCTTTGAAGAAGCTCTGTCTTCTTCCCTTCTGTAGATTAGGAAATTGGGGCTATGAGAGGATGAGTAACTTGCTTGAGGCAGAAGCTAATGGGATTTCAACCTAATAAAACAAATTCCAAGCTAAGCTCTTTGCATTGTGCCAGTCTGCCTCCCTTCCGATTGTTGACATCCAAGGCTAAGGTTTGGAAATCCCAGAGTGGTTCAACCCAGAGAGAATCCCACAGTCTCCCACGAAAACCACCAAACCATTAACCAGGACACCTGACAATCTGGTCAAGAAACCAAATCCCATCATCTCTGCTCTTCTCATTTCCAATCTCCGGTAGAAGCATTTGCAAACACAAATAGTTAAAGGTCACCAGTAAGAAGTAGAAGAGGGATTTTGCATGATCCATCTGTGCTGGGATAATCCAGAATTGGCCGTGAATATGTTGAAGGGCCTACACTACACCAGTAATTCTTCTCCACCTGCCATCCACACCAGTCAAATGTGTTATTCTTGTACATTCTTTGGAGGAGAGTGTTAGGCATGTGCATCTACAGATTGGGCACTCAATAAGTGAGACAGAAAAGCAAACTTCAAATATAAATTTTTTAATTCCCAGCTAAAACCTTGAAAAAGTAAGCAAGTAGATGGTGTATCCTAGTTGTACACTGGTTTCGAGACAAATCTGCTCATGTGGAACTGATGCAAAGAAGCGGATTAGGAAATGTGTATTTTTTTCCACATAAGGTATGGAATGAAGGAAAGATCGTTGATTTTAACAGCCAAGAGATTCGGGGAGCTGGCTGCAACTTTGCCACCAACTGCTTGTGTGACCTTAAGCAAATTCTTTATGCTTTCTGGGTCACTTCTTCATCTGTAAAATGAAAGGCTGAACTAGGCCAGCGAGTTTTCAATCTTTTTCTTAAAGCTGTAGAAAGGACCTTTCCTTTACCAACAAACTCTTCGAGGCAATCTCAAAATCCTTGTATATTGGAATCTTCCATCAAGCCTAGCATCAGGAGAACAGGCTGGAGCCACAGTACCTTATCTGTCCGTTGGCTCCGTGACAGACCACCTGCGTGGGCGTGGGCAAGTCATTTCACCCCTGAGCCTTAACTTCCACATACAGAAAATGGGGGCAACAATCATGACAGTACCTCCTAGTGTCTTGGGGAGAAGTAAATTAGTGAGTCTCTGTGCTTCGATGGCATGGAGCGCCATATGCCATTAGTTTCTACTGAGTCACAGCTAGGAACAGAGCCACACAGCACAGCGGAAGCATGCCAAACTCTACCCGCTCCCTGACTTATGGGGGTAGCCCGGGCTTATAGTGTCATTCCACACCTAGCATGCATTTATTTATTTATTTTTTTAAAGATTTTATTTATTTATTTGAGAGAGAGAGAATGAGAGAGAGCACATGAGAGGGGGGAGGGTCAGAGGGAGAAGCAGACTCCCCGCCGAGCAGGGAGCCCGATGCGGGACTCAATCCAGGGACTCCAGGATCATGACCTGAGCCGAAGGCAGTCGCTTAACCAACTGAGCCACCCAGGCGCCCCCACACTTAGCATTTAAAGAGCTTATAAATAACTTTTCTGAACTCAACTTTCATAAATAGAGGAGTTTCTATATAAAAAGGTAAAGGTGATGTTTATTACCTGAGTGATAAAACCAGAAAGAAATGCAAGGAAGAAGGGCTTACTGGAAGTCAAGTGGGCCAGGCAGGGCCTGGGACTGCGAGGAAACTAACAAAGAGGGCTCCTGGAGTGACTGGCAAAGTTCTGTTTCTCGACCTGGGTGCTGTTCTAGGAGTGTTTTCCATATAACGATTCACTAAGTTACACATTTGTTTTGGGTGGTTTTCTTTATCTTTGTTTTATTTTTACAATAAAAAGTTTCTAAAAAGTGGTGTTTCATAAAACAAAATCAATGAGTATGTAAATTATGCCTACTGGCTTCCAAAATGTTAACAATTTGCCTTGCAATGCATGTCAGTATGGATGTGTTATTGTGTTACTACACTTTAAAAAATACTTTTAAAAATATACTTTACAATAGGAGCTTTGTTTGCAGTATATCCAGAAGTATTTCTGTAGAACCAACCACCTGGAGAACACTTTTTGAAAGCCAACAGGCTTCTGTTAAAATGTTATTTATGATTCCATGACGTTTGTTTTTTTAAAAAAAGACACATTCTGAAAATCAGAGTCTTGTCCTTCATAATTTGACTATCTTCCTGAAAGACCAATTATTTTTGCCTCAAAAAGGGAATGCTGTGTTAATATTTACCTTCATTTCTACCAGTCTCCAGTCAGGGTGAGTCACAAAACCCCAAACTCTCCTAAGACCTGAAACCTTCCTCTAGGTCCATGCTTTCTAGAATTCTATATGTGCAAACAACAAGTGATTTAAGTTCCCCCAGTGAAAGAGGAAATTGGGGAGTAAGAGCTTGTCCACATCTTTGAGGCTGGGAGGAGCCCACACATTTAACCATAGCATCTGTACAAATGGTACCAGAGTTCAACATGCTTATGATTAGAAGAGCTTATGATTTATGCTTGCTAGTTAAATATGCTTATGATTTAAAATTATTTTCTCTGGCAAGAAATAACCTAGTCAGCACCACAGCTTAGCCAGATGATGGGAAATAGATACATATTTCAAGGGTACACATTTTAACTTGCTGAGTCCAGTAAATACTACTGTTTTCTTTTCTTCCTATAACAAAAGACCTATCTTCCCATAGGATTCCAGAGGGTTTTAAAAATACACTCATTAGAGAAAGCAGTTAAAAGTTCCGTAACAGCGGTTGCTACAACCAAAAGAATCACCGGGGTTGGCCTCTGAAAAACTGTATCTTCAGTGGGAAGGCTGAGCCTACAACTAAGAACATGTCCCCAAAAAGTGCATTGATAACCACTACATGATCCAGCACACACAGAATGTATGGCGGCAGTAATTAGACCCGAATACGAGAAGGAGATATTGGGAAATCTTAACACTTTTAGGGTGTTAACGCCCTGCCCCTCAAAGACTTCATGAAAATCTGCTGTGTTCATGGTGACTGGGCATCACACACATAATCTTGAACTGCTTGCTTCTGCAGCGAGAGATATGAAAGTCTGCAGATAAATGGGAGAAGTAAGAGTTTGCTGGTTTCTTTTTGTTTTTAAAGGGATATACTGGACAGCCAGAAAGGAAGAGTAAGTTCCCTTTACTTGGAGAAATGGGGGACAGTTGAATCTTAAGGGCAAATTGGAGGACAAGAGAGAAATAAGAGTAACTGACTTACTCTAAAATGAGACCACTCTTAGCAAAAAGTAGAGAAAAGAAATGAAAGTAAGTGAAATGTGTTTTCTAAGAGCCGAAGATGAGCGCTCAACAGGGGAGTATGCAAGGAACAGCTGCTTCCTGTCAGGGTATCATGGACGCCCTACTCCGTGTCCCACACGCCGTGCTGGGAGCTTCATACACACTACGCTAGCTGGACAGAAAGGTTCACTAGGAGCTAGAATAAACAGCGTTATGACCATCACCACACATATACTCGGACCCTAGTTAAGATGAAGCAATGTGGTTAACAAAATGGCATGAAATTTTAAACCTGAGGGAGGAGAATGACACTTCTGTTCTATAGAATCCCAATACAGAGTGAAAATGAATGGCAACAGATGAGAAAAAAACCCTCTCAATAGCAAGTTCTACAAACTAATGGACCCTTAAACCCCACAAAGTTATGACTTAAAAAAAGGAGCACAGATTTCATAGCAGCATAGTCCCAAATGAGAAAACAGCAAGAACTTTTACATGAAAAGCCTAAACAGTCGCCCTCAACACATAAATCACTGCATTTTCAAGGAAGAAAAGTACAGTCTAGTCTTACCTTATTGCTGCAAAAGGCTGGAATAAAAATTACTGACTCATAGAAGCAACTTTCACATGTATCTGAACATCAAACACAACACACAATATAAAATCAAAAATAACTAGAACAGAAAAGTTTTCAGTCTGACCTTAAAAATACTGAGCAAATCACTAGATGAAGCCAGATCAAAAGGAAGGGCATTACACCAGCTTGTAGCCATATGTGGAAGAGCCCCAACTGCATAGGGCACAGATGGTATACGATGGGTGGGGGTGGGGGGCACGAGCAGATCCAAAACATAAGGCAAATAAGCCTGCTTCGGCTTACACACAGGTAAGACAGTTGGAAAGAATGAATCATTTTGAACGCAACTGATAAGATTTTAAATTCGGGATAACTGGTGCTAGATGTCCCAAGCTAAAGTGTGCTCACCAGTTTCAGCTCTGAAATCCTTTGTGTAGTAATTTAGATGAAACTGAAATCTCAGGGAGGATACATGCAAGGGGATGGTAACTTGTTATTAAATGATAACTGAGTAGTTAAGACTTAAAAAAAAAAACAACAAAACACCACACTGTGGTTGTGAGCCATGTTACCTGATTAAGGTCTGAGGAATTGGGGGGGGGGGTGG
>NC_138369.1:33099544-33139039 GCF_054177405.1 Leptonychotes weddellii
CAGAAAACTCAGAAACGTTCATATTTACTTCATGCTTGTTTCTCTAAATACAAAGTTGGCAGTTTTATAAATCTCAAACACTTGTTCCAAAATAAAAGTTTCAGGAAAATTCTCCCACTTCAACATCAGGAGTTGAGATTTTCACAAAGATATCTTACATTTCATAAAATGAGTTGATAGCTTTTTTAGGCAGCAACCCAAACATTTAACACAGATTTCTTCAACCTCATGGTTTCTGGAGGACACAAAAGCATAGAATATCCAAAAGGCTATTTCATTGGATATTCTAATTAGTACATTCAACACACACATATACAATGGGACTCTAAATTTTAGCAGCAATGATGGACAAAAAAATATTGACTTCACGATGACTTCTGATTATCATTCACATGGTTTTAGGGAATACTTACTTGATTTTTTTGATACTTCTTTGTATTAAAGAATCCCTCCACTTTATTAATGGCTTTGTTAAGCTATGTCTAGGAGTGACAATTTTAGTGGAAATTCATTCCCAGGCTACTTTGAGAGTCATTTGAACAGTTTTGCGTTATTTTACATGCAATTTTATAGCTCTATAATGTTCATTTAATCTTGTTCAATGATGCTGAACCCCAGATGCCATAAGATATTATAGAAAAGTAGTTACTGCACATATGGAGTAACTACTTTTTCTGAACATTAATTTCTTTTCTCTTAACTCGCTGAAATGGTATTTAGAAAAGAGAAAAGCCACCCCTCTGTATTAAAGGTTTTATATCAGGGACTTTCAGAGATGGGCTACTTATTACCACTGTGGTCCTGGCCATAAAGTTCTTATTTACGAGCATCATCTTCTCAAGTATTAGTGATAATGGTTTTCTCCAGCCTTCCTAGGGTTGTTGGTATTAAAATTCCAATCAGGTCACCTGAGAGCTTGGGGGGTGGGAGGCTCTCCTCATTTGTCATAGGCGGGGGTTGGTATGAACAGGGGTTCTCAAAATGAGATCTGAGGGCCATCCACATTAGAATCACTGGGGCTCTTGCTAAAAAAGGCAGTTATCTAGGCCTCCCAGACCTGGTGAATCAGAACCTCTAGGGTCGGGGCTGACAAATGTGCATACTGAGTAAGCACCACGATGATTCTTCTGCATCCTCTGGGGTGAGAAGCACTGGTAGATGATCTCAAAGGTCCCTTCCACTCTAAAATTCAAAGACTCGGTGAGTTTTCTTTTAGAGATGGAGTAGTGTCAGCAAGATGAGAGTATCTCTACAACATAAGATGGTGACTTTTAGCCTGAACGCGCTAGCCTAAGTAAGAAGTGCTCACAGATTTGGATGTATATGTAAAAATAGAAAACAGAAACAGAACAGCATAATCAGGTGTGTAAAGAACCTATGTGAGCTTTCTTCCTTGGGACAGGACGAGTGGGAGAACCCACTCTAATTCCTACACAGAAGCGTAGGTTCAAAGGGCTCTTCACCGCGCCCCCATTCCCACCTTTTCCCTCTCCACCTTCCAACCCCTCTCAGTTGTCGAGGCCATTACCCAGGCTCTTACAATCCCGAGTTGCCAAACTCTTACATAATCTTTAACTGGTCTGCATACATTCTTTTAAGAAATAAACTACCTACAGGCAGTCCTCTACTCTCAGTTGTTAGGAGGGAAATCACACAGAAAACATGCAGCCTAGGAAAGATGAAGAGCAGACTTACAATTTTAAAGGGGAGTTCCGTATTTAGAAAGCCCTTAAAAACCCAAAAACCAAACCCTAATGTCACTTCTCCCTTCGGGCACAATATTGGATGAAATATTTCTGGTATTTCCTATATGTTAGTTTATTTCATTCTTTCTCTTCATAACTGCTTAGAGGCTCACTGAGAGCCTAAGATTTGAGATTTTTAAAGCACATCCAGAGAGTTCTATCTTTCACCCGTTTTTATTAGGTATAGGAGAGCTAAACTTCTATTGGTGGTATCTAACCACATTTTTATAAAACCAGAAGAGCAAAATGCGCTCGAATCTTAACATAATTACACAAACATAGCTGGATAAATGATGCCGCTGAGCCAGACCGGTTGGCTGGAAGGCAGCGCCACCATGTGATCGCTCCAAATGTTGTCACTTTTGTTTAAGTACAAAAGATGGGACCTTCTAGGAGCTGGGCTTCTCACAGCAAAGGCCCACCTCCTGTCCCAATAAGGTTATTTTCAAACACCCAAGTGGAGCATCGCTTTAGTCGCTGAGAGTCGGAGGGAGAAAATGAGAGGATACCTGATCATGTATGGGCATATCAGTGGCCAGACAGGATCAGGTATGTAGTGCTCGATTGGGGTGAGCTGTTTGGGGGTTAGGTTGACAGACTTTTGACTGTTCTCAGTTTGAGGAACCTGGACTGGGTATGTAGCCTGCAGTCTCTAATGCCCAGCTCTATCGCTTGCTACCCCATGTCCTTTCACGAGGGACGGGTTTGATCAAGGCTCTGCTAGTAGCCGGCAGGTGTGTCTACTACTCAATGATACCCAAAGTTTCGTTCATCTGTAAGGTCTTGGAACTGTGTGTATGTGTAGGCATGAGCTGAAGTCAAGAAGAGTGTTGAGAAGGAGTCGAGTTAAACTATTTAAAGTTTTACGAGAGTTGTGTTTTTCCTTTTGCGTTTTCTTGCTGTCAATTTTACCATAAATTTAATAGCCACATTATATCAAATGTACATGTTCACTGTAAACTATCCCCTCGTTTCAGAAATGTGGAAAAGTCGGGCGAGGAATCTTTAAGTGGAGTAAGTCAACACTTCCGGGATGTGCTTACAGAAGAAAAGTGAATACAGAGACAAGTTACTTTCAGTGGGTATTATCTGTCCTTATGAAACGGGTGTAACTTCCCCAGTGTAAGCAAGCCATTGTGATCTAACAACCTAGAATGGGGCAATGGGAGGAGAAAATACATACTGGTTTCCATCAGAGACCCTGGCTCTGCATCCAGACCTAAGGAAGGACAAAAGCGAGCAAGTCAGCGCTGTGACTTCCATACGGCTCTCTGTAGAGAGGACAGGCTGCACCTGCAAGGTCCGGACTGAAAAATCAGGATCTTCCTGCAAGTTGCCACCACCCCCCCCCACCCCACGCCCCCAAGCATGGGTACACGGCCCTAAACAAAAGTCACATGCCCCACAAGATATTTCCTTGTATCTCAAAAGAGTATTAGCTTCTTTAATCCAAGAAGGTAATGAGAGGTTTTTAGACTGATTAAATCAGATTAGTTCATACAAAGTCTATTAGGAACTAAATATTCAATTAAAACAATTTCCAAAGCAAAATCTGACAAAATCCACTCTTAAAGTAATTTAGATAATAGGTTCTTAACATTTGGCAAATTAAATCCTTCTCACGGTTGGTATTTTCTGCCGGGTCAGAAATAGGTGCAGAAGTTCTCTGGGACAAAAATCTACTTTGTGCGTTAAGCCATGTGCCACGATCATCAACAACAGAAACTCGAGAACACTAATGTGAGCCTAGCATTCCTATTTATTTTTTTTTCTTCAAAGGCTACATACATGCAGAAGCTGATCATGTCATCACAATGCTTTAAATAAAGTTCAAAAAAAAAATAAAAATATTTCAAATCCATTTACTTGTGGAAATATATATGACAATTAAAATGAAGATAGGTCAATCATCCTTTTTCTTCTAATCTATCAGAAAAATATATTATAAAAAAAGAATTTAACTTCATGGTCAGAATAATTTTTAAAAAAATCCTTGACGAATAACTTAAAAATAAGTTGGATGTTAGTACAACGTTTAGAGAAGCAAGTTCCAGGCTTTTGAAAAAGGGGTCTGATATCCTTATACCTCATTCTGAAATCACTGAAGAAATTCAGTTTAGAAACAAAGGAGTTTTTTAAAACTACAATCATTGAGGTTATGGTTGATGTGGTTAGTAATGCAAGTGAAGGGCACAACTTTTATAAATAGATATCGTTGAAGGTCCTTTAAAATGTTTGAATGGAGAATTTTATTTACAAACACAGGCTGGAGGCTTGAAGTGGCCCCACCTCTCTCTGCTGGTCAATACTGCAAGAGGGATTAAAAATCCTGGGTACAACGAAGTTCTGAGCACTGGGCCCTTTTTGTGAAATGTGTAAGCATGCACTAGCTCCCTGGACTCAGGAAAAGCTAGCAGGAGGAAGTGTCTTCAAATGGCCCTGCTTTTTCAGGTAAAAGCAGTGGGGAGGCTTGGCAGAGTCGAGAGAGGGGAATTGGCACATTTTTGAAAGAGTCTCAGTATTCCAGAGGGTGGCCATTTCCTTCTACTAAAACTGGTATTTCTTTGGTAACATAATACAATATATATCAACAATTCCAAAAATTAATATCAACAGAATGCACTCAACGTTCCACTTTGCCAATGTTCACATTCATCCTGGAAATGAGATTTACCTTGCTGCTCCTAAATGAAAAAGGCAGGGGAGAGCTGCCCAGGCAGGAGGACCATCAATTATTGGAAATGACATACAGTGTGAGCAGGAAAAAGGGATAATCTAACAAAGTGTGTTTGAATGGATTTGGAAAGCCCTAAGTGGGGACACACACCCAAAATTCAGAAGCAGCTTTAATGCAAACAATTAAAATATCACCACCTCTTCAAATCAGAAATACAAGGTCTCCTACCAGGAGAAATCTATTGCTACCACTCTATGCCTATCCTCTGAAAAGGCCAAATTGAAATTCGGATTAGAAATACTTCCACAGAGGGTGTGAAGACCTAGAGTTGGATTTATATCCTGAAATACTCAACTGTGATTATAGTTTTCATGTTCGGCAACCCAACTATTATTTTCCTTTTATCGCAAAAAAAAAAAAAAAAGTTTAAAAAGGAAAAATAAAAGATGTGTGTGCTGTCAGGGCAAAATCAGATTAAGTACGGTTTTTCTTTTCCCTGGGATAGAAAAAAACAATGCCCAGTGCACAGTGTGAAGGAATGTGTCACAACAAATAATCGAGACAGGTTTCATCAAGCTAGTATTCCTCCAAGTACAGTGTGGTTTTCAAAAGCAGTATTGTCACGATTAGGCATATTCTCATTAACTAGGTACAGCAGAGCTACTTAAAGGGAAACCGATTTCTTGTGCCTCAATGAAAGGGGAGTGTAGAAAACAATAATTAGACTGAATAAGGAAATTTGAAAGGACAAAAAAAAAAAAAAAAACAAAAACAAAAAAACCCAACCCAGAGTGAAAAGAACAGAGAATTTAGAAGGCAAAAAAAAAAAAAAAGCAAGTAATGTGATGGTAGAAACCCACACAGTCCCCCCCCACCCCAACTGCCACTTTGAGCCCTAATTGCCCCATCTGCAAGGACAGAAACCCACTCTAAATGGACCAGCATCGAGCTTCGGCAAGTCTTCTCTTCACTCTCCCTCCTGTTAAGACCGTTTCCAAAACCAATCAGCAAAGGACAAAGAATTCTTTACAGAGTGTGCAATTAGTGTTTTCCACGTCCACCTTCAAAAGCATGATGCTCTTCATGGGCTAAAGGACAGAAAAAAACAAAAAAGAAAAAAAGGAAAGAAAACTTTAAGCAAAGGATGGGGCAACCCTTCTCTAAGGCATCTCATTCAGTTTCCCCAAAGGCTGGCAAGAACGCAAATACCTTTTTGTGCCAGTAACTGTTAGCTAAGGCGTGCATTTCCTGAGAAACGTAATCATGAAAATTAAAACAAGGAATAAACAAGCAATGGGCATGCTGCCTGTTTCTGCTTGCTGTGCCGAGAGGATGAGTAATCCCCACAAGCTGATGAAGAGAATATGCGGGGCCTCCAATGCTACGGGGGTGGGGGGGTGGGGGGATTGCTCCCCACGGGATGCATGGGGTGGGGGAACCCAGTGTTACCCACACCAGGGCCATGCACAGACCTATCTTTAGAAATAAAACAAAACAAAAACAAAGCAAAGCAAAGAACAACACAAGAGGGTAAGCAATCCTATCACATCCCCCCACCTCTGAGCACCCTCTGTGGGAAATGAAATTTCATAAAACGGATGGGTCTTTTATTTTTTCCAATCATGTTTTTAATTTTTTTTTCTAGTCCTATTGTCTGGCTTGCAAAATCACTAATTATAGTTAGGGACCCTAGAATAAAAAGCTGCACTATCAAAAATATTTTTCAAAGACTTAAAGTGTTATAAAGTAGAAGTGGGAAACGAGACATTCATAATATATATACCACTTTCTCCAAGGCAAAAAAGGCCAAGTGTGAAAGTCCACTTCCTGGAATCTGACTAACCATCACCATGAAGCAAGGGCAGGTCCTCTTCTCTTGAGGGGAAAAGTCACTGCAGCTTGGGTCTGATAAAGCCGAAGGCAACTCAGAATTCTCTGTGCTTTGTCTCCCTACACCCTCCCACTATGGGCAGTGAATGACGTCCTGGGAAGGCATGGATGGGCTGGCCCATTTCACCTGTCAAGCCCCTTCCATTTCTCTGTTTTTAATATAGACTAAATTCTTCAGACTAGTGTCTAAAGGGGTGAAGTGGTGGGCAAAGGGACCATTTTCCCTTCAGGATCATCCTGGATGTTCACCCCAACCTGTTCTTCACTTGGATAAAACCCTGGCAGAAGCATACCTACAGCTCCCAGGGTAGCTCCCAGGGTTACCGTGCATTGGCCAAATTCCTAAGGAGAGCCTATAATCCCCCAAATGATTGAACCGAGTGCTTCTCGCATGTACAACTTTACAAATATTTCACTTTTTTTTTTCTCTTTAGAACAGATTTTTAGGGTCAGTACCGAAGCAAATATGGTCTGTTCTGCAGTAAAATATACAGTGCTGCAGGGTCAAGTGGAGGAAGCCCAGACCTCTTAGCGACGCCAGGCTCCAAGTGATAAACCGACAGATTATGGGCTGTCCGGAGATTTTTATGACTCTGAGTGCGAGGGACGGTCTGTGGTGGTCATGGCTGAGATACTGAAGTCCTGTCACTGTGATGGGCTATGAAGCTAGCAGAATAGAACCTTCAGAACTGGGGGAGTTCTGTGAGACAGAAGTTCTTTTTCAGCCTTGGGTGAGCCTTGGTGGAAAGAGAAGATAGAATTCTCAAAACCAGGAGTCAAGAGAACTTGCTCCGGAAAGGGGCAGAGAATAAATATTTTACGCTTTGCAGGCCACATGGTCTCTGTCCCAACGATGAACTGTGCCACCGTTAGGACTAAGGCAGCCATTCACAGTATGTGCACAAACGGGCACTGCTAGGTGCCAATACACTTTATCTATATATGGACACGGAAATTTGAATTTCATACAATTTTCATGTGCTACAAAATGTCGTTCTTCCCTTGATTTTTTCCAACCATTTAAAGATGTGAAAACCATTCTTAGCTGCAGCCCCTACCAAAGAAGGGAAGGAGGGGGCAGATTTGGCAAAGGGTTCATAGTGCGCCAACCTCCGCTCTAAATAATTCTCACATCAGAAAAGATGCCATTCAGCTGCTCTGAAGAACGTAACAGAATGGGTGGGGGGGGAAGGGTAGCACTGTGGTGGGGGGAGGGGTCTCTGTGCACTGTGAGTGTCTCCATCAAATAATTAATCTATATCCAAATCCTGTATAACTTAACAACAGCCCACTCCTCATCTCCCCTGCTGGAGGCCTTGACCGAATACGCTTGGGCTCTTTCTACGTAGAAAATCTGCCATGTCACCTGGCTTCTGTATACTTGTGAATACTTACACCAGGATCCTATTAACAAGACAGAATAAAAGCACGGAGTTGGCCATTCCTAACTTAGCTCACCCTAGGACTGTTCTTCATCATGCTGTGATGAAGATTTCTGCCCAAACCTCATTTTTCCAAATCAATTCTGCAGCACGTGGTGTATAATAATCCTACTGAGTAAAGGACTGCCTGCTTTATATAAAATAAAGAGAATTGCTTGTTTTTTCCAATTCAAATTTTTATCTGAATAATCTTTGAGTCTTTAAATGTTAATTTATGCCATTAAAATATGGATTTCTACGGAGACCCTAGCCAGTTCTGCATTACTCACAAACTTCACAATGGCATCTATCTTTAGGTCATCTATTCAGCTTGATTCAACTGGCCAGGTTGCCACTTCTCCCCCTTATTTGGCTTGCCCTCCCCCTCCCTCCAAGCCATCACAACAACTAAGCAGTGACTCATCCTTTTTCAGTCTTACCTGAGTATTACCACTGCCCTAACAACTAGGCTAATCACTGTGAGGCTTAATTTTCTAGTGAAATACTCCTATCATCTTGGACCTGCTGCTAACCGTGTTACTTGGAAATTTAATCAGAGAATTTTGAAGTAGAAGGAACCTTGGAGACCATTTAAGACCAACCTCCTCAATATTTTGATGAGAAAGTAAAAGGACAAGAAGGTGTGACCTGCTCGAGGTCACACAGTTGAAGGGGAACAAAAATTCAAAGTGCCTGACTTGATGATTCCAATTTGCTTCTCTCCTCTTTTGAGTCAAATGTGGGGCTGGTTCAAAGGTGGTAAAGAATGCTGTAGCCCCATTCATAAATGGCCCTGAAATACACTTCCTTCCAGAGAGTTAGTCTTGTGAAGTAGAAAAACAAGAAAAGACCCTTGGTGACCTTTCAATTAATATCTGGGTTGAAAATACAACTAATGTTCCCCAAGGACTGAAAATTGCATCTACAAATGTGCAATTTCCACACTGCACAGCCAAGAATCAACTTCTGCAGGGCCATCTTTCTGTCTCTTTTATTTAAACTTTCATTTAAAATTCAGAAGCTCAGCACTTGCTGAATATCTGCAGCAACGTATCAGTCTTGTTGCTTAAAATCTAAATCATTTGGTCTGTGATTTTATGATTCCTTTGAGGGAGACCTTTGTTTTAATAACTTCTATCATACCAAGACAATCCCAAAAGAATATTTGATTTTTTTTCTCCTTTTTGGCAAGGGGTTGGGAAAAGTGAAACAATAATGGAGTGTATTCCAACAAGACTAAGATGCACTCCCCAGCCCACATCGGAAGGCCCCTGGATTCAATAATACATCATAGTTTAATTGGGAGCCTTTTATTTTTCTTTCTTAGTAATTGTAAAATAATACTTATCATCAAAGGCATCTTAGAGTCAATGAAATGCCACACAGTTAAAAAAAAAAAAACTGGGTTATTGACTCTTGGAATGGTTTGGAAAACAGGAATTTATCAGATGTATGTGTAGGACTGTCAATACTTTTCTTGAACTCACTGTTAAAAGTGTAACCTGCAGTTTGATCTACCAAACATTCGTTTAATAGCACTAAGCTGTTTTCATTATGAAAAAGATGACTTTTTCAAAAGAGCACACAAAAGCAATGAACATGAATCATGATGGGAACAATGGGTCCACACACCTATTCATACTGTTAACATTTCACCACTGTGCGTGAATTCTCTTTCGTTCTGTGTCACGGCCTTCCATAATGAGGAAATATTAGCATTTCAGTAGAACATTCAATCACCCCTGCTCTCAGAACAAGAGGTTCTCCACAAATACAGATGTTATACATTATAAATTCCTGTTTATGAAGGGATGATTGAATATCTACCTGCCAGCTCATATAATAACATTTTTGTTATTGTTGCTTCAAATAGAAAGTAATTTTTTTCTGAGAATGACAAATTTAAGATCAGGTTTAAATTTCTGAAATAACAAATACAATACGTATCACCTTTTCTGAAACATGTGTTTAGGTGACAATAAAATCGCATTTTAATTTCTTGAGACTGAACTTTTTTTTTTTTTTTAACACGTGTATTTTATTGCATTATTTTCTGGATTATAGAATTTTGAGTGATTCTGCCTTCACCTCATTTGCAACATAGTCTCTGTCTTTAAACGTAATGATAGAATAAGCTAGAAAATAATAACTGAAAATAAAGCACTTACGTTTATAAAATACTGCTTTAAAAGATATGTGGGGCAGAAGTTCATAGATCTTTTCTAACACAGTCGCTTCACCCACTAAAGAGGCGTTTACATTCCAGACTTGGACAACATCTTCCCGGTCCCGAACGCTGACACTGACTCCTATTACTTCGTCATCTGAGGGGAAGGCGGGGAAGAAAGAAATGAGTGATAATTCCAAGTCTGTCTGTATTGTTTTTTTAAGCACTTATCGTCTTAGCTGTAAGTTATGGATAAGATAATAAGAAGAAGGTGGCACAAGAGAACACATAATAAACACTGTTTCTAAGGGGAACCGCTGGACAAAAAGCAAGTTAGTGGACAAAAGCTGCAACAGGTACATCACATTTATCCAGGGACTTAGATAAACATCATGTTCCAGGCAAACGAATTTTCCAGATAAGTAATTTATCCTTTTTTAACATGTTACCAAAGCTTTTTGACTTATTTCTTAGTCTGTTTTGATGAGACTTTTTCTAAAATGGGTTGCATAATGCTCTGTCCTCTGAAAGCCAAGTGAACTCAAATGAGCTTTTCCTCGATGCTTGACTGTCTTTGTTAAGAACAGCAAGTATTTCTCCTGACTTCCTGCCAAGTGTTCAGAGATCGTGGGGTGGTTAGTGCTATTTGCCTCGATACCAACTGGACCCAGACTGTGTGTTCCAAGCTGCTCTTTCCGTTTTTGTGTGGTTTGCTTGTCTGCTCCTTCCCTTTTCATTCTTTCTGCTCTCCAGTGCTTCTCTCCAGCCATTCCCCTTCAGGTTTTGGCATTTTTGAACTTTGGGCTAGAGAACCAATGACCATCTGTCAGCACTGTATATAAAGGGACAGTAAATATCTTCTGAGTGTGACTCTGCTATTCTAGTACTTGTGTGAATGGACATTAAAGCATTCATCAATACTGATTAATGTAGGTCTTTCATTTATTTTTAACTAAATTCTGGGTTGGGGGCCACTCTGTAGATATTTGAGAATGGTGGCTAGGTAAGGAAGGCTCTGTACCATCACATGCTTCCTTGTACCCACTTTGTGTCTGTTAATTTGTGGCAAAATGACAGGAATAAAGGGTTTTGACTCCCACTTTATGTGCTCATGCCACACCAATGAAACAGGGTCGCTCTCTGTACTTACATGCTCAGCACCTATAAGTAAAATGTGAAAGATGAGCATCATCAAAATTAGGAAATTTTGCTTTAGTTAATATGCTTTTTCTAATTTGCCTGATTTGCTCTAAATCTGTGCATCTAAATATTTATACCATCAATTTTTCCAATTGTCTTCTGGGGGTTAAAACATTCTAGTATTTTGATACAATTTAAAAGAGGGCATGTCTAATTTACTAAAGGAATTCATCTTTTGGAAAATAATTCCTTTGTTTCCTCCTTCCTTCCCTCTCCTCCTTCCTTCCCTCCCTTCTTTCCTTCTAAATGTGTATGACTTGATACTAAATGATGCCATTTATTTCTGTGTTTGAAAACAGGCAAAATCAGCTTATGGTATCAGAAGCCAGATTGGTGACCACCTTTGGAGGAAGGGAGGGCAAGGAGGGATTCTGGGAGGTGAGTAATGTTCTGCTTGCTCCCTGATCTGGATGCAGTTATGGGGATCTGTTGACTTTGTGACTATTTATCAAGCTGTACACATTACAATTTGTGTACTTTTCGGTATTTATGTCACATTTAAATCAAAATTTCCAAAAAAAATAAATAGGACCTGATCCCGGCCATCCCTTAGCCAAGAGAAACATCGCTGCGTCAAAAATTTGTTTTAGTTCAGGTTTCTTATTTTTGAATTTACATCTTCAACGGACACTTGCTCGAGCTCACTACCAGAACTGCTATGTGAACGGAAAATCTGCGAGTGAAGAGGGAAGCCCCACGCATGCCATTCTCATTACCCTTTTCAAGAATGGCCATGAAGACACTAGATCAGCCTTTCAGGGAAACAGCGGCATTCTCCGGTCTTTGGGGATGGCCCATTTCTACACTCTTGGCCAGAGGGTTTTAAGTGATGGCTGCTGGATCTGCTGAGCTGTCAGCATTTCAGTTTGGCTTGGCTTTTGGTAACTAGGAGGCTCCGACTAGCATAGGGCTTTCAGAAGCGCATGGTCAAAGGCTGCAACTCTTATGCAAAGGCAGATCCATCAGCAATCATGTAATATTCATAAGCAGAATCGACCAGCAAAACCCTAATTATTTTAGGGTGCTGGCAGTATAAGAGCTAGGAGGAGCCACTGTTTAAAGATGGGGGAAGCGAGGCCCAGAGAGACTGGCTGACTTGCTTCAGGTGGTAGAGTGGGGGTAGTGGAAGAGCTAATGCTTAATAGACAGTTAATGGTGCACCAGTTTCCTAAGACAACCACGGAATAACAGGCCTTCTTTACTCAATCCTGCCTGTTTATTATTAGACTATTTTCCCGGGTTCTGGAAACAGGAATAATCCACACAGGAAACTTCCTCTCCCAGGGATTAATGTGTTTATAATTATACCTAGGACGCATTTTTGGCTCCATAATGTGAAGTTGCTAACTCTTCTCTGTTAAAACAGAAGGAATCTGTACTTTTAAGACAATTTCATCTTCACCCGGGTTTTGTCTTAAGGGAATGAAAGCTGGTGAAATAAGAAGCAAAACAAAAGGAGAATTATGGAAACTGCTAGTAGGTGAATTTGAAGCTTGCCATGGCAGTGACCCAGCCTAGGGGTGCCCCCCAAAGATAGTACCATCTAAGACATCTGGGGACAAATTAATCAGTACTAATTAGCTAAGAAAAAAATTTTTTAACTGAAAGCTGAACATGTAAAGTATTATTCTAAATGTTAGCTCTGAAGGAACTAGCCAAGAAGAAAACAAATCGTTAAACAAGCAATTCAATTCTTCTCCTCTTTGAGTGGTTTCATGATAAAAACAAAGCAAAATAAAAATGGACTTACAGAGGCTCTGAGAAATTCACTCAGTATCTGAAAATGCCTGAGGACCTTCTATTTGAGCTTCAGGTGTGGGGTTACAAGTCCCAATGGTGAACCTCTGTAAGTCTCTTTGAGCAGGGGCCCAAGAGCAGGACTGGAGGAAGGGAGAAAAACCAGGGGGTACAGAAGGGACTGTGCTGGCCTAACTCCACACTCCACTAGACACCACTCACCCCTCGGGAAGAACTGGAATGAGCAACCTACCCTAAACTGTATTAAGAACAAACCAATACCAAATTTTCTTTTCTTTTCTTTTTGCCTATTGATTTTGGACAGATGTTCATGGACACTATTAAGATGAGCTACGTGGGGAAAAATATATGCACATATACATATGTACATACATATAACACACACATAAATATGTACATGTACATACACATATGACATGAAATGCCATGATCACATGAAAAAAACCTGTAAGTTCAGAGTTACGGAGTAAAGAACTTCGAAACGTGTTAAAAGTCAAACACATGGAAACAAATGCTTCCAAATGACAAGCACAAGCCAAGCACACACGAGCAGGTGACCGACGGCGTGAGCTTCTTTACCTGCAGCGGCACAGTCTGTGAACTGTTCCCCGATTGTCGCTAACAACAACTCTTTCCAAACTGTGGACTGGCATGGGAAAAGAATAAAAAACAAAAACCAAACCAAACCAAAACAAAACAAAAACAAAAAACAAAAAAAAACAAAAAACAAAAAACAAAAACCAATAACAACACATATATTTTTAGACAAGTATCTTCAGGAGCTAAACAAGTCACATTTTCTTCAGCCTCACATGCACTGTGTTCATGCCCATTATTTGGAGCCCGCAGACATCCCCGGATCACGGGTGTCAACACTCACAATAGTGGCATATACTGTATTGTTTTACAAGTAACTTTACACAGATAGATACGAGGGATCCAAAGTCACAAACTTTGTGTCCATAAAACTTTGTGTCCAAAGCTACAAAGTCAATCTCTAGTGAAACCCTGATGAAGTTCAAAAGAATGGGGTGGGTGGGTGGGTGATGCTTTCAAATGATTTATAATGTTCCAGTGCCTTTAGCTTTCACTGATTCAAAATGTATCTACTGATTATAGTTGAATGCTATTAGTAAAATCCTTCTCTCCAATACCCTCCCTGCCCTCTGTTTTTCTTGCAGTTTATGAGATACTTAAAATGTTACCACAGGGATGAGCTCTTAAGGAAATTTCTGGTTTAGTGAATATGAGAGACTTGCAAATTTCCATCCACCGGAGCCAGACCGTTTACATCAAGGGGTAGAACTTGATGTGTGTATGCATGCATCTCTCCAGAAGAATCAGTTCATGTTCCCATCCACCTCCTGCAAGTGAGAAACCTGGAGGCCCTTCTACCCAAGATCTACTCAGGCCATCCAGTCAGCAGCCAGCATGCGCTCACGGGTAGCTGGAGGCCTAAAAGTTCTTCCAGTTATCCCCCCTCAAAAAGTTCTTGGTCCCATTTAACTTCCTTGCCAGAGTTTACAGGCCCTAAACTCTTCCAGAATTGGATTTGAATCCTGCCAGGCTGCTTAGTCTGTGAGTGGGCAGGTTATCAACCCCTGGCAACATCAGTTTCCTTAGTCGAGCAGGGAATATCAACGGGCTGACCTCCCAGGCTTGTTGTGACCATGAAATGAGCCAACAAATGCATTCAAAGGGCTTAGCATTGTGACTGCAGTGAAAAAAGCTAACAGGTAAGATTGGTTCCATATATAGCTGCATGTTTGCTCCATGCCAGGTGCTCACTACATATTAACTGTTAATAATAGTGTTTATTACTATGTTCTAATAAACTGAAAGCAGCCTAGCTGAGTTTTTAACCAAGATGATCGCAGTTAAGCACCGAGAGCTTTCGCTCGCGGGGAGGATTTTATTTTCCCTTTTCTAGATGCCCCCTTTGGCTCCACTGGTCTCCCTTCTGGAAATCATCCTCTCCGTTCTCTATGTCCCACCTGCGGTGTCTTACACCATTCATGATGAAGTTGAGGGCGTTGCAAGGAAGTTAGGGCAAAGGGGAAGTTCCCTCCCACGTTGTGACGTCAAACAAGGTTGGCCCACCAGGCTCCCAACCGACAGTGAGTGAAGAGGACACTTGTACAGACATGAACGTGCTATTATCTGTGACTGCAGATGGCCAAGGAGAGAAAGGGGCAAATGTGCCCGTCAGCTACTGTTCACCACACGCTGACATCACCATTGTTTCTACCAGAACTCAAAGGCTGGTGGGAGTCAATAAAGCACATGAAAAGGAAACCGTGCTCTCACTGAAATTAAAAACAACTTATGTTCTCTCCTTTTAAAGGTGGGGGGCAGGAGGAGCTTTGCAGGCCTTGCCTGGTTGTTGGCTCCCCTGACATTTTTTATGAAAGCCAAATAACAGGCAAATCCTGGAGCTATGCATCTTGATGACAGTCTGCATCATTAACAAATAAATCTGGTCACATCTTTAGGTTTGTGCTTATAGGGAAATGACTCAAACCTATGGGTCTCTGGAGACATTGTAATTCTTTGAGCTTATCCACATGAAAGAAACCATGAAAAGGTGACTCGGGTAGCTTCTGCCCTTTCATCCATTTTCAAAGAAGTGCTTTGGTTTCCCAAAGCTTAAGAATGGGTTCAAATGTTCACTTTTAGTCAGCATGATGAATTTGAGCCTATTCTAGAAAATCTCGGTTTCTGAGGCTTGGCCACTAGAAACCAGTTGTCTCAGCAGGCCATCCTACCAACCAGGCTCTTGTCAGTCCCGCAGGGAGGCTGGGCACAGCCTCACACGAAACCCTCCCCAAATGATAAGATGCACGGCCTCCCAAGCATCCCCTGTCTCCGCACCAAGTTCAGTGGAAGAAGGACAAGCCTTTGGTGGCAGGAATCTGCTTCTCACTATGTATACCAACTTCCACATGTTAGTCATGGCTGGTGAGGAAATGACTGCCATCATCAGCCTTTCTGTAAAGTTAAGAAGTGTGTAGCTCTTCAGAATTTAGGATACAGTCCCACAGCTGCATCATTTCTATAGAGAAACACAATACTACATTTTCAAGGTGACATTGTGGGGCAGAAAATCATGAACGTCAGAACAGAGTTTCTCACCCCCGGTCCTGTTCTGAGATGACCAAGTGGGCTGCCTAAAAAGCACAGGAGGCTCACCATATGCAGTCAACAACAACCCCAACCATAGCCAGTTCTAGAATAGGATCTGAACAAACGTACCGTGCTGTCCTTGGGGACTTTCATCTTCCACACGCCACCCTTCGCATTACTCTCCTCTTCCCTGGATCAGAGACCGAGGTTTAAAATTATACTCAAGGATTAAATGATTCTACATGCGTTTAGTTTAACCCAGATGACATTAAAAACAACAAACAATGGAGCATTCTTCAATAAACTCTCCCTCAGCCCTTTTACTGGAAAAGGAAGAAGAGGAAAGAAAAAGAAAGGGGGTGGAGATGGGGAAGGAAGAAAGTGGGATTCAGTGGCCACAAGGTCAGGGGTGGCGATGGGCGACCAGCTTCTCACTTTCAGTGAGGTGAGGTGGTGATGAGAGGTTCCCTATGCTATCTGGGGATGGACAAATTAATACAAGTACTTTACATGGGTAAAGGCCTTTATGTTTCAGTACCACATTCATGGCATTGCCTCATCTGATTCTCATATCGACCTTGCACTATATGCTTAATAGGAGACTCGGCCCCTGTGGTGGGCATCTGCCATGTTTTCCTGTTTAGTATCTGCTTGCTCATCTGGTAAAAGTACCCCAATTTCCCTTTAAGGAGCTACTTGTCTCCTACTCTTACGTCAGACCCATTCCAATAGGGTTGATTCCTCATCCTAGCCTCAAAGATGGGCTTATGACCCAGGTTTGCCAATGAAAATACTGCCTCTTTCTAGTCCTTGTGATTGGCCAGTGATGTAGAGGACCCACAGTGGGCCAATGACAGCCAGCCTTGGCATCTTATGGGGTCTGGTGAAGGCTGAGATTGATACATTTGTAGGGTGTAAGACTGCAGCTCATGAGAGCCATTCTGCCACCACAAATGGGAGAGCCTGTCTGAGAAATTACACCAACTCAGAGGAAAGCAAAGCAAATCTAATGGAGTGCATCAGATTCCTAAAAACATTTGAGCGCTCAGGTATGGCAGGAATAAGCCCTACCAGTGGACATCTCAGTTACTTAGAACACTCGAGGGATATAAGAATTTATTACTAATTGGGACTCCAGCCTAAGCAAACTGGCTTATTATCTACCACCCTCACCACTACACCAAGCTAATAAAGAAGGATCCCTTCCTCTAGACACTGGGCCATGACCTGTCTTCCATACTTTCTATGGGGTCCACGTAAGAGATGTCTCTGAGGTTCAACTGTACAGCAGATGTGGACACTCCATCTCTTCCTCTCATCTCCCACCAGCCTAGAAGGTTTTACACCCCACTGTTCAGGTCATTATCATGCAAATGAAAGAACAAACCAAAATACAGCAACACCCCATACAAAGAACTGCATCATAACTTTGGCGTACAAACAATGACCTATTTTTGGTGAGACCACAATGGGGTGTTCATTGGGGAACACTGAGAAACCTACTCATCATCATGGAGCCCAGGGTGAAGGGGAAAGTAGGCAGCAGCTTCCTTCATAATTTAGCAAGAGCTAAAATTACTTTCCATCATTAGCAGGAGAAAATGACTTTGGCATTCCAATTTGGCATGAAGTAAATATTTTATGAGGTTCACAACCATTTTCCTCCCACCTTAACCTCAAATTACAAGTTGACACTTACCAAAGTGGTCGCCTCTCTCCTCTCATTAAATGATAACTACATCTCAAAGGCAGGCTAGTCACAGGAGGGATATTATTGTACACACTCCAGAATATCTTCAAAAGAAAAACACTTTGTTTAATATACCCAGTATTGATTTACTATGCCACTAGATTATAAAATTAATGCATTAAAGAAAAAAAAATCAGTTCTCATTAAGTCCTATCCATTCGAAATAGATTTTCTTTTCAGTCATCTTTCTAGTTTTCTGCTAGAGAACGTAATATAGCATTAAAGAATGTTCCTTGCTGATGCTGGGCCAAGTTCTTTGCTTCACAGGAAGCTATGGTTATTAAGCAAACCTCCCTATGCAACGTTTCTCCATGTAAAACTGGTCAAGGACTTTGCTACTGACTTTTCCGGCAGGTGGATGGCATCTAATACAGACCTGAGTGCTGAATATACGTAGTGAACCATATTTCCTTATAACACAGACTGCCTTCTTTCTAAGCCCAGAAGGAGACTTCCACTTTGGATTAGGGGATGGCTTACAGAGGAGGAGGCGAAGAGAGATCACCTTATGCACTCTCTCCTTTCTTTTCCCCTCTAGAAGGAACAGGGAACAGCTCAAGTTACTGAAGCAACAAGTTGCCCCAAATGTAGGACTGCATGTTTGTGTCCTCCCCAAATTCATATACTGAAACCCTAACCTCCAATGGGATGGTATTAGGAGGTGTGGTCTTTGGCAGGTAATCAGGTCAGAAGGATAGAGCCCCCACGATGAGATTAGTGTCCCTACAAGAAAAGAAAAAGAACAAGCCCTCTTTCTCTCTCTCTCTCAGATAGCCCTCAGACATGGCTATCTGTCTATAAACCAGGAAGATGACCTGTACCAGAACCCAACCATGCAAGCACCCTGATCTTGGACTTCTAGCCTCCAGAACTGTGAGAAACCAGTATCTATTGTTTAAGCCCTCCAGTCTACAGTATTCTCTTATAGCAACAGGAACTAACTCAGACGAAAGGTGGCTGGTGGACAAAAACAGATTATATAAAAATAAGAGAATAAGAGTAACAGTAGTAAGAGTAGTTAATAATAGTGGCTTCAGTCTATGAACTTTTACATATGCATGTCATCTATCCTACCGACAACCTCATTAGGGGGCACAGTTCTTATTCTTATTTTATACATAAGGAAACGCAGGCACAGAGACTAATCTAAGAGTCAGTGTTTGGTATGACCACTAGGATTAGGACAAGGATTGGGTTTACAAACAAGAAAACCCGTCCCAGATTGTTTGGAATGGGCCATCGTACCACTACATTATGAACTCTACACACAGAATTACTACACAAACAAGAACTATCACTCTGTGTGGTAGGGTAAGTAAAGGGTGGCTGTCAGGGTCTCCTAGTAGATCTGAGGAAAACAGCACAAGCAACAGAACAATTAGAAAAATAAATCCTAGGGCCTCTGCCACAGAGTAACATCAGTGGAATAAAATTTTATGTACACTGAATGATAATCCTTAGGAGTTGTTCAAGCCTATCTGGTGTAAAAATTAAAGCCCAGTTAATTGCAAGGAAAGCAACAATGAAATGTAAGATAAAACTCAAGTCAGAAAACCACCTGACAGTAGACTGATCAAGAATACCTTGATCCCTTATATTAAAGTGGTACCACATAGGGAATAGCCGAAAATAGGTTAGTAGTAACAGCAGGTTCTCAAAGAGGTGTATCTGTCCTTAGGGAGGTATTTACCCGATAAATGGTTTGCTATTTGTGCAAACGATAACATGACTCCAATATTGGTCTGTGGTGTAAGAACAGACAGATGTGGGATTTGAAGCCAAAGAGTTGGATTCCAAAATGTGTGCTCTTAACCACCATGCTATTCCCTTTGAAAATATTACTGTATGTTTTAGGCACATCTTTCTCCAGTTTGGAAGCCATGGACCGGGTCAAGGAGTCACAGAATGAGGGATGCCTGCTGAAGAGGTCTTCCTGCCAGGAGATGCTCTTTGCCACGCTGAGTATGGTGGTTAGCTCTAGTCTGGGACTTCCGTGATAAGGTGGCAGTGATCTGTGTAGAATTTATGGATAAAAGTACGCTAGCATAAAAATCCCTGCTTTAACTAAAAGGACTTTGGTGCTGTTAAACATCAAGCCTCCTAATGGGGCACCCAAACCAGAGCACCTGCCTACCCCCCGCCCCCGGCCCCCGCCGAAGTTCTCAGATCCTGGCATTTCACCAAGGGTCTTGAAAAGCACCTTGAAAAGAACACCACAATGCTCCTCCTTGTCCAAAAAGAAAACACTCTCTAAGGATCGTGCTAAGGTTCGTAGCTTTAACGGCTTCTCTTGAAAATAAACAGACAACCGATTTTTTTAGTCTTGGCAAATCTGACAGGAGGAGATTACAGCCCAAGAAGACGCAGCAATAGACTGAATTCTGACTTCAGGTACTTATGAAGGCACATCTTTACACGTCTGTGCATGGACACAAAACAGAAGCAAACTATCTGGCAACACCACTGAGAAGAGCCTCATTCAAAAAGCACGTGGCCCTAAAGCCGTCTGTCTCCTTGTGGCAAACCTCATCCGACATGTGGGATATTTGTCCAATTAGTTACCCACGGTAAGCTGCAGTCCAGAAGCAGAGAATCCTCCTTCTGACAGAACATCAGAAGGTCTATAGAGGGCCCCTGGGGGGCTCAGTCGGTGAAGCGACTGTCTGCCTCCGGCTCAGGTCATGCTCCCACGGTCCTGGGATGGAGGCCCGCATCGGGCTCCCTGCTCAGCGGGGAGTCTGTTTCTCCCGCTGACCCTCCCCACTCTTGTGCTCACTCTCTCTCTCTCCCACATAAATAAATAAAATCTTTAAAAAAAGAAGGTCTATATAGTAGCTTGATGCTCTGTCACAGGCCTATGTCATTCACCTCACCATGTAGGCATTTTATTATCTCCTATCATCATAAGAAGGGTGAGTACAGTACAATAAGGTATTCTGAGACAGAGAGACCACATTCACAACTTTTATTAGAGTTATAATTGTTGTATTTGACTATTAGTTATTGTTGTTAATCTCTTACTGTGCCTAATTTATAAATTAGACTTTATCATAGGTATGTATGTACAGGAAAAAAACCTACTATGTATGGGCTTCAGTACTATGCAGTGTTTCAGGCATCCACGGGGAGGTCTTGGAATGCACCCCTGTTGGATAAGGGGGGATGACTATATACATGATGGTGAAACAGCCTGAGGAAGGAATCCAGCATCACACAGCTCCTGAGACCCTCCTCCTACTCTGCAAAAGTAAAAGGGCTATTTCACTGGAAGCTTGACAATCCATGATCATATTCTCTGTAACAATTTTTATTTTTGTTGAAAAACCTAAATTTTACTATAGATAGGAACTTGCCAATAGATTTCAAAAGCCTAATGGCTTTTATAATTAATTCTTATAGTTAATTCAAAGTGGCCTGCAAACAGTAGATTGGAGTAAAAGTCAGCACAATGTTGATAAATCATAGCTAAGTGCTTTTTTCAAAAGCCTGAACAATCCCCCTTGGACGAGGAAAGGTATAAAAGTCGGGCATCAGTCATGTAGGCAACATTTGCAGGCACCAGTTATGGGCATGCACTGTGATGAGCTCTTGGGGGAACAGAGCTGAACGTATGAGGGCCAGCCTTGCCCGGAGTCCACACCTTGGTGGGTAAGTTCTCAAGCATCATTCTGGCACCCTCCCTGAAGAATGGAGACAGGGCGGATGGCTGTCCAGTGGAGTTGTAAATCCAAGTCTACCTGGATTTAGGACCAAGGTGCTCAGGATCACCTTCACAGCTCATGGAGCCCTTGCAACCCAATTTCCTCCTCTACAGTTAGAGTAGATACAGTTATTGCATTGGATAACTTAATGATTAAAGGTGAAGTGAGAGTTTGTGATATGCCTCAAGTAAGGAAGCAAGGTGTGGTTAGACTCACTAGACAGACAGTGTGACCACTTGATAAATCCCTAGTCTACTAGTTCTTATGGGAGCAATTATGCCCCATCTGATAGTCTTCTGCCAAATAGATAATCATTCATTACCAGGAAAACTGACAGATTTCCCCCTCATTTTTCTACTGGAATGTTCTGAAGAAATGAGAAAGAGAACATACTTGAAAATACTAGTGAAGAAAAAAATGCCGTGTTGTGACAGACGAGCAGGTGTAAAATAAAACAAAAACACCCAGTAAACACCCTCCCCCACCAAAAAAAAAATCCCACCAAAATCCAGACTTTCTTCTGAGGGTCATAGCACATGAAGGAAGAGAATATTTTTTAAATAATAAGCAAGTATTTCCATTCAATAGGAATGGATTTCTAGTTGTCTGGAGCTTGCTTCCCACCAACTGAGTCAATGATATTTGTGGGGAGGACAGAAAGAACCCAGGAACAAACAAGGCAACAAGGGAGGAACTTAAAGGATGTTTTTAACTGACAGCAGACACAGTAGGCTGAGAGCAAAGTGCTTTTGATCTGCAAGAGCTGAGTACTTGAGAAATGGGTTTTGTTTTGAATTCCAAAAGGGCCTGACTTAAAGAGAGAACCAAAGTTTGGAGGACTGGTCATCATGTAGGTAAAGTAAAGGATAGGGTGTTAGGGCAATCTCTCACCACATAGGAAGTCACTGAATAAATCACAAAGTCTGAATTGGGGAGCTAAGTGGGATTCAAACTTGAGAGGAAAGAGCCCACAGAAAAGCCTGGGGAAACACATCAGAGCCGTGTGCACCCTGCTTCCTGCATAAGGCCCACTGGTATATATTTCTTCATGAATGTTACTACTTTTAAGTTCACAGGGGCTTCAGAAAATGGAAGTGAAAGCCCAAGAAAGTGGTTGGACTCAGAAGCTTATATGCCATTATAACAAAGGGTGATAAACTGTGAAAAGTGAATGGATAAAGGAAAAGGGGTTTGGGGCCCCTTACAGGTGGTCCGTTGGGGGAGGTGACTAGGACATACACGGTAGAAACGGTTGTGGAGTAAGGTTTGCTCTGCAGACCCAAGTGACAAGAAAGGGGGCTACCTTTACAAATGGAAGTTTACGCCACCCTTAAAAGGGAAATTTATGCCTGATGTTAGGCAGACAGGAGAGCAGAAGGCTCCTCCTCTGTCTGCTGTTTTTCAACTGCCCTTAGCTTGACAGAATTCTTACGTTAAAGTGGCAGTTTTGGGGGTGGCATATTCTGATCCCCTTCGGAGACCAGGTTTTACATTTGAAGTGACTAAATTACTTTTACTGGGCAAGATTTCATTTCCCCCTTCAGCCCCCACCCACACAGTGGCCCCCAGTGCCAGCAAGCCATCAGAGAGAGAGGATCATGGGTAACCGGACTGCAGTTCTATTTCCGCACAAATGGGCTGTGACTATAAATGTCGATCTCGTTATACACACCATGAATAAATTAAATGATAAAGAATCCCGTCTTACTCGAAATTAAGTCTGTGTTCGACAGACCTATGAGGTAGACCTGGCTGCAGGGCCTTCTGTCTCTTCAATACGGTGAGTTTCTCTTTCTTACCTCGGTCCCCTCCCTTCACCCAAATGGTTCATTCCAGGTCGTTCTATTGCAGGATGCCACCCACTGTGAGCTGCCCATCTGTGTTCAAAATCTGAATCAATCTTCACATCATTCTTCATTACCAGTACTGACCTATAAACCTCTCTTTCTGAAAGGGACAGCCCTTACTCCCCAATGATTTGGAAGGCAATCTGTCGTCCTAACTTAATGATCTATAACAGCACAACAACTTCACACCTTCTGATGAGGGATGATGTCTTTTTTTTTTAAGATTTTTTTTTTCTGCGAGACAGAGAGAGGGAGAGAAAGTGAGCATGAGCAGGGGGAGGGGCAGAGGGAGAAGCAGACTCCCCACTGAGCAGGGAGCCCGATGTGGGGGTTCCATCCCAGGACCCTGGGATCATGACCTGAGCTGCAGGCAGACGCTTAGCCAACTGAGCCGCCCAGGTGCCCCGGGATAATGTCTTGCTATCACTGGCAGGACACAGGTACAGAAGGAACATCTCATAATTTTAACAGATTGTATGTATTTTTGATGAAGACTTTCCGTTTATGGTAAATGATGCCGGATATCCATTTACAGAAGAAACATGGAGTTTCTGTATTATGTAAATTTAGGTAAAAAAGTCAGCCAATTTATGGGAAATACTGGGTAGAACACAGCCCAAGTGGGACACGGTGTGGCAAAATCTTGACGGGGATAACACAGATGACCTAGGTGGGGTAGAATGTGGCAGAGGAATGAGTTTTCAGGGGTGGAATTGCTGGGGTTTGCAGTAGCAATGCTGAAAGGGAGTGGGGACGAGGGAGCCCCTCCTTTGCAAATCATATTTGGCAGGTAGATCTTCATTCTCCCACAAGTAGAATCAGGCCTGCTCAGAAGCTGTGTTCTATTCTGTACTCCATCCATTTAGGACATAAAAACACAGGAGAAATGTGGAAAATTTGGAAATGTTTACAAAAGAGTAAAAGGAATCAATAAGCATCTGGAAAACACGACTAGATGAAAAACGGAATTTTCCAAGAAAGGCAGGAAAGTAAGAAATAAATTTAAATCCAAGCAAAGAGAATTACTGTTGGCTACAGAGAGTGTCCTCAGCAGGGGTCAGTGGGCAGTGTGGAAGCACGCGCCTCCTCACCCCACCCCCCGCCCCAGTCAGAGCAGAGTGAAAGGAAAAGAATTGAACTAGAAGGGGCGGGAGTTCTAGTCCCTGAGGCATGGCAAGATTGGCTATTTCCACTGGACGTTTTAGAGCACTTACCTCTCAGCCTCAGTCTCTGCAGCTAATAAATGGGAATAACAATTCCTCCCCCGCCCCCATCAACATCTCTGATTTGCTGAAGGGCCTCAAAGTACAAAAAGACACATTATATCCTTCCTTATAAAGCAGTCATTAATAACACAGGATTCTCATATTTCACCCAAACAGAGATGGGGAAAAAAAAATCACAGACACTAGGGATGCAGTTTTTTAGAGCTGAAAGAGCGAGGGTCCAAGAATCAGCACATAATCAACAGAATAAAAACACAGGGGAACCAAAGCACGTCCTCAAAAGACTTAAAAACTGGCACCAAAGCCAGTTGTTCAATACTCAGGACTATTCGCAAATGTTCAGGGCACGTACAGGCTGGAACCCCAGAAGTTATTGATAAGTTAAACATGTTTTCATGAGTAGGGTTGGCAGCAGGGACAGAATTGCTTGAAATAAATCATCGAAAAGTAGTGGGGCACAGCTGTCTGATAGAAAACATGACCGAGAACAACACAAAAAGATGCTCCAGAAGAAGGTGGTGAGTAATGGCAAATGAGCCTGTTATTATTATCTGACCCCACTGTGCGCTTTTGATCTCCTTGTGCCATTTCATTCTCAGGGGTATCGAGATTGTTCCCGTCTTGGAGATGAGTAAGCAGATATAGAGGAGTTAAGCAACTTGCCCGAGCTAGTAAGTGGCAGATACGGGATAGAAACCCAGGCAGTGTGAGGACACTACACCCTCACCCACATCCTCACCCGTCAACGGATGACGCCAAGGGGTAGCATCCAACACCACTCTAGTAAAAGCTGCCAACGTCTGAGTACGAAGTGCCAAGCACGACTAAGAACCAGAGGCAATCTCATTTAACCCTCGCTCAACCTTAGGGAGTAGGCAGCGTTATTCCCTCAGTCTGACACATAAGGAAACCGAGGCGGACAGAGGCACATCAGAGATATGAAAGAACTTCCTGACCACTTAGGGCAGTGTTTCATTATCACATCCCCTCCAGCCCACCCCAAAGAGCCCATTTTTCTAATTACTCCATTGTGAAATGTTAATAACATAGCAAAGTGGTTTATTTGTTTATGTACTGGATATATATCTGTGCTTTATGTATAAAAACAGTAGGATTTTTCACCCCATCAAGGATCAGTTTTTGCCCCCATTGAGAATGGGGACTACATCTTAAAGGATCCTTATGCAAGTAGTTCTGTTGTGGTTTAGAAAAGTGGTTCATTTGTTAACTTCTCATTCATTCCTTCAATTCTTCAGTATGTACGTATGTATGTATGTATTTATTTAAAATATTTTATTTATTTATTTTAGAGAGAGAGCGAGCTCGTGGTGGGGAGGGGTCGAGGGAGAGGGGGAGAGAGAAGCCTCAAGCAGACTTCCTGCTCAGTGGAAAGCCTGACAGGGGGCTCAATCCCAGGACCCTGAGATCATAACCTGAGCCGAAATCAAGTTAGCCGCTTAAACGACTGAACCACCCAGGCACCCTAATCCTTCAGTACTTATTGAGGGGAAGGAATAATAGACACAGTAGAGTATGATACTGTGTGATTCCATTTATAGGATGTTCAGTAAAAAGCAAAAAGATATATAGTGATAGAAATGTGAATAGTGGTTGCTTCTGGAAGAGAAGGATGAATGGAAGGGCATGAAGGAACTTTCTGACGATGCACATCTTTTTATCTTGATCTGGGTTATGGTTACATGTCTGCACACCTTTGTCAAAACTTATCAAACTGCACACTTATGAAATCTACATTTACTGAAAATAAATTATCTGCCAGTATAGTTTTCAAGAAAGTATTTCCTAGTATGTGCCAACCTGGGTACTTTAAAAATCGGTCCCTGAAGCCCCTGTTTAACTTGCTGCTGGATGCTAATGCTCTGTGGTCACACAGGGTCAGGGAAACAAATGGACCCCTTGATCTGACTTTACCAATGTCTGTCCTGGAATCCCAAGCAGAGCTCTGAAGACCCGATGTCATAATGGAGTGGAAAAAGTCTACTGAGTACCTCCAAAAGTCAAAGGGATCTAAGAACTTCCAGGTGAAGACAGCCTTCAAAATCAAGTGCTCTGAGGTTCATACAATGATGACTGCTGGGAAAGAGGTAACAAAAGTCTACAACGTCACTGCAGGGAAGAAGCCAGGGGAGGCCTTTCCTGGAATTGGAGAGCAGTCATCCCCCTGGACAGTGGCCCACGTGCTGTCTTGTGACACTGCTTGTACTTGGCTCCGCAGGATTATTTACAGCAGCACTGTTCTTTTGCTTTCCACGTGCTTATGTCATTTTCCCAACTAGATCAGAAATGGACTATGGTCTGGACTGTGTCTTTTTTTTTTTTTTTAAAGATTTTATTTATTTATTTGACAGAGAGAACACAAGAAGGGGCAGAGGGAGAGGGAGAAGCAGGCCTCCCGCGGAGCAGGGAGCCCGATGCGGGGCTCGATCCCAGGACCCCGGGACCACGACCTGAGCCGAAGGCAGACGCTTAATGACTGAGCCACCCAGGCGCCCCTGGACTGTGTCTTTACACCTGGCTCAGTGGCCATTCATGGCACCTTACCACCAGACTCCTGGGACTGCAAAACGGAGAATACCAAATTTTCTGAACCAGACAATGGGAGAAGTTCTGAAAAAAGGGTCTTTGTGCTAGTTCTAAATGTGAGAAACTGCCTAAGGGACACAGTCTAGATGCCCAGCCAATGAAATTGCTAAGACATTAAAAGATTTAGAGGCACAACAGGCACACTTTAAATCTGGCCCTTCTAGAACATTCTAAACATATAGTCATTGCAAGTAGACAGCAGCCTTAAATCCTTATTCTGTCTATAACAGTGCATTAACCTCAAAAAGGGGGATACACTTGAAAGACTTTGCTTTTGAAGAACATGGAAATATGATCAACCGAATAAATCAGGTTTTTCAGAAATTTTCTTCGTAAGGGTTGGCTAGAGAAAGAATGGATAGAACTAAGAGCTTACATGTGTTGAGAACCTGCAATATATCAGGTATCCTGCTAAGCATAGTATGCACATTATCTTACTCACTCTTCCCAACCACTCCAGAGAGAGGTACTCTTGTTATACCCATTTTACAGAAATTAAAGGCGTTGATAACTTGCCTAATTTAGGACGATGGAAGCTGAACGTGAAGTAGGAAACAGGCTTGACACCTTCCACTTCCATGCTCAACCCCCACTTGCTTTTCCTATGTGACCTTAAACTTAGCTAAGCCCGCAGGGGGACGCTACTGCCTCTCAGAGAAGGGAAACAGAGCTCCGAGCTCAGAGAGGGAGTGGCCGAGCTGGGATCTGAATGGGGACACAGACCCATGTGGGGACACACCACAGTCTGCTGCTCCCGAGGGTGAAATATTTAGGTAGTAAATAAGTTTTAGCAGGTCCCCAACAGAAGAACAGGCCACTTGGAGGCGTGCACAGCCAGCGTCTGGGTTACACCTAGTCAAGCGCAGCGCCACCAAAAGACCTGAGAGCTGACACGGGGACAGAAGCCTGGGGGGGGACTGCTGGCATAGCAGCCATTTTCCGGCTGGAGGATTAAATGTCCCACATACATCGTGTTCATCTGGTACGTCCATTTCTGGACCTTACCTGTACTGTTCGTACTGTGTAGATCTTCTTCAGATTTGATGCACACTCAGCTGCTGTGGTACCAGGGAGGGATCTAAGCAAACAAACAAAAGAGCAAAGACATAAGCAGAGCAAGTAGTCGATGTTCGTGAAATCAGCACACAGGTTTTCAGACAAATTATGTCTGAAACCACAGCAGCAGACTGTTCTGGGATGTGATTTAGAATTTGAAATGTGAAATTCCTACTCTGTGAAGTCATGCGTCTGCTTCTCCTAAAAGCAAGCATATTTTTTTCCTGTGGAAATTTAATTTAAAAAAAGGAAATGTACGTAAGAAAGATATTGGAAACTTTTATTTTTTTTTTTAAAGATTTTATTTATTTATTTGACAGAGAGATAGAGAGAGAGCACAAGTAGGCAGAGCGTCAGGCAGAGGGAGAGGGAGAAGCAGACTCTCCACCGAGCAGGGAGCCCGACATGGGGCTCGATCCCAGGACCCTGGGATCATGACCTGAGCCGAAGGCAGCCACCTAACCGACTGAGCCACCCAGGTGCCCCGATATTGGAAACTTTTAAAAATCACATTTTAAAAAATACTAAAATAACCCTGTAATGACAAAGCCTTTTGCTAGGACTTTGGATACGAAACTGTACCCTGAGTACAGATGACAGTGACATCACAGGCCCCTGGCCCGGTGACATGTTTGAAAAACTTGTTAGGGCGCCTGGGTGGCTCAGATGGTTGGGCGTCTGCCTTCGCCTCAGGTCATGATCCCAGGGTCCTGGGATCGAGTCCCGCATCGGGCTCCCTGCTCCTTGGGAGCCTGTTTCTCCCTCTGCTTCTCTCTCTCTCTCTCTCTCTGTCTCTCATGAATAAATAAATAAAAAAATCTTTAAAAAAAAAAAGAAAAACTTGTTAGTTCCCTGGTGGTAAATATTCAAGAGCTCTTAAGAAACAGAGTAACCTTTTGCCAACTTTAAGAAAACATGATTACTAAAAGTCAACTTTAGTTGCACCTGAAATTTGCATATATTTCCCCAACACGTGCTTTTAGAAAAACTCTTTCAGTTATTTTCTTGGGCTGATTTAATTAGTTCTGGGGAACTCTGCGGTCAGAATACATTAATCTTTAGTTTGCCATATGGTCCACTAGATGGCAACATACTACAGGTTTATTCACCAGAAACAGAGACAAGCTTTACCCCACACCATTTCCTGGGATTAGGGGCAACATGACAAGGCTTCATCAATCCGTAGAAGTGAAGATTCTCAATTCCTGCCACCTTTTTCCTCTTCCCTATATTGAACTAGCAGTTTTTGCTCAAGACTGTTGGGATCCCGGAATGTCAGGCCAGAGACGAAAATTCACCACTGAAATAATGCTTGAAAGCCCCGTGTCTGCTTGTGAGGTGGGAAACGAGGCTTGCTGAGAGGAGAATATGCTGGCTCACAGTCAACCCCCTAGGATCCGGAATCTATTAAAAAAAGGATCTCTAGCAGCCATTGACCCTCAGAGACACAGATCCCACAGAACCTCAAGACGTTGCATTTTCTGGAGAATCATGAAACCACTGCACACCAGAGATATGCACAAAACCCACAGAGCTCAGAGGCAGAGAGCACAGCAAAGAAAGGGGTCATGCCCAGGTGTGTGTGGGGGGGGTGGGCATGACACATGAGTGACAGGGCTCTACAGACTAAACTCCTAGAAGTATGGACCAATAAATGTTCCCTGGTGTATAACTGGAATAGAAAAATGCACTTCTGAATACAGTTCCCTTGCTTGGAGGTCACTGAGGAAGCATAATTGTGGACTAGTTTCAGGGCAGACGAAAGGACCCTGTTAAGTTGGTGACATCTGACGAATAAATCTACCCTAAAGCATTGGGCTTACAACTCTTTTCTAGTTATTTATAAATACGCTGGGCATTTAAAAAAAAAAAAAAAAGCCAATCCGCAATAACCAGCATGATTGCATTTTCTTGCCAGACCTGAAGCCTAAAGTAACTATGCTGAAGAGAATGGTGAACAGCACCGGGCTACGATGGGGCCTGGGCCCCAGGTGAATCCATCAGTCCACAGGAGACTGCCTTGACATGAATAAATATTAACTTACTCTTTAACGCAGGTTTTTATACCATTTTTGGCTTCAGTTATAAAAAGATTGGAAAAAAAACCCCACTAAAACAGACCTTGGACTTTTTTTTCTGGATAGATTTTCATAAGAAAAATCTTTTGCTTTTATATGAAAATCTACTGGCACTTATTCCATTGCTGATTTTTTTTCCTTTGAAAAGTTTAGCTGACCTCTCCACCAAATATGCCCCGCAAGATATCCCTGGATCACCCAAAGCACATAGGAGAGCATATACGCGACTGCTTTATGAACAGGATGAGGGCTTGTTAGGGTCCAAAGGAAGGAAATGTACTTTGCCTTTCTTTCATTTTTAAAACTGTGTATTTCAAAGTTTTACGATTTTTTAAAGTCACACTTCAGTGTGTAACTGTGTCGAATGAGTATTTGTCCACCTCAGACAGCATTATGTCGACTTAATACAATGCAAGGGTAATACCATTTAACCTGGAAAACGTTTCTGATGAACATTTGCTTTCTATGCCTCTTTTTAAATGCCTCTGTCTCTACATTCCAGGTTTTTAATTCTAATCTATTGTAGGAGACAATCACACAAAATCATTTAGGGCCCCTCTGTTTCACTGTTCAAGTTTTTTTTTTTTTTAAAGGAATCTAGTTTCCGTTTCTCATTAAAACCAACAGGATCACCCTCCATGATAGTTCTATTCTGATTAACGTTTCACAACACGGATGTATCGGTGTTTGAAGGAAATAGTCAGCTCCTATGGGCTCTGGTTTCCTAAGTTCTTAATGGGGAAGGTTGGATTCTGGGATCTTAAGGGTTTCCTCTAGCTGCTGGACAGTTTTATGGATACCCAGGTTTCAAAGTAATGCAACAATGGTGCTGGAACTTCTGATCACAGTTAAGTGGTTGGCTTGGCCAGCTCGAGGAACAGCATTCTTCTGCGAGCCAAGTCCGATCCCGACAGTCCCTGAAAAATCCCACTGTGCCTAAACCTCCTGCCTGCCCTGGGACATTTTTAACAAGCAAAACCGGGCCTTAGCCACGGAATCAATTTTAACAGGGTAAACAGGCTGAGATTTTAAAATCATCTGTTTTGTAAACAGGTCAGTCTGTATGGGACTTGCTGGTTCAAAGTTGAACCAGAAGCTGTAGCGTCTACTGTTACCGTTTCTTAAAGTAGCAACGTGGGCTGCTCCCAGCAAAGTTGCAGTATTGGCACTGGGTGAACGGCCCCACACCCCCTCCTCCCTGTCACTCTAAAAGAGAGCTGTACCAGTGGGAAGAGAAATGCTTGCCATGGACTTCAAGGAAACATTTTTACTCATCTCACATGTATAGTATATTCTCTGATCTTTTAAAAGTCTTTTTACTCCATTCATGTTACAAACCTAAACCTCCCAACAGAACCCCAACCAAACCCAGATGACTCTGCAGACCAAAAGTATTCATCTGTGAGTGATCTTGCCCCCCAGGGGGGACATATGGCAATATCTGGAGACATTTCCAGTTGTCACACCTGAGGGGGATGCCACTGGCACCTAGCAGGTAGAGGGTACAGGATATCCTAGAGGGCACAAGGAATTACCTAGTCCAAAATGTCACCAGAGTCAATGCCGAGAAACCCTGACATAGACATGTAACAGAGTCTCAGAGGATTTATGATTTATTTCATCAACAAAGATTCAGTGCACACCTCTTTTAGCTGATGGGGATACACCAGGGGTCATTCTAGACGAAGTCCTTATCCTCATGGAGTTCTAGAACTAGTACCCCTGCTTTCTGAATTCCCCAGGCTCCTGAAGACAAAGCAACTCTGATCAGATCCTCTCTTCTTTGCCCGGGAGGGAGGAGGTGGGAGAGAAAGCAGTGAGAGGGGTGTACATATCGATGACGACCCTTCCTAGAAGGACACACAGCCAGAGTTGTGGGAAATCACAGAACCAAGGGATCAGAACCCGTTTGCACATTCCCTGAATTCTAGGCTGCCTTCTCCCAGTATGCAGCGACAGCTGAGGGCACATCAGTGGGACAATAAATACTCCATGGATGGATCAGGTTAAGGAGTTCGAAGTGTTTGCCAGGAGTCTTTCCTCTGATTTAATGATATTAATGTAATAATGGCCTCCTTTTATTGAGGGTTTTGCGTATGCTGCCTCTAATCCTTGCAGCAGTCCCGTCAAGTTGCTATCATCATCCTCACTTTACTAATTAGGAAACTGAGGCTCAGTGAGGCTTTTTAAGTAGCAAATCTGGGTTCTCTCCCTGGTCGGTCTGGCTCTGATGCCCATGATCTTCCTCTTAGACAAGGATGGCTCCCAGTAAAAACCAAGCAGTCACTGTCACGATGGGAGGGTCACACATGGTGTCTTAGGGCAAATCCCTTTCTCATCCCTTTTTAGGTTATCTACTCCCTCCTTGGAACCATTCTGGCCTGTCATTCTTCCACCACCATCCATCTGGCCACACTCTTGGAAGGGGGCAGACGCAGAGATGCAGAGCTGAGTTGGAGGCTACCAGACTCCCTGGCAAAAACGATATCCCAAAATGTTATACAAGGAACACAATTCACTTAAGAACCACACATACAGGCCATTGTCTTCTGGGGCTAGACGTGGGCAGAAGATACTTTACCAAAGAAAAGCCACAAATGGGCTATAGCAGGAAGGCAGGAAAGCAGAGGGGTTAAGAGGATGGTCCTTGGAATCAACGGATTTGAGTTCAAGTCCCATCTCTGCCACCTCCCAGCTGTGTGGCAAGCCTGGCCCTCTCTGACCTCCACTTCCCCTTTCTGAGAACATGGTCTCTATGCCACCCATTGCTTTGCTACTTAGAGGACATGAGTGAATGCTCCACAAAGCATTTACCCAATACCTGGCATCTAATAAGCAATGGTTGCTAATAGCATCATCGTCATCAGCATCATCGGAAGCAGAAAAAACAGGAACAGATAAGAGCACAATTAGAACTAAGAGACACTGAGCACATTTTCTAATCTTGGGACAGCCAGTAAGAATCCCAAGAAATCTGTGAGTTACACACAGAGCTAAGAAACTCCTAGGTTCTTCCCTCGGAAAAGAAAGCCCAGCAGGTGCCAGCGTCTCAGGGCTGAAGGCCATAAGCTACCCTGAGGGCTGTTTCCACTTGGACTTGGCTAATCCAGAAGTTACGATGGTTAAGGCAGAAGTGGGACAGGATCCTTCAAGGTCTGCCAAGTAGATGATTAGTGTAAAGAAGAGAGGGGAACTCTTAATGTTATTTATGACCCAAACTCCCCAATCCAGCTTTATATTACTCCTGTGCATCTTCCACTGCATAACAGAATAACAGGAAATGCATCTTAAAACTCTTTATGCAAAACTGGTTAAAATTTCTTTTCATTTGGGAGTTAGGAGAAAGCAGAAAGTCCCATAAGTTTGGAACAACTGTTCTGCTTAAACGGTTTCTAGGCACCTAAGCACCGTTTATATGCAAAAAGTTACTTACAAATCATCTTTATCTATTCATTGAAGCAGGTTCCTAAGAATTTCACAAGACAGAACTCTTTCAGCTCAATTTAAGTCTGCAATGATTCAAAGCGTTTTATCCTCTCTCTTATTCCAGAAGTACTTACTGAGCCCCCAATAACTGGGGGAAAAAAAACCAAAAAAACAAATGTGTATCATGTGTTACATGCACGCACGATCTCATTTCCTCCTCAAACATCATGAGGTAAATAATGGTTGCATTTCCATTCTGCAGATAAGCAAATGAAGTCCGAGAGTGGTAACCTGCCAAAGACACAGAGTTGGCCAGGGGCAGACCTGGGACTTGAACCATGGGTGGCTGGCAGCCTTGCTCTTAGTCACCAGCCTAAACTGATCACTTATTCCATGACCCATCCTCTGCTTGGTGCCATGAGTACAACTCTGCACCAAGCAGTCTCAACTTTCCTGCAGCTTGCAACCTCAGTGTATTTCCCTGCAATACAAATGTGCCTTCTCCACTGAACCCCACCCTTAAAGATATGTTTGCTATAGATGAGGGAGGCTCATGAATAATTCATGGAGACAGAAGCCCTGGTAAATACCCAAGGAAATTATCTTCACTGTTACCTAGCTAGCTCTTAGCGGGCCATAGCACCACTTACCAGTGACCTGGATACCTGGAAATGCTTCTTACAAAGAGAAGAAGCTGGAAAGGTTTTCCCCAAATCCTGCCTGCACCCTTGCCCAAGTGTGGTCGGTCAACTGGTAGCATCACCTGGTGTGAGAGCTACAGCATCTCCAGGCCCATTAGACACCTGCTGAATCCTATGTGATTTTTATATATACTGGAGTTTGAGATGTGCTGGCCTGTGTCATCTAAATCAAGTCACTGTAAGAAATGCTAACAACTTGGCAAGTAAAAGCTAATGAACTATAGACAGCATCATCAAAAACACATAAAAATCACTTTTCTCACAGATATATTTTTTTGTCATCACCCAAAGAGATTATCAAGATGAGGTTATCACTAAATGTGAAGAACAATCCTACACAGCCTCTTAAATATGGGTACTAGGCAAGGGTCTCTTCTTCGCAAATTGTGAAGCAGGGAGTCCTTGGCTTAATTTTTTCCCATGGAACAGGAACTTGGTTTCCTCATTTGTGAAATTCAGTGGTAGGCCCAGATTACCAATGAAGTCCCATCTAGCTTCCTTATTTCAGAATATGAAATACGGGAGAACTGTATCTCGTTCACTGTTCACATTCACAGGGAAGTGGTGTTCAGCAGGGTTAGGGACACCAGTGCTTGGGGTCACACAGTCCTTAGCTCAGATCCTGTTTCTATTCTGTATTAGCTGTGTGACCTTGATCAATGGCTTCTCTGGGCCTCAATTTTCTCATCTGTCAAATGTTGCTGATATGTCCTACTTCAATATTGTGAGGACTTTGTCGGTAATTATGTAAAGCACCCAGTGTAATCCCTAGCACACTGAAGTAAATGGTAGTTAATACTAAAGGCTACCATGGAAAAAGATGTGAAATTTTATGTATGGGACAATATATCCAAGTATACACATGCCCAGTGCGCGTGTATGCGCGTGCGCGCACACACACACACACACACACACACACACACACAATAGATGTTAGTGGAAGAAATGAATACTGACAATATTCTAACTCATATGAGTGACCACTTCATTTGAGCCAAGAGAACAGCCTTAGAGAGGGAAACTTTAAAGCTAGGGATATGTCTCCTAAAAGCCAGTCCTGGTGAATTTGCTCACCTTGGGCTCAGCTGTCAGAGGGAAAATCTGTACAGGCTCAGTTCTATGATGAAGAGCATCCCTCGTATATCATTCACTCCATTAAAGCTGATTTCACTTTAATCACTTTTAGATAGATCTGTGGCTTGTGGCTATACCAGCTTCCTGTTCGAGAGTCACATAAAAAAATGGTCCAGGGCCTATCATTAACATTTAATAATGCACCTATTGAAACATGCTTCATAATCTAAATGCTTTATTTTTGCATGTTTAGCTTATTTTTATTTTTCCAGGCTTCCTTCTATGTTCATTCCTAGCCTCTAAGCTCCTTGACACGAGCGACCGAGACTCTTCCTCTTGCCATATAATTAATCCCTAGGCACACAGGGGTTGGGTGGAAGAGAACTATAATAGTGTGAGAGGTGACAGCAAACTGAGGCCAGGTTTTGGACTGTCACCATGCCAGACCACCAAAGTCTGGCTAGCTGTCCTAGGTTTGGAAATAAGGAAATGGCATCTGTAATATTAAAAGAAGGCAAATCGGGCGCCTGGGTGGCTCAGTTGGTTAAGCGACTGCCTTCGGCTCAGGTCATGATCTCGGAGTCCCGGGATCGAGTCCCACGTCAGGCTCCCTGCTCAGCAGGGAGTCTGCTTCTCCCTCTGACCCTCCTCCCTCTCATGCTCTCTGTGTCTCATTCTCTCTCTCGCAAATAAATAAAATCTTAAAAAAAAAAAAAAAAAAAAGAAGGCAAATCGATTTTTTGAGCAGCTAGTACCAAGAAAGGATTGGTAACTTTTCTGAGTGAGGATGTTTAAGGCCTCCAGGTCCGACTGCAGGAAGCAACCCCTAATGCACAGGTAGAGAGGCTGTGAGCCCCTGGGTCAGAGCCTTTCCCTACCTGAGCTACCTGGAGACCATTTCCCCCCTCCAGAAAGCAAAATCCTGGGCCATTAAGAGAGCCTGTGGGTTCACAAAGGCAAAAATGAGGGGAACAGATGCAGATGCCAGCCCGTCTCCCTTTCAACTACGTCCTTCCACGCTGCCTTCTACCCTCGCCTGGTCCCACAGGCCACTCTATGAACAAGGATGGTTTTGGGATCCTCTCTATCAAGCTGGGCCCACCGGCCTGTATCAGATTTGTTATTATGGACCACACCATCACAATGCATGTGAAAGCATCACACTACGAAAGGGAGAATCCCTCTGGAACTTGATACCTCCCAGAACACTCCACTGATGCTATGGAAGCTGTGGTACAAGAGACATCCCTCCTGGGAGGTCCGGGACCATGTTGTCATTGTGTCTGCATTCTTAGCACTGAGAACAGCGATGGATAAGTACTATGCTCCATTGACCTGATCAATAAACAGGGCAGTAATTCTCCAGTTGTGATGCATAAGACGTTTGTTACAAATGTGCATTCCATCCCAGAGGTCTGAAAGAGCAGGTCCTGGGCAGGGTAGGGAGCTTGTATTTGAAGAGGCACAGCCAGGTGATTCAGATGTAGGTGGCGAGGGATGACATTTTGAGAAACACTGATTGGTAGAGGTAAACCCCGATGCGGGGGGGGGGGGTTGGTGGGAGACATATGTGACTGGGCTACCTTTGTGACTAAAGACACAAGAACACAAATACTCTCTAAGCACCTACTATGTGCACTGTAATGTCCTCTCTGGGGAGTCAGGCACAAGGCAGTCTTGAGTCTCACGGTCATGAGGGAGGGAAAGAGGAGCAATCAATAATCCGTTATACAAATACCGGCCTATAAAAAAAATGCTGCAGGAGTGCAAAGGAGGTGGGCTCAATGCTGCCTGGGTCAAGGGCTATTTAAGGACAATTACAAAGTTAGCATCTTTGCAAGGCCTTGAAGGATGCACGGCAGCTTTTCAGGTAGACATAGAGGAGAAGGGCATCCCAAGCAGAAGGGACATGAGGAGACAAATCTCAGAGGCTGGCAAGTCCATGGCTTATGCAGGAAAATGGCCACAAGTCCACTGTTACCAGAGAGACTGGACACACTGAGTGGTATTTTGGAGTTGGGGAGATATAGGAGATGAGGCTAAAAAAAAAAAAAAAGGTGAGTTTCATGTTCAAAATAGCAATATAGAAGTTTATACCATAATCTGAAGGCTGGGGTTTTAGGTTTTGTTTTTGTTTCTAAGCTGGGGAATGCTCTTTTCAAATTAGAGTGGCCCATTTCTAAAACAAACCACCACAACAAAACCAATCAGAGCCGCTCTGGTAAAAGAAGGGATGGAGATCCAGAATCCCACCTGCCAGGAGCACACAAAACTACAAGAGAGGCACACTTAGGTGGCAAGAGATGGAGTCACCATCCACTGCTGTGGCAGAGGAGAAAGGCAGGGAGTTTTGGAATGACAAGACGAGGAGCAGGTTAGAAGGCTAAGCCTGGTAGCCCAGGTGGGGTACGCCGGGCGGAGGGCAGAGCTTGGGAACAGGCAGGTCCAGCATGTACTGGAGGCTGCAGAGCACCAGGGCCTAGGGAGGTAGGCACAGGGAGAGGAGGGGATGGCTTAGGCTTGGAGCAGGTTTTCCAAAAGGGGATCAAACATCTGAAGCATGGAACTAGATGGAGTAGTGGACTTGAGAGAGAAGAGCAAAGGAAATTCCAACTCCGAAAAATGTATCGGATGGTGGCATTGCTAGCCAGTTACGTGGTAGACAGCGTGTCCAGAACTCAGGAGAGCGGGCAGGGCTAGGGATGCAGATTTACAAATGATTCTCAGAGTAATATGAACCACCACAGGAGAAAGGGAAGTCATTAGGAATAGAATTCCACAACCCTGAACTATTCAGTGTGGGATGACTTGTGCCAGGGGCTGATACAGGAGCTGAGGGCAGAATGATGTGGAAAGAACCCTGTGAAGCTGACGTTCCAGTGAGAGAAGATGGACAAATGCAGAATCCTATGGAGAAAATAAAGCGGGGTCAGGGGCATGGGGGGTGTGTGTCAGGATGTGCGTGCCATTTTGTATCAGTGGTTAGGGAAGACCTTGCTGAGAAGATGACATCTGGGCAGAGACCAGATGGGGAGGAAAGCACAGTCCTAGCAGATGACTGAGGGAAGAACATTCCAGGAAGGAGGGACTGTTGGTGGCCAAGGCCCATGCTTGGGATGACAGAGAAAGAGCTAGAAGGGCAGAAGGGAGAGGGAGACAGGGATTGGGGCGGGGGGGGGGGGGAGATGCGGAGAGAAAGGCATATTGGGCGGGGACAGGAAATGCTGCACAGTCTCACGGGCTATTGTAAGTACTTTGGCTGCTGCTCTGAGTGAAAAGGAGAGCAGAGAAGTGACAGGCCTTAACTTGGGTATTACTTCAGCTGCTGTGATGGGAAGGGACCATAGGGGGCAAGGGTAGAAGCAGGGAGAGCAGTTAGCATGCTCCTGCCATGGTCCAGGTGGGAGAAGCCCTGTGGCTCAGGGTCTAGGATGCAGGTGGTCAGAATGCATCCGATTCTGGATACACTTGGATGGTAAAATCAATAGCCTCTGTGCATAGTGGATGCAGGGGAGGGAGAAGGAATGGGGAAAGAGAGGAAGAGGAGAGTCACAGAGGTCACCAAGATCTGGGGGTGGAGCAACCAGAAGGAAGGAGTTACTGTGAACTGCTCTGATCTGAGATGGGACAGATGGAAGACGGCAAATTTGGGAGAGAAGCTGAAGAGGTGGTTTGACATGTGTTGAGTTTGGATGTGTATTAGACATCCATATGGAGACAGAGAGGAGGAGCTGCTTGCACAAGTGTAAAATTGTGGGAATCACCAGCATACCAAGGGAACTGAATGCCTTGTATAACTGAATGCTATCACTGGTGTGGATGGGGACAAGAGGCCTGAGGACTGAGTGCTGCAGATAAATCTCAGAGGAAAGGGGGTCACCACTCAGAGACATGCAACCAAGAGCAGCCTCCAAGATCGAGACAGGATTGGGTTTTCGATATCCAGAAAAGGGGAGGAAAACTCTTCATTCTCTATCCCCAATCAAAATCATACCCCAAATGCTTGCATTCTTAGCCATACAGTCTAATTAAAACATGCACGCACACGCAC